>NC_081411.1:383315197-384013499 GCF_030272615.1 Cryptomeria japonica | reverse complement strand
GCACTTCTATCATTGTTGTATACATAAAAGTAAGTGAATTTTTTGTTTTTTGCATGATTTCAAATGATTGAATTGTTATTTTTATTAGTTTTTTGTTTTTGCATGGTTTCAAATGATTAAATTGTGATTGTTTAATAGTTTGATTCCAAAAAATAGTGATAAGATGCATACTTATGGTTATTTATATATTTTTGAACTTTTCTTTACATATATATGTAATATGATTCTATTTAGGTCAACCGATCTCAACCATGGGAAAGAACAAGCGAGGAACAATGGAACAACGAGAGGCTTGAAAGGAAAGACAAAGGTAGCATATGAAGAAATTGTGTGACATAAGAACAATGGGAGAAGAAGGTATGTCAACCTCAACATCTCAATTCGATTTACCAAATGAATATAATGCACCTAATGCAATTGAAGAAGAAACATTTGATAATTTACCATTTGAATCTAATGCAATTGAAGAAGATATTGCATTGAATAATCAATTAAATGATGAACATATTACACCTTCTCTACTTGATGAATCAAATGTACATAATGCACCGATGTTAACACCTCCTAGAATCATTCATAGGAAACCAAAGTATCTAATTGACATTGATGAGAATATATTGAAGTCAATGTCCAATAAAATGAATGGACGAACTTGTAGGAGAATGGTTAAAAGAATATGACAAAACTATTTTAAAAACTTAAATCAAACTGGAAGATGTCAATTAATTGTTCAAATGATTAAAAATTTGAATTTTAGAGAGACAATGAAAATTCTAGGCCTAAGATCATCTGAAAGTAACAGTGAAAGAACTATTGTCAGAAATCTATTTGATGCATATCAATCTATTGGTTCAAAATCACGTAGTAAAGATTCTAAAGCTACTTGATGTGTCATTACATCAACCATAATGAGCAAGGAAATAAAAAAAGATCGTTTGATAAGCAAAACAAGTAAGACATTGAACTTTAGTAGAACAACATTAAGTAAAGCATTAAAGAGGTGAGAACAAATAGAGGAACCTAACAATAATTCTCTTTGGGCATTCTCAGGTAGACTACCATGCAAAGACAAGGTTGTTGTAGATGCACTAAAAACATTAATTGAAAATTTTTGGCATGACAACACAAGAGTATCACCCAACCAAAGAGATGTTGTTAGAAGGTGAATTAGGTCTAAAAATCATGAGCCACATGCAAAACACTATTTGGATATGACTCAAACGAAATTTTATGAAAGATTCCTTCAAAAGTTTTCTCAAATAAAAATTTCTCAAAGGTTTTTTGAAATGGCAAAACATTTTTATATTAAGATTAATCATGTATGCACCACGTGTTGTTGTGGGATGCATATTGAATTTTCCATGCATTATGATATTTTTTGTCATATTTGTTCTACTTTGCACACTAATGATGTTTTGCAGGAATGAAATATACAAGCACCTCCTAAGTCAACAAGAGAATTTATTTCAAGTGTGTTATGTAATAGACATGATGGTTGCATTTATTATAAGATGCCTTGTTTGGAAGGTTCTTGTGCTATATGTGGTGTATTGCAACATTTACCAAGATGCATACATTTGGAGAGCACACATGAAATTGGTATGAAACTAGTTTCTTTTGGAAAATACAAGACAGTCACATATGAAGGCTCACTTGATTGATTCTACGGTTTAGAGTAGAATGATTTTGAGAATTTTGTATAAATCGTTGACAAATTGTTCTATATTCATTTTTTGTATATATAAATTCCCATGAGCTGATTTTTACATGTTTAGGGGCATAATTTTGTATATTTAAGTGGCAATGAGCTGATTTGTACATATGTACATGCCAAATTTTGTATATTAATATGGTGATGAGCTAAATCACACATATTGTAATGCCAAATTTTGTATAAAAGCCCATGAGATGATTTGTATATTAAAATGGCGATGAGATGAATCGCATATATTATAATGCCAAATTTGTATAAAAGCCCATGAGATTATTTGTAAGACAATTTTTTGTATAATCAAATAGCCAAGAGCTGATTTGAATAATATGTGACAATGTTTTGTGACTATTTTGTGTGTCAATGTTTTGTGACTATGTTTTGAGTATATGTGATGTGTCCCTGGTTAATCATGAGCATTCTTGATTCTTGTATAATCATGGTTAATTATTTGAGTCATTATTGGGTCATAGGGGTGATAGATTGAGACTAGATACAATTTGAGCAAAAATTGTCATTGTTGTCAAAAAAATTGTCAAAAAAGTTGTCAAGCAACTTCTAAATTGCATCGGTAGGGTATGACTCTTGACGTTTTGGCACTTTGGGATGCACAACGGGGGCATGCCTAGTGTAAAAATGCCCACCCGGATGCGCTTGTGATGTCGGTTTGTGCAAACGAGGAACATAATCAATTCTCGCCAATCTTGCAACTTTTCCTTGCAAGCAACTGACGGTTTTTTGAGCAGGCAAAAAAATGCTACTAATTGAAAATGGCTTCGAGTCATCAAAAAATGAGATAGGCCCTTGTAGAGGAGCCTCAAAAAACCCCATGAGATCAAGTAGATCGACCGTATGTGTCGTGGATTGGAAGAAACAGTCCGTCAAATTTTGACAATTTTTTGGACTCAGGGCACTTGAGAGATCTCACCAGTAGGGTATGACTCTCGATGTTTTGGTGCTTTGGGATGCATGATAGAGGCATGCCTAGCATAAAAATGCCCACTCAGATGCGCTCGTGATGTCAGTTTGTGCACATGAGGAACAAGATCAATTCTAGCCAATCTTGCAACTTTTCCTTGCAAGCAACTAATGATTTTTTGAGCAGGCAAAAAAATGCTACTAATTTAAAATGGCTTTGAGTCATCAAAAAATAAGATAGGCCATTGTAGAGGAGCCTCACACAACCCCGCGGGATCAAGCAGATCGACCGTATGTGTCATGGATTGGAAGAAACAGTCCGTCAAATTTTGACAATTTTTTGGACTCAGGGCACTTGAGAGATCTCACCAGTAGGGTATGACTCTCGACGGTGCTTTGGGATGCATGATAGGGGCATGCCTAGTGTAAAAATGCCCACCTAAATGTGCTCGTGATGTTGATTTGTGCACAGGAGGAACAAAATCAATTCTAGCCAATCTTGCAACTTTTCCTTGCAAGCAACTAACAGTTTTTTGAGCAGGCAAAAAAATGCTACTAATTGAAAATAGCTTCGAGTCATCAAAAACTAAGATAGGCCATTGTAGAGGAGCCTCATGTGATCCCATGGGATCAAGCAGATTGACCATATGTGTCATGGATTGGAAGAAACAGTCCATCAAATTTTGATAATTTTTTCAACTTAGGGCACTTGAGAGATCTCATAGGTAGGGTATGACTCTCGACATTCTGGTACTTTAGGATGCATGAAAAGGGTGTGCCTAGTGTAAACTTTCCCACCCGAACATGCTCGTGATGTCGGTTTGTGCACACGAGGAACAAAATCAATTCTAGCCAATCTTGCAACTTTTCCTTGGAAGCAACTGACGGTTTTTTGAGCAGGCAAAAAAATACTACTAATTGAAAATGGCTTCGAGTCATCAAAAACTGAGATAGGCCATTGTAGAGGAGCCTCACGCGACCCCACAAGATCAACCAAATCAATTGTATTTGTCATGGATTGGAAGAAATAGTTCATCAAATTTTGATAATTTTTTGGACTCAGGGCACTTGAGAGATCTCACCGGTAGGGTATGACTCTCAATGTTCTGGTGCTTTGGGATGCATGACAGGGGCATGCCTAGTGTAAACATGCCCACTCGGATGCGCTCATGATGTTAGTTTGTACACACGAGGAACAAAATCAATTCTAGCCAATCTTGTAACTTTTCCTTACAAGCAACTCCTAGTTTTTTGAGCAGGCAAAAAAATGCTACTAATTGAAAATGGCTTTGAGTCATCAAAAATAGAGATAGGCCATTATAGAGGAGCCTCACATGACCCCATAGGACCAAACAGATCGACCGTATGTATCATGGATTGGAAGAAATAGTCCGTCAAATTTTGACAATTTTTTGGACTCAGGGCACTTGAGAGATCTCACTGGTAGGGTATGACTCTCAATGTTCTGGTGCTTTGGGATGCATGACAGGGGCATGCCTAGCGTAAACCTACCCACATAGATGCACTCGCAACATTGGTTTGTGCACACGAGGAACAAAATTTGACCATTGCGAGCGTGAGGGTGCTCTCGCACCAAACACATTGTTGTTTAAATTCATACTGTCGATTTTTGTTGTTTATATTTATATTGCTAATTACATATGCAAATATTCATTTAAATTTATAAAAGGGCATCCACCAAATACAACGAATACACAATAATGAACTGAATACAAGGAGTTTTGTAGGGTTAATTCAACATTTTAGAAATTTTATCAAATCATATTCCACGATTGCAATGCTTTATATCATATATTTTTATTGTTTATATTCATATTGTTGATTACATATACAAATATTCATTTAAATTTATAAAAGGACAACCACAAAATACAATGAATACAAAATAATGAACTCAGTACACATTTATTGGATCGAATATCGATATTTATATATATATAAAAAGGCATGTCTGCCAAGTCAATACAAGTATTACAAAAATGTGGCATATGCCATGTCCAAATCAATATACAATAAAAATGTAGAATATACCTACATGTATTGGTCATTCTATGACCAAAATTAACACTATATGATCCTAAACTTCTAGTGGATCATCAAAATCAAGCCTCTTCGGTGTAGTACGTGGCTTTGTAGATGGCTGCAAAACCAGAATTCAAAAGCCAAGTTAGAATTCTTTTGTAGAAAATAGTTCACAATTGACATCATAACTATGCATTTAACTTTAATTCCTTTGCAATTGAAATGTAGATTATCTCATCAGCTAATCTAGGAGCTAATGTCTTCGCTCTCCTCTCCTTGTCACTCTTAAGAGTTTTCTTGAAGACATACTTAAATGGATCCACATTATGGCCATACCACGAACAAGTCTATTGTAGATTAAATGTACAATTAATACAATGTACTAACATAAATATATCAAAAACACTTAAAAGCTATAATACAGAGAACAATGACATACCTGTGCCTCAGATGCTTCTCCAATGGACTGAGGATGACTCACCATCAATGTAGAAACAATTGCTATTACCTATACAAAAAATGTACAAAGATTAAATACAATTAATATAATGATAAGTATTGAAGGTTGAAAACAATTAATTTTACATATCAAACAAAAGTGTACTGGATTTTGATATGCTTCTCCAGTGCGAGGAGGGTTTGCCATTGACAAAATAGGTATGGATATTTGTTGTATGAAAAAAATATAAGATTATAATATATCACAAGTTCACATGTACGCATGCATATAAACATGAAATAAAAAAAATAAAGTAGAGATACATACCTCTGCCCTCTCTTGATTCATGGGCAAATCAGGTGCATTCAACATATCCACAAAGCTCAATGGCCGCTATACATGTAAAATAGACAAAAAACACTAATCAATCTACAAACCCCAACTAATACTTGATTTCAACATTTTCAAACAATTGTACAACTAAAAATGTGTTCAATTACCTTCTTCACATGTTTTGGCATCTTCAAGATATTCTTTTTCTTTGGACGAGCCCTAGACATGGAGGGGGTGCCCTAAAAATAGATAATTAACATGAGATATTAGTACAAATAATAAATTAAACATAATTTTAAAAATCTAAAATGAAATGACTTGCATATTCCATCAAAACAATACATAAAAAGAGTTGTACAAAATATGATACTGTATAGCCTTGTAGGCCAAAATCGATTGCCGACAGCGTGATGTCATCAATCTGGGACATTTCGTCCCCTATCAACACCTACAAACCAGAAATTGGACCAAGCATTAAAGATAGTTATTGTATCTTGTATTTTTTTGAATTCAAAGTGTACTATTCTATTTTAACATGTTACAAAATTTATACCTCAGGTGTCAAAGTTGTAGCTGTGGTAACTGGGGGAGGTGTATGGGATACCATTGCTGCATCCTGAAATGCATATTATTTGTCTCAATTTAAATCGATGTATAAATGAAAATTCATTTATGTAATTACAAAATTAAAGTGACTGATAAATAAAATGTTATGAATTCAAATCAACACACCTGTGTCTGTGGCTCATGGGCAAACACCATGTCCATCAACTCATTTGTCAGCATGACATCCTCAACCGTATGAGCTTGACATCTACAACCGCAAATCATGCATATATGATATGAGTATCCATCTACACCGGCTGCATCATCTATCCTCGAGCATATTCCCAAGCAACTAACACACATATGCTCGATGGGCTCTCTGTCACCCTCTAACGGCTCATCATCCAATACAATAGGGTGTGCTAAGGATGTCCCATGCTGGATGATGGCACCAGTCAATGCTGTGGCCATCTTAAGAGTCTCTAGCTCCATCGACTCTTTCAGCTCTAATGGGATAGCCTAATGCACCTTGGGTTTGAGTGCTAGGGAGCGGTGACTCTCCACAGCTAATCGCCTACGGGCTCCAAGTCTATCTTGGGTAGAGCCACCACCTCTACCATGAAACTCTCTCATGTCAAAATAATTTGGGCGCACATTGAGCACAAACTCACAATATATTTTTCTCAAAAAATATAATGGCACCTCATAATTATTACAAGGTGGATCGTCAAAGACCATCCACCACCTCTGCCAAAAAAGATTCTTCATCTGCACATTGGTACACCAATGTATGGGAAACCTCTTTGCATTAGGAGGTAATGACTGACTAGTTTTGGGGTCAACAAAAAGGGCACATATTTGTTGTTTAGAAATATTTTTGTTTTTAACTCCATCGTATGATAGCCCATTGGCATAGAATTGATGACACCTATCCCTAAAGCTTCCCCATTTGGTAATTTCTATGGAAACAACTATGGCACCACTAGCTAATGTTTCTAGGCTAGTAGCGAGGGATTGATGATGGTCAAGTTCAGAAGTTTTCAATTTTACAATCAGTTTATTGATTCTGGATGTATTCTACCTTAACTGATTAATTAATTCTTCCTATGTTTCGGTTGTGCGGTCAAAAGGAGGAATTGGGGGTTGTTCTTATGTGTTTTTAGGAGGTGCATTTGGTTGTTCTTTTGGGTTTTCAGGAGGTGCATTTGGTTGTTCTTGTTCTAGATTAGAAGAATCTAGTTTTTGAAATAAAAAATGAAAAACCCTAATCAAAATTAATGAAATTAAATTCAAAATGTAAAACAAATTGCATCAACCAGAAAGAAAGACAAAAAAAAAAAAAAAACTAACCTTGATCCATAGCCTGAGGACAAATTTTGCACCCCATTCATGATTTAGGTTAGAAAATGGGAAAAAAAGAAAGTAAAAAACACGCTTTTCGGGTAAATGAGGACCCAATTTTTTTAAAACTTTTTCCATCGGGCACCACGTACGCGGTTTTACTAGGATTATTAGCACGTACGCACTCATTTTCCTATAAGCAACACGTACGCACTAATTTTCCTAGGCATAGCACATACGCGCTTAGTTTCCTAAGCTCAACATGTACGCACTACCTTTTCTAGGCTCGGGAAGAACAAACCTAAGCGCGTACGTGGGAATTTAAAATTTTAAAACCGTGTACGTGCTGCCTATTTTTCCAAGTTTTTTTTGGGTGGTGTCCACTTTTCTGACCACCATCTTTGTCCACATGCCCAGTAATAAAACCAAAATTGTCAAACACGCAAACTCAAAAGCATATAAACATCATAAACCTCATAACACCAGATTTAACCTAGAAACCCAAATAGGGAAAAACCACTATGGGATTTCAGACCCACTAAGAAATATACTCTTCTAGAGTATGCTCGGTTCAAAGCAAATCCTATTAAAGATTACAAACACATTGCTAGATGTGACCTGGTTAAGGGATTTCCCTCAGATCTATTAGGATCTTCACCTTGTTAGAAGTGACCTTGTTAAAGGATTTCAAACACTCAATCAGAATGTAACCTTGCTAGAGGGTTTCACAAATAAGACTGTTAAGTCCATTTGGTTAAGAGATTTTCTGTCACTTTCACAAAATAACAATAATAAAAATCTATCTGCAACTTCACATCTAAAAATGCTAAAGTAGATTCCTATTTGTTCAATACAATCTAGACATAGAACTAATCTTGTCTATCTGTTGGGCTTCTATACTCTATTATTCAAATAGGTCTTCAAGCTTCTATGCTTGGTAATCACTATGTAGCATCCCTATGCATACACTTGCTTGCATACATTATTTATCAATAGTTTCCTATTTATAAACAATTAGGTAACCGCTTGATCTCTTTGATCACATTTCCCATGATCAATCATCGCCATCAAATCTTCAATCTTGTCCAGGTTCAATGCATCTTTCGATCTGAAAACATTTTACCCCACCTTGGAACTTGCATATTAGTCTTGGAACTTGTGTCAGGGTATTGTGGTTCAATCTGAGCTGTATATCTTCATGCCAACTTTCCTTCGCCTTAGATTGATTAACAAACTTCATCCATGGCTCACCAATCATTTAATCAGTTCCAGCTCATCAACTTCCTTCATTAAATATCGCATGTAAACATTTAATGATTCTGCTATAGCTCGGTTACAACTCGGTAACAACTCGGTGAATACTAAACTTGACTCGGTAGACATTCTAGCTTCATTAACCGATAGTGATAACCTTAGGGTTTACAGACTAGGTTCCTTAGGATTTACCGACTAGGTTCTTTGCTTGATAACATAGTATAGTATTAACCTTTACAATTTACAACATATGTATGATGTTAAAATGATCTAAAACATCATGATCTCATTATTGTCTGACTCGGTACTAGTTTCCCATTGAATACCTTATTCATCCCCTTATTCATCATATCCTTTCTTGTGTCTTTTACCGACAACTATATACTCTTCAAATCATACTTCTCAAGATATGGCAACATCATACTGAATTAGAAAATCAATTTCTTGACATCAATGACAAAATAATAATATCAAGACAGTAAAACATCCTTAATCAGTTATATCCATTATCATCAACAACCTTCTCAATATCCTAATGAAATGTCAACAATCTTTCATTGTATGTTATAATGCTATATTGCCAACAATCTCCCCCTTTGGCATTGATGGCAAAACCAATTGATTTGACCTTAAAAGATTTGGATTGCTATGATTCTGAAATGCTGAAATGCTCTCCCCCATATATTAGACTTCTCTTGTTTCTTCAATCTTCTTTCCAATCTGTAGTCTTCTCAGGTTTCTATTAGTCTTCTCCTTAGTCTTCTCCCTTAATATTAGTCTTCTCCCCCTTTGACAACAATGCCAAAAAGTAAAGAATTAAAACATAATTTCTTCCTATATGAAGTGAATTCCTATTGTGTGTATCAACTGAGTCTCGGTCAGAGCATTTTGTCTTCAATTCCTGTTCCCTATAATATTTCCTGTAATAATTCTTGTACACCTTTAGAAAACATCCTAAAGTGTAGAAATCAGCATCAACTCCCAAAAGATATTTGATAGAGTCATCGGATTGATGCTTTCACTGAACTTGGTCAGTGAGTAGAAGATAGGGGTAGGACCCCTAACTTACTTCTAAGATATTCAAAAGTGTCCCTTGGTAGTGGCTTGGTGAAAATATCTGCTATTTGTTCCTTTGTGCTAACATACTCCAACACCACTTTCTTTTCTTGAGCTTCTTCTCGAAGATAATGATATTTGATAGATATGTGCTTTGTCTTAGAGTGCATAACAGGATTCTTTGAAATATTAATGGCACTAGTATTGTCACAGAATATAGTTACTGGCTTGGTAAATTCTCATTTATACCTTCCAACAATTGTTTGATCCATGCAATGTTCGTACAATTCAATGTTGCAACAACATATTCAGCTTCTGCTATTGACTGTGAAACACATCCTTGTTTCTTGCTAAGCCAACTCACTAATCTTTCTCCTAAAAAGAAAGCTCCTCCACTTGTGCTTTTTTTGTCATCAATGTTGCCTGCCCAATCAGCATCAGTATAAACTTTTAAATCAAAATCATTGCCTTTCTGATATACTAAGCCATAATCATCTATGCCTTTCAAGTATCTAAAGATTCTTTTGATTGTTGTCATGTGTGTTTCCTTAGGATCTATAGAGAATCTTGCAACTATACCTACTGCATGTGCTATATCTAGTCTGCTGTGAACAACATATTGTAACTTTCCAATCATGGATTGGTAAAGTGTCTTATCAACAGATATAGATTCATCATTCTTTGATAATTTACAGTTGGTAGTCATAGGAGTACTTACTGGTTTTGAATCCTCCATTCCAAATTTCTTCAAGATTTCCTTTATGTACTTGGATTGAGTAATGAAAATCTCATTTTTCATTTGCAGTATCTGTAAACCTATAGAATACTTTATCTCACCGATTAATGACATCTCAAATTCTTTGCTCATTTCATTTCCAAAGTTCTTGCATAAAGAGTCATTTCCACAAAATATAATATCATCAACAAATATGGCTGAGATCAATATTCCATTATCATCATTCTTCATATACATGTTGTTGTTCTCACTTGTCCTTATTAAACCAATCTTATTCAAATAAGAGTGCAATCTTTCATACCATGCTCTAGGTGCTTGTTTCAAACCATATAAAGCTTTGTTCAATTTACATACCTGATCTTTATTATTGTCTTCAACAAATCCTTCAGGTTGTTCAATAAAAACTTCTTCTTCCAATATTCCATTCAGAAATGTAGATTTGACATCCATTTGATATACCTTGAAATTTTTCAAAGTAGCATAGACCAACAATGTTCTTACTCCTTCAAGTCTAGCAACAAGTGCAAAAGTTTCACCATAATCAATTCCTTCTTCTTGAGCATAACCTTTGCAAACTAGTCTTTCTCTGTTTTGAATGACCTCTCCTTTTTCATTTAGCTTGTTTCTGAAAATCCACTTTGTATTGATTACATTTTTGTCCTTTGGTCTTGGGATTAGTGTCCATGTGTCATTCTTTTTGATTTGATCAATCTCTTCTGTCATAGCATTTATCCAATCTTCACTGTTAAATGCCTCTTTCACTATTCTCGGTTCAAATTCAAATATCAAACATGTGTTTTGTCTCAGTTTGTTCCTTGTCATCACTGGATCATCCTTATCTCCTATATTCTGACTTGGTGCATGATGTCTTCTGACATACTTGGCTAATATAGGCTCGGTAGGCTCTGTATGATCTTCTTCATCACTCAGTAACTGGATATTCTCTTAATTTTCTTCAACAGTCTTCTTGGTAAGACTTCTCGGTTGAACATAGACAAATTCATCATAGTCTTTTGGTTCCTTGGAATTTCCTTCATCATTTCTTTCTACAAATTCATTAATTTTCACATTTGCACTTTCTACTATTTTGTTAGATGATTTGATCAGACATTTAAATGCTTTGCTTCTAGAAGAATAACCTAGAAATATTTCTTCTTCACTTTTCTGATCAAACTTGCCATTTCTATCATCATTATGAACATAGCATCTACTTCCAAAGATTTTAAAATAACTTACATTAGGTTTCTTATCATACCAGATTTCATATGGTGTCTTCAAAGTACCTTTCTTCAATTGAACTCGGTTCAAGGTGTAAACTGTTGTTCTTATTACTTCTCTCCAAAATGTTTGTGGCACCTTCTTTTCAATCATCAGTGTTCTAACACAATCCACAATAGATTTGTTTCTTCTCTCAACTATTCCATTCTATTGTGGAGTTCTTGGTGCAAAGACTTGTCTTTTAATACCATGATCATTGCAGAATAAGTTGAACTCATCAGATGTGAACTCTCCTCCTCTATCTGATCTAAGGCATTTCAGTTGTCTTCCTGTTTCATTTTCAACTCTTTCCTTTTACCATTTAAACATTTGAAAAGCTTATGATTTTTCTTTTAAAAACATTACTGACATCATCCTTGAATAGTCATCCACAAATAATATGAAATATTTATCACCATAATAACTTTGAACTTTCATAGGACCACAAAGATCAGTGTGCACTAGATCTAAAATTCTGTTAGAAGTGTAAGACTTACTTGTAAAGCTTGATCTTGTCATCTTACCCATCTGGCATCCTTGGCACATAGCATTCTCAGGTTTTTCAAGACTTGATAGACCTCTTACTTGGTGCTTCTTACTTATTTTGATCAGATTATCAAAATTTACATGACAAAACCTTTTATGCCATGAGCAGGTATCATATAACTTTGCATGCAAACACTTATTCCAATTTGAGTCAAGGTGAAATGTGTTACCTTTTGTTTGTGTCCCAGTAGTAGCTAACTTTCCATTCTTGTCATGAACTTTGACAATTCCTTTCTGAAATTCTATTCAGTAACCTATGTTGTTTAGCTGTGCTACACTCAACAAATTGTATTTCAAACCTTCAACCTAATAAACATCATTGCATCTTGCATTATCAAGAAGTGTTATAGATCCTTTACCTTTCAGCGGACATGGTGCATCATTACCAAATCTTATATAGCCTCCATCATAATCTTCTAATATAACAAACTTGTGTTTATCTCCTGTCATATGATGTGAGCATCCACTATCTATAATCCAAGAATCATTAGTGTTTATGTGAGATATTAGGGCTTTTTCTTATACCTTTCTTCATCTGATGCATCTTTGATAGCCACATAAACTACTTCCTCTGTATCAGTCTCATCTGATTTATCATCATTGGATTCCTCATCAGCTATTAGGCATGTCTTTCTATCTCTTCTTTTGAAGTCTCGATGTCCTTTGTAATGATTATCTTTTTGTCTGTCATCTCGGTAATCTCTCTTTTCAGTAAAATCTTTGTTAGGACAGTTAGAAGCCATATGTCCTATCTTATCATAATTGGAACATTTCAAAGGTATCTTTCCTTTATACTTACCTTTGCCTCTCGAAAACCTTTTGGCTAATAGTGCTTCAAACTCTTTTTGCTTTCTGATTTCCTCATATAGTTTGTGTACTGCCTCCATGTTCTTATGAAATCTTTCACTTGCTCCACCATGATCTCCTTCAGAGTACTTATACTTTCTTTCATTGTAATCATTAGATTCATCAAGATGAAAAGAACTAAATGCAGATTAAACTTTATTTACCGAAGATCCACTATTATCAAAGTTACTTAACTCAAACGCATGTAGCTTACCAATAGTAGCATCTAAAGAAACTGGCATATTAGATACAAACCTCAATTCATTGATTGCAGAGACTCAGATTGCATAAGCTAGTAGAAGGGTTCTTAACAACTTACTTGTTATATCCTTTTCTTCAATAGTTCCACCTGCTCCTTTGATTTGATTGACAATCTCCTTTAGTCTTGTACTATACTGAGTTATGTTCTCACCTTCATTCATCCTCATAGATTCAAGTTGTCCTCTTAGACTTTCTACTTTTTCTCTTTGGACATGTTCATCTCCTCCATACACTGATATGAGCTTATCCCACATTTCCTTTGCATCATTGCAGCCTTCTAGATCATTAAACTCTGAATCGGTCAATGCAGACGTTATTTCAATTATTGCTTGAATATGTTCTTTCTTTGGCTTTATCTCTTCCATAGTCAATGGATAGGTGCTTGGTGTGACAAAATCATTCTCCAGATAGTATACAGCATATTCTCCAACTCCTAATAGATGTAGCTTCATCCTTTTCTGCCATGTAGAGAAACTTGACTTGTTCAGCTTCGGTGCATCCCTCTTATACATCTTTGGATCTTTAACTCAAGTGCCTTTAAACTTTCCTTCCAGAGTCCAAAGCTCTGATACTTAATATAAGTACATATCCAATAGCCAACAAGATGAGAGGGGGGGGGTGAATCATACAAACTTAATCATCCATAAAAACATCAGATTCAACCTCGGTAACATATACTTCAGTAATAAAACCAAAACTGTCAAACATGCAAACTCAAAAGCATATAAACATCATAAACCTCATAACACTAGATTTAACGTGGAAACCCAAATAGGGAAAAACCACTATGGGATTTCAGACCCACTAAGAAATATACTCTTCTAGAGTATGCTCGGTTAAAAGAAAATCCTGTTAAAGATTACAAACACATTGCTAGATGTGACCCGGTTAAGGGATTTCCCTCAGATCTGTTAGGATCTTCACCTTGTTAGAAGTGACCTTGTTAAAGGATTTCAAACACTCAATTAGAATGTCACCTTGCTAGAGCGTTTTACAAATAAGACTATTAAGTCCACTCGATTAAGAGATTTTTTGTTACTTTCACAAAATAACAGTAATAAAAATCTATCTGCAACTTCACATCTAAAAATGCTAAAGCAGATTCCTATTTGTTCAATACAATCTAGACATAGAACTAATCTTGTCTATCTACTAGGCTTCTATACTCTATTATTCAAACAGGTCTTCAAGCTTCTATGCTCGGTAATCACTATGTAGCATCCATGTGCTTACACTTGCCCACATACATTGTTTATCAACAGTTTGCTATTTATAAACAATTAGGTAACTGCTTGATCTCCTTGATCACATTTCCCATGATCAATCATAGCCATCAAATCTTCAGTCTTGTCCAGGTTCAATGCATCTTTTGATCTGAAAATGTTTTACCCCGCCTTGGAACTTGCATATTAGTCTTGGAACTTGTGCCAAGGTATTGCGGTTCAATTTGAGCTGTAGATCTTCATGCCGACTTTCCTTTGCCTTAGATTGATTAACAAACTTCATCCATGGCTCACCAATCATTTAATTAGTTCTAGCTCATCAGCTTCCTTCATTAAATACCACATGTAAACATTTAATGCATTTTGTTATGGCTCGGTTACAACTCGGTAACAACTCAGTGAATACTAAACTTCACTCGGTAGACATTCCACCTTCATTAACCGATAGCGATAACCTTAGTGTTTACCAACTAGGTTCCTTAGGGTTTATCGACTAGGTTCTTTGCTTGATAACATAGTATAGTATTAACCTTTACAATTTACAACATATGTATGATGTTAAAACAATCTAAAATATCATGAGCTCATCATTGTCTGACTCGGTACTAGTTGCCCATTGAATACCTTATTCATCCCCTTATTCATCATATCCTTTCCTATGTCTTTTACTGACAACTATATACTCTTCAAATCATAATTCTCAAGATATGGCAACATCATATTGAATTAGAAAATCAATTTCTTGACATCAATGACAAAATAATAATATCAAGATAGTAAAACATCCTTAATCAATTATATCCATAATCATCAACAACCTTCTCAATATCGTTATGAAATACCAACAATCTTTTGTTGTCTGTTATAATGCTATATTGCCAATAGATGCCCCAGTGGGAGAGGCTGCGGGGGCCATAGTAGGCGAGAGAGGGGAGGCTACACTTGGAGAGGAGGAGGTTGTTCCCATGGATATTCCTAAGACATAGGTAGGGGAGAGGGGAGGATGGTCACAAGCTGATTTTGATCGATTATAGCAGGAGTGGGATGACTATCATTCAAGGCTTCATTCTGTTGAGGATGAGCTACAGGAAGAGAGGGCTCGAGGAGAGAGCCTGGAGGCAGAGGTGGAATGGATGACTCAGAAGATATCTAATCTGACAGAGAGTCTTCATACTGCCAGGATAGAGGTGGATGCCTTAAGGGCGGAGGGGGAGGAGGCAGAGAGGATGTTGGAGGAGGCCCAGATAGGTATAGCTATATCAGGGCTATAGGATGTCATTAGGCAGCAGGATGCTGATTTAGAGGGATTCCAGGCCAGAGTGTAGAGGGCAGAGGTAGATGTGACATGACTGCGGGGAGAGAGGGATGCAACCCGATAGGCATTGGTTTTGACTGGGTTGGCGCAGATATTTTCTGATAGCTTGTAGCAGTGAGAGAGAGTAGATAGATCAGCCCAAGAGGCATAGTATTATAGGGGGCTATATCATGGAGTGGTCCCTGGAAAACAATGAGTAGTCTGGTATACTGAGAGTGCATGATCTCACAAGACCAAGAGTCAGTGGCCGAGTCAGAGTTAGCAGACAAGGGGGTCAGTGGGTTTTTGACTACCAGCAAGGGGTGCAAGAGGATCAGGAGGGGGAGGTACAACAAAGGGGGGTACAATAGAGGGAGGTGGAGAGACAAGTGGGGAGAGCTAGCTCCCCATTTTGCTTGTGTATTATGTTTTGACCCTTCGGGGTGATCATTGTATCATGACAGACACATTTTCCTCTATATATATACATGATTTGATTGGTGGTAGATGATGTGTAGTATTAATTGTGATGGATTATTTTTGTTTTTCTTATGATGTCTTATATGGATGTAATCATGGATGTGCTATGCTGACCTATTTTGTGATGCAGAGTTGATGCTTATGTATGTATGTTTATGATGTGTTGTTGACATAGTTTTTAGATGCAGGATGAGTGTTTTTTATGCTTTATGTATAAATACACATGTGTGAATGATTTATGATTTAGTCTAAATGTAATTCTATATGGATGAGTGTATCTTTTATTTATGTGATGCAATCTTATATGGTAAATGTTTTTTGGAAAAAATTGACTATCTAAGAAATGCAATCTACATGATGTGAATGAATTAATAAAAAGAGGGAATATGCCAATAATAACACAATGATCTTAGATAGAATAATATGGAATAGATGGGAAGTGGAGGAAATTGAGAACTCCATGGGATTATTGAGTTTAGGATTTGATGGAATGATCGTGAGATTTTATGCACAACAAATGTGGAGAGCCAACCTATTTTGATATTGCCCTGGGTGACTTGCACCACTAATTATAGAAATCAGGATGCCTTGAGAAACCCAAGGCGTGGACTGACTCTATAGACAAACAGGAATTTATTGCACACAATAATGCAAGTGTTAAGAAACACTAATACAAAGTTGTGGGTTCATGCAAGGAAACCCTCAAACACATCGATGCCTCTTGTACACAAGAAGGTAAGTGTTGATAAACATTAGTACTAAGTCACCAGTTTATACAAGAGGGATCCAAAACATGCCATATTATGAAATATGCCCCAGTATGTGCCTATCATAATGTACCTAGATATGGGAGAACCCAGGCAGTCGTAAATAGTGGCAGTCGTAGGGCAAAAGATGCAAGTCTATATGAAAAGATCTAACAAAATCTAACAAGTCACTTCCTTGTGACCAAATGATACCTCTTGCCAAGAGTAGAAATAGGATGGAGGATTAGGTTGCTAGGTGAGGGAAGGAATCATCCCTAGGGAAATGTGGTCTTGTAGATTTTAGGCAAGTGATTTTATGGTTTTGGAGAGTGACTAGAAGACCTGGGATTGTTTCTGAAGACTTCTTGAAGCTTACATAGAGGCATAAAAGCTCAGCTTGATGGGACATTCCTTATTCATGACTCGGGTGAAGACTCATCATCATACACGTGTTTTATTGGAAGGCGAGAGGGAAGGAATGCTGAAAATGGGAGGATTGGATGGAGAGTGATTTGCAATGTCGACCAGATAGACAGTGGATCTGGTTATTTACCTTGGTGCCTGTATGGAGGTTTTCACCAAGGTACTTGTCCATAGCAC
Organism: Cryptomeria japonica; assembly: GCF_030272615.1. NCBI lineage: Eukaryota > Viridiplantae > Streptophyta > Pinopsida > Cupressales > Cupressaceae > Cryptomeria > Cryptomeria japonica. The sequence continues at coordinate 383,995,869 of NC_081411.1, read as the reverse complement.
CACAAAGTGGTTTTCACTGGTGGACAAATTGTTTTTCTTTCTTTTTCTTGTAGATTTTTCTTTTCTTGTGTGTCACATGGCACCTGTTTGCTAGGTTTTCACCAAAGTGATGATTTTTTTAGGATCTTTTTCTTATTATTTTTTTTTTATTTTTCTTGATTTTTTATTTAGTTATTTTTTTTGGTTTTTTGACAATTTAAGACTTTCTGAGGATTAGGCATAAAATATTTTGAGGTGCATGATATTCATTGGTTCATCCAAAGGATCGCCTTCAGGAGTAGCCAACTGATAAGCTCCTGATCCATACTTTGCTATGACTACATATGGTCCAAGCCAATTAGGCTCAAACTTGCCTTTCTTTTCTCTGTCTTGTATATTTTTCTGATTCTCCATGAGGACAAGATCACCAATCTGGAATTCTCGGGTTCTAACTTTTTATGATAACTCATGCATAGATGGTTTTGATATACCAAGAGATTATTCAAGGCCTTGAGGTGCCTTTCATCTAACAATTCTAGCTCTTGTAAGTGGGCAATTTTGTATTCCTCATCTGGTAAGATATTTTGTAGTGATACGCTTAGAGAGGGGATCTCGATCTCAAGGGGAAGGATGGCTTCAGAACCAAATACTAGGGAATAAGGAGTGGTGCTTGTGGGGGTACAGATGGAGGTGCGGTAGGCCCACAATGCAGGATGGAGTTAGAGGTGCCAATCATGACCCGCTTCATTGACTATCTTTTTGAGGATTTTTATTAGGGTTTTATTAGAAGCCTCAGCTTGACCATTCCCTTGGGGGTAATATGGAGTGGAGAAGTGGTGTTGGATGTTGAATTTTTAGTAGAGTTCTTTGACATCCTGGTTTTAAAATTGTCTTCCATTATCTGTGATGATAACTTTTGGGATGCCATATCAGCAGATTAGGTAGTTCAGGATGAATTTGGATATTTTCTTGGTGGTGGTGAAAGTAGGAGGGATAGCCTCTACCCACTTGGTGAAGTATTCAGTGGTCATGATAATGAATTTATGTCCATTGGAAGATGAAGGGTGGATTTTCCCAATGAGATTGAGCCCCCACTGTGAGAAGGGCCATGGTGTTATAAATGGCTGCAATTCTTGTGATAGTGCATGAATTTTGTCACCATGTTGCTGGCAAGGGATGCATTTCTTCACATAATTATATGCATCTACCTCCATTTTAAGCCAATAGTATCCTATTCTCAAAAGCATTTTAGCCAATGTGAGCCCACTTGAGTGTGCCCCACAGATACCCTTGTGTACTTTGCGTAATGCCCATTCCACCTCTTCTTTATCTAAACACCTTAGGAGGGAACCATAAAAATGCCTTTTGAATAGGGTGTCTCTGAGGATGGTGTAACAAGCATATCGGCAAATGAAGGTTTGTTGTTGGGTTTTTGTGAGATGTAGGGGAATGGTATTGTCTTTGAGGAAAGCAAAGGTTTATTGGTACCAAGGGGACTTAGGACCAATGAGAACACACACCATTTCAAACTTTGGTAGGTCATATGCTAGTATAAATAATTGCTCGACCAAGAACTCGCACTTCTGACTATGTGTTGGCATTTGAAGGAGGGAGCCAATGGTGACCATTGCATCTGTAGCCTGTTATTTGTTTGTGGGATTTGATTAAATGTGATTACTGTGAAATGTTGCTTAAGATCTTCAACCATGGTATGGTAAGGAAGGAGTTTATCATCTTTTGTCAGGTACTCATCATTGACTTGTTTTATAACGAGTTGAGAATCACCATAAACTTGTAACTCCTTTATTTTCCAGTGGATAGCCAAGCACAAACTTGTGATGAGTGTCTCATATTCTACTATGTTATTGGTACATGCAAAGGCTATTCTGTATGATTTGGGGATGCCATCTCCTTGAGGTGTAACCAATAATATTCCTACCCCCGATCCATTTTGAGTGCAAGAGCTATCAAAGTATAATTTCCATGTGGGGGATGTGATGACAGCCATAATGAACTCATCTGGTAATTCTATGAGAAGAGGATGGGAACCTGGAAGTGGAGCTTCAACCAGCTAATCCACAATAACTTGTCCCTTGATTTCCTTTCTGTCCACGTATTCAATGTCAAACTCACTCAAGAGCATGACCCATTTAGCAGTTCTGCCAGTGAGAGAAACTTTAGACAAGAGATATTTAAGCAGGTTTATCTTGGCAATCAACTTTGTTTTGTTGTTCAGCATATAGTGTCGAAGTTTTTGTGTGCTAAACACTAATGCCAAACATGCTCTTTCAATGGGAGTGTAATTGAGTTCATATACTACCAATGTTTGACTGATGTAGTAAATGGCATGTTCCTTCTCGTGGTCATTTGTTTGCGCCAGTAATGCCCCCAATGCCACTGTAGTAGCACATATGTACAAAATGAGGGGTTTTCCAGGGGTAGGTGGCATCAAAACTAGAGGTGATGCTAGATATTCTTTTAATTTCTCAAAGGCCTTTTGACATAAGAAATCCCATTTGAATTTTATGTCTTTACACAACAAGTGTGCAAATGGATGGCACTTGTCTGCTAGCTATGAAAAGAAACGCCTAATAGACTAGAGTTTTCCCTAGAGACTGCGTAGTTGTCTGAGAGTTTTTGGTAGAGGCATTTCCATAATAGATTTTACCTTTGTGGGATCAACCTCGATGCCTCTGTGAGAAACAATGAATCCTAGTAGTTTTCCCGATGTGATGCCAAACACACACTTTTTGGGATTTAGGCGTATCTTGTATTTTTCCAATCTTTTGAAGATCTGTTTTAGAATAGGGATGTGCTCTTGTCTTGTCTTGGATTTGCCTAGTAGATCATCCATGTAGTCCTCCATAATTTTATGCAAGAGGTCATGAAAAATTATTGTCATTGCACATTGATATGTAGCTCCGGCATTTTTAAGGCCAAAAGGCATGACCTGGTAACAGAAAGTACCCCATGGTGTTGTGAATGCAGTTTTATGCTGATCCTCATCTTCTATCCTGATTTAGTTGTATCTGAAAAACCCATCCATTAGCAATAGCATTTCATGTCCTGTTGTAAGGTCCACAATCATGTCTATATTCGGGAGCGGGAAAGCATCTTTAGGATAAGCTCTATTTAGATCTCGAAAATCTGTGTAGATGTGGATGCCCTCGATAGGTTTGCCGATAGGTACAATGTTAGAGACCCATTCAGCATAGTCTATGGGTTTGATAAATTCTCCATCTAACATCTTTTGGAGTTCCGCATTGACCAGGAGAGTAATATGCGGGTGCATTTTATGCATTTTTTGTTTTATAGGTTTTGCATCTGGGCAGACAACAAGATTGTCCACCACCAAGGGAGGATCCAATCCTAGCATATCGGCATAAGACTATGCAAAATTAATTTTTACCTCTATAAGGAAGTTGATGAAATCTTGTTTCTCTTTTTCTGTGAGGGACTTGGCACTGAGCACATTTTGTGGGATGGCTTCGGTGCCCATGTTGATGCTATCTGTTTCTTCTATCAATAAATTTGATTTGTCTTGTGGAAGGTAACCAATGGTAGGGAGGTCAAATCCCTCATCGTCAAGTGCCTTTTCTAGGTTTTCACTTTCAGATATGCCCTTTGTTTTTATTTTTTGTTCATCCAAAGGTGCCTCAAGGAGGTTTTCACCTAGGGAATCATGTCTTTTTCTTTTATTATCTTTTTTGTGGCTAAGGGCATTGTCCTGATTACCAAAGTATCCCTTTTCGTGTAGTTGAATACCCTCGATTCTATTACAATCTTCCAGATTTTGCATCGTCAGGAGAGAAATGAGAGCATTATCATTGGTGCAGATATCCAAAGTGGGTTTGTCTTGTTGGCCCTAGTCAATGAGTTCAGGATGGACAAGATGTAGCTCCTGTGAAGTGAGAGGGGTTAAGGGAGTGATGGTATTGATGTAAGTGTCAAAGAAGATATATGTCTTGTATTCATAAGGCATTTCATGGAATTCCTCTTCGTCAGCACTTTCTATACCCAAAGAAGAATTAGAAGGGGCACCAACGATAGTAATCTTAGGCACTGGGGTGTACCCTAAGCCTCTTTTGTATTTGTAGGAGATAGGATTTATGGGTTCTTTTCTTCCTTTCTCCTCTGGTCTCAAGCTATATCCTTTGTATCCCATTTTTTCAACTATGGCAGATGCTTTTGGGTACATTTTATTGGGTTCTTTCACTGGCTCATCATCCTCTTCCCGGTACAACCAAGAAGAGGCATTTGTTTCTTCAAGACTCTCCTCATTAAGTGGGCCCCATTGCTAGAAGGTGGTATTTTGGAATTGTATGACTGGTTTTGGGTCCTTTTTGAGCTCCTTTGGTTTGCCAAATGACTTAGGAGAGAGAGGGAGGTTGCCTATTAACAAGATGTCCTCCAATTTGTATTCTCTAGAGCCATTGTCCAAGATCTTGATTTGATTATCTGGTTAGGATGAAGTGGAGGCAACATTGTATCTCAGATGGAGGCATTAGCAAGGGTCTATTTAGTGGACAATGATATGAATGCTTCCCCTCTAATAGTTTGCTATATTGAAAAGGTTGGGGATCACCTTTGATAGTGATCTCTCTTCCATTATAGGGGAATTTGATGCATTGGTGATAGGTGGAGGGTACGGCCTGGAAGGAATGAATCCATGGCCGCCCAAGGAGAATGTTGAAGGGGAGATCAAGATCTAGTACTTGGCAAGGGGTTTTAATTGTAATGGGGCCCACTTGAAGAGGTAAGGTGATCATGCCCTTTGAAATTCTTTCTACATCATCATATACCTTTATTGTGATCCATCCTAATGTGTCTATCAGATCCTTAAAAAGTCCCAATTGTTTAATTAATTTGTATGTACACAGATTAAGCCCAGATCCACCGTCTATCAGGATATGTTTGACCTTATGCTTGTGGATAAGAGATTTGATGTGCAAAGGTTTGTTATGGTCTTCATCTGCGGGAGCATCTTTGGAGGTAAATACCAGGTGTTTTTGGGTAGCAAGGTTTCCAATGAGGGCTTGGAATTGGGTGGCATTGATATTATCAGGAACACGTGATTCGAGAAAGGCTTGTTCCAAAATTTCTTTATGGACCGGGGAAGTTTTAAGAAGTTCCAAAATGGAGATCTGAGCGAGGGTCTTCCCAAGTTGGTCCAGGAGGTCATATCAGCGGGTGGAAGACATGGGCAGGGGATTTGGTGGGGGAGGGACTCCTTGGATGGTGACTTTACCTCAGCGTGTAGTTACATTGTAGTCGTTCTGGGAATGGGAGGTGGAAGGCATGGCACCTTGAATGACTATCCTAGTAGGATTTGGTCTGCTTTGGGAAGAAGGAGGATTAACTCCTTGGATGGTTATGACATTGACATGATTGTCTATAGGTTCAACGCGACCTACTAAAAAATCAAAGCTGGTTATGTGATTGGCATAGTCATAACTCATTGCATTAGATGATGAGTCTTTTCCTTTATCATGCTTTGGGAAGGGTTCCTGGTACATTTTGAGTTTGTCATTGTTATTAGTAGGTTTTGCATTTGCTACTTCAATCTCACCTCTATCAATGAGATCTTGTATGTAGATCTTCAGTTTCATACACTTTTGTGTATCATGTCCCTTGATACGATGGTATTCACAATACTCATTTTCTTTATACCATCTTGGTTTAGGTTGATTGGGTTCAAATGGGTGAGTGATTGGAAAAACCACTACACCTGCTTGGACAAGTTTTTGAAACACCATTTCAATAGGCTCAGCCAGAGGAGTGAAGTCTCTTGGAGTCCGATTATTCGATTGAGGTGGTCATCCTTGGATTGAGACATTATTGTGAGGTTTTTGGGATTGATTTTGATTGTTTTGATTATTGAATTGATGATTATTGGTGGTGGATTTTGGGGCAGCGGCCACGGTTTTGACCCGCTTTGCATCAGCTACAACGTCATTGACCACGTTTTTGTTTTTAGACCAGAATTTTGGCTTGTCATTATGATAAGAGGGAGAACTTTGTGTCGACTTCTAGTAATGTTTCAAGGTTCCTTCCTCCAACAAGACACGTTCGAGGGCGAGGCCCTTATCGGTCAATTTTTGGAAGGATTTGATACATTGGGATATTAAGGGTCTCGAAAGTTTAGGTACCAAATTCTTTTGAAATAGTTCAATTTGATGTTGTTCTGGCATGTCCCACTGGAATTTCTTGATAAGATGTCATCATCTTTGTAGGAAATTGGCGACGGTTTCTTTGGGCCTTTGTTTTGTATTGCATAGGTCCATCATAGAAACATCATTAACCATGTTGTAAGCATAGTGGGCCACAAATTTACCTACCAAGTCTAGAAAGGAGACAATGGAACCTCATGGTAGAGATGAAAACCATGCCAGGGCATCTCCCATGAGACTCTTGGGAAAGAGTCTATGAAGATAAAGGTCACTATAAGAGACTTCTTGGCATAAGATGTGGAATTCTTAGACATGGTCACAGGGGTTTCCTTTGCCTTCATACTTGGTGAATTTGGAGATCTCAAATCCCAAGGGGTAGGGTGCAACTGATATAGACAGGTCATAAGGACAAGGGAAAACTCTTCGAATGAGTAAGTTTTTCTTTTATTAGTCCTTTCTTTCATGTCCTTGATGATATTTTTCATGTCTTGAATTTCCTTGATGAGGTCTTGTTGTGGACTTTGATAATGATGAATTGTATTTGCCCCAAGAATTGGATGAGCCAAAGAAGGTGCACCACCACCAATATATTGATATGATGAGGAGGCGGGAATGTGGGATGTGAAGACCGATGTCATAGGGATTTGTGTGATAGTTGGTTGTGGTCTGCAAACTATTGTGATGGGATTGAGTACGACCCGGATAAAACTTGCAACATTGTTGGTGGGAAGGGAAGTTTGTGGAATAGAAATAGGTGGTTGAATGGAAGGAGGTGGTATAGAAGTGTGTTGGAGAATAAATGAGATCAGATGTGATAGTGGTATAGATGGTAAGGAGGAAGAAGGTGGGATGGAGACCATGGTGGGAGATGTCACTGGTGGCATTGATTGAGATTGGATGATTGATGGGGCTGCAATTGATTGAGTCTCAATAATAGGTGCAGCACTTTGTGTGGGAGCGAGGTCTCCTTGTGGTTGTTGGGCGAGAGTGGATCTATTAAATTCAGGCAAAAGTTGAGCTCCACTCTCAAGGAGAGTTTTTAGAAGTGCGGTAGGATTGTGTTGAATAAATTTTTCCATCATCTCTTGGTTATAAAAGTCTGCTAGGAAAGTTTGCACTTCCAAAGAGAGCTCATCTTGGCTAACCATATTAGGATTTTAGCTTTGATCTTGATTGCTAGGTTGCCCACTTTGTGTACGATCTTGCGTGGGATCTTCATATAGGGCACTAATGTTCGGCATGCCATATTGTTGTTCTGCCATCTTTCTCTTTTGGGATCAAGTTGTGACCATACATGAATAACCTTGGAAAAGTTTGGAGGGGGAAATTTGTGATGAAAGGGCTTAACAAGATATTTGTGGAATTTTGGATTTTGTCTTTTATGACATGGTATTTTGTTGATTGGTATGGTTCTTGGATTAGAGCCCGGATTTGATTAGGATTTGACACCTTAGTCCTTGGATGAAGATTTTAGGTGGTGGATGAAACCACAAGTAAGGTGATGGCCAAGTTGTGTAGAATTTAGACCTTAGATTGATGATTAAAAAGCCTGTCTTATACCAAGGGTTGACTAATGACCCTAAGCAAAGTAAAGATGTGAGTTAAGAGTCTTGATCGACTCAAAAGGATTAGGAAAAAGGTACTTGGAGAGGATTCCCCTTCAAGCACGAGAGCCAATTGGTTAATGATGAGGTCTAAATGGAATTTCACTAGGCATGTAACCTTAACATGAGGTTAAATTGGATTAGAGGATGATTGGATTTGAATTTTGATAATTGATTTGATAGTGGAGGGATATTGATTTGATATGCTAAGTCCTTGGGAAATTTGAGGATGATTGATGGAGGAGGTATGGTAGTGATGGCTTAGAAGAAACTTGATGACTAGGTTGTCTTTGACATGAACATGACTTAATGGAGGATCGATTCAAATGGCAAGTTGTATGAAGGGATATGACCACCCCGATTTGGATGATAGTAGGTGTTTCAAAGGACAAACTTGAATGTTGATGGAGAGGATGAACTCTTAGATTCTCTCTTGGGCTTATGAAACATGGGATGGATGGAGTTTTGACGCAATTTTGGACTTTGTGTGGGTAATGACTTGGACAATTGTTTGTGTCTTGACAAGTGTTTTGCAAAGTGTTTGAGGATAATGATGTGTTTTTAGTCTTCTCTTGGCAAGTATGTATGAAATAAAGAAAACACAATGATCAAATGCATATTATCTCAAAGACACTCATGCTCATATACAACATTCTTAAGACTAGCAAGGACAATAGTCATTGGATCCCAATCGGTTGCCCAGCTACACTTACCCAGAGCAGACACTTAGATGCTTGACCCCACTGGCTCCCCTCCATGACACTCACTTCTCGAGGCAGCCAAGCATCAATTCCCATGAAAACTCCACATAGAGAACTTTGTGTCTCTACTAAGGGCCGTAAAAATATGGGTGGCTTCGGAGGTCCGACCTCCTGTACCAATGACTAGAAGGTTTTTGGCCATTATGAACAAGGTGTTTTAGTAAGTTTTCTCATTAGGAGATACCCTTTGAAGTTGCGTAAGCGCAATTGAGGCCTATAGCCCAATGAAGCACCAAGAACTTAGTAGTCACGCAAGCATGATTGAGATCTCTAGGATCCTACTAAGCATCCAATGTGAAAGTGAACTCTCATATAGCCCCAACCATTGACCCTTTCCTAGGTAATGGCCTATTTATTATAGTGAGTTGGGGACCCCAAGTCCGAGTGTACTCACTTGGGTCATTCCCCTCTTACCTTCTCAAAGAGAAAGTTGGGAGGGTAGGTCTCCTAGGGGTAAACACACAATCAAACAAGAAAAGGTTGGAGGGTCTGGATTTCTGATTGTCTGGTAAGGTGACAGCATACTCTCCTACCTTTACGCTTTTCTTAAAGACACATAAGACAATGGTTCATTCTATTTTAATTAACATCTAGGTGCCTAAAGTAAATAAATGCACAATGTTTGGTTGAATCTGCTTAGGCAACTTGCAAAACAGTGAGATTAGTAGTTTTTTCTGAGTTTTTTTAGTCTTGGATAGTCGGATTAAACTGCAAAACAAAAAGACTAGAAATTAGTTCTAACTGCATTGTACATAGAGTGCACGCACTGAAGTGGAGTCAGCCATGCTGAAATGCTTGCATAGGCACCGAAACGCCTATGTATGTGCTGAACTAAATAAAGCAGTAAGGAAAAAGTGACAGAACCCACAAAACTAGAAAGGATTTTATACTTGTCTATCATACTAGTTGAAAATGCTCACGCTAGAAACACCTGCGCTTGCGACAAAATGCATGTGCTTGCACCAAAGGTGTGTGGTTGCGTAAACTGAGAACAGAGTTCAGCAAGAGTTAAAGTTTTCAAAATTTAAATTTAAATAAACAAGGTGGGAATGACATAAAAATGCTCACGTTGATTTAAATTGGATGTGCTAAAATGCCTGTGCTCACACCGAAATGCATGCACATGTGATGAACAAACAAAGATAACAAAAATTAAAAACATGCCAAGCAGGAAAAAAAATATAATATGTCAAATAGCCGCGCTGATGCACCTGCGCTCACGCTGAAGTAGGTTTTACTGTCGCACTGAACCTATGAGACTCGCGCTAGTTTGCAGTCTCTCATACTATTCTAGAGCCTGCGTCTCATAACTCACAAAAACTTGCAAATGACATTAGTATTTAGGGACGTGGGTCCCATCGGGCATGCCAAAATGAAGAGGATAAAAGACTTGTGAGGTGGATTTAGTTAGAAAACATGCAAGTCAAACATATAATCATATGAAATCAAAGACAACTCCAAAACACATGAAATCATGAGTAAGATGCATATACCTCACAAAACCTTATACCTCTCCCTCAGATTGAGCTTGATGAAGTGAAGGCACCCTTGGATGATGCTTCACTTGATGTGCTCCTCTTGCTTGCTTGATGTGGATGACTCTCCAATGTTGTGCACAAATGAGATGGATCTTGGAGGATGATGGAGATGAGATGATTAAGTGTGGATTTAGGATGATTTCGATATGATAAAGATGCTAAAATGACTTTTCTAGGCTCAAAAGGGTAGCATAAGATTACTGAACTTGGAGATGAAGAATGGAGAGATGGAGTCCTCAATTTATAGGAAGAGGAGAGGAAGAATGGATGGCTAGGATGGATTCAAGATGAAGGGATAGGATTGCTTGTGAGATCACACAAGGTCCAAGAGAGGGTGTGGAGACCAATAGATATGCCTTAAAGGCATTTCTTGTCTCCACACTCCTCAAGGTGCATTGGGAATATTTCTCAAGGTACCTTGAGAAGAACAAGGTGCATTGGGAAAGCTTCCCAATGTGCCTTGAGAGGAGCAAGGTGCATTGGGAAGGCTTCCCAATGTGCCTTGAGAGGAGCAAGGGATGTGACATTCTTTGAAGAATGGGGAGGAGGAATTTAGAATTCTCCAAATAGGGATAATCATGGGGATTGGAGGAATAAGAAGGAATTAAAAATTCCTTGGGAGAGGAGATGCCTAGAGGATTGTGAGATTTTGAAAATCTCACATTCACCTAGGAAAAGAGCATTAAAAGCTAGTGGTTGGATGGAAGGGACAAGGAGTTGACTTTGTGGTGCAACTCATTAGGAGGGGATTAAAGGGAATGTTAGGTGGGATCAGGATTTGTAGGAGGATTTGACTGGGAGAGAGAATGAGTGGAGTGAATTAAAAATTAGAAGAATAAGGTTAAGTGAGTTTAGGGAGTTTCTAGAAGACTTTATTAGGTTAATGATGAATTAAGAAGGGTTTGTAAGAATCATGTGGGTTAACTAATTAATTGAAATTAATTAGCTAAGAGGGAGATTTGTGAGGATTTAATTTTTAGAAGAATAAAGGAAGGGATTGATTTTTTAAATAAATCAGTCACATACCATAGTGACAATATTAATTATATTTAATTAATATTGAGGAGAATTTGAATTAACATGATTAATTAATTAATTATGTGAGGAATTAAAAATAATTGAAAATAATTATTTTTAAGTGTCTATAGAGTGTAATAGCAAAATAAGACCACAAAAGGTGGAATTTCTCCTACAAGCTATATCCCTATGTGCACACTTCCCTAAGTGTCTCAAATCCAAACTATGAAGAGATGCGTTATCCTAAGTTAACTTTAGTAAAGTGTAATAATATCCATAATAAATATTTATTTACACCAACAACCCCCCTTAAGTGCAACTTAGTAGAATGAAGACTCAAGTCAACAATGCAAGATGGGTCCTGGCTACTAGGCCATGATAGGTACCAATGTACAATATGCAAATGCAAGAAAAACTATGCAATGCAATCTCTCACAAATGGAGAAAGGGAGAAAATCGAGTGGGAAAAAAATCCCCCCCAAAAGAGATGAATGTACAAAAGGACTCTCAAAGAAGAAGGACAAAACCTCAAAGAGGAAAAAGTCCCCCCCATAAGAGAGAAAGGAGAAGTCAACCGAGCCCCCCTAATGAGACATCTCGCACCCCCAAGAGAGCTTGCAACTACTGGAACTTACTCTTGGTGAAAGGTTTGGTGAATATGTCTGCAACCTGCTCCACTGTAGGACAATACTGCAAATCAATGACCTACTCCTGAATCAGCTCTCGGATATAGTGCATATGGATCTCGATGTATTTGGTCCACAGGTGCTAGAGCAGGTTCTTTGAGATTGCAATATCACTTTGATTATCGCAATGTAGAACTATCATCCGTGGAGTGGTGAACCTAAACTCTGTGAGAATCTACTAGAGCCAAACAGTCTCAGTTGTTGCGTTGATAGCTCCTTGATACTTAGCCTCAATCAAAGAGAGAGAAATAGCATGTTACTTCTTGCTCTGCCAATAAATGGGGCCTGAACCAAGGTGGAAACTATAACCTGAAGTAGACTTATGATCATCAAGATCGCCAGCCCAATTGGAGTCTATGTAACCAACCAAGCAAAGTCCTATGCCTATTGCATAGTGAATCCCATAGTGATGTGTACCCTGGATGTAATGCAGGATGCATTTGGCGGCTTTCCAATGAAGCTCATGTGGTTCTTGCATGAAGCGGGGAACCATGCCAACCGCAAATGAAATATCAGGGCGTGTATGAGTCAAGTAGATGAGACTACCCACAAGCTGATGATACAATGTGGCATCTACTGGTGGAGAAGAACACTGAGCCTCAAGCTTGAATCCTAAAAGAAAGGGAGTCAAGGCAGGCTTACAATCAGCCATATGAAAGCATGCAAGTAGATCAAGAGCATACTTGGGCTGCGATAGTGTAATCCCAGAAGGTGACTGTGAAATCTCTATCCTGAGAAAGTAGTACAAAAGACCCAAGTCAGTCATAGCAAATCTGTCATGCTAAGTAGATTTGACCCTGCTAATGATGGATGTGGTACTCCCTCTAATGATCAAATCATCAACATAGAGCACAAGTATCAAGTGAGATTTATCTTGTCGCAAAATGTAGACATTCAGATCAGAATGACACCTAGTGAACCCTGCTGAGAGAAGAAAGGAATCCATCTTGGTGTAGCAATTCTTGGGGGCTTGCTTAAGGCCATAGAGAGATTTCCTTAGTTTGAAAACCAAGGAAGTATCCTGGATGAAACCCTACAGCTGCTCCATATAAATCTCCTTATCAAGATCACAATGAAGAAAAGCACTCTTCACATCCATCTGATGTACAACCCAACCATGAGTTGCAGCTATAGCAAGTGTCAAGTGAATGGAGTTCATCTTGGCTACAAGCGTAAAGGTCTCAGTATAGTCAACACCTGGAACTTGAGAGAAACCTTTCGCAACAAGCCGAGCCTTATACTTATCCACACTACCATCCACTACAAACTTTTTCTGATAGATCCACTTACATCAAACCATATTTCTCCCCTTAGGGAGATGGACTAAATCCCATGTGTTGTTCCTCATAAAGGAACTATACTCTTCCACCATAGCTTGGTCCCACTCAGGAACCCCTGATGCTTCCCAAAATGTTTGTGGATAGGAAGCGGTAGAAATGAATGCATGTGGAAGATCCCGATGTTGTGATCGAGTTCTCCATGTATCTGAAGGATCCCCAACAAGAGAACCGGAAGACTCAAGTGTCTGTCTAGCCCAACGAGGTCTAGGTAGAGGTGGAGAATGAGGCTCCTCAACTACAAGTGGACCCTACAGAGGTGTAACACTACGAGTCAAAGTTGAAGGAGTCTCATCATCTGAATCACTAACATCACTATCCACAATGGAGGAAGGTGGAGGATGTAGAGAGGCTAAGCTAGGTGAGCTTTCCTCAAAGTGAACACTCCTCTCAATGAACACCTCATGTGTCTTAGGATCCATCAATCTATATACCTTAACACCCTCAGGATGTCCAACAAATATGCAAGGCCGACCCTGAGGTTCCAATGCCTTGCATTTCTGGGGAGGAATGCAAGCCCATGCTGGACACCCAAAGACTTTGAAATGTCTCACAATCGGTTTCCTACCAAACCAAGCCTCAAAAGGAGTAATACCTTGTAAAGCTTTGTGAGGAACCCGATTCTAGATGTGTGTGGTACACTTGATAGCCTCTTCCCAAAAGGCGGGATCAAGAGAACGTGCATGTATCATACAACTAGCCATTTCTTTGAGAGTTCTATTCTTGCGTTCTACAACTCTGTTCTGCTATGGAGTGTATGCAACAGAATTCTGAAGATCAATCCCCTCAAATGTACAAAAATCCTCAATTCTCTTGTTCACATATTCCCTTCCATCATCTATGTGAAGAATCTTGACCACTTTCGTGGATTGCTTCTCCACACGAGTCTTGAAGTCCTGAAATCTGTCAAATATTTCACTCTTATGAATGAGAAAGTAGACCAAAGTGAAGTGGGAGTAGTCATCAATGAAGGTGCTAGAAATGGACCTACTACATCATTGTGAACAATTTGAAGAACTTTGAAATCTCTCCAAGATTTCCCCTTATCAAACTTCTCCTCGGGATGCTTGCCCATGGAACAACCCAAACATACACCCTCTAAAAAACTAATTTGAGGTAGACCTATGACCATGTCTTTAGTGTTGTGCTGCTGAAGATAGCGGTAGTTGAGGTGACCAAACCGCTCATGCCATAGCTTACTTTCTGAATTTGAATGAGTAAGAAAGGACCTAGAAGGATAACTTAGCACAAAGTGGGAGAATGAATAAAGCCTTGAGTTATGATTAACTTGTCCCACTACTACCAATGCATCGTCATCAAGTTCCTTTACCACAATTGAATCAGGTGTAAACTTAACCTTTTTCCCATTCCCATAGTGAGTGATTTGGTAGATGGAGAGAAGGTTGGTAGACAAGTTAGGAACATAGAGAACATTCTCAAATTTTCCATCATCCATGTCAACTGAACCTTTCCCTTCAACCTCTACTTGTGTATCGTCACCTATGTAAATGTGAGGTACCTTGGATGGCTCCAATGAAGAAAATTGATCTTTTGTAGAACCCATGTGATATGAGGCACCCGAGTCAAGTATCCATTGCTGTGAAGAACTTGTTGTAGCCCCAAATGCTTGCCCTTTTCCCTTAGACTGTGAGGAAGAGGAAGGAGATGAATCCTTATTTGTGTAGGTGGATGGCAAGTTGATGTTCTTTTTCTTAAGAATATTTGTCAACTCATCAACTTTCTTGGTCTAGCATCGATGCTCATCATGACCATACTTCTTGCAATATGCACAAGCTGGTTTATCCTTCTTAGGTGGTGTCCCCTTCTTGGAATAGGATGAAAAATCGCCTTGTGATGGAGAGGATGATTGTCCTTTTTCTTGTTGTGGCTTTGAATTAGATTGCTTCTTCTTCTTCTTGTTGGAATCTTTGCCTTGACTTCCTTGATTCCCTTGATTAGCCACCAAAGCCTTGGAATTTGAAGACTTGAGAAGCCACATGTTCAACAACTTAGATTGTTCCAATATCAACATTTCTGTGAAAACATCAAATGAAGGCATAACATAGGAACTCCCCACTATCAAACGATGAGTTTGGAAGCTAGACACAAATGCTGCATATTCTGGTGCAAGCTTGTCCAACAAGTTGAATATCAACTAAGCATCATTTTTGTCAATTCCACAATCCTTAAGCTTTGCTCTTAGCTCATTTGCTTTGGCGACATAATCTTGAATTGTATCAAAACTCTTGGGATCCAAGTTGGTGAGCTCATTGTCAATCTTATAACCTCTTATTTCATCAACTTGACCATACAATTTTTGAAACATATCCCAAGCATCTTTGATTGTAGTACACTTTTCAATATGAAAGATGAGATCATCTGATACATACTTGCACAAATTTCCAAGAGCCATGCAATTGTTAGTGAGCCATTCTAACTAAGCATTAGGATCAGCCTTAGGATCAGGTGGTGTTGCTATTGTTCCATCTATGCCATGCATGAGACCTTTTTCCATTAATTTGCTCCATACTTTAATTTTCTATTATGCATAATTATGTGGAGTCAAAGGTGGAAAATTATAAGGACTGATTGCAACAAAAATGAAAGAGCACAAGGAAAGAGAGGTGCAATCACACAAGATACCCCCCCAAAAGTGATGATTTGGAACTTTATACTTAGTGTGTATACAATGGGCCACTTGCAACAAATGGCAAAGTGGACTTTTGATTTCAATTTTACAACTACCTCAATAAGGCAAAAAGAGACTCAAACTAATAAAGCAAGAGATCTAAACTAATATCCAAGCAATTTACAAGTACCAAATAGGCCAAATAAGACCAACGTCTGAAAGTACAATTTTTACTTAAAATATATGAAATCTGATCATACACTATGAAAGTAGATGAAAAAAATGCACTTTAAAAAAAAATGACACCTAAAAAGGAGGTCATATGAGCTCAAACGAGGCCTTTGAAGTTGCAGAATTGAGGATTGGACAAGTACAGTTGAGAGAATCCAAAAATTTCAAAAACCTTGTGCATAAAAAGCAAAAAATAACCACATTACTGTGAAGAGCATGAAAAATTAGCCCAAATAAAAAAAATTGCACCCAAAAAGGAGCAAAATTGAGCAAGTTATGGGCCTCCAAAGTTGACCCAAAAATCCAAACTGCTCAACGAAGAGGGATCTAAACATTTCCAAAGAAAATGCTAACTAGGTGCAGACTAGGCACTGACTGTCCACTGCTAACTGGGCAAAAGGTACGGATCCCAAAAACAATTTTCAAAAACTAATTTTTTTTCCAAAAAAATTTTCAACAGGAAAAAAATTTTGAAATTTTCTTTTCTGGAAAAAAATCCAAAAATTCCATATCGTACTGCTCGAATTGGGCAGAAAATTTCCTCCACACCCAAAAATCATTTTTTGCCAAAATTGGTCGAGTTTATACTCGATTTTTTACGGAAACGGTCTCCCGGACACAATGGTGAGGTTGAAAACTCTACAAGATGCCTCCAAAAAATGTTTTTTCTTGAGATCCGAAAATAGAAGCCTTCCAAAATGTCTCCAAAAACCAATCAATGAAGCCCCAATGGCTCTGATACCATGTGAGATTTGGCCAATATCAAGGGCACAATGAAAAGTATAAAAGAGAGACAAAAGAATGACAGGAATAAACTGTATTCTCATCAATATGCAAATGATCAACTGGATTCACCAATACAATGAATATACGCCTGCTTATATAGGCAAGGCTATATGGATGTACGGGCACATAATCATGACATGTGGCTCAACGGGAAACAAGGGTAGGTAGGAGAAATAATATAATATTCCACAAGAGGTGGATGACCCACTGAATGTGGAGTGTAACAACAAAATAAGACCACAATAGGTGGAATTTCTCCTACAAGCTATATCCCTATGTGCACAATTCCCTAAGTGTCTCAAATCCAAACTATGAAAAGATACATTATCCTAAGTTAACTTAAGTAAAGTGTAATAATATCCATAATGAATATTTATTTACACCAACACATGAACAAGTGCAAAAAACATTGATCAATGCTATGTAGAGGATTAAGGCTAAAGCAGATGAGAGGAGAAAGGACGTTCAATTTGTAGTTGGAGATATGGTGATGGTACATCTGAACAAGGCAAGATTGCAAAAGGGAGTCCCTAGTAAGATTCAGATGCAACAAATAGGTCCTTGCAAAATTTTGGTGAAGTATTTCTCAAATTCCTATAAGATGGATTTGCCAGTAGATTTGGCATTGTCCCCTATGTTTAATGTGCAAGACTTGGTTCCATTTAAAGGTTCTATAGCAATGGCAGATGGACTACACCCAGAAAGGGAGACTTTTCTCCGTGATATCCCAGTACCACTCATGTCTAAACCACAGGCGGAACTGTTTTTAGATTCATGGGTGCAGAAGAAAACGAGGCATGGCATGTATATGGAACATTTAATCAAGTGGTGTAACTTACCTGAAGCCAAAGCCACTTGGGTGGTAGAATCTGATTTCAAATGACTAGGCATTGATGTTGCTTTGCCACCCCCAGGGGCACTTGATTTTTCATGTGGGGAGTATGGTGCAGGAGCACCTAAGGGTGAGCAAAGACTATTTCAAATTTTGATAATTCTGGCATAAGGACTAGTATTTGTCCATTAGGTTGTCTGTTTCGAGCTTGGAGTGCATTTTGACTTCTTTTGAGAATTTCATGTATCGGCTTACCTATCCCGATAACCCAATGAGGTGCCATCAACTATCGGCAGGACTATTTTCTACCTACCCTAATAGGCTGATGAAGTTGCAAGCAGAGTGCAGCGAGCACAGTGAGTCCATTGTGGAGCCATCGGGTATCGGCAAGACATGTTTTGGGCTAACCCGATGACCTGATGGGAAAGCATGTGGTTTGGAGCGCACCATCGGCCATCGACAAAACATGTTTTGGGCTATACCGACAACCCGATAAGGAAGGTTTTTGTGGGGAGCGCACCATCGTCCATCAAAAAGACTATCTCGATGCTAACCCGATGACTTGATGGAAACAAGTGTGGAAGTGCGCAATGTGTGAAATGCCATCGAACATCGGAGTAAGTGTTTTGCAACTACTCTGATAACTTGATAGGAAAACATGTGGTTTGTAAACAATCATGGGATGTCCCGATTAGTGTTGCGGTGTGAACTTGATGACCTGATGGAGGTTGAAAGATAGTTACAGCGGGAAACCAATTATGTCGAGTTTGATCTCGTCTGTTAGGGATGTTCTCATGACATGTCGTAGAGGATATAAAAGACCCAATGGACATTTTGTAAGGGGTTGGATTTTGGATTGTTGGGTGTGATAGTTCCACAAAATGAACATTTTTTGAATAATAATTTGTACACCATTCTCTGTTTCCCTTCTTAGAGTTCTATAAATAATGGCTTAATTGTAAGGAAGTTAAGTAGTGGAAACAACTTCCTACACTAACCTTGAGAGGAGGGTAATGCAAAACTTTTTCAGATCGTTACAACAGTTACAAAAAATAGAAATAGATATAATAGCATTCATACCACAACACAGTGATTTACGTGGGGAAAACCCTTTCGGGAGAAAAACCCCACACTCCAAAAGCAGCTCAATATTTTATTCAGCAATCAAAAACAAATTACAACATACTTGCAGAGCAAGCTCTTCATAGGAGTACCACTAATCAGAGATTCAGAGGCAACTCAATAGCCATAAGACTCTCTTACACCCAACCTCTATCTCACACACCTCATAAATAGGAGATACAATACAAGAAACCGTCAAACGGTATTACAAAACCATGGGCTAAAACCACCCAATAAGGTGTAGCCAACCTTATCTCCCTTCTAGATGCCCTATGACATGTTAAAGCACACATCAACATGTGTCACTCCCTTTTACAGCTCATTTATGTATCCGATACAAATTATTTTTCCTATTTCAGGAGTAAAAACTTCCGGAGGCCATAACTTGAGAACCGGGTGTCCGATTGACGAACCGTTTGAAGCGCTGGAAAGCTCGCGAAGTGCTCTATCACCTTGTAACCTGCTGCGCTAGTTACAGCCACTTTTGAAGGCATTCCAGGGCCTCTAAAGCCCCCAAAATGAAGTTTAAACATTTTATCGCACCCCTCCAAGATGAAAACTTTAATATCTTCAAGACTAGCTATGACCTTGCGACGCAACTTTACCAGAATGCTTATCTAGCCAACCAAAAGCTTAAGGGAGAGTTTTGCACCATTTCATGCTCAAATGAAAACTTACTATAAATAGTAACCTCACATAAATGCAAGGTTGAGACACCATTTTTCCCAACAAATCTCCCACTTGTCGAACACCTTGCAAGAGCAGAAGGGAATGTCAACACAATGAATCAATTGCTAGGGGCCATAAGGCCCATAGACTCTGAACACCATCTGAACTTCTTTGTGTTCACAGCCTTAGTTAAAGCATCTGCAACATTCATCAAAGTTTCCACCTTAACCAACTTCACCCTACCATCTTCGACCATATCTCTAACAAAATGATACTGAACATCAATATGTTTGGTCCGGGCATGAAATGTCGAGTTCTTAGCTAGACTAATTGCACTTTGACTGTCACAGTAAACTGTCACTATACCTTATTTTATTCCAATATCTGAACATAGTCTCTTAAGCCAAATGGCCTCTTTACAAGCATGAGTAGCTGCCATATACTCTGCTTCAGTAGTGGATAAAGCAACCACAGCCTGTCGCTTACTCATCCAACTAATTGCACCACCAAACAAAGTAAACACATAAGCACTGGTGGATCTTCTACTATCAATATCACCTACCCAATCTAAATCCACATAACCATGGATATCAAGGGAAGTCATGTCTCCAACTGAATTACCATGATAACACAAAGAATACTCTGAAGTACCCTTCAAATATCTGAAGACTCTTTTGACTGCATCCCAATGAACTCTACTAGGATTAGACATATATCTAGAAAGTACTCCCACTGCTTGGGCAATGTCTGGTCTAGTACAAACCATAGCATACATCAAGATTCCAACCGCACTCTGGTAAGGCACTCTGCTCATGTCTTCCATCTCCAATGGGGATGTAGGACAATCTGAAACAGATAGTTTCGTTCCAACTGTAAAAGGAACACTCAATGGTCTACAATTCTACATGTTGAACCTCTGTAACACTGAATTCACATACTTACTCTAGCCTAGCCATAGCTTTCTATTCACCCTATCTCTTCTAATTTCCATCCCAAGAATGTACTTTACTGCACCAAGATCTTTCATTTCAAATTTAGCAGCGAGTTGAGACTTCAGTTCTGAAATCATACCTTTCCCTTTACCAATGAATAACATATCATCAACATACAATGCAATGAATAAGAAATGATCACCATCAGATTTATAATAAACATAGTGATCTGATTTAGAACGTTCAAATCCCAAACTCAACACATATGTATCAAATTTTTGGTACCACATCCCAGGACTTTGTTTGAGGCCATACAAAGATTTCTTCAATTTACAGACCAAATTACTTTTGCCTTTCACCACATAGTGCTCTGGTTGTGTCATATAAATATCTTCCTCCAAATCACCATGAAGGAAAGCAGTTTTCACATCCATTTGCTCAACCTCTAAATCATAAGCAGTAGCAATAGAAAGCAAAAATCTAATGGATGTCATTTTTGCAACAGGAGAAAATATCTCACCGTAATCAACACCCTCAACCTGAGAGTAGCCTTTTGCAACCAACCTTGCTTTATACTTCTCAATGCTTCCATCTGAACCAATCTTTTTCTTGAACACCCATTTACAACCAACAGGTTTTCGTCCTTCAAGAAATGGTACAAGATCCCATGTATCATTCTTTTTCAAAGCTACCATTTCTTCCTCCATAGCAATCTTCTAGGATTCTGCATCATTCATACCTAATGCCTCTTCTACAGATTTTGGTTCATCCACACTAGTATTCAGAGCAAAAATACATCTCCAATCATTAGGTGAATACCTTTCAGGTGGTTGTATATGTCTTGTAGACCTTTGAACAAGTTGAGTTGGAGGTTCTTCCTCCTCTTCTGAAGATTCGGAGCTAGACGAGCTCTCCTCAACTTCTTGCCTATCTAGGGGTCTCGATTCAACTCTTTCAGGTGTAGAAGGAAGTTGAATCACATCTTCTTTTTTAGTCTGTTCTGGCTGCAATGTAACAGAAGGAGACTTAATTTCTCTAAAAATAACACTTCTACTGTGAATTACCTTTTGTGCAATAGGGTCCCAAAGCTTGTATCCTTTCACACCATAACTATACCCGATGAAGATACATTTCGCAGCCTTGTTCTCCAACTTTGTTCGCTTCTCCTTTGGCACATGTGCATATGCCTCGCAACCAAAAACTCTAAGATGTCTCAATGAAGGCTTGTGACCTGACCATGCTTCCATAGGTGTTTTATCAACAAGAGCTGATGTAGGAGACCTGTTAATCAGGTAGCAAGCAGTGGCAACAGCTTCAGCCCAAAACTTTTGTTCGAGACTAGCACCACTCAACATACTCCTAGCCTTCTCCATCAGTGTCCTGTTCATTCTTTCTGTAACACCATTCTGCTATGGAGAATAGGGAGTTGTCTTCTGCCTGTTAATTCCACAGTCTTTACAGAATCTATCAAAATCATTAGAGCAAAACTCACCGCCATTATCAGTTCTCAAACATTTTATTTTCTTTCCAGTCTGCAACTCAACCATTGCTTTAAATTCTTTAAAACGACTAAAAAATTCAGATTTACTCTTTAGAAAATATACCCATGTCCTTCTACTAAAATCATCAATAAATGAAACATAATATGTGGATTTTCCAATCGAAGAGACATCTACTAGACCAAACACATCAGAATGGATAAGATCCAAAACACCACAAGTTTTATGAGAACTCGAATAAAACTAAACGCGGTTTTGTTTTTCATAAATGCAATGCTCACAGAAATCAAAGTCAAGATTACAATCATTCAAACCTTCAACAAGGTTTTTATTTTTCAAGGTCCTTAGACCCTTTTCTCCAATGTGGCCAAGTCTCTGGTGCCATAACATAGTCTTCTCTGTAGGTAACTTTGCTTCAGACGAAAGAGCACCCTTAGATACCCAAAAACCATTTCCATTTGCTGAAGGTGAAACCTTCAAATCTTCCAGTGAAGTATCCACAGATTTACTTTTTACAGAAGTGCTATTACACTCAACAGTGTATGCTTCAAGCTTATACAAAGTGCCAAACCTGACACCTCTAGCAACTACCATAGCACCCTTAATCATCTTACATCCTGCTTTAGAAAAAACTACCTACACACCCACATCTATCAGTTTACTCATAGATAACAGGTTTCATTTTAATCCAGGGATATGCAGCACACCATTAATCCTTTTTATTCTACCATCAGAAAACCTGATTCTAACTTTACCTCGACCAACAATGTCTAGAGGTGAATCATCACCCAAGTACACCTTACCTCCATTAAATCCTTCATATTCAGAAAACCAATCTCTATTGGAAGTCATATGAAAAGATGCACCTGAGTCAATTAGCTAGGCATCATTACCTGCATGAGTCGCCAAAGCCGCAATAAATGCATCGCCATCTTCCTTGTCGGACTCAAAATTAGAATCAAACTTTTTCTTTTTCTTCTTCTTCTTTTCTTCTTTGCAGTCCTTACGGATGTGACCTGGTTTACCACAATTCTAGCAAATGACTTTGGACTTTCCAGGAGATTTCGATCTCCCTTTGGATTTGGACTTGTCGCGCTTCTCATTCTTCTTGCCTTTCTCCTTAGGTCTTCCATGAACGGTTAGGGCTTCCTTTGAACTGATGGATACCTTCCTTCGCATCTCTTCACCGAGTAGGGCACCCACCACGTCTTCAAATTTCAAAACAACAGAAGTACTACCGATAGCCATAACAAGAGAATCCCACGAATCAGGCAAAGAACAAAGCAAGATCTGACATTTCTCCTCCTCATCCATCTTAACACCAACGGATACTAATTGAGCCACCAACATATTGAATGCTTCCAGGTGGTCTGCAATTCATCCACCCTCTTCCATCTTCAAGGAATACAATTTCTTTCTTAAGAAAATTTGATTTAATAAAGATTTCGCTTGATACATCTCACCAAGCTTAGTCCATAGCTTCTTTGCAGAGTTTTCTTCATGGACATTGATTAGAACAGAGTCTGCCAGGCACAGTCTGATTAGACCCTTGGCTTTTCGGTCCATAACATCATACTGAGCTGCCGCAGTGGGATCTGAGGGTCTTTGGACATTCGCATCAACAGCATCCCAAAGATCTCGATCTATTAGCAGATCTTCCATCTTCAGCTTCCACATCTCAAAATTACTTCCATTAAATTTCTCCACCTCTATTCTCCCTGACGAACTCACCATCTGAATATGCCTGCAACAAGATCAAAAAGTGTCTTCTACACAAGCTCCCACTCAAATTTGGATTAGTTCAAAAAACCCAACTACCCACAATTGAAACCAAAGGTGATCAGGCTCTGATACCACTTGTAAGGAAGTTAAGTAGCAGAAACAACTTCCTACACTAACCTTGAGAGGAGGGTAATGCAAAAAATTTTCAGATCGTTACAACAGTTACAAAAAATAGAAATAGATATAATAACATTCATACCACAACACAGTGATTTATGTGGGGAAAACCCTTTCGGGAGAAAAACCCCACACTCCAAAAGCAGCTCAATATTTTATTCAGCAATCAAAAACAGATTACAACATACTTGCAGAGCAAGCTCTTCATAGGAGTACCACTAATCAAAGATTCAGAGGCAACTAAATAGCCATAAGACTCTCTTACACCCAGCCTCTATCTCACACACCTCATAAATAGGAGATACAATACAAGAAACCGTCAAACGGTATTACAAAACTATGGGCTAAAACCACCCAATAAGGTGTAGCCGACCTTATCTCCCTTCTAGATTCCCTATGACATGTTAAAGCACACATCAACACGTTTCACTCCCTTTTACAACTCATTTATGTATGCGATACAAATTATTTTTCCTATTTCAGGAGTACAAACTTCCGGAGGCCATAACTTGAGAACCGAGTGTCCGATTGACGAACCGTTTGAAGCGTCGGAAAGCTCGCAAAGTGCTCTATCACCTCATAACCGGCTGTGCCAGTTACGACCACTTTTTAGGGCATTTCAGAGCCTCTAAAGCCCCCAAAATTAAGTTTAAACATTTTATCGCACCCCTCCAAGATGAAAACTTTAATATCTTCAAGACTAGCTGTGACCTTGCAACGCAACTTTACCGGAATGCTTATCTAGCCAACCAGAAGCTTCAGGGAGAGTTTCGCACCATTTCGTGCTCAAATGAAAACTTACTATAAATAGTAACCTCACATAAATGCAAGGTTGAGACACCATTTTTCCCAACATTAATTTGTAAGTGCCCATGTGTTAGAGTAAATGTTTCTTTTTTGTGTTCTATGAGTTCCAATTTTGTGTTCGTGTCAAGCTCGATTTTGTAAATAAGTTGTCATTTTGTTTCTTGTTTTCTATTGGTGTCAAGGAGTCACAAACATGGCTCTATCTTGACTCTCCATAGTGGGAACCACATGACCATTGGTGGTTGTCAAGAAGAGCTAGTCATGTACAATAGAGTTCCATATGTAGTAGATCAGGGAATGGAGTTGGCCGTTTCAGAAACTGGCGCTAGGCAAGCTTGATGATAGCTCGGCTAGGTATTAGTGACCAAAAAGCTAGGAAAACACTTTCAGGATAGACCAGATACTAGGATATCAGCCTCAGACCAAAGGAAGATGGGATTGAATGGAGAGAAGGTTCTAGCATGAGAAGAAAATAACTTAGGAGAAGTTGTTGGCATAATCCATGGTAGAGCAAACCCTGTAAGGTGTCCAGTTAAATTCAGTGGATTAGTGAGTTGGTGGATTTACCAAAGTGAATTCACAAGAAGTAGAGTAACAACCCTCAGTAGTGAGGACCTAGAGTGGATTAGGGGAATAGAGAGATGTATTCCTGGGTTAGGCTAGGAAGAACTTGACAATCAAGACATCACTGTCAAGAATCAGAACTAAAAATCAGCTGAACCAAACAATATAACCACCTTCAATATTAATGAAATATCTATGTATAGCCAAGAACCAAGAACAATCTTACCTAAAACCTCTAAACCAAACTGTACCAAATTGAACTAAACTATACCAAAATTGTGCCACCAATTCTCCCCCTTTTTGTCATCAAGGACAAGAAAAAAAATCTAGCTATTGTTAAAAAATGACTATTTGGAGGGAGCAGTAACCTACCAAACAGACTCCCCCAGAGTTAAATATCATTGCAACAAGGAGTGAGAAAAAATGCCCAACTGTGTACAAAATCGTTCAAAAGTGTCTAGAGGCAAAGCTTTTGTGAAAATATTAGCCACTTGAGCATGAGTAGGAACTTATACCAATTGAAAGTCATTTGCAAGCACCTTATCTCAAAGAAAATAAAGCCGAATAGAAAGATTCTTAGTTTGAGAGTGCAAAATTGGATTCTTTCTCAACCGAATAGCACTAGAATTATCACACGTAATGGAAATAGGCTTTGTTACCTAATTACCTAGGTTTGATAACTGATATGCCATCCATATCAGTTGTCTACAACATGTTGTAGCAGCAACATATTTAGGTTCACATGTGGATAATGTAACACATGCTTGCTTTTTACTATGCCAAGAAACCAACCTGTCACTAAGAAATAATGTAGCACCACTGGTGCTTTTCTTGTCATCAAAACAACCTCCCCAATTTGCATCTATATAACCAACCAAGGAGAAATTAGTATTATTTGGATACCACAGACCATAATCAAGTGTCCCTTGAATATATTTAAATATCCTTTTAACTGCATTAAGATGTGACTTCCTAGGTGCAAATTGTTACCAAGAAACCATAAAAATAGCTTGCATCAGATCAGAACTTGAGGCTATGAGATAGAGAAAACTGCCTATCGTGGACCTGAATTTTGTTTGACTAACTGCTGGAGAATCATCAGTTTTAACCAACTTACAACTAGTTTCCATAGGAGTGCTAACTCATTTACAATCAGCTATATGAAATTTCTTCAACATTTTGGTAGCATACTTAGTTTGTGAAAGAAATACGACATGTTCAAGTTGTGATATTTGTAAACCAAGAAAGAATTTTAGTTCACCCAAAAGAGACATTTCAAATTCGGATTCCATAATGTTTGAAAATTATTTTGATAAGTCATCATTAGAAGATCCAAAAATGATATCATCCACATAAATTGCAATTGCTAAGATATCATCATTAACAACTTTTGTGTATAAAGTGTTGTCTACACCACCACAAGTAAAGCCATTGTCAAGAAGATGTTTATCCATCCTGGAATACCAAGCTCTAGGAGCTTGTTTGAACCCATATAACTCTTTTTTTAGATGATATACATAGCCCGATGTTTCATAAGACTCAAAGCCTTTTGGTTGTTCCATGTAAACCTCCTCCTCAAGATAACCATTTAGGAATGTTGTTTTGACATCCATTTGATAAACCGTAATTTTTTTAAAACTTGCATAAGCTAGAAATATTCTAATAGATTCCATTCTAGCCACTGGTGCAAATGTCCCACCAAAGTCAATTCCCTCCTATTGAGCATAACCTTTACAAACAAATCTAGCTTTATTCCTCACAACCATTCCATTTTCCACCTACGAAATTTTTGTCATCAGGTCTTGGCACTAATTCCTATGTTTTGTTCTTTTCAATTTGGTTTATTTCATCTTGTATGGCATTTAACCAACATGAATCATTAAGGGCTTCAGTCACTATTTTAGGTTCAAATTCTGAAATTAAGCAGAAATATTCAGCAAATTGTGCTTGTTCGTTATTTTTAGCTTTCCTTCTAGTTAGAATACTTGCTTCTTTATCTCATATAACTAGAGACTCAGGATGTCTCTTTTCAATGATTCTAGAAGGAGTTCTCAAATTAGTATTCACTTTAGGACTTGAACACATTTCTTGTTCATTTGAATTTGGTGTTTCTATATCAACACAATCAAACTTTTGATCATCAGAATTATGTTCAATTCTTTGAATGTGAATTTATTCATGAATCTTATCACTATTGTTACTTAACAAGACACCTTCATCAAAAACCACATTTATGGCCTCTACAATTATGTTTAGTCTTTTATTGAAACAATTGAATGCTTTACTATGTGTAGAGTAACCTAAGAAAATACCTTCATCAGATTTTGAACTGAAACCTTCCAAAACATCATTATCCTTTTTAATAAAACATTTATAGCCCAAATTTTTGAAATGTCTAACATTAGCATTTTTTTCAGTGCCACGTCTCATAAGGAGTATAGGTAGTTCTAACCCTTATTTGAGCCCTATTTAGAATATATATAGTTGTATGAAAAGCTTCTTTCCAAAATTTATTTGGCAATCTAGATTCATTTAGCATTGTTCTAGCCATTTCTTTAACTATTATTTTCTTTCTTTCCACAACACCATTTTGTTGTGGTGTACGGGCAATTGAGTATTGTCTTTTTATGCCTTGTCTTTCACAATATTCAATGAATTCTTGAGAGGTGAATTCTCTACCTTGATCTAATCTTAAGCATTTCAATTTTAGATCAGTTTCTCTTTCTACCATTTTCCTAAATATCTTGAAGCGTTCTAAAGCCTCAGACTTATGTTTCAAAAATGTTACCCACCCATTCTGGAATAGTCATCAACAAATAACATAAAATACTTTTCACCATTTATGGATTGAGTTTTGGTTGGTCCACATAGATCAGTATGTACTAATTCTAGTGGCTTAGTAGAAAGATGTTCCTTTATTTTTGTGAGACATGGACCAGTTCTGATACCATGTGAGATTTTGCCAAGATCAAGAGGCAATGGAAAGCACAAATAAGAGAGACAAAATATATGATAGAAATAAACTGTATTCTATCAAGATGAAAATAATGATCAACTGGATCATCAATTGTTCGTTATTTATACAATGAATATGAGCCTGCTTATATAGGAAAGGCTATATGGATATGTGAGCACACAAACATGACATGTGGCTCAATAAGAAACAAGGGTGGGTAGGAAATAGGTGTGGGTAGGTAGGAGAAACAATATAATATTCCACATGAGGTGGATCACCCACTGAATGTGGAGTGTAACAATAAGATCACACCATAAAAGGTGGAAATTCTCCTACACACACTATCCCAATGTGGTACAAACACCCAAGCGTCTCATACCCAAACTACTATGAAATGCATTTCCTAAGTAAACTTAAGTAAGGTGTAATAATATCCAAGATGAATAATTATTTACACCAACACCTCCCCTTAAGTGCAACTTAGGGGAATGCACTTAAGTCTACAATGAAACTAAGTAATGCAAGATGGGTCCTGGCTACGAGGCCATGTTAGGTACCCATGTACAAATGCAAATGCATGAAAACCAATGCAAGGAAATCTCTCACAAAGCGGGGAAAGAGAGAAAAACCCAATGGGAAAAAACCCTCCCCCAAAAGAGAGATGAAAACTAGATACAAAGAACTCTCATAGAAGTATGTGAAGGACAAAACCCCATGTGAGGAAAAAGTCCCCCCCATATGAGAGAAGAAGAAGAGAGACTAGGAAGCCCCCCCTCAATGTGGAATCTGCACCAATGATAGAAGCTCGAAGATGAATGAAGAAACTGCTCCATGAACGTCGAACCACATTCCTCCCCTTAGGAAGAAACAAAACCAAAGGTGGATCCAAAAAGTCTCCCCAACCATGAAGGGAAGATGAAGCAATAATACTCATGATGAAAAGAATCTCTGAAAACTGCTCAAGTGTCCCCATGTCGATGCTAAAAGGTACCCCCTCCAAAGGTGGTAAACTGTGCCACACTGCTAAAAAAGGCATTCCAAGAGCTAGTGGAGATAAATGTAGAACAATATCCAAAGACTCATATGTCTCCTCAAAAGATAAAGAGACCTCCTCCAATTGCTGTACATAAGTATCCACAATCATGTTAACCTCTAAAGATTGATCATGTAGAGAATGCACAAGAGGGTTAGAGTTATCCCTCACAACAATCAAAGAAGGACCATCTTCATCAAAGAGAAGATGAATGTCATCAATGGTGTCTCCCAAATCTGCAATGTAGGAGTCCACAAACAAATCTGCAATATTTGTCAAGTAGGCATCCCAATCAACTGAAGCTGGAAGACATGAAATATCCTGCTACACTGAATCATAAGAAGGTAAAATTGTCGCACTAGCTGCATCATCAGGTGCAATAGGTGGTGTGATATCAATAGAAGGAGATGAAATGCAAGGCTCAAGAACAGGGTCACATGTGAGAATCCCCAAGTTCAAATGCCCAAAGTTCTCCTCAAAATCTGAATCATCAACATAGGAAGAATCAACCTCATTAATAGGACCAAAATGTGAAAAAGAGTACAACTGAGATGAATGATCAACCACCCCAGTCGTAATGATAGCTCCACTCTCCAAGTCTCTAATGATAACTGAATTAGGTGTGAACTCCACAATTTTCTTAGTTGCCTCATGTGTGATTTGATAGATGGAAAGAAGATTATTTGTCAAGTGGGGTACACACAACACATCATTGAAGGAGTTATCCCCAATGGCAGTAGATCCTTTCCCAATCACATCCATGTATGTATGATTTCCCATCAAAATTTGTGGCATGTGGCAAGGCTCAAATGTAGAAAACATAGACTGTGAAGATGCCATATGATGAGAAGCCCCTGAATCTAGAAGCCTTCTCCCTGAATCATGACTTGTAGTAGCACAAAGAGCTTGTCCCTTTCCTTTATTTGTCCCAAAAGAGTGATCCTTTCCTTTATCCTTGGAAGAAGAAGCCGATGTAGACATTCTAGAAGGTAGGTTGATTCTATTCTTCTCAAGAAGATTCTTCAAGTCATCAATATCCTTCTTATAACAATGATGTTCATCATGTCCTAACTTCTTGCAATATCCACAAAAAATATTGTCCTTATATGATTTCCTCTTAGGTGAGAATGGTGAATCACCTTGTTGTGGAGAGGAAGATTGTGCTCCATCTTGTTGTGGTTTAGACTTAGGTTGCTTTTGATTCTTTCCTTTTCCTTGATTACTTTGATTCCCTTTGTTAGCCACCAAAGCTTGTGACTTTGAAGATTTGAGAATCCCCATCATGGTCAACTTAGATTGCTCAAGTATCAACATCTCCGTGAATGAATCAAATGAGGGAGAAGTGTATAAGGAACCTTGAGCTAACCTATGGGTGTGAAAGCTAGATACAAAGGCTGCACACTCTGAAGGAAGCTTGTCCAACAAGTTATAAACCAATTGAACATCCTTTTTGTCAATTCCACAATCCTTTAGCTTTTCTCTTAACTCAGTTCCTTTTGTGACATAATCTTGGATTGTATCAAAATCCTTGGGATCCAAAGTTGTGAGTTCACTATCAAGTTTGTAGCCCTTAATCTCATCAACTTGACCATACAATTTCTTAAAAATATCCCAAGCCTCTTTAATTGTTGTACACTTATCAATGTGAAAAATGAGGTCATCGGATACATACTTTCTAAGAGTTCCAAGTGCGATAGTATTCTTAGTAAGCCATTCAATTTGAGCATTAGGATCAGCCTTAGGATCAGGTGGTGATGTAATACTTTCATTTACATAATGAATGAGTCCTTTTTCCATTAGTTTACTCCATGCCTTAATTTTCCATGATGCATAATTATGAGGAGTTAAAAGTGGAAATTTAGGAGAACCCATAGCACCAAAATGAAAAACACAAGATAGAGAGAGGCACAATCACACAAGACACCCCCCCAAAATACTCAATCAAGAAATCCCCCCAAAATGGTGATTTTGGCACTTTATACTTAGTGCGTATACAATGGGCAACTTGCAAAACAAGGAAAAATGGACTTCTGATTTCAATTTACAACTTCTCAAAATGAGATCTAAGAGACTTCAACAAATACTGCTAGTGATCTAAACTGAGATCCAAGCAAAATGCAAGTACCAAATATGCCAAAAATGGCCAAATACTGAAAGTACAATTTCTACTTAAAATCACTGCAAACATATGGTAGATTATGAAAGTAGATGAAAAAATATGCACTTTAAAAAAAAATGGCACCTGAAAAGGAGTCCATATGAGCCCAAACAAAGCCTCCAAAGTTGTAAAAATCGAGATTTCACGATTTTCGAAAAACCTGTATCCAAAACTCAGAAAACTCCTACACCACTGTATAGATCACAAAATTCTACCCCAAAACAAAAAAAATGATCAAAAAAACAAGTCCGGATGAGTGAGATATCGCTATTTGAAAATTGCCTGCAAAATTATAATTTCTGGCAAATTTCCGTCACAGCGTCAAACTTAAAATGCCTCTAAATTTGGCCTCCAAAGTCCAATTTGGATGAAACAAAAGGCAAAACTGACTTTCTTGGACCTCCCAAATCCAATGGTAACCTCAGATTTGACCCATCAAGCTTCAATAATAACTTGCAATAGAAAAGTCCAAAATATACAACCCCAAATAACATCAAATTTCTCTCAATTAGTAAACCAATGACACTCTAATGGCTCTGATACCATGTGAGACATGGACTAGCTCTGATACCATGTGAGATTCTTCCAAGATCAAGAGGCAATGGAAAGCACAAATAAGAGAGACAAAATATATGATAGAAATAAACTGTATTATATCAAGATGAAAATATTGATCAACTGGATCATCAATCATTCGTTATTTATACAATGAATATGAGGCTTCTTATATAGGAAAGGCTATATGGATATGTGAGCACACAAACATGACATGTGGCTCAATAAGAAACAAAGGTAGGTAGGAAATAGGTGTGGATAGGTAGGAGAAACAATATAATATTCCACATGAGGTGGATCACCCACTGAATGTGGAGTGTAACAACAAGATCACACCATAAAAGGTGGAAATTCTCCTACACACACTATCCCAATGTGGCACAAACACCCAAGTGTCTCATACCCAAACTACTATGAAATGCATTTCCTAAGTAAACTTAAGTAAGGTGTAATAATATCCAAGATGAATAATTATTTACACCAACAATTTTAAAAGATAACTTTGATTGCTTTCCTTTCACACATTCATCACAAATATTTGTTGGTTTATTGATTACTTTCTAATTCTTACAAGGTTATCAAAATTTATGTGACCTAACATTTTGTGCCACAACCAGTTCTCATCAACTTGACTCATAAGACAAGTATTAATCAAAGATGATTCCTGAACTATTGAATCAATCAGATTATAAAGATTACTGCCTGTTCTTAATCCATTTTCTATTATTCTATCCTTCTTGCTTCTAATTTCACAACCTTTGCATCAAATGAGATAGAATAACCACTATCAACAATCTGACTCACACTTAACAAGTTATGCTTCAGACCTTCAACATAATAAACATTATGTATCAGAGTATCTTTATTCAAATAGATAGATGCTCATCCTATAATATAAGCTCCTAAATTATCACCAAACCTGACAAAACCTCCATCAAAGTCTTCTAAAGTTTGAAATTTGTTTTTGCTACCAATCATGTGATGAGAATAACCGCTGTCCAAAACCCATGTTGTAGGTTTATATGAGAATAAGGTTGTTTCAACAATCAAAGATTTTTCAATATTCATATTTTTGGGTTTCCATACTTGTTGAGGTTTCAATTTCAATTTGCACTGATTTGCAAAATGCCCATAATGAAAACATTTAAAGCACCTTGTTATTCTTTTGAAACCATCCAATTTTCTATGCCCAAACATAGGACCTTTTGCGGATAACTTGCAGTTGTTAGCTTTATGTCCAAAAGAATTACAACAAAAACAATACCCTTTAAAGAAACCAAAGTTTGCTGACTAATTCAAATATTGTTTTGATATCTCATTTTTCTCAAATTGTTCAATCAATTTGTATAACTGAATTATTTTCTACTCATTTTCATCTAAAAGAACTTTCTGACTCTCAATAGTTTGATTTGCAGTATTCAATTCTACTTGTAGAATTTGACAATTTTCTTCTTGAGTAGAAACCAACTTCTTTAATCTCTTTATTTCTTGTAAATAGAAAAGTAGCTCCTCTTCAAGATTTATTTCTTCATCTAAATCAGATGAAGATTTAGATTGAATAGTTTCAACTTTATGATCATTTACAATTTCAGCAATGAATAAAGTTTCTCCTTCTTCAACTGAATCATTTGATTCTTCATCAGTGTCTTCCTTTGACAAAAGATTCTTCTTTTTAAAGTTTTTGAACCTTTTATTTTGATTCCAAGGTTTCTTTTTAGAGAATTTTTCTATTTTTTCATCATCCTCATTTTGATTAGCATAGGGACACTTTGTAGCAAAGTGTCTATATTGTCCATAGTTAAAACATTTTGATTTTCCCTGATATTTCTTTTTCAATTTCCTAACTAACAATGCTTCAAGAGCATCCGAGATATCAGTCACTGTCATCTTTCTTTTCAGCCTTGAAGGTTGTTTCTTTTGAAGTAGAAGCAACATTATTGCTAATTCTCATTTCATAAGCAGTTAGGATTCCTTGTAGTTTATGCAAAGTTATATTTGAGAAATGTTTCTTTTCTTCTAAAGCAGAGATTTTCATTTTAAATTTTGGTAAAATAGTTCTAACAACTTTTGAAACTACATCATGTTCCTCAATGTTTTCTCCTAAGCCTTTTCTAGCATTCACCACTTCATCAATGCTTAGAAAATAAGCAACTATGTTTTCATCTTCATTCATTTTCAAATTATTAAAATTCAGTTTTCAAAGTAATCAACTTTGACTCTTTTACTTTTTCATCCCCTTGATAAATAGTTTCTAACTTGACCCATATATCATTGGCAGACGTACAATACATGAATTTGACAAACACATCTATTGTGAGACCACATAAAATAGCAAACTTGGCTCTTTTATCAAGTTCATACTTGGTTTTATCATTAGGGTCAATAGGTATGGTTTTGGGCACATTGTATTTTGTAACAACAACTTCCCACATACGAACATCTAAAGAATTTATAAAAGCTTCCATCATGACTTTCCAAACAAGATGATCAGTTCCATCAAATAGAGGGGCTCTAGTAAGAGAAGCACCTTCTTCTTGAGCCATTTTCACTTCCAATGTCCAGGAACAATCCCTATAGGTAGACCTATCATAGGGACCATATGCTCTAACACCACTTGTTGGAAGTGAGAAAACTCTGAGAGGGGGGGGGGGGGTGGTGAACAGAGTTTTAAACGAGATTTAAATTTATTTCAAAAGTTCACAAATTTCTAACCAAGCTCAAGAATGAGTTTACATATAAACCATATAAAACTAAAATGAACAGTAAAAATTGTGATTACTAAGACACATATAAAATGCTTTGAATGAATAGATATCAGAGCATCTAAAACAGACTCACAAAAAATGCACATTATATGTATCAAGTGGAAAAAATTTGAAACCCAATGGATTTCATCATAGGGAGAAAAACCACTCCAAAAAGTACCTCTTATTGATTCACAAAGAGCTCTGACTCTTACAATGTTATGCAACTACAACTGCAAGGAGCTACAACCCCTATTCTTTCCAATAATTTTCTAGTGGGTTCACAATGATATATTTGCAATCTGATTTGCAACTATATTTTATGAACCTTTATAACAACACAATAGAACTGATATTCAATGATTACATAAAACCTCTGAGATCTCAATACAACTGATAATGTTTTCTTTTACAATCTCTCACACCATTTTCACTATGCACACTGCATCTATTTATACTTGTTTTCACAAAGTTACATACATGCAATTATGCATATCTCAAACAGGTTCATAAATGGTTTAACCTGGATAATGCAACCGACTGAGAATAGATGTGAAAAAGATGTCATAACCCCAAGCAACTCTCGAGTGGTTAAACAACCACGAGAAAAATACAATCATAAGAAACTGAAAAAATAGTTATCCCAGTTTGAATAAATTGTTTTGGAAGAACCAAGAGCATCAGAATAAACTTTCTTAGAAAATAAGCACACAATATTGACAATGCTTCCACGATCATTTTGAATAAATTCACAAGACCATAGTGACATTAACCAATTTCCAACTAAAAAAACCCTACCCAATCTTTGTCATTTTAAGATAATTTCCTTTGAATAAATTTGCAAGAAACAGAGCAGCATCAACACTGATATTCACAAAAGAACCCCAATAAAAAATGCATACATGTGCCTGGAGGGAAGACAAGTTACCTATGAGGATCATGAGCAGTGATTCAACATAGAACATCTTCAGTCTTGGCAAAAATGGCAAAATAATGAAGAGCATAAATAAGAGAACAACATAGTAGAAACCCACAACCTTCAATGCTTTCTCCATGACAGAAGTCTCAAACAAGTTCATCAGAAAGTGGCAACACAATAAGGTTTTAGTAGAGAAGATGAAAAGAAGTATTCAAAAAATATAATGAGGTTTGAGATCTGAAAATATCCCAAACTAAAATCAATATGCTTTGACATATGATAAACACATAATGCCACATAAGGAAAATAATACTTAAGTCAAACTCAATCATGGTTTAACCATTGAGTTAAAATACGTGTGAAAACATGCTGAAAGATAACTGATGATGTGGCAACCAAAGCCCACATTCTACCACTGAAGAGCCTTATCATCACGGATAAATAGAATAGTCAATAGAGTCCACATGAGGTCAAGGGGGCGAAGGTGCTCTGCCTTTGGGCTTAGGAGAGTTAGGTTTATGACACCCTATTGATACAATCTCCATATTCTTTATGATGATG
Source organism: Cryptomeria japonica (assembly GCF_030272615.1). Classification (NCBI taxonomy): domain Eukaryota; kingdom Viridiplantae; phylum Streptophyta; class Pinopsida; order Cupressales; family Cupressaceae; genus Cryptomeria; species Cryptomeria japonica. The sequence goes on along the minus strand of NC_081411.1, from coordinate 383,959,881 downwards.
ATGATGATTCATATGAGTAGAAGAAAGTTTCTCAAGGGAGAATGGTTATTAGGAAACCCCACCTAGTATGACTTGATTGAGGGAGAACAATGATTAGGACATCCTATCAAGTAGTGGCTGAGGGAGAACGGTTGTTGAGAACACCCTATTGAGTCATCTCTCCTAACTTACTTGTTTGGATTCTTCTAATTATGATCTATGATTCTGATCTTTACATTTACATTTATCTAGCCTTTTGTTACTTCATACTCTTTCTATTTTACTTATAAATCATAGTTAGCTCTCTTTGTCTTATGAAACATAGTTAAACTTCTTTATTCTATATAGTATGAGGTAGGAAAATAGAAAACATCAAGGCAATATGATATTAGGCAACCACAAACCTAAATTGCAATGAAAAGAAATCCTATCACATTCAATAAAGGAATAAAAGCATAACATCAAAAGATAATGAAAACTCCATTGTTTCTCTTTTTCCTTCAAATATGTTTGTTGGGACTGATTAAAATTGAGTCAAGTTTAGAGGCCCAATTCAAATTTTTGCTCTGCATGTTAGAAAAGTACCTAAATGAGTCAGTTTGAATGACCTAGTTTGAGAGAGGGCAAAATGGAGCCGGTTGATTTTCATAGGGTAAGGATCGGGATTCATGTCCTACACCTTTCATTTGGCCTATTTAGTGATGTGAAACTTTCAAAATTCAGTTTGGATAAGTTTTCTAGGTACCCATTTCGAGGGGTGAGCTGAAAGTGCATTTTTGGCACAAATGCAGATTTTACTAAGTAGCCTACTTTGGGTGTTTACATATTTTTTCCTATTGATTGTCATGAAGAAATTAAAAATGGATTCAATTTTATGCATAAATGTGAGTCAGCCTGTAAATTTTTAGGTCCTAATGAATCCATTTGCAGTTTGTGTGTTTTGGCAAGTCCCTGTTTCGACAGCTAGTCAGAGCCCTGTTTCACATAAGTGTAAAAGTTGCCTTAGTAAGCGTCATGCCATAATGTTTTTTCCAAGATAATTTTGATATAAATGAATAGCTATGTTTCAAATTTCAAGCCTCTACCAATCCATTTGATCGGTTTTCAAAAGGGTTCATTTAGCCATCGTTTTCAGTGATCTGTACTTTCAATGTTATATTAGTTAAAGTAGCTATTTTTATGAGAGCGTCATTTACATCTAGTCAGGATTTTGGTCGAACTAAGAATTAAAGGATTTAGTATGTACTTCAAGGTACCTAAGTTTCAAATTTGAGAGCCTACGGAGGTCATTTGATATTTTTGAGAAAGGCATCATGTATTGCCAAATCATTGACTTCATTAGGTCTGTAGTGTCGACAAAGCTAGTTGGTCATTTTCGCCGATTAATATCTCTTCACTCGGGACTCATCTTGAGAAACCATTTGGTATATTTCATGCTTGTATATTAGAGTACACGCGTGTCAAATGGAAAGCTCTAGAAAGGTGTTTTGACAGGTTTGAAAAATATGTCTTCGCGATTAAATGCGAAAACGTGGCGTAAGTGCCTAAAAGTCGTAGAATGCGGATTAATGATCCGAAAATGATGCCAATCATTTCCAGAGATATTTTTGAGGTCCATAAATAATTCCGGAGGTTAGTTGCATGAAAACAAAAAAAAATTTAGTCGAGCCCACTTTGGGGCCCAACTTGGTTCTTGCCCGTGCATTAGTTTTATGACAGAATGGTCTAAAAAGAAAATCATGTATCTTCCAAAACCAAGAGGGAAAGAAGTTTTGACAATGAGGTCCAGTGTCCTAATGTTGTGGTTTCAGATAAAAATAATCCTTCAAGTAAGTCCTTCGACAGGAAGATGTGGCTCCAGATAGAGGAGGCCATTAAGACTTCAGGCCGATGCAATTGGTAGCGTGGTATGGTGGAGGTAAAGTATACACAAACAAATTATTGGCTTTGCTTGCAAGATATCACAGGAAGAAGTTTCCAAGTCATAAAGCATGATTCATAGTGTCAAATTTTTTCACATGAGGCACAAAAGAAAGTTAAAGCACTTTTAGCAATCATTCACATTGTGGATGCATTGGAGCATGGTAACTTTAGTGCATTTCAGCAGGTTGATATCATGTATGGCAATGGAGCATACACAATTGTTGTCACGCTATCATTAATGGATCCACTGACTTGAGTTTAAGAGATGTATCCCTTGAGGTGTGGGCAACACAATTTGAATTTAAGCATGGTGAAAGACTGAAGTTAAGGCTTTGGCAAAGGCAACGAACTTCAAACAGCAAATGCATTGGCAGTACCCTCTCATCATACGTGGTTTTTGAGAGGAGAGGCCACATCAAAACCATCATACAAATGGCAATTGGCAGCACTCCCCTCCCTCTGCGTGACATGGAGCATGGTTGTGGTGTGAGTAATGTGGCATTGTAATGGCATAGAATTCTTCAAGAAAATGCATAGAGGCAGCAAAACAACTCCATGATGCAGCATTTTTCTCTCCCCCACGTGCAAACCAATAGAGCCCCTGTGCAACGTTTGGGTTTGAAAACCTATGTTGAACATGAATTCCATAACCTTGTCTCCTCCCCCCTTGTGGAGTTTATGCATGGAGAGTGGGAGAGTGTGTGGTAAGTTTTTGTTTAGTTTCTGCAAATGCAACATTGCTGGTGAAGGACTCCCCTCTCCGCGTGACAGGGAAGGTAAGGGAGCAGCAACAAAGACCATAAAGCATGCTCACGTGGTGAAGAGGGGGGGGCAGGTTGAAACCATAAAGCAAATGCAATATGGCAGGTGTAATGCCATCCTTTGCGTGGTATGATGAAAAGGTCTTTTTCAAACTACAGTAAATGGTTTTTAATCCTCCTGCGTGGCAAGTGAAATGGGCATCAAAGTTCAAACTCTATGATTCAACAAACTCCTCTCTCACGTGCTCTCCTCCCAGTAGTTCACATGGTGAGTGAAGAGGCAAATAGAAACCTTCAAGCAAATGTATATGGCATAGAAGGAGGAGGAAAGAGTTTTTAAAATCTTCCAAGCAATGTAAGTTTCAAAAATCGCCATTAAAACTCAGAGAGAACCTTCAAAATGCAGCTACAGGCAAAATGACATTATCCCACATTAACTGGGAAATGGTCTATTTTGGTGTTTATATGCAAAATCACACACATCTATAATGTCAAAGCCTCTAGGCTTTTGACGGACGGTGCCTATGGGTGCCCAAGGTGGGCCCATGCATGGGCACAGATCATGATGCTTCTCAAGGCAATCAGGGGATTCTTATAGAGAAGGATCGACTTAACTAGTGAGCAGGTTGCAGAGGATCCGACAAAGCGCGCGATTTCGGAGCTCGAAGATGCACGTGAGTTAAACCCTGCAAAATAGCAAAAAGAGGTAAAGATCGTGCATGTTTCGGGAGATCAGATGATCTGTGCTCTTCGTGAAGGAAAGTTGCTCGTGAGTTAAGGTCTGTGAAACAGTGAAATGCGAAATGGTGAAAATGCAGCATGGTAAAGGTTGAGCAAGTTTGGAGTAGATCGACGGCCTACACGGTTTCATGAGGAGAAGATGCACGAAACATACCAGCTGCAAAATGGCGAAAGCCAGGTGGCAGGTCCAGTCAGTGGTCCAGTAGGCGGGGCCCAGTGAGGTGGTAGTCCAGTGGCAATGATGTGGCACCTAGGTGGATGACAAGCAAGCGGACACGTGGCGGAGTGATGAGTTGTCATCTCAGGTGGTGCCTAGTAGACCCCATCAACAAACCAAATCTTGCCACGTGGCAAGGCGTCAAAGCACAATCAGAGAAAAAATTAAAATTAAAATCATGTTTATTATATAGTTTAAACTATATTAAAATTCAAAAATTTAAATGATGTGCACATGTTGAGGATTAATTCGCTCAGGGTCTCATTTTTGCTCAAAATATGAAGTGTTATATATCACCAGAAAGCTCTCAGAATGAGGAATCTGGTAAGGTAGTTAATTTTGACAAATGTGGGATATTTCGAGAGCAGTTTCCATGGGAGTGAAATTCAGTTAGAGAGGAGATACTTGGCAATTTCAGTTGCAGATTTGATTTTCTTCCCTCTCCTTCTTATTCCCAATTCTTCTCAGTTGTAAAGGTTCCAGAAATTTGGAGAATGGCTCCATTTTTTCATGGCTTCCAATTCTAAGTATTCTTCAAGATTGTACAAAGCAGGGCTTTCCTTTCAGTAATGGAGTTCAATTCTTTGCTATAGGTGTTCTTAGTTGCAGGTTCTTGTGTATGTAAGGCATGCACAAATTCACACAAAAGTTGTCTCTAGATTTGTATTTTCATTAAATTCAAATCAGATCCTCAAGGAGGCTGAGATTTGTTATCTCAAGGAGGTAATTGTGATTGTTTGTAGGGATTCTTCAAGGAAGAATTTAAATTCTGTAATAAATCATGAATAATGGAATATAGTTTCTGGATTTGATATTTTCTATGAGCTAAGTAATGCATTTATGCAAGGCGTTAAATGCATGAATATTTAATAATGAAGATGGATTTACAGTATAAGCTTTCATTTATAGTTTGATGTGTGACTCTGTTGCCCTTGGATAAGACACTGATCTTGCAATTAAGGGGATTCTCAAACCAATTTAAAATCCAATCAGAATATCTTTAGTTTATGTTATGTTTTATAAATGTTTCATCTATCTCATGCTCAAGCATAGCTGAGTTTTATGTGTAGATCTAGCCCATCTGCAATAAATTACTTGTTTTAGAGCCTTGGTGAGATCTATCTGTTTATGTTGATGTTGTCGTAGGTGTGTAATAGGTATAATTCTAAGCATCAAAGGTATACCCACCTAGGTTTTGCAGAGCCTGAAGAGTAGAAGGATTTATATCCTTGTCATGTTGTCCAGACCCTATGGTTCTTCATAGATTGAATTGGCTACTTCATAGATCAATTGCAGGTGTTCTTGGGTTATCACTTTTGGTGAACAACAAAAATGGCGACTCTGTTGGGGAGTAAACGAATTTTTAAAATCTTCTGGTTAAGAAAGATTTAATTCATATTTTGGTGACCCAGATGGGATAAGTCACATTAAGAATTCAAAAGTAGATTTTGTGCTTAAATTTATAAAGAAAATCATTGTGTTTGTGGAATTGCAGCATTTCGTTCTACGCTTATTTTCATAATTCCCATATTCTTGTGGGTGGCGACTCTGTTATCTTGGAACCAGTCCTTGTGAAGTACAAATCATTCTAAAAGGAGAACAAGTGTAATGCAAGGAGGAAAAAACACTAGATCATTCATGAAGAAGCATTCTCATGAAACCTTGCAAGAGGGTTTGCCAGAGTAGTCATGAAGAGGCTAGAAGAGATCAGTGTTACATGAGCCATCAAGTGCTGCCTAGATACAAAAGAATAATAATACCGGTAAGATGTCTTATTGACCTATTTATGTAAAGTCTAATTCTTCTTCCAGAGATTCAGAACATGATATATTAGGTTTCCATTCTGGATTGTTTGGAAATATTGATAATGCACATGCTTTAAATCAAGATTTATCCCATGTTAGTGTCTCTGCAAGAGATAGGACCAGTTCAAACACAATTAGACACTTTGTGCCTCGAACAATTGATGGAAACATTAGTTTGATTGACATAGATCAAGTCAATATATCTGATTCTGAGGAAAATTTCCCTGATGAAGATAAAGTGTCCGAAGAGATTGAAGATTTGAATAGAAGAGTTCACCATTTAATTTCCCTAAGAGCCCAAAAGGAAGCAAATAGGGAGAAGGAATTCAAAGCTAAATTAATGGAGAGAGATAGGCTTCTTAGACAAATAGCTGACCTTGAAGTGCTAGCTAAAGAAAAAGAAAAGAGTGATGAGGAGGGCCCTGTGATCAGAGAAATCTTGATCCCCAAAGCCAAGCAAGCATGTAGGTCAGTAGTCCAACCAAATAGGGAAGTTCTTAGTGATTCTTAGCTTCCTAGGACTAATGTGGATAAAGGAAAACAGAAATGGGTAGATGATGGAATTGGATCTAAAAGTGCAGAGGAGATTTCTCATAGGTTGTCAGCACATGAGAGAGAAATGGAAAGAATGAGGAAAGAAAAAGAGGATTTAAAAATGGAGTTAGAGAAAGCTGAGTTGGAAGCAGCCAATAAGGAAGTCAAAAGAAAAATTAGTTACTTAAAATCTCCCCCTATCATGTTTCCATCAGAAGACCTTAATAAGCCTAATCCTTAGCAAATTTCCTTTTCCCCAGTTAAAATTCAACCTACGGTGCCTGCTAATATAGCATCAGCGAGTCAAATCCCTATGAACAGTCAGGATACTCAAATATCTCAGTCTCCAATTCCAAAAGTTAGAATGAGTCTAGGAAACAATAATGTTATTACCCCTTTTCAAAGGAGACCTATCAATTTAGAGCAATATAGACAATTGTTCTTTGATGGGATCCCAGGATATCCCAACCATGTTCCTACTGAATTAAGAGACGAACTCCATAAATTTGCTGGAAACAATGCAATTAGTGCTGAGGAACATCTAAAATATTTTGGGGACCTAATAAATGATTATGAAATAGTGGATGAAGATGTCATCATGAAACTGTTTGTTCAGTCCCTGGTTGATGATGCAAGAGATTGGTACAGAGGTCTTCCAGTTAATAGCGTTGGGTCATGGGAAGATTTTAAAAATTGTTTTCAAGAGCAATATGGCGATAAAACAAATGTGAGATTTATGCTCAATGAATTTAATAACATCAGAAAATCTGACAATGAAATGGTCATTGATTTCAATGCTAGATTCGAAAAGGCTATGCATAGAATGTATCAGATGATGAGGTTAGATGATAACATGTGTCTGAATACATATTACAATGCATTTGACTGAAAGATGGCTTATATCTTGAGGGAAAAAAATCCACATAACTTGAGAGATGATTTTAGAATTGCCATTAATGTAGAAAGTAATAGAAAAGCATCCGGGAAGTTAGGAAGAAGAACAGATGGTAGGTTATGGCAAGAAACAAAACAACAACCTAGCAAAGCAGCTAAGGAGGAAGATAAGATAGAGAAGTTGGTCATTGCTATGAAGGATCTGACTGCCAAGGTAAACAAAAATGATAAACTTCATTATAACTGGTAGGATAGGCCCCCTAGATTGCATGACATGCCATATAATACCAATTGGAAAGATGGCAAACCCCAAAATGAGAAGCCCAAAATTGCTCAGAATCAGGAAACTCCAGACCCTTTGAAAGGGAAAACTGTCCATAATATAGAAAATACTCCCTAGTGTATTGCTTGTGATGGACCACATTCTCCTCATCAATATGCAGTAGCTCAAGCCCTTGAAGAATCCATGAGACAAGAAGCTGAGCCTGACATCAATATGTTTGAAACCATTATAGAAAGTGATGAGGAGTCTATGCAAAGTGAATACAGTGTTGTGTTAGATAATAAAAGGTTTGTTCAAGGACAACTAACCTTGGATTGGCATCCCACATTGAATGTGGTAATAATTGAGGATGAAGAAGTTCATCTTAGAAGGCCTAGTGAGGAAGAAGTTAAAAGTCTCACTAAAGTTGCCATTGCCAAAGCAAAACACAACTATAACTTGAGAAGCACCAAGAAAGACACTGATCAGGGTGAACCTGGTTCCATGTTCATAAAACAGGTCACTCAAAAGGGGGCAGCAAGTAGTGCTGCTACTTTCCCTAAGATTGGTCAAGAAAAGAAGGAACAGGTCAAAGATGTACCCAAGAGTGCAGATACTGGTGATATACAAGGAGCTGCCACAATAAAAAAGGCAAGTCAGCTCAAGATAGAGAGAGTTAGAGCTAATACTGAAATAAGCAATAGTTCTACATTTGACATGGCTCAAGCTCTTACTCAAATGAAGGTCACTATCCCATTAGTAGAATTACTGAAGATTAAATAACATAGGGATGCAGGTCTGTCTTTATTTTCTAGTATACCTAACAGTGACATAGTCCTACCCACCAGTTCATCTAGAAATGGAAAGGATCAAGAATTCCAAACCCCAGAGGTTTATGTTGGAACCACTATCACTCAAGAACCTTTATAGGTAGATCCTTTCTATGTCACTTTGTTAGTAAACAACCAGTTGATAAAAAACTGCATGATAGATTCAGGAGCTACTACTAATGTTATGCCCTATGGTGTTATGAAAGAATTAGGACTGTTAGTAACCACTGTGTATGGAAAATGCTATGCTATGGATAACAGGGAAGTACCTATGATAGGTACAATGAAAGATGTAGAAGTAAAAATAGTAGCATTCCTTGAGGCAACTTACAAAATAGATGTTATTGTTACTGATACCAAGCCCCATTATGGTATGTTATTGTCCAGGCAATGGGCAGCAACAGTAGGAGGAAATGTTCAACTGGATTTATCTTATGCCACCATTCCAATCAATGGAAATCAGGTCAAGTTATACAGAGAACCATGTGCTCCTAGGGTAATTGAAAATGTAGATCCTAATATGCTTAATTGTATGATTGATGTAGATCTTGATAACTTTAGACTTCAACCAATTTTACCTCAGTCCAAGAATACTGACCCCATTGTGGTTGAATTAGAATCACAACAGTATGGTTTATGGCAGATGTATTTTGATGGAGCTTGCTCCAAAGAAGGATCTAGAGCAGGGGTTCTTTTTGTATCCCCATCAGGTATAACTTTTAAGTATTCTTTCTTGTTGGCTTTCCAGTGCACAAATAATACTGTAGAGTATGAAGCTCTATTGTTGGGGCTTGAGGTTGCAAAGAAGCATGGAATCCAGCTATTGACAATGTTAGGGGATTCAAAATTGGTTGTCTCTCAGGTAAGATCCAAATATGCATCCAAGAATGATAGATTAAAGAGATATAAACATGCAGTTTGGGATGTTATTGAGCATTTTAGTGCATTTTATATTAATTGGATAGAGCGATCAAAGAATATTATAGCAGATTTCCTAGCTAATGTTGCATTAAAAAATGATGATGCAACCCTAACTGGCATTTCCACTGTGGAAATAAAATCTAGGCCTGCCATCCCTGATAATGTGTATAATTGGCAAGTTTTTGCTGATGATGAAGATATTCTTAGGTTCATCCAATGTGTTGATGATTATGATGGATAGAAGATTGACTGCAATGCATTGATGGAGGTGGTTAACAATAGGGAAACAATGTTTGGAAATGATTTGGTCCAGTTGGAAACCAATGAAATACCTAAAGAGCTGGTAGAGTTGGAGAGCATGTTCAGTTATAATGATAGTCACTTACATCAGCAGTCTACCACCAAGTTGGAAGAATTAGAGGAGGTAAACCTGGGGACTGAATCATCCCCTAAGTTAGTACACATTGGGAAGAAATTACCCCCTCATATTAGGACCAACCTTATTAATTTATTGAGGAAATATAAACATGTTTTTGCTTGGTCTTATGAAGACCTAATGGCGTATAGACAAGATATTTTTTAGCATGAAGTTCCTTTACTTCCAGATGCTAAGCCTTTCAGACAGAAACAGAGACCTATTAATCCCCTATTAGAAACTAAGATGCAACAAAGTTGCCACTTTTGTTGTCTTCAAAATTTGATTCACTTCAACATCCTATTTATGATATAATAACTTTGTGCAGAAGGGATATTAAAGAGAAGGAAACTTCTAGGACAACATATGACAAGGTTTGATTTAACCTCCTACACTTCGGACCTACTCAGAGTCCAGGTGGGTATACCTTTGTGAACTAAATTCACACTTTCAAAAGATAAATCCACAACAAACCAGTCTAGAAAACTAGTGGATCTAATCACCTTGAAACTATCTGAACCAATGGAAAACAGAATGATCCAAATTGTGGAGGTGGAAGAGCTCAAAACTCTAGCTCATAAAAGAAATCAGAAGATCCAATTGCAGTCCAAATACCTTTTTGATAAAAGGACATCATTAAGGAAGTTTCAAATTGATGATTTTGTTCTTCAGTGGAATGCAAAAGGATAGGACAAGGGAAAGCATAAAATTTTTGAATCATTATGGATTGGCCCTTTTGTGGTCTGTGACTTAAATGGAAAGGATTCATATTTTGTGAAAAATATGAATCATGAAGTATAGGAGTTTCCAGTGCATGGACAATTCCTGTAACATTATTTCTCTTGATGTCCATGCACAGTAGGTCCTTTGTTTGTATATATTTTGTTTCCTTCCCATTGTTTTGTTTGGGTCTGTGTTTTGGTCTGTTTCTCCAGAGTTTCTAAGTTTTCTTGTGTTGATCTTGCAATCAACCATCCCCAGTCAAAACCACTATTGGACTCATTAAAATTGAGTCAATTTTAGAGGCCCAATTCAAATTTTTGCTCTGCATGTCAAAAAAGTACCTAAATGAGTCAGTTTGAATGACCTAGTTTGCGAGAGGGCAAAATGGAGCCAGTTGATTTTCAGAGGGTAAGGCTCGGGATTCATGTCCTACACCTTTCATTTGGCCTATTCAGTGATGTGCAACTTTTAGAATTCAGTTTGGATAAGTTTTCTAGGTACCCATTTCGAGGGGTGAGCAGAAAGTGCATTTTAGGCATAAATGCAGATTTTACTAAGTAGCCTACTTTGGGTGTTTACATCTTTTGCCCTGTTGATTTTCAAGAAGAAATTAAAAATGGATTCAATTGTATGCATAAATGTGAGTCAGCCTACAAAGTTTCAGGTCCTAATGAATCCATTTGATCAGTTTACCAAGTCAAATCCATTTGCAGTTTGTGTGTTTTGGCAAGTCCCTGTTTCAAGAACTAGTCAGAGCCCTGTTTCGCATAAGTGTAAAAGTTGCCTTAGTAAGCATCATGCCATAATGTTTGTTCCAGGCTAATGCTGATATAAATGACTAGCTATGTTTCAAATTTCAAGCCTCTGCCAATCCGTTTGATCCGTTTTCAAAAGGGTTCATTTAGCCATCGTTTTCAATGATCCGTACTTTCAGTGTTATATCAGTTAAAGTAGCTGTTTTTATAAGCGCGCCATTTACATCCAGTCAAGCTTTTGGTTGAACTGAGAATTCAAAGATTTAGTATGTACTTCAAGGGACCTGTGTTTCAAATTTGAGAGCCTACGGAGGTTGTTTGATATTTTTGAGAAAGGCATCATGTGTTGCAAGAACATTGACTTCATCAGGTCCGCAATGTCGACAAAGCCAGTTGGTCATTTTTGCCAACTAATATCTCTTTGCTCAGGACTCTTCTTGAGAAACCGTTTGGTATATTTCATGCTTGTATATCAGAGTACATGCATGTCAGATGGCGAGCTCCAGAAAGGTGTTTTGATAGGTTTGAAAAATACGTCTTCCCGATTAAATGCAAAAACGTGGCATAAGTTCCTAAAAGTCATAGAATGCGGATTAGTGATCCGAAAACGATGCCGATCATTTCCAGAGATATGTTTGAGGTCCGTGAAGCATTCTGGAGGTCAGTTGCATGAAAACAATTTTTTTTTTAGTCGAGCCCACTTTGGGGCCCAACCTGGTTCCTGCCCATGCATTAGTTTTATGACAGAATGGTCTAAAAAGAAAATCATGTATCTTCCAAAACCAAGAGGGAAAGAAGTTTTGGCAATGAGGTCCAGTGTCCTAATGTTGAGGTTTCAGATAAAAAGAATCCTTCAAGTAACTCCTTCGACAAGAAGATGTGGCTGCAGATAGAGGAGGCCATTAAGACTTTAGGCCGATGCAATTGGTAGCGTGGTATGGTGGAGGTAAAGTATACACAAACAAATTATTGGCTTTTCTTGCAAGATATCACAGGAAGAAGTTTCCAAGTCATAAAGCATGATTCATAGTGTCAAAGTTTCCCGCATGAGGCACAAAAGAAAGTTAAAGCACTTTCAGCGATCATTCACATTGCGGATGCATTGGAGCATGGTAACTTTAGTGCATTTCAGCAGGTTGATATCATGTATGGCAATGGAGCATACACAATTGTTGTCACGCTATCATTAATGGATCCACTAACTTGAGTTTAAGAGATGTATCCCCTGAGGTGTGGGCACCACAATTTGAATTTAAGCATGGTGAAAGATTGAAGTTAAGGCTTTGGCAAAGGCAATGAACTTCAAAGAGCAAATGCATTTCCAGTAACCTCTCATCATTCATGGTTTTTGAGAGGAGAGGCCATATCAAAACCATCATACAAATGGCAATTGGCATTACTCCCCTCCCTTTGCGTGACATGGAGTGTGGTTGTGGTGTGAGCAATGCAGCATTGTAATGGCATAGAAGTCTTCAAGCAAATGCATAGAGGCAGCAAAACAACTCCACAATGCAGCATTTTTCTCTCCCCCACATGAAATCTGATAGAGCCCCTATGGAGCGTTTGGGTTTGAAAAGCTATGTTGAACATGAATTCCATAACCTTGTCTCCTCCTCCCGTGTGGAGTTTATGCGTGGAGAGTGGGAGAGTGCATGGTAAGTTTTTGTTTAGTTTTTGCAAATGCAACGTTGCTGGTGAAGGACTCCCCTCTCTGCGTGACAGGGAAGGTAAGGGAGTAGCAACAAAGACCATCAAGCATGCTCACATGGTGAAGAGGGGGGGGCAAGTTGAAACCATAAAGCAAATGCATTGGTATGATGAAAAGGTTTTTTTCAAACTGCACTAAATGGTTTTCAATCCTCCTGTGTGGCAAATGAAATAGGCATCAAACTTCAAACTCTATGATTCAGCGAACTCCTCTCTCACGTGCTCTCCTCCCAGTAGTTCACGTGGCGAGTGAAGAGGCAAATAGAAACCTTCAAGCAAATGTATATGGCATAGAAGGAGGAGGAGAGAGTTTTTAAAATCTTCCAACCAATGTGAGTTTCAAAAATCACCATTAAAACTTAGAGAGAACCTTCAAAATGCAGCTACAGGCAAAACAACATTATCCCACATTGACTGGGAAATGGTCTATTTTGGTGTTTATATGCAAAAGCACACACATCTATAATGTCAAAGCCTCTGGGCTTTTGATGGATGGTGCCTATGGGCCCCCAAGGTGGGCCCATGCGTGGGCACAGATCTCGAGGTGACAGAGGAGGTGACTGAGCGGTGACCAGGTGGACCCCATGCAGGCATGCTTGTCGAGGCAAATAGGTAAATTTTGCAGAGAAGGGTCAGCTTAACCAGTGAGTAGGTTACAGAGGATCCAATGAAGCGCGTGATTTCAGAGCCTGAAGATGCACATGAGTTAAACCCTGCAAAACAGTGAAAAGAGGTAAAGATCATGCATGTTTTGGGAGATCGGACGATCCACGCTGCTTCGCGAATGAAATTTGCTCACAAGTTAAGGTCTACGAAACAGTGAAATGTGAAATGGTGAAAATGCAGCATGGTAAAGGTCGAGCAAGTTTGGAGCAAATCGATGGCCTGCACGGTTTCGTGAGGTGAAGATGCATGAAACATACCGGCTGCGAAATGGCAAAAGCCAGGTTGCAGGTCCAGTCAGCGTTCCAGCAGGCCGACCGCAGTGAGGTGGCACTCCAATGGTGACGATGTGGTGCCTAGGCGGACGACAAGCAAGCAGACACGTGGCAGAGTGATGAGGTGTCATCCCAAGTGGCGCCTAATAGACGCCATTGACCAATCATATCCCACCACGTGGCAAGGTGTCAGAGCACAATCAGAGAAAAAATTAAAATTAAAATCATGTTTATTATATAGTTTAAACTATATTAAAATTCAAAAATTTAAATGATGTGCACATGTTGAGGATTAATTCGCTCAAGGTTTGGTTTTTGCTCAAAATATGAAGTGTTATATATCGTTGGAAAGCTTTCACAATGAGGAATCCGGTCAGATAGTTAATTTTGACAAATGTGCAATATTTCGAGAGCAGTTTCCACAGGAGTGAAATTTAGTTAGAGAGGAGATACTTGGCAATTTCAGTTGTAGATTTGATTTTCTTCCATCTCCTTCTTATTCCCAATTCTTCTCAGTTGTAAGGGTTCCAGAAATTTGGAGAATGGCTCCATTTTTTCATGGCTTCCAATTTTGAGTATTCTTCAAGATTGTACAGAGCAGGGCTTTCCTTTCAGTAATGGAGTTCAATTCTTTGCTATAGGTGTTCTTAGTTGCAGGTTCTTGTGTATGTAAGGCATGCACAAATTCACACAGAAGTTCTCTGGATTTGTATTTTCATTATATTCAAAACAAATCCTCAAGGAGGTTGAGATTTGTTATCTCAAGGAGGTAATTGTGATTGTTTGTAGGGATTTTTCAAGGAAGAATTTAAATTTTGTAATAAATCATGAATAATGGAATATAGTTTTTGGATTTGATATTTTCTGTGAGTGAGCTGAGTAATGCATTTATGAAAGGCATTAAATGCATGAATATTTAATAATGAAGATGGATTTGTAGTATAAGCTTTCATTTATAGTTTGATGTGTGACTCTGTTGCCCTTGGATAAGGCATTGATCTTGCAATTAAGGGGATTCTCAAACCAATTTAAAATCTAATCAGAATATCTTTAGTTTATGTTATGTTTTATAAATGTTTCATCTATCTCATGCTCAAGCATAGCTGAGTTTTATGTGTAGATCTAGCCCTTCTGCAATAAACTACTTGTTTTAGAGCCCTGGTGAGATCTATCTATTTATGTTGATGTTGTCATAGGTGTGTAATAGGTATAATTCTAAGCATCAAAGGTATACCCACCTAGGTTTTGCAGAGCCTGAATAGTAGAAGGATTTATATCCTTGTCATGTTGTCCAAACCTCGAGGCTCTTCATAGATTGAATTGGCTACTTCATAGATCAATTGCAGGTGTTCTTGGGTTATCACTTTTGGTGAACAACAATGTTGTGGATCTCACCTAAAGTGCAAAAGCAAGCAAAAAGCAAGATAATTGATAGTGAAATCCACAACATGAGGATATTCAAGATGTGGTTGAAAATCAATAAGAAAAGGGCTCAATTTATAGAAAAATTGGGGATTGATTAGATGGATGAACCTGATTGAGGGCACAATAGAGTTGCCCTTTGGGAAAGGATGAAGATAGAAGAAAGATAAATAGAAAAATTAAAAATAAATAAAATATCCTCTTATGAGAAAATTAATAAATAAGATTTATTAATTACCTCCTCACAAAAAAGAAGATTTTTGGAGATGTATACTTCATTTTTGAATTTGCTAGAAAGAATGATTTTTTGAAAATCAAGGACAGATATTAGTTTCCAAATTCGAAAATTAGGAAGATTTATGAGAAGACTTAATAATTAAAAATTATTTAATATCTCCACATAAGACAATAAAACTGAAGAATAAAAAATTAAGAAAAGCTGGAAATAAAGATGAATTAATAAATAAAATTTATTAAATATCTTTATTTTGGAGGAAGATAAATATGAAAATTAATAAAACTAATTTATTAATTAATTGCTTCATATTTATGAATTTGTTTAATTAATGGACAGAGGGGACAAATAAATAAGTTTTTTAATTTTTTATTATTTAGGACTTCGAAGAATTGTTAGTAGAAAGGGGGTCTGATTAATTAATTAAACATAAGAGACATTATGCACATGATATGTTAAAAAAAAAAGGAGACATAGGTGTTGACCATTTTAAAAATTTATTTATTTAGGACTTCGAAGAATTGTTAGTAGAAAGGGGTCTAATTAATTAATTAAACCTAAGAGATGCTATGCGCTTGATATGTTAAAAAAAAAGAGGAGACATAGGTGTTGACCATTTTTTAGTGTCTACAGTTAGCCTTCTCTTATTTATCATGACCAATTCTTTCTTTATTTAGTATGTTTGTAATTAATCACTTATATATAATTAGTAACTTATCTCCTATTAAAGGGTTAAAGGTACCACCTCTCTAATCCCTCTAATAGCTAAGAATTATGAGCTGGGAAAAACTAGAGGAGGGACATTGCATCCTATACAGACATAGATTAATGTGCTTACCACTTGGAATGACCAAATGGTTATTTCTTCATAACTAGGAGGTATTTTCCATAGTAAGTCAAATTATGATATTGCTATTAGGGTTTAACTGTGTAGTTTATGAGTCAAATACTTTAACTTATGTTTCATAAGTAGTGATTCACAGTTGACCTATGTTTCATTAATAATGGTTCACAGTTTAAATGTCTGCACAACTGATGCAACAACTTGATTGGATGCCTTTTTGCCTTTTCAATCTTCTTAATATGTTATAGGTGGAAAATGTTTTGTCGGCCATACTGACATAAATTTCAAGTCTATAGAAATGGCACTTAACTAACACACTATCATAAGCAATGCAAAGTGACTAGCATATTGTTTGTATTTGAATAGATCACTCAAATTTCTCACTTACAAGGAGCACTTCTACTGATCTGGTAACCAATGGTCCACTAAAATAGCAATTCCTTTTACAATGTTGATAACTCTCTTTGGCTGAAGCAAGCAATGTTGTCGCTAAAACCAAGATTTACTTAAATTGAGAATTGTGGCAGGCTGATCGACAACCATTGGGTTTTTTAAGAACTTACATAAAAACTGTTGATGTGGCTTGTTGTCACCAAATACTGGGTACTAGAAATGTTCTGATGGCGAAGTTTCATCATGTTTGGGCAAAATTTTGGGTGCTATAAGGAAATGCCATTTATATCACGAGCTACTGGAAAGGTCATATTATTGTTTCATCCTTATATTATAGCGTTAAAACAAAGCCAAGGACATATCCTTTTCTTAAAAGTTTGCATTTTTTTTAGATGTGTTGTGTCTTTTTTTCCTGGGGCATAGTGGATGGGTTCTTTACCGTTCATTGAGTTTCAAAGAGAACATGTTCTGAGGATGGCTGGGGAACGTTCCAAAATCATCCCTACATCACCAAAACAGATCCCCTAGAGGGAATGAACTCTGAAAACACAGGGACTTGGCCCTGAGGTACATTTTAAAAAACCTCTTAGAAGCTATAAGGGAGGATTCTCAGTGCAAATTCAATACATTGTATTTACTTTTTAAATTTTTTAGCTTCTTTACAATTTGTTTATGTAAATTTAATAGTCATCCCCAAAATAAACATTGGTGTAAATGATCACAATATCAAGAAAGTGTCCAATGTGACATTAAAACTTGTTGCAAAAAGATGTCCCAAGCTTCATATGGCCTTTGAGTAGCAGGATATCAGTTTAATGAAAATTGTCCAAGAATTAATGCTTTAGCCTTTGCATCAAAACAATATGGTCTAGCTATAAACACTGATGCAGGAGCATCTTTCCAGCCCGTGCCAAAATGGGAACTTTGAAATAGTGTCTACATATCCATTAATGCATGACAGATTTTTGTCAGGTATAATATTTAAATGCTATGTCAGTATATATTCAAATATGGAAGCATAGACCTGGCACGTAACTGTTGACATAATGCCTCAAGAAATGATTTATTGAAACGGTTGTAGAAAATTTTGAACATGTGCAGCTATCAAGCATTACGTGCAGCATAAGCAACACCAATATTTTTAGAGCATAGCATTTCAAATTCCAAATGTCAAGTATTAAGAGAAGGGAGAGCTCAAGTGAAGTTAGGAACGATTATTGGAGAATAACGGAGGGGCTCCATGGAAGGGTCTTAAGCATTATTTTTAAGGAAGAGGTGGTTTCACAAAGTATTTTTCTGTGTTGTGGGATAATTTGGAGTTTTTGTCTAAAAAATAGGAGCCCCTGCTTTTTAGGGCTGCAAATTTCAGCAGGGATGAAAATGGGGTGGGGCTAGAAATTGCCCCACCAGCTTAGGGATGTTATCTGCAACTTGTCAAACATCTAAGTTTAATTTCCATTAGAAAAGAGTTTTGGACGGAAAATATATCTTTTTAACTTATTTTTATCATGTACATAGTATAAGAGACAAAGTGATTATGTTCATGAGGTCACCAACTTCCTTAAATTTCGAAGGTTATATTTGTAAGCTAAACTAAACTACAAAATTCATGGGACCAGCAGCTTTAAAAATTTTCCTGAAAAATCTGAACAGCTCTAACCCTATTTTTTAGGAAGACCCCTCTATGAAACCCCTGCCTAAGAAGAATAACAGTCAATGAAAGTTTAAGAGGCAATAAATGTTGTAAGGGTATCCACTATTTGTGGAATAACCAAATGTAGAATAAAATTGGGATATGCGTTAAGAAATGAGATGGAAGCAATTGCGTAGTGGGTAAGGAGTGAAGGAGGAGTGGAAAGAAAAAGAGTGTGGAGAAGAGAGGAGTGAAAGGCTACACACCAAGATAGGGAGGTCAATAAACATGTCAGGAGAGAAGAACAATAAGCGGTGATCATTATCTAATTAATGTCCGCGTTTGCAAGATATGCGAGAATCGGTCCATTAAATAGAAAAGAGGTTGCATAATAAGAGAGGCAACCAGAAGAGAGAGGGGCATGACTATGATAGAGATGAATGCCTGAAAGGAAGGTAAACCAAGATGTGAGGGTATGGGAATATGGAAATGGAATTTGGGAGAGAGTACGTAGAGGCAAAAGGGGCATACTGTCTATGGTAAAGATTAAAATGCTATGTAGGAGTTGGGAATTGGGTATTGTGAGGTGGCAGATATGAGACCTTTATATCACATGTAGAGTGTGTCGCATCACATGTAGAGTCGACTATGGAAGGAGAAAGTTCATATGTAGAGTGTGTCGCATCACATGTAGAGTCGACTATGGAAGGAGAAAGTTCATAGAGGGATTGGTTTGTGGAATATAGAAACTATGTAAGAAAGAGATTTGGGAAAATTCTCGGAAATGAAAAGGTCGTGGAGTAGAGCATGTAGATGAAAATGATTGGAGCAACATGGTGGAGGGACATTGACACTTCACAAAGTGAGAGTAGAGGGAAGAAGAAATGGCTTGAGGAGCTAGCAGGCTATTAAAAGGTCAAGAGAGTGATCTTACATGTTAGTTGATTTCTTATGAACAAATTGTGTTTCAGTCTTTGTAATTTTAGTGTTGAATGGAAGAAAAGTGACTATATTCAGTATTTTATGCATGAGTTTTGTGTTGAGTATTTGTCTTTGCATTTTACGTTATGATTTTGAGTTGTAGCAGAGGGGTGTGTATTTTGTATTGCATCAATGGTATCAGAGCTAGAATATTTTGAGCACTAGACAGATTCACTTGAGTGAGGTAGTTTGCACAAGCACCTGAGGGTTGCATTGTGTGAGATATTTGTTGCATGTGTACATGCAACTTGCAAAAAAATTTTAGGAGTTGAGGTTCTCGTAGGTGTAAATAGATCACCGAATATGAGGTAATTTACAAGTGAGAGACTGAGGGCTTGAAGATTTGTGATGAGGCTTTGTGAGGCCTTAAATATGGAAAAGAGAAAGAGGAAAAGTAATTTTATCATTAGATGGATTCTTAAGATTCCCGGACTTAGAAAATTGGAGAGTCTTTGAAAAATTTGAGAGAGAGAGAGAGAGAGAGAGAGAGAAGAAGAAGAAATAAGCATTGGAATGATAGAATTCAGGAAATAGGTGAAAGAAACAAAAGAAGAGTTAGAAAGGAGAAGAGCCCTTCAACACAAAAGAGGTGATGGTGTTTTTTTATTATTCTAATGATTTTTTATTGCATCCAAGAAAGAAGATACAAAAGAGTATCATGTAAGTGACACGAGAGAAGAAGAAGGGGATGAATGTGAAGAGATTGATGAACCTGAAGAGGAAAGTGAGAGTTATCTTGAAGAGGTAACAACATCAAATGTTGCAGATTTGAGCAGTGCAACGAAGAGTGATAATGACATCATATTTGGTCATAGGTTTGAAGATGAAGGTGTGATTGAAGAAATTCCTCAAGAAGGTAAAGGTATAGAAGACATGGTAGTTTTTTGTGACAAGCCAAGATGTAGAAGCTAAGATGATGCATTATGAGGGTCCCTTGTTTGATGAGCATATTAATAAAGATGAGGATGTCATCTTGAAAGACGAAATTAGAAACATCAATAGCTTCTTGGAAGGTGAACTTGAGAAGAAAGAAGATATTGCAATAAAAGAGGAATGTGTTGGTTTTGCTAAAGCTAACCAAAAAGAAGTTGACAAAGACAACTTGTTGATGTGTATTGAGGCAGGTGATAGAGAAAGGGATGAATTGATTCTAGGTCGGACAAAGGTTGCCACAAAATATGAGGTAGAATCAAATCTTATTGATATCTTTCATGTGAATGAGAGTAGAAAGGAAATAATTGTAGTAGTCGATGACATTGTTGAAGTCAAATTTGAGAAGCTTGATGAGGAGGTAAATTTTTATAAATTTTGTAATAAAGAATTTTAGATGGAATTTTATGTTGAAGTGAGTAAAAAGGAGGATAGTAAAATGATACGGTGGAATACAAATGTTGTATATTTGTATTTGGAAGTTGTGAAAGATTGTGTAGGTTTAACCTGGTGGAGGTGGTCGGTTCATGGTGGATTGAAATCCAAAAAAGAGGGGAAACATGGAGAGGATATTTGATGGAGAAGGTTGGGTGATGGTGGGTTGGATCCCATGAAGGAAACAAAGAGAGGAGAGAACCATCAAAAGAGGAGGACGACACATGGTGGATGATAATCCACAAGAGGAGAGAGAAATGGTAAATAGAGTTGTGGAAGGAGGGTGAGAGTTATTTTGACAAAATGCTGGAAGAAGAACAAAAATAAATAGTTTCATGTGCAATAGTCAGTGATGGAGTTCATTGTAGATTGTTCAGAATCTAAAAGGGTGATTCTATTGCTCAACTCCACTTTTTTGAGACTATTCTCACAAACTTTCTATTGGGTGTGTTTGATGCAGGAGCATCCTGCTAGTCTGTTTCAAAATGGGAGCTTTGAAATAGTGCCTAGGTATTCGTTAATGCATGATGGAGTGGGAAATTTTGTCAAGTATAATATTTAAAATGCTATGTTAGTATTTATCCAAATATGAAAGCATAGAACTGGCACATAACTATTACACAATGCCTCAAGAAATGATTTATTGAAATGGTTGCAGAAACTTTTGAACACATGTAGCTATCAAGCGTTACAAGAAACATTAGTAGCACAAATACTTGTGTATCATAGTATTTCAAATTCCAAATGCCAAAAGTATTAAGCAAAGGGAGAACAAGTGAAGTTAGGAATGACTATTGGAGAATAAGAAGAATAATAGTCAATGAAAGTTTTGGAGGCAATAAATGTTAGCAGGGTATCCACTATTTGTGGAATAACCCCATGTAGAAGAAAATTGGGACATGCGTTAGGAAATGAGATGGAAGAATGTGTACTGGATAAGGAGGAGTTAAGGAGTAGTGGAAAGAAAAAGAGTGCGTGGAACAGAGGAAGTGAAGGGCTACGCACCAAGATAGCGAGGTGAATAAACATGTCAAGAGAGGAGAACGATAAGAGGTGACCGTTATCTAATCAATGTTCACGTTTGCAAGATATGTGAGCATCGGTCCATTAAATAACAAAGAGGCTGCATACCAGGAGAGGTGACAGCAAAAGAGAGGGGGATGGCTATGATGGAGATGAATGGCTGAAAAGAAGGCAAACTGAGCTATCAGGGTATGAGAATGTGGAATTGGAATTTGGGAGAGAGGACGTAGAGGCAAAAGGGGCATAGTGATTGCGTTGAAGATTCAAGTGCTATGTAGGAGTTGGGAATTGGGCATTGTGAGGTGGTACATATGAGATATTTACATTGCATGTAGAGTGTGTTGCAACACACGTAGAGTGGACTGCAGAAGGAGAAAGTTCAGAGAGGGATTGGTTTGTGGAGTACAAAACTTGTGTAAGAGAAAGAGATTTGGGAGAATTTTTGGAAATGAAAAGGTCGTGGAGCAGAGCATGTAGATGAAAATGATTGGAGTAGCATGGTCGAGGGACATTGACACTTCACAAAGTGAGAGTAGAGGGAAGAGGAAATGCTTTGAGGAGTTGGTAGGATGCCTTGAGGAGTTGGTAGTAAGAGAGTGATCCTATGTTAGTTGATTTTTTATGAATAAATTCTGTTTCACTATTGTGATTTCAGCGTTGAATTGAAGCAGAATGACTATATTCAGTATTTTATTCATGAGTTTTGTGTTTGAGCATTTGTATCTACATTTTACGTTATGAGTTTGAGTTGCAGCAGAGGGGTGTATGTTTCGTATTCCATCAAACATGTAAGTACATAAGGTCAAGGCCATGGTTCATCCTACCATTGTTTGGTTTGTGTGTAACAAACATTCCCTTATGATTCACATTCACAGTTTTAATAGCCTTAGTATTAGAAGCACTTTAGTTAAATCCTAGATTCATATGAATATAAAAATTATCACATCTTTCATTGTATTTTTTTGGCAATCAATTGTGTTTAATGTTTCTTATCAAACTAATAAATGCATCTCGTATTTCAACAATAGTAATTCACAAGAGTCTATCTCTCATGTACTTGAATGATCAACTTGATAATCGATACATCAAGTGATGCAATAGAATTGAACCTAGTAGCAAAATGAATCATCACATGACATCAATTATAAATGTGCCCTTGCTAATAGGGAGCTCCCAAACTGTTAACCATCTCTGCATATGTTTCAAACCTGTGATCAGACTTGTCATATCCAATGCATACAAGAATGCAAAATAACTCTGATTGCCTATCTAAAAGGATACTTTGGGACTCAATTATTAGAACAAAAACAAATAATTTGATAGTGAATGTAAACTTTACGTATTCAAATATTAAATTTTACATAATCATCTTAGTGACTAACAGTTTATTTTTGTTATTTAATAATTAGTTTCATTTTCACAAATTAATAGTTCAGAAAGTTATGTTTGAAATGCTTTATAAAAGCAATTTTATAACATATTTAAATTTAACTCCCAATAATATAATTATTATTCATACTTTTTGTTGTACAAAATGTAAAAATTGTCGACTTTTCCAATATGGAATCAAAGTCCAGGACAACAGAAGCATGGAAAAAATAGAAGCAGAGTAAAATATTAAAAATAGAATGGCTGCAGTATGTAGATTCAAATGGGAAAAATGAAAAATGTTGTCAAAATCTATTATTTAAATTAAGGTATGAATGGAGGATTGGCAATAACTGTTGAATAGTAAATACTATATTATCTGCTATCATTAATTGTCTCATTTTATTTAGAATTTAGAAAATTTGACATTAAAGAAGAATTTCATTACATCAAATATCCAACAATGCTCAGCAACCCATGAACCATATTCCTTCAATGGTGTGTATGGATATATAAAATTGTTGAAAGAAATCAAATGACAGTTAAATTTGAGTCTGTTTGAAAATATATATGATGCAAATTTATAAGAAAGGGTATTGGTATATTTAAGGTATTAAAGTTGGGTTAGATTAAAAGATTTCTTTGAATAATAGTTTTTTATGAAGGAGATATTATGCGTATAACGAAGCAGTTAAACAGAGACCATGGCCCGGATTCAAACTGCTTTGACAAAAACTTCATCCATTCCACTTATTTCATTCATTTCATCATGGAAGGTGGAAGTCAGGTCTTGTTTGAAATTACATTTATTTAGGTTTTGCCAGTAATTGGAAGAAGAGAAAGGAGGAGAAAGGAGGCCTGACACGGAAGATGAACACATCTACATTGATAAATTATCTTTTGGCCTGCAAATGAAAATGGACATGGCAGTTGTGAGGCAGCAACCTACGCTCAACAAAATCTTCTCAAATATATTTGTCATCAGCCTAAACTGTCAATTGGCAATGCATTTACCAATAGAGCAGTAGATGCATTTGTAAAAGGCTTCCTATCTCTGTTGGCGCTAGGTAAAACTGATTCAAGATTGCGTTGATGCTGCAGAATATTCAGTGAATTTTATAATTCAATGATGTGGGTGTGCATATTTCAACAGTCTTCTACAATATCAAATCTTTCAATAGACCTTCACAATTGGAGTCTAGTGGCGTTGGAGGTTGGTGGATTTTTATTATCTTGAGTCAGCTTCTTGCTTAAAAATGAGGTTCTGTTTCCCCCCTTTCTTGTTATGGACAGTATTGAAGAAAGTATATATTGTGAAGTTTGTTTTTTATGAAAATAAAAAGGATTTAGTGAACTAAACATGGAGTGTTATCCAAATAGTTTGGGAGTTGTGGATGTGGAGAATTGTATCTTCTAGAGGATCATAAGACAACTTGATGGAGCAATAGATTGTTGCCCAAAGATTTGAGACATCTATGATTAAGAAATTTAAAAAGGTGGTAGTCTAGGAACTTGGGAATTTAGCTTGAAAGCTACACCCTTCTAAAGTTTTCAAGACAATTTAATCGAATTACACTTGATTTAGAAATTGTTTTTCAAAGAAAAAGTTTCTAAAGAATATGCATTTGTTTGTTTCAATCAGCATGTTTTGTTGGGTGGAATGTGAACAACAAGGAGGTGTTGGAATATTATAGTTTACATAATTTAGTCACTTTAGTGACTCATAGATGACTTTTTCTATTTTATAATTGATTACATTTTCATGAGTTGATAGTTCAACTAGTTAAGTTTGGGATGTTTTATAAAAGCAATATTGCAACACATTCAAATGTAACTTTCAATAATTTAATTATTCTATATATTTTCTATTGTGCAAAATATAAATGCTGTCAATTTTTTCAGTAATCTATACAAACATAAATGTAGCACAAGTCATATTACACACCCAACCAAATATGCTAAATATTTGATTAACAAAAGATGCAAATATAATTCCAATATACTATTTAACTGAGATCAATGCCAATTTGAGGGAGGCAAAAATGAGGTTTCCTTTGGAAACCCAAAATGCAATTTACTCGAGTTATTAATCATCATAATTCTATTCTAATAGCTCCAAATCTTTTAAAAACAATATGAAAGAAATGTTTTGGATAAAAATCTGAAGTTAAGAGACTTTGGCTTAAGGTAGGGATGTTGTTGAGGGCACTCAATGGACCATGGATGCTCTTAACTAGGACTAGAAGGAAGTGCAGAGCAAAATGAGTCTAATGGTCAGATCTTCTAGGTATCTTTGAGTAGTTCTATTCCTAATCTCTTCTTGGTTTCTTTAGGTTCTTTAATCTCCTATAAGTTAGTATTATTTATTCTTTGTGCTTCCTTTTTGTGAATTTGAAGCTATTCTCTCCATCTCTGTAGTTCTATTCCTAGTCTCTTGGTTATTTTCTAGATACATTATCCTCATCTAAGTTAGTGCTCCATTTCCGCTATTGCTTGTTTTTTAGGTGCTTTATCCTCCTGTAAGTCAGTGCTCCCTTTTAGTGGATTTGAAGCTATTCTCTCTATTTACATTTTGTTCCTTTATCGGGAATGGGCCCATATCCCACAGCTTATCTATTCTTATAGAAGATGAAACAAATAAGAAACTGCTATTTCGTGCACAAACATAACAACAAATGAATGTTCAATGAAACAAAATGAAAGCAATAAAACGGTTGATGCCTACTGCACACTACACTTCTTAGAAAAATATAATATTTGTAAACTTGAGTCCACACCAAAACAAGGGACCATACACACACCTTTAGGTTGCTTGGATCGCATCCACCCGTAATAGCATTTGTACTGACTTTCATAATTAAACCAATTGTCAAAAAACTGCTAAATTCTCGAACAGCCACTGCATTATGTGCAGCCTTTTAACATACATTTGACCTTTAAAAAGTCAAAACAAAATATTTGTAAACTTGAGTCCACACCAAAAAAATCAGATTGGACCTTTCATAAGGAACTCACTTTTTAAGAAGTTTGTATTAGTATTGCTGATGCCTAAGAAATATTACAATTCAAGTAATAGACAACATTAGTAAAAACATATCCGGTTCCATTGTATGCATAATCCTCGATGTGCATCTTTGCATCCAGTTCTCTGAGAAAAAAAATGGAGTTTGTATCCATTTGTTGGATCTTTTTTATCAGATCAGCCAAACTAAGAGATTTTCTTCCCTCAACTTTCCACTAATAAAGCTTCCTTGCCAGCAGAATAACATCGCCCAAACTGGATTATCATTGTCTTTCCTTTTAACACAAATCCCTGTACCATTTTGAAAGATAGATGTGCAAGTTATGTAGATGGGAATGTTACAAATGCTTTATGCTTCATTCGACCCTCATGCATCATCAACTTTATGCTTTCTGGATTTGGCTTCCCCCACACTTCCAGAAAGGGACCCAAATACATTGTAAAAGTTATCCGCAACTACATATTTCGCCAAGTTCTTCATATACAAAACAGGAGATGGATTTCCAGGACTATAATTCTTTAACATTGGAAGGACCAGAAGCTCAATTATAGTCAACTTGCCAACCTCTAATTCAGCAGGTGTTGCAAAGAATTGAAGTTGTGGCAGCCTCCTCATCTTCCACGACCTCCATTTCAGTGTCTTTAACTACTTTATTTTCTTTCACACTACTATCACACGACTGTCTGTTAAGAATGGCCCTGATCTTGACCTGTAAAACACGTCTTTTTCCTCTCTATAGTTATTAACTCAATTTGCAATACAAAAGTTGGCTTTTGTCCACATTGTCTCTTATCCAACTCAATAGTACTAGTAAGGGTTTTTCCATCATTGAAGCCTTCCACTTCTGAAGACTCTAGTTCAGATTACTCACTTGGTAAATCTCCAAGATTACAATTTGAAGCAACAGAAGTTGGCAATGGCTGTGCGGGCAGTACTAGACTGAATGAAGCTGGCGGATTCATTTTGTTAATTAAATGCAAATTTCTCTATAGTAGTCAGAAATGGAAATCAAGCATGGAATTTGATGGTAACTATGACATTTTTTCAATTTTAGATCAATATTACAATGTTCAGTCGTAACTATCTAAATTTCAAGGATGAAGTATTGCTATTAGGGCTATGAAAGCGAATCTATCTTACAAAATTTACAAATGATGTTTTGATATTTTTCACATATTAGATGGTTTTTGATTAAGTAAAAATAGGTTTTTAAGGGACCTGAAACTTGTACAAAATAGGTTTTAAAAGGGGCTCCTGCAACCCACCACATGAGATATTCAATCAGGTTCACAAAATGGAACAAAACCAATACAAGATGGAACAAAACAAAGAAAGGGTAGAGAGCCCAAAGAGAAAAGTTGCCTGAAAAGTAAAACCCAACTACAGGTAGACCATAACAAACAATAGGCAATAGAGAGAAAAAAGAAAAGAAAGTTCTAGCTGCCGATAGGGGTAAAGACAACCCACCTAACTTAGGATTTCCCTATGGAACCCTTCTTGTGGGATCGAAGGTGTTGAAAATATTCAGGACTAACCAAGTTACTGAGAGGGGAGGGGTGAATCAGTAACACTTAAAACTTTTAATTCATTTCTGCACTTGCATATATTAAACCATTCATTCATTTAATCTACTGCATGCATGAAAATATAATCATTCACAACACATAACACAAAGATTTGGTGACCCAGAAACCTTCCAAATAGAAAGTAAAACTAGGGTGGGGATGGTACCCACAAAACTTTGGTATTGCAGTAAAAGTTGGCCGGTTAAGGCTTACAATGATCACTTCTGATGATCTGCCCTGTTAGAAGCAAATTTGGACTGCTAGGTCCACCTTGTTAGAGGATTTACAAACATACAATGAAGTATGCACTCGGTTAAGAGATTTACAAAAGACTGTTAAGTCTACCCGGTAAAAGGATTTACAAACTGATTCAACTGTTAGGATGAAACAGTAGATCTTGACTTACAACTTTATTGCTGATAAGATCCTTTGAGTATTGATCTCCTTCTGAGATAGATATGTCGATTCTGCTCCTTTACTGACTCTGCGAAAATGTTCTGATCTGCTGCCTTAATGCAGTTTTTGCTCTGCTCTTTCTAATTTCGCATATACATACATCTTACATACATACTACAGATGGTATAATACATTACATATATATACCGTCCATAATTACATTTACATTTCATAAAGTCGGCCTCATACAAATTAATAACATAAACTCATTCTTAAGTCGGCCTTACATAGGTGAACAAAATATTACTGAGTCGGTAGATACTCGGTTCCTCAAGCTGGCTCGGTGATCTTCTGATACACGGCGTCCACTACAGTACTCGGCATCGTCATGCTCTCGGTAAGAGTAGAAGCTCGGT
Source organism: Cryptomeria japonica (assembly GCF_030272615.1). Taxonomy (NCBI): domain Eukaryota; kingdom Viridiplantae; phylum Streptophyta; class Pinopsida; order Cupressales; family Cupressaceae; genus Cryptomeria; species Cryptomeria japonica. The sequence goes on along the minus strand of NC_081411.1, from coordinate 383,931,812 downwards.
CCATACTAGTCCCGAAGTGTAGCTTGGAACTCGGTAGCTGTGGTGACTCGGTAGATATAGTGTCACTCGGTAACCACTGGTGACTCGGTTTGAACTGACTTCTCGGTAACTGCTGTTTGTCTCATATGCTCGGTGACAGTCTTACTGCTCGGTTTGAACTGTTTAATCGGTGAGCTTTGCTGAATGCTCGGTATAGGCTGTGGACTGAGTGATGAGCTTGGTAACATTCAAAATCGAATAAGTGTTTTCACTAAGTGTATTCACTAATGACAAATATATCATTATTCCAACAATCTCCCCCTTTGGCATTAGTGACAAAAACACTTATGAGACAAAAATGAATCTGTCATGCTGACTTGATTCTTCAAAATTGATACCAATTGTAGATTGTTGTATATACCTGTATATCTCACTGTACATAACTCCCCCATAGAATATACATATGATTCTATACACTTATCTCTATACCAATTGTTATTTACATTCTCCCTTTGTCTCTAATATGTTCCATATTCTCCCCCTTTTTGACAATAATGCCAAAGAATAGATAACTCAAATAGAAATATTAAAGTGTGAGATAAACTCTGAGTGTACTTGTTTGATATGAGCCAAGGTCTTATCCCAATTTTCTTGCAAAATTGTGCAAATAGACAATGCAACTTGAACTTTGGCTGATAGTTCAATTACATGCTCTGCAACTGAAAAACTGTTATCATGGATCAATGTTTTGGAATGTGTAATGTGTTTCTGCATTGTATCCATGTTAGGAAGGATCATATTCTGAATATCTAACAATGTAGACCGGATCCTTGCATCTTCCCTGAGCAATTCTGATTGCTTATCTAATAGGAATCTGATGTTTGAATGGTGAGTTGAGCTTGAGCTGGGGTCAAGCTGCAACTGTTGTGCACTTACTTTCAGATCATCATCAATTTTCTTCAGTTGATCTCTGATTCCTTTTGTGAACTCGGTAACATCACATAACTTTGCACAAAATGAAGTTATATTATTAAAAGAATTTTCTAACTTGGCCAAAATAGTGGTCAATTCAACTTGTTTTATTGCTATCTGCTGAGCAATGTGCTCAAGCACCTTGTTATCAAATTTCTTCTCGGTTCTTTCTATCAGTTTCTCTTCTCCTGATGAGTCCTCATTGAATCTGTTCACAGCCTCTTCGAGTTGTAGCAAAATGTGTTGAGAGGGATCAACTTTTATACCTAAGGCATCTGTGAGAATGGTCTTTGCACCGTTTATGATGTTGAATTCCCTGTCTCTCTCACTTCTTAGTTGTTTTTGTTTTGCTTTCTGTTCTAACAATTGGCTGATCAATCTCATTTCATCAATTGATGCAGTATTGAGGTCTATTTGTGGAATGACAATCTCTTTATCCAGATCTATATCATCCTCTATAGCCTTGCCGGTAAGCAGAAGTTTTAAAGGTGTCTTTTGTATTACTTCTGTGCTTACTTCCTTATCCTTTGATGTAGTTACAATGGTTGATAAGGTTGGAGTAGTTGTTATAACTGGAATGGGATTTACTAGAGGAAGACTCATGGATGTACTGACTGTTCCCAAAATTGATGTACATGCAGGAGTGCTGATTGGTGTGATCATTTGTGCTAAAGAATGCGTCAAAACTGGAGAGGTTGCAAAACTTACTATACATGCTGCAGGAGAAGTTGTGATCTCGGTGACTGAAGAAGTCACTTGTTGCTCGGTAGAGGCAACACTCTGCATCCCGGTAGATAATGACATGCTCTGCAGCTCGGTGGATGAGGTAACTGTTGGGGTCTGGAGCTGAGAGGTGATTGGCAAGGATTGAGCAATAGATGTAGCTACTATGCTCACAATCCTGCTGGCTGAAGCTGATGATGCAACGCCTTTCTGCGGTGAGTGAGGAAGAGATGCAATGACTTCTGCTGCTACCTGTTCAGGATCATCTTCTTCATCACCTATTATCACCGTGTCTTCTTCATCACTTATTATTACCATGTCACCTTCTTCCTCAGCTGCTTCTTCTTCTTCCTTCTCCTCTTCATCCTCTTCATCATCTTTATCACCCTCAATTGTTACCGTGGGGTCAGATGGCATTGGCAGATTATATATCCTTTTCCACACAATTGTGGCATTATTTACTATTGCTTCTATCTACTTGGAGAGAACTAAGAAGGTATGAAACCTAAGTGTCATTTGGTGTTCATTCTCCTTTAATGCCTCTTTTACTTCTTTATATGCCAGGTTCGGTAACAACTGTTTTAAGGTTTGTGCATAAATGTCTTTGACAGTTTGCACTGCTGAAGTCCATCTTGGTCTAATCCTGACTAGAAGCTCATTTGGAATTTGAGAACTGATATCATCTGGGGTATATTTCCATTTACCCATTTTGTTCAGTAAAAGTTCCTCGATTTGCATCTTTTCTGCATCTGATCTGCTTTCATACTTCAGTGCCTTGAAGTTAGACATGCCAGATCCTTGTTCCAACTGTTTCAATTTTTCTTCGAAGGTAGGAGGGGGTTTCCTGAATACAACTTCACTTTCTTTCTGCCCTTTCCTGGTTCTCCTTGTGAACACTGCAGTTTTAAGTTTGGGCTTGGTGATTACTACTTTGCCTTTCTTCTTTGGTGTTTCTGCTTCCTCTTCTGATTCCTCTTCTGTTTCTTCTGTTTCTTTAGCTGCCTTTCTCTTGGTACTGGTGATGGCCTTTGGAAGCTTGATTTCAAGCTCAATTCTGGCTTTGGCCTCATCATAAGTGCCAAATGCAGGGGTGTTGGGAATGGCTGGTTCATTTATCAGGGCTTCTATTATATCCCTTGCTTCATCTATGTTAATTTCATAGGGCAATGGTTTTACCCATGCCACTCGGGGTATGGTTGCCTGGATGTAAACTTTATCACAGTCTACCATGAAACATATATCATCCTTGTAATCTTTTACCAACTTAGGAGGAATCCTGAACCTGTTGTTCATTTTGTCCTTAAATTCTTCAAAATAATTATCCATTACTATCTCAAAATTCTGACCTATTTCTGCTATAAACTCATTTATCTGATACAAAATTGGAGTATCCTTCCTCCATACTACTGTGCCTTTAGAAGGGAAAAAGTTTTGTACATAGAAAAATATACAAATCAACAAAGAACCGAATTTGCATGGATTATTCTTTGATGTCCTTATACTGTCCATGTTCTTGTTGAATTGTGTTAGTAAAACCTCTGTTAGGTCAAAATCCATGTTCTTCTTTACTACCTTGTAGGCAAGGTCTACTGCCTCACATGCCACACTATTTAGCCTACTGGAACTATACAGCTTATATGCAATGATAATAATACCAAATTTAAGTTCAACATCAGATACATTGTTAATTTTCAATCCTCTGCCATCCCACTCAGCAAGAGTTAACTCCTGCAGTTCGTCCCGACCTAGGGTTTTGGTGGATTTTGCTTTGTCTGACATCGGTAAACCTGTGATCCTATGAATCATCTTCTTTGTTATTAAGATAGGTTGATCTAACCATAGTTGCCCATCATGTACACGGCTCAATACATACCTAATCCATTTCACTTGAAAATTTCTTGGTAGGTGTGGGATATGGGTCAAACCTTTGATTTCCAAATGTCTATGCTCGGGTTTTAGGGTTTTGTCAACACATAGCTGACTTAGGGCATTGTTCATTTCTAAAGTCCCTAACTCCTGAATAGTGCATTTGAAATGAGTACGAATGTCATTGATAAGAAGTACCTTGGAAGGAATTCTGGACTGTGCTCCACTTGGGTCGAGTGATTCTGCGATTGCTGGAACGAGTTTGAAGTTTGGCGCTGTCCATTTAACTCCTTTCACTAACATATTGGAAGTCTTCTTTGCCTTGCTCCTGCTGGTGGTGCTAGTGGAAGTCATTGCTGAATGGAACGAGTTCTTTTTAGATCCTTCGCTGCAAATTCGTCTTAAATCTCCTTAAGCACTTTGAAAACCTAAGCTCTTCGAATGCTGAATAACGCGGTGAAGAATGAAGTCGATTTTCCCCTTTTTATTAAAATTCTGTCATTAATGCTTGATAAGTGGGTAGGTGAGATGACTTAATGACTTTAGCGATTGCTCAGTAAGGTCTGCAGTTTTACCATGCTCGGTAACATTCAACTCGGTAAGTGACTTTTCTGTATGTATCGGAAATACTGATTTCATCGATTATGCTTTTGTATTTTGGAACTGCTTATGGTAAGGCTTTGAAAATGCAGTTCCTTATCTTCTTTAATGGATCTAATTTGTAATGGTGGGGTCACCCAATTCTTGAGTGACAGGACCATTGCTTGAATTATCCTGCTCGGTAGATTTAGGAACCCACTGCTGTCTCATCTATTTTCGAATGTTGTCAGCTTTAGCTTTCTTTTCATCTTCAACCTTCTTTGTGTTCATGCAGTTCTTGGCTATATGTCCGAGTTCAGTGCATGTATAACATCTTATAGTTGTATCTTTCTTCCTTAGATGATGCCTTGTACAATTCATCCCAATGTGTCCATATTCTCCACAATAATGACATCTGCACCAGGTATTGTAATCCCAACCAAATATTGCTTTGACAATTTGTTCTGCTGGAGTGAATGTCTTTGTTCTACATTCTGATGCCTTGTGACCTTGTTTCTTGCATTTGTGACATTTGCCTTCAAATTTTGGTTTCTCCTTGCATTCACTAGCCTTGTGACCATGCTGATTACAGCTGTAGCATTTGCCTTTGAATCTTGTCTTTCCATTGCTCCAACATTTGTTTGATGTGTGACCTATCTTACCACAGTAATTGCATGTAGGCCTTTGATTTCTTTGGCTACCTTGCTCGGAAGATTCACCTTCTTCATTGTAACCAAGACCAGCTTTACCTTTTTGTTTGTGAAGATTTTGCTCATTTAATTGATCCAAGTCTGTTTGAGATTTCATCATCCTTTCATTTGCTTGCTTTTAATATCTAGCTCATTTTTCAAACTTTCATTCTGTTCTTTGAGAATTCTGATCTCTTCATTTGCATTGGAGAGTTGCTCGGTGAGATCTTCATGCTATACAATTTCATTGTTTCTTCCTTCTATTTCATTTTGCATTTTATTCCTTTGTTCCAAGATTTCACAAAATCTTGCAGACTGAATTTCCTGTTCTCTTCTTAGCATCCTTACTTCTTTTTGCAGTAATCCATTTTTTTCTAGGAGTTCTTTGATTGCATTGTTTGCTTCATCTACTTCATTTGAACTGCTTGTAGGAAAGAGATCTTCAATTTTTGTTTCAACATACTCATGATCATTTATTTCTTTTGCTAGTTCCTTTCTTCTTTTTAGGGATTGGGAAAGATGTTCTCTTGCTTCTTTGAGTTGTGCTATGGCCATTTCCAGATCTAGCTTTTCATTCTCAATAGCTTTGTCAAGTCTGAATATCTCCATTGTCTTGATCTTTTCTCAAGCTGTCAAACTTTTACTCTGAGAACCACAAAGCTCTGATACCAATTGTTGAAAATATTCAGGACTAACCAAGTTACTGAGAGGGGAGGGGTGAATCAGTAACGCTTAAAACTTTTAATTCATTTCTGCACTTGCATATATTAAACCATTCATTCATTTAATCTACTGCATGCATGAAAATATAATCATTCACAACACATAACACAAAGATTTGGTGACCCAGAAACCTTCCAAATAGAAAGTAAAACTGGGGTGGGGATGGTACCCACAAAACTTTGGTACTGCAGTAAAAGTTGGCCGGTTAAGGCTTACAATGATCACTTCTGATGATCTGCCCTGTTAGAAGCAAATTTGGACTGCTAGGTCCACCTTGTTAGAGGATTTACAAACATACAATGAAGTATGCACTCGGTTAAGAGATTTACAAAAGACTGTTAAGTCTACCCGGTAAAAGGATTTACAAACTGATTCAACTGTTAGGATGAAACAGTAGATCTTGACTTACAACTTTATTGCTGATAAGATCCTTTGAGTATTGATCTCCTTTTGAGATAGATATGTCGATTCTGCTCCTTTACTGACTCTGCGAAAATGTTCTGATCTGCTGCCTTAATGCAGTTTTTGCTCTACTCTTTCTAATTTTGCATATACATACATCTTACATACATACTACAGATGGTATAATACATTACATATATATACTGTCCATAATTACATTTACATTTCATAAAGTTGGCCTCATACAAATTAATAACATAAACTCATTCTTAAGTCGGCCTTACATAGGTGAACAAAATATTACTGAGTCGGTAGATACTCGGTTCCTCAAGCTGGCTCGGTGATCTTCTGATACACGGCGTCCACTATAGTACTCGGCATCGTCATGCTCTCGGTAAGAGTAGAAGCTCGGTCCATACTAGTCCCGAAGTGTAGCTTGGAACTCGGTAGCTGTGGTGACTCGGTAGATATAGTGTCACTCGGTAACCACTGGTGACTCGGTTTGAACTGACTTCTCGGTAACTACTGTTTGTCTCATATGCTCGGTGACAGTCTTACTGCTCGGTTTGAACTGTTTAATCGGTGAGCTTTGCTGAATGCTCGGTATAGGCTGTGGACTGAGTGATGAGCTCGGTAACATTCAAAATCGAATAAGTGTTTTCACTAAGTGTATTCACTAATGACAAATATATCATTATTCCAACAGAAGGGTCATGTCAAACGAAGGCGAGGACCGCTTAGAAAGTTTTCCTTTGACCTTAATCCAAACGTCTTCAACTTTAGTAGGCTCATTTGCCACTCCAACTAATCTAGCACTGGAAACCCATTAACCATGAAGTGACTAGCATATGATGCAGCTCAAGCAAGACCAGCAAGGCTAGAGCCAAAATCAGCCCTAGTAACATAACCAAGTAAAGGGACTGCACCATCAATCTCCCCATAGACAGGAACAACCCCAACAGAATGGTCAGATCCAGCAATCGGGGTAGAACTAGTAACCAAAGAGCCAACAATATCACCTTCCTTCCTAACAACAACAAGAGGGACAACCTCAATAAAAGAAACACCAGCCTGCAACCCACAACCCCTAGCAACCAACTCAGGCCACGAGGAAATAGAGCCACCCACCATGGGTGAAGCCACCCCATTTGTCAATGGGACCGTTGTGGTAGCCGGGCTATCTTGAGTAACCACCTGGGAAAAACTTCGGTATGAAGAATTCTTCACAATAGAATAATGTTGAGCTGAAGCACCATTCCACCAAGGCACAAAGCGTTTCTTAGTAACACCAAGATCACATTTGGTAGCAACATGACCCATTTTAAAGCACCTTCTGCACCTGAAGGGAATCCTTTCATAGTGAAAAGGTTGAATCCAATGGCTCTTAGGAGCCATGAGTTTAATCTATGTAGGCAGACCCTTAGACACACCAATGTCCACCAAGATGTGAGCATAGGTAGAATGGTGTATATTAAAGGAATCAAAATTGAATATCAGGAAGTGCCCAAGAACCTCACGCACTTCCTCAAGAAGAGAATCCACCCAAAGATGAAATGGAAGGTTAGGGATTTTAACCCATAAAGGCATCTTATTGAATGTTTCGGAAAAGGGATTGAAATCTTTGTGCCGAGGCTTAGACATTAACACAAAATGGTTATCCCAATTAAAGAAATGATCACACAAAATAGAATTTATGTCCTCAACAATGTCAAATTTTTCTATGAAAAACCCTTTAGCTAAAGGGAAAATATGAACTGTACTAGAAATGACGGGATCCCAGTGCTTGGAAATCCATGCATGAAGTTCCAGAAGGCTGGGCCAAAACCCCTTGAATCTACAAATGAGACCATGAGCAGCAAAAATGGGAGCCACATGATCCATCTTGACCATAGTATCCTCCTCCAGAGAAAGGGCAATGGACCTACAGACAGGAAAAGGCTCAGCAACTGAAGCAACCTTCTTCAAGACCCCAACATATGGGCAGTTGCCCTTAGGAGGTGGAGCAGGAAAACCACCTCCAGCCAAAGACACTGGGGCACAGGGAGAGGAACGAGAAGAAATCCCCTTCGAAATGGGGGTAGACACAACAAGCTCTGCATCCAAACCCACATTCCCATCACCATAGATCATAGAGGAAGGAGCACGAACAAAAAACACAGAGTTTGAAACACCCACCGGTCGGGAAGCGACCACAACCATGTTATTATTGTACATTTTAGATGGTTATTTCTAAAATGTGGTGGCATATTAGGATAATTGTTGCAATTGTAGAATATAAGTGTAATGAGGAACCAACCCATCTGTAGCAAGGATATGGGATGAGTACCTATGATACTGTTAGTTAACATATTATGCTTCTTTGATTTTTATTCAATTAGACTCCATGCCCTCATTAAGTCACAATTGTAAACTAACAAATTGGGAAAACACAGTTGTTCTTTTCCCTCTAAATTTTAAAATAGGCACAACTCCTTTATATAATATTCAATGAATTATTCAATATAAATTTGTGCCCACTTTTAATTAAAAAGTAGTAAGGCAATACATTCATTCATAAACATGCAATGAACATAACATACGTAAATATTTACGTTGATCATGAAAACACAGTTTCATAGATTTCAGACTTCACATAAACAAGGAATTGACAAATCAGTATTGCTAGATAATGTTCTTTCTCAGATAAATCATTCACATAAACAGATATAGGCAAATTCTCAAGATTGAACACACAAATTCAAGTCTTTCAGCAAATATCTATTTTCTTCATTCATTCAAAGATAAATAATGATTCAACATGATTATCTTTCTGAAAGAACATACAACCAATAGTAACAAACCAAAAACCTTCCGGATTTCTCCAAAAATCCGAACTCCTCTTCAGTTTCAAAATATTCCTTAAATAGCATCCATTGTTTCTTTTACCCTTACTGAGTAATTTTATGTGGTACACAATTACCAGCAGAAACAGTTTGAAAACATAACTATAAAATAACAGAAAAAGTATTTTGAGTGAGATAAAAGAGGACACATCCTCATAAATGAAAACAAATCCTAACTAGGAACTGGGGATCTTTGAGTTGCGCCATCCTCGACATTCACATTCAGCATCACCTTCCATTCCTTATAGGTAGTGACGAACTCTTGTAAAGATGAAACATTGAGAATTTTAATAGATGTCATCCTCTGTTTCCATGCCTCTATCTCTAGCCAGATCTTCTTGATTTTATCCACGTAGTTAGGTAACTGATCTGCGTAAATGTATAATACAGCTTCAACTCTGGCAACCTTTGTAAAATTAGTTGTCATGGGTGCTGCATCCTTCTTAACTTCGTTCATAGCATCACAGAAAAGTTTTACAACCACATTCATGCTCTTTTCTACTTGACCATCACCCAAGACATAAGGTATGAATATGTCTTAATTCAGTTGCCAAATTCTGACATATAACCTTTAATTCTTTCTCCCACTTGATGAATTCCACACATCTTGTCTTGAGTGTTGCCTTCCTCCAATCAATATTGTGCTTATTAGTGAACATGAGTGATTTATCAACTGTTTTCAGTGTTTTTCAGTCAGAAACTTAGCCACTCCATACCTTTGAATTTCATAAATCTGTAAAGAGGTAGACATCCATTTGGTTTCTTCACTCTCCCACATTTTAACCTATGACTGAATGTCTGCTATTAATAGTGAGCTTTCATCAAACACTTTTTTGGATTCTCAAATAAATTTGCAACTGTCATTAATGACTCCATTCACACAGTCGTCAAAAACAGCTATGATGGCCTTTCCCCTTTGTATCTGACTCAATAACTTATGACTGGCAGGTGATGTGGGATCAAAAGATTGGGAAGGTTGAGCTAATGGATTAGGAGAAGAAGTTACACCACTAATCGCATCAATGTAATCCGCCAGCACTCTGACCATCTATTTCAGCTCCTTCTTATCCTTCCCGTCCTTTTGTGATCAGGTTAGCATGCGGTTTGCAGAAACTTCAAAGTGATGCTTATCTATATCCCTGTTAGCAACTCCAAGCTCAACCTTTTCCACGTGATAACTATTGGAAGAAAGCTCAGATTCTTCTTCATCAACCTTTGGCTTCGCAACCTCCTCCATCCATGTACCTATTTTATCATCAATCCCTAACCTTGTCATTGCCTTTGCCTTTTTTTCCTGAGGTGTTTTCATCACATACTTACTCACAACATCGCCGATTGGCAAAGCGATGGGAACAATATTTTTTAATTTGTTTATAGAAGATACTAGCCATTGGGGAGAGCTAACAACATAATCCTTTACAATTAAAGACTTCTCATGAGTCTGTTCTTTAAAACCAAGAGAAGTGTCAAGGTTTTCACCAAAATCCAGATCAATAGTATCCTTGAAGTGATCCATCTTTGACAAGTTACTTTCTTCTGGCAACTTATCCTTCTCACCTCCTTCGCTCAGGTCTAGACAAATTAAGTGTTTTGCAACCTGCCGTTTGCTCCTACCAGTTTTGGCCATTGATCTAGTCACACGAATAGAAATAGGTCATCTGATAGCCTCTTTAGCTGTAGAGGTGGGTTTCTTATGGTGAGAAGATTTGTTGGTTTTTGTTTCTATTCTTGCAAGACAAATATTTTCAGAAATGTTAGCATCAGGAGCCCTAAAAACAACTTGCTTAATCATTTGTGATTCTGAACTCTTAGCATCCAATCATCTCATTCTAGAAAGCCAATGTAAGGTTATTTCCCTAACATCGATGTCATCCCTTTCATACTCAAACCAACTTCTCTCATCTAAAGGCTTTGATTTGATTCAATCAAATTCAAGATCAAGGACATCTTCATCATGATCTATAACCCCCTCAACATTCATCTCCAGCTTCCAATCAATAATCTATTGGATCCTCAATCTGCTATAGTCTCTTAACCTAACTTCAAACTCATCTTTACAGTCATCCCAAAAATATTCCAAATGGGCAGAAGGAGCATAACTTTTTCCTAATTTAAAGGTCTGAACAACAAAGAGTTTATTATTAGAACTATTCCTAGCTTGATAGAAACCAAAATTGAAATTCTTTAAATCAACTCCAACACTGGCTGCATCTACAAATGACTTGCCAAAAAAAGAACCTAATTCAAGGGGTAAGAGGGCTTCACGATCACTTAAATCTGCATACTTTTTAATCACATGGGCCAATTGCCTACAAAGCTCTCCTAGTGCAAAACAATCAAAAGCACACTGAGGCAATTTCATGGGTTCCTCCTCAAAACCACCCAATCGAAGGTAAGTGAGGTGGGGATACTGAATATAGTAGCTCCTGTATACTCTGATTAATAGTTGAGCTTCTTCAGAAATCCTTCTTTCCAGATTTCCTGTCAATTATGCAAACATTCTTCTAGTAAAAACATCATGAACCCACCTATAGTTTTCCAAAGCCTTTTCACTCTGAAAATAGGGATAGAATTCAAAAACCCAAATTCCTTCAAACATTGGGGCTCAATGTACTCTTTGCCATTCTTTTGTGCATGCCAGACTATATATAAGATATGAAGACATGCAGAAATCCTTATCCCTAAACTGTGCTTGTTTCAATTGGTCCTAGAGTGCTTCTGCAATAACCTCTCCCCAATCAATGTAGCAGGATCCTTCTAAGATGACTTTAGTGAAATGATACATCCATTTCACGAACAGATAAGAATCAACCTCTCCCTTAACCTTATGCAACAAAACTATCAAATCACTAATGTAGGGTTTCACATGATCTCTATTTAAGGATTTCGGTAAGCGAGAAGCACCTCTCTGAGGTTTAATCAACCAACTTCTAGCAATAACATTTCTATGCTTGTCTTCCTTCTCAAGAAATCTTGTAATAGAGAGAGAAGGGGTAAATTCAAAGTATGCATCCCTCTCAGAAATTCTAAATACTGAGACGATTGTTTCTCGGTTCACTATTAATAAGACCTGACCATCATCTTTCGTTATACACTAGTGTCTAAAATCAAACCTATTGATGCATTCCCTCACCAATTCTGGACAAGGGATCACTAAAGCAAAGGGTGCAACTTCCACCAAACCAGTATTTGCTATCTTAGTCATGAATGGTTCTGAAATTTGACTTTTTAACTGAATAAATGAAATGCAATCTTCACTTTCACTAACTTAGCCATTAAAATACGATTACTGAAGTAGGAAAACAAAACCAAAAGTAAAAGCCAATAGGAAAATGGAAGAATTGAACTCAACTTGTGTCAACAAATTCCTAAAATCCCTATGCTTGCAGAAAAAGTTTACCTCTTGCCACCTCTAGTGCTTTATCAAAAAATGACCGAGTTGTTGGTAAAATCATCACTTATAATGGTGCCATATATCAAATTTAAATTCATTGAGAAACAAATCTACCTCACACATGCCATAGATTTTGATATGACAAGCATTAAATGCAATATCTTAACTTTCGTCACCTCACTCATTCCACTCATTGCAACTATTTTGACGCGTGTCATTACCTTAACTTTCCATGATTACAAACATCCAATCATGTACCTTGGGAAAGTCGGCGCCAACTGTTATCTTTGAAAGAAGAGTCTTGGGCATTCAAAATGAATCATAACATTCCCTTCTTGAACCCCATGAACCCATTGAACACAAAGGTTCAAGTCAGTTCACACATGTTCAAGCACGTTTATATATTTATCAAGAAAGACTCCTGACTATATTGGAAAGAAAGGAGAAATAACCAATTTGAATGAAAACAAAAAGTACAAGGTAGTTCATGCTAGTTCAATTAGGTACACATTTTACAAACTACCGACCTTACATTTAAAGACAGGGATACAAATTGCCATAGAACTAATTGTAAAGCGGAAAATCGCGATCGAACCCTAGTTGCTCTCCCCTCTTCCAACTTCCAAGGAGAGAGAAGGGAGATTCACTAGGGTTGATGGTTTTCACTTAGGGGAGAGACTTTACATTCAAAAAAGGGGTTGAAACCCACAAGATCCAATCCCACGCAATGCAAGATTGGATGCTAAATGAGTTTCAAGGGTTATGACAGCAAGGCTACCCTCTTTTGTAAAGAATGTGCATAGAAGAATTAAGCTAGGAATGCATAGAAAGTGAGAAAGATTTGCTTATAAACTGAGATAGGAATATAGTATGAAGCTGTGGACCTGGAATTAGCAGTAAAATGTCGATACGGTGCTGTCCTGCAAATTTGAGCGAAAGTTGCCGGGACGATGGCGCTCGAGCGCCACGGTCCTCCGAAAAATCCACGAAACGAAGGGGGATCTGTTCGTCTCTGCACAAGGATTCCAGATCTTCAATTTCAGCCGCGTACCTGCAACCTACACATAGAATAGCGAAGACAATTGGGGGGTTAGGGATTAGGGGTTTGCCTTTAGGTCAAACCCCGATTTTGGAATTAACCAAGAAATGAGAAATTGCTGTAAATGTCAATGTATGTAATGTAAAACAAGTACTAATACCTTGTTGTAAGGATGTTTGTATCCTTATGTGCGAAGGTATAGATGTTGTTGTTTGTTGTATGTTGTATGTTGTATGTAGCATGTAGTATGTGATCTCCTCTTCAATGGTTGAATCCTTGTCTTGAATGCAACACTTAGCCTTGAATGGAGACTTGAAATGATCAATTGCTTGAAGGAATGCTTGAATGCTTGAGTATAATTTCCACGCTTGTACACATATCACCTTTTTCTTTTTTCGACCCCCAAAATGGGAGAGGAAAAGTAGTTTATATACTTGCCAATTAGGGTTAAAAGACTGATTTTCCCGACCTTAGGCCGACCAGGAAAGATAATTTCCAATTTGCAGACTAAAAAGACCCGAAGTCCCATAGGAGACCGGGCGCAAAATAGGGCCAGGGACCAGGGTGCTGGGCGCCTTGGTCCTGAAGGACCAGGGCGTTGGGCGCTCTGGTCCCACCTCCCGGGACAGCAGGGTGCAAAGGAGGTTCAGGCCAGGGTGCTTAAAAATGCAGTTTTCAGTGTCATAATCAGGTTTCGGGGTCTCCATTCAGGTTGCGTGTTGCGTCGCCATCGTGAACCGAAATGCAGTTGAAATTGCAAGTGTCACAATTTTAGGACGCTACATTTAGCCCCCACTTTAGCAGGAGTATAAGCATACGCTCATACTTTCGGTAAAGTACAAGGAAACAACATTGAAAGACTTTCACCCCGTCAAGGAGGCAAGATACACCAAGCCCCCAGTGGACTAAGGATCTTACGACTTCGATTGACAAAGTAAAAGGGAAGATCACGAGGGAGAACCATGACTGTCAGTAGTAAGGTTCCCTCACTATGAGTCATGCAAGAGAAATACCAAAAATTTTCAAGGCAAAGCTGAGTTCTCCAAGAAATTTTCATGTATCCTTAAGGGATAGACAAGGTGTATGCCCCCCTATGTTAAAGCGATCGCACACGCCTCAATGGGGGTGATTGCTTTAAGGTAGTGATACATATAAGAAATGAGAAAGGAGCATGTTATCGCAAGGATTTAGCCCCCAAGTGTGAGATAAGCCCAAGGATAATAGATACAAAACACAAAGCACGAGGTGACTTCGCTTTCCTCGGGGTCAGTATGCTGTATGATTATTCATGTATATATATCATATGTATGTATGCATAATTGTTCTTCATTCCCCAATCAAGGAAGGTCACCTAGAAGAAGGGAACACATGTGTCTTTTGAGTCAACATGAGAGAGACTAAAAGAGATCTCAATGCTTTGCATCGTCCTCAAGTAGACAACACCAAGGACAACAAATAGAAGAATGAGAATAACGTATAGAAGAAGTAACACAAGAGAGGAGGAGAGAATCTGCTATGCTAATGAAACTAGTCTAGCACGTCATCTACCCCCCGATCTTGCTGATCAATGTTTCGGGAAGGTAGGGAACACACTAGAGGAGGAACATCCAACACAGCAGATGGAGCTATCACAAGATCCAAACAAGGGCTATGTTCATATCCCAAGCCGCAGTGTTCTTGTCTAGGAGCTAGGATAAGTGCTTTAGAAAATTCATTAGATAAATGGTTATCAATATCAACAAGTTCATATTTACTATCAGAATGAACAGGAGAAGTAGCATTTTCATCATGAATAACATTTTCATCTATATCATCATCAAGATTTATAAAAATAGGATCTTTAACTCGCACAGGATCAAGACCATCATGCATCTTATGTTTAGGAGATTTCAGCTCAATCGTCGGCTGAGGAGAAAATGGAATAATGCTTGTTGAAGGTGTTTTTGGGGATTGCAAAGTTTGAGCTCTAAGACGACGCTTTCGTCGGCGTTCACGTGCAGAACGATTTCGTCTAGTCTTAGTAGGAAGTTGAGAAGATTGAGGAGGAGGAATGTTCTCATCCTTATCACTTGGGTGTTTAGGTTGTGGTCTCTTAGGCTGGATAATAGGAGAAGAAGAAGGTCTCTTCTCTCTATAGAAGGAAGGAGGAGGAACTGCTCCATATAAAGGAGGAATTTTTGGTTTAGGAAGGAGACCAAGTCCATCATGACGAGGAGGGATAGGTCTACTTTTAGGAAGTTTATTAGATATAGACATAGTCACATCCATAGGGATGGGTTGGGAATCTTCTTGAGGAAAGACATTAGTTTTATCTTTCAAAGGAAGAACTTCCTTCTCAAGAACGATAGGAATATCAAGTTTGGGTGTTCTAGGTTCACTTAGAGAAAGGATCATACCTTTTTTCCACTTTTGATAAGATTTGAAAAGATGATCACTTCGCGGAGGAAGAGATTGGAATTGTTTAGGCCAAAAATAATCAATAGGAACACTAGAAGTTCTTTCAGCTGGTTTAAAGAGACTATGATTGACAGTAACAACTTCACCATTATGGGGAAATTTCAAACACTTATGAATAGGAGAAGCAATAGCTTTCATGGAAGATAGCCAAGGATAGCCAAGCTTCACATGAAATTGTTCGGAAGATGGAATAATAGCAAAGTTCACATCAAGGGATTTGTTATGGACCTCAATAGGCAATGTAATAGAACCAATTGCAGGAGAAGAAAATGCATCAAATAGTTTCACCATCACATCTGTTTTGTCATATATCACTTGATTCAATTGCAAAGTAAAAAGAAATTCTTCAGTAATAACATTAACCATGCACGAAGGATCAATAAGCACTCCACGGCAAGGTGTATTCTTGACTTTTGCAACTATGTATAGAGGACCATCAGGTGCCCTAATGGTTTCACTAGAATCAAATGTGATGGAAGGTTCTTTAGGGATTTTCTCCTGCTCAACAAAGTTAATCACATTCGGAGTCATAGACACAAGACCATCAAATGAAAAAGAGGAATCATTAGTCTCAATCGCATTAGAGGTATGAGAAGGTAATGGATCAGTGAAAATCTAAAGATTTTGATTAGGAGGAGCTATAGATGTATTGCCTTTATCATTCACTCTAGAAACAGAGATAGTATTATTATCAATCAAATCTTGAATTTTACCCTTTAAAGAAAAACATTTTTCAGTATCATGCCCAGGCTGACGATGAAATTAACAAAAAGCTTTGTTATCAAAATAAGGTGAAGTAATCTTTGCAGGATCAATTTGTCTTATAGGAGGAAGAGTAAGCACATTTTGTTCCAATAACTTATTCATAATACTATGCAATGATTCATTCAAAGGAGTATACTTTCTTTCTTTCTTGAAAAATTTAGAAATAGGAGGCACACCTGATGCTGCATTCACATTGTTGTTGATGATGTTTTCATTGAATTTGATGGAATCTCTGTTCGGTTTAAACTTCCCAAATGGTTGTTGACTGCTATCAGCCTTATCACTCGGAGCCATAGGATGTGATTGTTCCATTTGACTCACAGTCAGTTGATAATTGTGAAGAGTTGCACACAACTGTTGGAAAGAAGTAAACTCAGAAAACAGAAGTTTGTCTCGAATATCTTTTTGTAAATTAGAAATAAAGATTCTTTGAATATCATTGTCAGGCATTGGAAAAGAAATTTGAGCATACAAATGCTTATATCTACCAATGAAATCAGCACTTTTTCTTTAACACCTTGTTTACAATGCATTAAATCAATCAAAGTAACCTTAGGACTTATATTGTTTTGAAATTGTTGAATGAAAGCATTTGCAAGTTGTTCAAAAGAAGTAATAGAATAAGAAGGCGATGAGCAATACCATTGTAGGGCTTTGTCTCTTAATGTTCTAGTAAACAATTTTGCAAGCAACCTTTGGTCATAGGCAAAATCAGTACAGATTGTTTGAAAAGTCTTAACATGTGTTAGAGGATCACCTTTACCATTATAAAGCTCCAAATGTGGGATTTCAACATGTTTAGGAGGGATAGCTCGAACAATGTCAAGAGAAAGTGGGCTCGCAACGTCAAATGTGGGCACACTAAACTTAGATTGATTCATAGAGGCAATTTGTTGCTGTAAAGAGGAGACAGTTTGTGCAAGATTGTTAATGGTCACTTCAGTCGAAGAATTCATATTAGATGTGTTAGATTGAGATGGAGGTGTTATGTTATTGAAAGAAGGTAAAGAGTAAGGTGGTGGGACTCTATGATAATTAGTCATAGGAGATGATTGGACAAGAGGAACACTACAAGGAGGAATGGAATGATTGAATGAATTGCCCCCTTGCATCATGTTCATTTGTGGAGATGTAATAGGGACACTCATTGAAGGAATGAATGAAGAAGTCAGATTAAAAGAAGAAAGAGGGTTAATTGAAGAAGAAGGATTGCCCCCATGACTGGTGATCACAGGAGGAATGTCTTGTGTAGAAGTAGCCATTATGTTTGATGTAAAGGTAGGTATGCTAGCAATAGAAGTCATCAAAGGAATAGAATGATTGACTTGAGTAGGAGGTTGTGTATAACCCAAATTTTCAGCACAACTCTTCATAGGCATCACATTCGAATCCACAATGTGTGCAATACCATGAAAAATATCAATTCCATTCTTATCACTTTGAAGCATACGTTTTAGACCCTCAATTAAAGGAAGAGCTTGACTATCAGGGTATTCTTGAGACATCCATTGTCGAAAATCGTCAAATTGGTTATCCAATTTTGAAAGTTGTTCTTCAGAAACCTCATGGAGAGCTTCTTCATCATTAGGAGGATTAGAGGAATTACCCATGTCCTCGTTAAAAAGGCTATTCAAATTAGGTTCCATCTCCTCGGTAATTAAACCTCGGAAAGACTTAATTCTACGGCTTCGTCTAACGGGAATAGTGTAAGTAGGGCTTATTGTTGTAAAACTCATGCACTAGAGAGAGAGAGAAAGTTTTGAATTTAGAGGTAGCAATTTTCAGTAAAATCAGCCAATCTTCCAGATTTAAGCTGTTAAATACAATCAAGACAATCTCCCGAAATTTTAGAAAAAATGTCAAGGACCGTGGCGCTTCGGAGTGCACACGGTCCCAGTAACTTTTTTCGAAATTTGCAGGGATGAAAGTTATGATGATTTTGGAGCTAATCTGAAAAAATTGAGTGGTTTTACGATCTGTAGGTAGGCCAAATTAAAGTTGCAATCTCAAAATTGAACCCTACCAAGATTGTCGAAAAATGCAAAATTTGAATTTTGAAAAAGAGAGGGAAACTGAAATTTTGAATTTTATGATTTTAGAGGGAATGTCAAGAGCAATGCAAATTTTGAAATTTAAAAATTGACTCAATTTCACGCAAAATTCAATTTTGAAAGCGGAAATTAAAGTTGTTGTAATTAAGCACTTAATTTCAAAAGTCACAAATTGTAAGAATTTGAATAAAGCACTGAAATTTTGAATGAATGCAAACACACTTTTCAGATTTAGGACAGTAAGAACACAATTTTGACACAAAATTTCAATTTCAATGATTTTTGAATGTTTAGAAGACTTAATCCAAGCAATCTCAAGACCAACTTTGACTGTAATTTTGAAAGTGTTAGATTTGATAAAATCAGCCAAAATTCTGGATTTTAGCAGGAAAATACAGTAAGATCTAGCTCCCGAAATTTAGGAAAAAATGTTGGGGACAATGGCGCTCGGAGTGCACACGGTCCTCGCAACTTTTTTCCAAATTTTCAGGGATGAAAGATATTGTGATTTTATTGCGAAATCCAAAGTTACAGCTGATTTGGAAATGTTTTGATCAGTGAAATTGTCGGACAAAGGTTGAATCAAGAGGGTTTCAAAAATTAGGGTTTTGACACTTAACCACTTAATTTTCAAAATTAAAGCATAGATATGAATTGATAATTTGTAATAGAAGGGCAAATCTGAAACAAGCATTAACATTTAGACATTTCACAAGTTCAATTACTAAAAAGAAAATTTAGGGTTTTTATGCAATCAACCTCTAAAATTTGCAAAAGATCAAACATGGAAATGTAATCAAGGAATCCAATTTTCAGATCTAACCATGAATAATCAGAAAGGATGTTCACGTCGGGTTCACCAAAATGTAAAGCGGAAAATCGCGATCGAACCCTAGTTGCTCTCCCCTCTTCCAACTTCCAAGGAGAGAGAAGGGAGATTCACTAGGGTTGATGGTTTTCACTTAGGGGAGAGACTTTACATTCAAAAGAAGGGTTGAAACCCACAAGATCCAATCCCATGCAATGCAAGATTGGATGCTAAATGAGTTTCAAGGGTTATGACAGCAAGGCTACCCTCTTTTGTAAAGAATGTGCATAGAAGAATTAAGCTAGGAATGCATAGAAAGTGAGAAAGATTCGCTTATAAACTGAGATAGGAATACAGTATGAAGCTGCGGACCTGGAATTAGCAATAAAATGTCGATACGGCGCTGTCCTGCAAATTTGAGCGAAAGTTGTCAGGACGATGGCGCCCGAGCGCCACGGTCCTCCGAAAAATCCGCGAAACGAAGGGGGATCTATTCGTCTCTGCACAAGGATTCCAGATCTTCAATTTCAGCCGCGTACCTGCAACCTACACACAAAAAAGCGAAGACGATTGGGGGGTTAGGGATTAGGGGTTTGCCTTTAGGTCAAACCCCAGTTTTGGAATTAACCAAGAAATGAGAAATTGCTGTAAATGTCAATGTATGTAATGTAAAACAAGTACTAATACCTTGTTGTAAGGATGTTTGTATCCTTATGTGCGAAGGTATAGATGTTGTTGTTTGTTGTATGTTGTATGTTGTATGTAGCATGTAGTATGTGATCTCCTCTTCAATGGTTGAATCCTTGTCTTGAATGGAGACTTGAAATGATCAATTGCTTGAAGGAATGCTTGAATGCTTGAATGCTTGAGTATAATTTCCACGCTTGTACACATATCACCTTTTTCTTTTTTCGACCCCCAAAATGGGAGAGGAAAAGTAGTTTATATACTTGCCAATTAGGGTTAAAAGACTGATTTTCCCGACCTTAGGCCGACCAGGAAAGATAATTTCCAATTTGCAGACTAAAAAGACCCGAAGTCCCATAGGAGATCGGGCCCAAAATAGGGCCAGGGACCAGGGCGCTGGGCGCCCTAGTCCCACCTCCCGGGATAGCAGGGTGCAAAGGAGGTTCAGGCCAGGGTGCTTGAAAATGCAGTTTTCAGTGTCATAATCAAGTTTCGGGGTCTCCATTTAGGTTGCATGTTGTGTCGCCATCGTGAAGACCGAAATGTAGTCGAAATTGCAAGTGTCGCAATTTTAGGACGCTACACTAACTTGCCTAAAATGAACCTTGATCATGACATGAACTAGAACACAAAACTTGAAAGTTGATGGCAAAACCTAGGATATAGGTAAACTCTTGCCAACATCGGCTCTGAGTGGGGATTGGATTTCATGCCTTAAATACAGAGAACTCCAAACTCTGGTTCCACATAATTGAAACTAAGGAAGGGATAAATGGACAAAAAAACAAGACAAAAGCAAAACGAAAAAACAAAAACTATATACAAAGGACGAACAACTTCAAAACCTATAAAGCTTGAGATCTTGCCCATTGTATGACAAGGGAAAGATCATACCATCAACATATGAGATCTTGAAAGAGTTCAGGCCTAATACTTGATGAATCTTGAAGGGGCCCTTCCATAGAGAATTAAATTTTCCATGTGCACCTTTCGTCTCCCTATGCTTATCCCACAAAAGAACCTCGTCACCCTCCATGAACTTCCAAGGCCTTGCCTTTTTGTCAAATATATGTTTGACACTAGCTTGATGTAGAGGTATTTTGTCAACCAATTCTTCCCTTTCCTCCTCTAACTTGGTGAGATACATAATTCGCTTCTCAATAGAATCCTTGAAGAATTGATCCTCAATCACAGTCTGAATTCTGGAAGCAGCCAATTCCAATGGCAGCGCCACTTGAGCCCCAATCCTATATACTAATTCAAAGGGTGTCGTACCAATTTCTCTCTTTGGAGTTATTTGATCAGCCCATAGAGCTTCATAGAGATGTTTATGCCAGGTTTTTGTATTCTCATCAACCAATTTTTTTATTATATTGACCAAGTTTTTGTTACTTGACTCAACCTGACCGTTTCCCTATGGATAATAATCAGATGAACATAGTAGGGATATGCCATGATCATAACAAAACATCATTAACTTCTAAGAAGTAAAATACGAAGCATAATCTATCACTATTCTTTGTGGCACACAAAAACAAACCAATATGTTGTTCTTCAGAAAATCACAAACCACCTTTGTAGTTGTTCTCTTGGTTGGTATAGCCTCGACCCATTTGGTAAAATAGTCAGTTGTTGTCAATATGTATGAATGTCCTGCACTTGATGAAGGATTCACTAGACCAATAAAATCAAGACCCCATTGCTTAAAAGGTTTCGCTACAACAAATGGCTTCAAAGGAAGAGCAGCTAATTGAGGTCTCCCAGTAAACATCTTACATTTTTCACATTCCGTAACCCATCTATATGCATCCCTGAACATGCTAGGCCAATAGAAACAACTTTGGAGAATTTTAAATGCAGTAAAAATTGAGGAAAAATGTCCACCGCAGGCCTCATTATGATATGTGTGCAATAACTTTTATTGTTTCTCTTTATCTACACATCGCAAATAAGTACCATCTAAGCCCTTCTTATACAGAATATCCTACCAGATTACATATTTTGTTGTCTTAAGTTTAAGATTCCTTTTCTCTTTAGTAGAGAGATGCCCTGGACAGCTACCATAAGTCAAATAATATGCTACATTAGAAAACTAGGTGTCTTATAAACCAACAAACAAGGTTAATGGAAATTCTTCCTCTGTTTCTACCTTGTTTTTTGCAATCAATTTGCACAATCCTTGACCTCTCACCAATTTTGTAGGACGTATGTCTAGATCATACTCTTGAATTTTGGTCACCCATGTAGCCCACTTATTGAGTCCAACTTCTTGCTGGGTTAAGATGCTCTTAACCGCAGTATCTGGAACGAATACCATAGAATGAGAGTGTAGAATGTAATATCTGAATTACTTCACGGCCTTTACAACTACGAAAGATTTCTTCTCAAAAAGTGAATAATTAAGTTTCTATTTCTTGAGAGGAACACTCATGAATGCAATAGGTGCTTCAACTCCTGCATCATCTTTTTGTAGTAGGATCCCAGACATTATGTTCTATGATGCATAGTAGTACACAATAAAATCTTTTTTAAAATTTGGATTGATAAGAGTAGGAACCTGAGCAACTGAACTTTTAACTCTTTCAAATGCTTCCCTAGCCTCTTCAATCCATTTGAAAGGATGTTTTTCACTCATCAACCTAACAATGTGCTTTGTAGTTTCTGCGAAGTTGAGAGCAAATCTTCTTAAGAAATTTACTTGCCTGAAAAATGATCTTACCCCATTCCGGTTTGATGGCAAACTCAGCTGCTGAATTGCCTTAACCCATTCAGGATCAATCTTAATTCCTTCTTTCGAAACTATATGTCCCAACAGTTATCCGTCTACAACATAGAAAACTGACTTCTTTGAGTTTAGAGAAATTCCATGATCTTTGCAACATTGAAGGACTGCTCTCAAATCTCTGAGATGATTCTTCCTTTCTTTTGAAAATACTATTAGATCATCTAAATAAATCACTATGACCCTATCTCTGAAATCTCTGAAAGAAGAATCCATTGCCCTTTAAAAAGTTGCACCTGCATTAATTATACCAAAAGGCATTCTATTGTATGCAAAAGTTCCCCATGGGGTTATGAATGCAGTCCTATGTTGCTCCTGTTTATCAACTCCAATTTGTTTGTAGCTGGAAAACCCATCCAACATTGACATCATTTTCGAACCAGCAACAGTCTACAAGATATGATCCATATTGGGCAAAGCATAATTGTCCTTTAAACTTGCTTGATTCAAGTTCTTAAAATCTACACAAATTCTGATCTCACCATTCTTTTTCCTTACTAGAACTATGTTCTCCACCCATGTGGAATGATGTATAGGATAAATTATCCTTGCCTTTAGCATTTTATCAACCTCCTTGAAAATCGCCTTAGCAACCAATAGATTGAAATTTCTCAACTTTTGTCTAAAAGGAGTAGCACCAGGCTTCAAAGGAATCTGATGTCGAAAATGCCCATTTCTAAACTTCTTTAAGTCATCATAACACCAGGCGAATACATCAATATATTCCCTAAGAAGTTCTATAAGTTTACGTTTTTCCTCCAGAGTGCAACATTTACCAATAGTGATCCATTTGGGATCTTCCTCACTCCCAATGTTCACTTTCTCACATTCTCCTTTTCCATCTTCTTTATTCAAGTTCTTCTTACTACCAGTAAACACGTCTTTCCAAGAGAAAAACCTCTGAAGAGTGACCAAGCCTTTTGGGATCGTATGTCCCTTAAGCTGTATAATGTCTTTGTCTACTTTAATCCTAGGATCAGGACTAAATTCTTTACACACATCCTCTGAACCTTCAAAATAAGAGTGAATAAAAGACCAAACACACTCCAAAAAATCCCTTATCTGTGCATCTCCCTCAAAAACCTGCCAATTTTGAATGTTGTCAGGAACACTTGGTTGGTAAACCATCTCCACCCTATATGTATCTTCCTTAAAATATGGATGAGGCAATAAAAGTGAGGCGGAAATGACTAGAGAATCAGCTCTGGTATTTTGTTCCCTAGGAACGACTTTGATTAAAAAGGCATCAAAGAATTCTATTTCATCCCACACCCTATTCTTGTAGTGTTTCAATCTTTCATTCTTCACTAAAAAGACATTTCTAACCTACTTCACTATTAACTCAGCATCACCCTTCGCTCTTAACAATTTAATACCCTTATTTTTAGCCTCTGAAATACCCAATAATAATGCTTCATATTTTGTTGTATTATTGGTATTCTTAAAATCCAATCTAAAAGAAAAAGGAATAATATCACCTTGTGAAGAAATCAGAACCACGCTTGCACCCAAACCGAAGCTAGCACAACTTCCATCAAACTCCATGGTCCATAGGCTATCCTTTGTAATATTTGACTCCTCCTTTTTCTCATCAGCCAAAAGAATGAGATAATTTCCAAAATCAGTCTCCTCAAACAATATCTAAGCCTTTGGATTATCTGAAGGGAAGACTGTAAATTTGTTCTTGACCTTAGGCTCCAACTTAACTCACTTTTTACCAACCGAGATAACTGCCTCAGACCAATCCATCTTAATTTCTCCTCCAAGGTCTTTACAAAATGATCTACTGAGAAGCATACCATAGCTGGTGGGTATACTAGCTACTAATATTGTTAATTTCAACCTTTTATTAGGATATGCTGCCAACACAGCCTGAGCATCTTTAACCTGACCCATGAGCAGAACTTGTTTACCATCCATTGAGTAGCATCTCCCAAATTTTTTAGTCAAGGTTAACCCTAAAGGTTTAGCTACAAATGAGGGCATAATGTTATTAGAGGCAGTTGAATCAATAATACAGTTGCTCAGTTTATGACCATTGAGAAGTAGTGAGACATAGAAAGGATTGGGTTTGTCTTCACAAGCTTGAGAAGGTTCACTTAAAATCCCCTGAGTAGAACTGAATTCATCTTGTGAACTATAATCATGAAAAGGTAATTCAGTACTCACAAAACTTTCTAAAACAAGTTTTTGGTCATTGGTGTATTCTTGACTCTCATCCCTAACATATTTAACCAGCTTATCTAGCTCCTTTGGATTTAATCTCAAATATTGTGCAGAAGATATCTGAATAGTAGATGCTTTACAAAATTCAACAATATCAAATAAAGAAGATAGAGAAGTAGAAGGAGAAGAACCTCTTGGAAGAATTTTAACATCGGAAGACTTAGGATCCTCAAGAGTCTTTTGAGTCGACTTGTCTTTTTCATGGGCTGAGTCAATAGAAGAAACCATTCTAAACGGTGTCTTAGTTGCCTTTTTGATTCCTCATCAAAATAGCACAAGAGGGGTCCTCCAAAGTGACCAATAAATCACCTCCTCATTCATAATTTGAATCATATTCAAGGAAGTAAGTTCTAGAGTCACTAGGCACTCCAGAAGCTCTCTCTTCTGCTGTCATCTCCCCTAAAGTATCTTTGGTAGCTTCCATTTGTAAATACCTTTGCATGTCAGGACAAGTAGCTCCATCATGGTCAGTTGTCAAATGAAAAACACACATACTTGTTTGTCGAGGTGGGGCTTCAAAGGCTAATCTTGGTCGAGATGCAGGTAATTGGGGTAACCTACTTGAATTGGGTTGATTAAACTACCTTCTCCCAATATCTTGATAGGGTTGTTGGTATATCGGATTAGTCTTTGGCAATTGTCTTTTAAGAGCAATTACATAATTCATAAGGCATTTTATCACAGGGTCTGAGGATGTGGATGGTTTCATGTTGGGAGTTTGTACATCTTTCCTCCATTTTCCAGTAGTTATTAAGTCATCCTCTAAACTTATTGCTCTGTTATGCACTGCTATCACATTTGCTACGGGACTTCTAAGGTGAAAACCTATATCTAGGGGCATTTCATTCAGAAAGAAAGTCTTTTGGTTCTCATCATTTGGTCTTTTAGCAACAGGAATCTTCTGAATTAATTTGTTGTATTTGGATACAAATTGTCTCATTGGTTCATGTATTTCTTTCTTCATTTGAGTTAACTAGACTAACAAGGTATGATCATCCTCTACAGTCCTATATCTATTTTCGAATCGAGTTTTAATATCATCCCATGTTGTTATTAGACCATGTGGCAAGTGGTAGAAGCAGTCAGCTACATCATCAACTAGTGTTTGGAAAAACAATCTCATAGCTACATCCTCATTCTGCATGACTAATATCCCATAGGCCACATTAAAGGTATTCAAATGTTCATCAAATGAAATTTTACCATCTCCACTAAACTTGGGTAATACATCCCTCACCCCTTTAGGAAGATTGTTATTTGCTGCAAGATTTAGAGGTCCCACTACAACTCCCCATGGATTATTAGCCATTTGTTGAGTTACTAGTGGAAAGTTTATTACAATTGGCAAAACTATACCATGCAAGGTTAAAGCTTGGCAAATCGGAGATGTGGGTTGCTTTGGAGGAGGAGATGCGGGTCTACTCCTAGATCTACGTGAGGGAAAGGGATTTGAAAAATGAAGGTTTTTTAATTCTTGAAAGATGGGATCCACCAAACCTTCTCTCCTCTATGAACGAGTATAAGGTCTAGATTCCAGTGTAAACAACAAAATCCTATGAGCAATCAATCTTAAAAGGAACTCATGGCATCAAGCATCTAGGATTTTGATTCTGAACAATAGGATTTTGTACAAAGAAAACCCTCAAAACCACTACCCTCTAAAGCACTAACACTGGATAATTTGCTTGTCCTTCTTCTTCTTCAAGAAACAGACTAATCCACACATACTCAGCTTGGCTACGTCTACTCCTCCAAGCCAATGTGTCTAACTCATAAATAATATTACCCTGCTCTTCTTGTATCCAGTTAAGATTTGGTTGTAGCACTGGTAAGAAATCTTCATGAGATAACACCATTCCCTAGCATTTCATAAAAATGTCAAAGGCGACTGTCTTATGCAAAGACAATAATCAGTTTCGTTTCCCCAGTAGAGTCGCCAAAAAATATGTTAGTTAACATATTATTCTTCTTTGATTTTTATTCAATTAAACTCCATGCCCTCACAAAGTCACAATTGTAAACTAGCAAATTGGGAAAACATAGTTGTTATTTTCCCTCTGAATTTTAAAACAGGTACAACTCCCTTATATAATATTCAATGAATTATTCAATATCAATTTGTTCCCACTTTTAACCAAAAAGAAGTAAGGCAATACATTCATTCATAAAAATGCAATGAACATAACATACGTAAATATTTTTGTTGATCATGAAAACACAGTTTCACAGATTTCAAACTTCACATAAACATGCAATTGGCAAATCAGTATTGCTAGATAATGTTCTTTCTTAGATTAATCATTCACATAAACAAATATGATTAAGTGATAATTAAAACCACAAAGAGGCAAATTCTCAAGATTGAACACACAGATTCAAGTCTTTTAGCTAGTATCTCTTTTCTTCATTCATTCAAAGATAAATAATGATTCAACATGACTATCTTTCTGAAATAACATACAACTAACAATAATAAACCAAAAACCTTATGGATTTCTCCAAAAATTCAAACCCCTCTTAAGTTTCAAAACATTCCTTAAATAATATCCATTGTTTCTTTTACCCTTGTGGAGTAATTTTTTGTGGTAAACAATTACCACTAGAAACAGTTTGAAAACATAACTGTAAAATAACAGAAAAAGTCTTTTGAGTGAGATAAAAGAGGATACGTCCTCATAAATGAAAAGAAATCCTAACTAGGCATTGGGGATCTTTGAAATGCGCCATCCTCAGCATTCACATTTAGCATCGCCTTCCATTCCTTGTACGCCATGACGAACTCCTGTAAAGATGGAACACTAGAAATTTTAACAAATGTCATCCTTTGTTTCCACGCCTCTATCTCTAGCTGGATCTTCTTGATTTTATCCATGTAGTTAGGTAACTGATCTGGGTAAATGTATAATACAACTTCAACTCTGGAAACCTTTGTGAAATCACTTTCATGGGTGCTACATCCTTCTTAACTTCGTTATAGCATCACAAAAAAAATTTACAACCACATTCATGCTCTTTTCTACTTGACCATCACCCCAAACATAAGTGGTATGAATATGTGTTAATTCAGTTGCCAAATTCTGACATATTCCCTTTAATTCTTTCTCCCAATTGATGAATTCCACACATCTTGTCTTGAGTGTTTCATTCCTCCAATCAATATTGCGCTTACCAGTGAACATGAGTGATTCATCAACTGTTTTAAGTGTTTTTTCAGTCAGAAACTTAGCCACTCCATACCTTTGAATTTCGTAAATCTGTAAAGAGGCAGACGTCCATTTGTTTTCTTCACTCTCCCATGTTTTAACCTATGATTGAATGTTTACTATTAAAAGTGAGGTTTCATCAAACACTTTTATAGATTCTCGAATAAATTTGCAACCATCATTAATGACTCCATTCACCCAATCATCAAAAATAGTTGCGATGGCCTTTCCCCTTTGGATCTGACTCAATAACTTTTGACTGGAAGGTGATGTGGGATCAAAAGATTAGGAAGGTTGAGCTAATGGCTTAGGAGAAGAATATACACCGTTGATCACATAAATGTAATCCACCAGCACTCTGACCATCTATTTCAGCTCTTTCTTATCCTTCCCATCCTTTTGCGATCAGGTTAGCATGTGTTTTGCAGAAACTTCAAAGTGATGGTTATCTGTACCCCTGTCAGCAACTCCAATCTCAACTTTTTACATGTGATAACTATCAGCAGAAAGCTCATATAGTTCTCCATAAACCTTTGGCTTTGCAACCTCTGCCATCCATTTACCTTTTTTATCATCAATCCCTAACCTTGTCATTGCCTTTCCCTTTTTTGCCTGAGGTGTTTTTGTCACATACTTAATCACAACATCACCAATTGGCAAAGCGATGGGAACAATATTTTTCCATTTATTTATAGAAGATACTAGGCATTGGGGAGAGCTAACAATAGAATCCTTTAGGATTAAAGACTTCTCCCAAGTACGTTCTTTAAAACCAAGAGAATTGTCAAGGTTTTCAACAAAATCCACATCAATAGTATCCTCAAAGTGATCCATCTTTGACAAGTTACTTTCTTCTAGCAACTTATCCTTCTCACCCCTTTTGCTCAGGTCTAGATCAATAAAGTGTTCTGCAACCTGCAGTTTGCTCCAACCATTTTTGGCCATTGATCTAGTCACATGAACAAAAATAGGTGATAATAGCCACTTTAGTTGTAGAGGTGGGTTTCTTATGGTGAGAATATTTCTTGGTTTTTGTTTCTATTCCTGCAAGACAAATATTTTCATAAATGTTAGCTTCAGGAGCCCTAAAAACAACTTGCTTAATCATTTGTGATTCTAAACTCGCAGCATCCAGTCGTCTCATTCTAGAATGAATCATGGTTATTGCCATGACATTGATGTCATCCCTTTAATACTCAAACCAACTTATCTCATCTAAAGGC
Source organism: Cryptomeria japonica (assembly GCF_030272615.1). Taxonomy (NCBI): domain Eukaryota; kingdom Viridiplantae; phylum Streptophyta; class Pinopsida; order Cupressales; family Cupressaceae; genus Cryptomeria; species Cryptomeria japonica. Next base: position 383,902,362 of record NC_081411.1, on the reverse strand, counting down.
TTTGATTTGATTCTATCAAATTTAGGATCAAGGACATCTTCAACATGATCTGTAACCCCCTCAACATTCACCTCCAGCTTCCAATCAATAATCTATTGGATCCTCAATCTGCTATAGTCTCTTAACCTGACTTAAAACTCATCTTTAGAGTCCTCCCAAAAATCTTCCAAATGGGCAAAAGGAGCATAAATTTTTCCTAATTTAAAGGTTTGAACAACAAAGAGTTATTATCCAAACTATTCGTAGCTTGATAGAAACCAAAATTGAAATTGTTTAAATCAACTCAGACATTGGCTGCATCTGCAAATGATTTGCAAGAAAAAGAACCTAATTCAAGGGGAAATAGCGCTTCACGATCACTTAAATCTGCATACTTTTTAATCACATGGGCCAATAGCCTACAAAGCTTTGCTAGCACAAATCAATCAAAAGCATACCAAGGAAATTTCTTGGGTTCCTCCTCAAAACCACCCACCTGAAGGTACATGAAGTGGGGATAATGAATATAGTAGCTCCCATATACTCTGATTAATTGTTGAGCCTCTTCATAAATCCTTCTTTCAAGATTTCTTGTCAATTCTACAAACATTCTTCTAGTAAAAACATCATGAACTCGCCTATAGTTTTCCAAAGCCTTTTCACTCTAAAAATAGGGATAGAATTCAAAAACCCGAATTCCTTCAAACATTGGGGCTCGAGGTAATCCTTACCATTATTTTGTGCATGCTAGACAATATATAAGGTATGAAGACATGTAGAAATCCTTATCCCCAAACTATTCTTATTTTGATTGATCCTGGAGTGCTTCTGCAATAACCTCTCCCCAATCAATGTAGCAGGCTCCTTCTATGTTGACTTTAGTGAAATGATACATCCATTCCGCGAATAGATAAGAATCAGTCGGTCCCTTAACCTTATGCAACAAAACTATCAAATCCCTAATTTAGGGTTTCACATGATCTATATTTAAGGATTTCAGTAAGTGAGAACCGCCTCTTTGAGGATTAATCAACCAACTTCTAGCAATAACATTTCTATGCTTGTCTTCCTTCTCAATAAATATTGTAATAGAGAGAGAAGGGCTAAATTCAAAGTATGCATCCCTCTCAAGAATTCTAAATACTGAGACGATTGTTTCTTGGTTCACTGTTAACAAGACCTGACCATCATCTTTCCTTATACACTAGTGCCTGATATCAAACCTATTGATAGATTCCCTCACCAATTTTGGACAAGTGATCGCTAAAGGAAAGGCTACAACTTCCACCAAACTGGTATTTGCTATCTTAGTCATGAATGGTTCTGACATTTGACTTTTTAACCTCTCTAAGAGGTCGCCCATGTCAAAATCTCTTAGGGCAATGTCACTGAATTGAGAATGCACACATTCTAGACTAGCAGCATTTCCGAATAAATGAAACGCAGAATTCACTTTCACTAACTCAACCATTAAAATATGATTCCTCAAGGAGGAAAACAAAACCAGAAGTAAAATCCAACAGGAAAACGGAAGAACTGAACTCACCTTGTGTCAACAAATTCCTAAAATCCCTATGCTTGCAGAAAACATTTACCTCTTGCCACCTCCAATGCCTTATCAAAAACTGACTGAGCTGTTGGTAAAATCATCACTTATAATAGTATCATATATCAAATTTAAATTCATTTGGAAACAAATCTTCCTCAAACATGCCAGAGATTTTGATATGACAAGCATTAAATGAAATCTCTTAACATCTGTCACCTCACTCATTCCACTCATTACAACTGTTTTGATGTGTGTCATTAACTTAACTTTCCATGATTACAAACATCCAATCATGTGCCTTGGGAAAGTCAGTGCCAACTGTTATCTTTGAAAGAAGAGTCCCAGGCATTCAAAATGAATCATAACTTTCCCTTCTTGAACCCCATGAACCCATTGAACACAAAGGTTCAAGTCAGTTTACACATTTTCAAGAGTGTTTATGTATTTATCAAGAAAGACTCCCGACTATATTGAAAAGAAAGGAGAAATAACCGACTTGAACAAAAAAAAAAGGTACAAGGTAGTTCATGCTAGTTCAAATAGGTTCACATAAGCTCAATTAGGTACACATTTTACAAACTGCCGACCTTAAATTTAGGGACGAGGATAAAAATTACCATAGAACTAACTTGCCTAAAATGAACCTTGATCATGACATGAACTAGAACACAAAATTGGAAAGATGACAGCAAAACCTAGGATATAGGCAAACTCTTGCCAACAAATACCCATAATTGTTAGAGCTATAACATATTGCTATAATTCACACCATTTACAATAATAAATTTTGATATTAAGAATTGTAAAGAAATTCCATATTAATAGATAATGATAAACACTACCATAATTCCTGTATTGAGCACACTACCATTTGTTTGCACATGCCAATAATTTCAATTCTTTAAACGCAGTTGAAGAATTGTATTGGAATTCTATTTCTTCAAGATATAATTCTTCTGAAGTTTCTTATTTATGTTTTCAAAATAAAATAAATCATCTTCCTATTGTATGGGAATTATTTGATAGTTATAATCTAGATTGTTAGGAGTCTAATCAGTTAAAGGAAAATTAAGATTAGATAGAGAAAACTAAGTATATTGAAGATTTTGGAAAATAAAACAATGGTGATTTTTCCTAGCAATTTTTTGATTTTCTAAATAGTAATCCAAAGTAGTTTTTTCTATAGTGAATGGTTGATTTGGATGTGAGGAAATGAAGGATAAAAATGGTTGATTGATACTTATTTAAGGTAGAGGAGTATAACAATCCAAGGATGGTGCAGTCACAGCAGGAGAGTCCTTAAAGAGAACAGTCCAGACCATACAACAAGAGTTAAACACCAGAATCAACTCAATGTGATGGAGGCAATGCAGAAACAAAATGTATTATATCATGAAAATCATTTAAAAACTATCGGCAACATGTGGGCTTATAAGATTCGACACATAGGCCTGGTTACTTACATGCTCAAATATAATATCTAAGCTCAAAAAAGAATGCGATCCAACTCCAGACCTCCTAACCTTAAGATTTATCTTCTATGTTATAATCACTACCTTCTACATGCTTGGTTATATTGATTTATATAATCAAGAATGATCTATGTCGATCGAAGATGTAACGTGTAAAATAACAAGGTTGACTTTCGCCTAAGAGATCCTTCTGGAAAATGCATAGAATGAAGTACGGACCCAAGGTAAGGTCGACCACATGCTAAGGAACATTGGAAGCAATGAACTGAAGCTTTGAAAGCTATAAAAATGATCCGAGCAAGATTTGCCAATAGTCAATATGTCCAAGTGGTTCCAGTCTTCCAAGCCAAAAACCTATCTCCTATTCCGGAAGTGATAACTTGCCAAAAAAATATCCAAACATCCCACAAACATAGGATAAGGTAGATGAACATGTCCATGAAAAAAATCTAACTCCGGAAGATCCAATGAGAAAATACAAAGAAACTCAGAAAGAAATACCGAAACTGAAAAAACAAGAAACCAACTAAAAAGAAAATGTTTTTTGTTGATGCAAGATTGCCATGAACCTAGGATGCTCCTGCATCAGACATCTGGGGTTGTTGAAAAAGTGAGTCCCTCACTTTGTTGGTGTAAAAGGAAAACCAAGACGGTCTACCTTTTTTTGAGAGGTTCATGATGAATTTTCAACTGATCTACCCTTGACAAGATATTCTCTATATTGGTTGATCCGGGTGCTATGTCCAATGTCTAAAATGTCTTCAATATTGTTAGGTTCCCTCCGAGGTATCTTCATTTCCAAATGTGCTCCTCTATTTTCACTAAATTCTATCTCATGATACTGATGTAGGTCTACAATGTTGAATATAGGTAAAATTTCCAAAGTATCAGGTAACTCTACTTCATATGCATTTCCAAAACTCAATTTCTTCAAGATCTTGCAACATCCAAACTTTCTCATCTTCAACTTGTTCTAGGTTCCAACTATAAATCTCTCTTTTCTTTGGTACACCATCACTTCATCTCCAAATTCAAACTCTTTTTGTCTCCTCTTTTCATCTTCTTTCTCTTTATACTTGTTGTTCATGTCTTCCAAATGTTGTTTGACCTAAGGATGCATTTTCTTCATATGCTCTACAAATTCTTCTACTTCTGCACTCGTTTTATCTTCTCTACTTATGTCACTTGATTTTGATATTTATTTAGGGTGTGCTCCTGTAATAATATCAAAAGATTTTCTTCCGATACTCCTATTCAGTGAATTATTGTAGGCAAACTCTTCTTATGCAAGGATCAAGTCCCAACTTCGGGTGTTCTCTCCAACTAAAAATCTCAACGAATTTCCCAAACTTCTACTTACCTTTTTCTTTTTGTCGATTAGTCTGTGAGTGAAAGTAGAACTGAATTTCAAGTTTATCTTTATATTCTTCCAAAGTGTTCTCCAAAAATATCCAACAAACTTAGTATCTTTGTTAGAAACTATACTCTTCGGTAATCCATGTAATCTCACCACTTGAAAATTAAGTCAATATTTACTGCATCTATTGTCTTCTTACAAGCTATGAAATGTGTCATCTTTGAGAATCTATCCAGCACCACAAATATAGAATTATTTCCTCTCCATGTCTGAGGAAATCCAAGTATGAAATCCATTCTTATGTTCTCCACAGGTTTCTTTGGAACTGTCAAAGGCTTATACAACCCAACATTTTGACTATTACCTTTTGCAAGTTGACAAATCCCACAACTCTACACAAATTTCTTGACATCCTTATGAATTTGAGGCCAAAATTAATTCTCGCTAATCAATGCCACTATCTTATCAACACCAAAGTGTCCGAATAATCCTCCACTATTCTTTTCCTTTATCGGACTCTCCCTCATAGAACTCCTAGGTATACACAACTGAACTCCTGTAAACAACATCTCATCTTGAATTAAATAATCCAACCACTTACTTCTATCCACCATAACTAGTTCCTTACAATCTTTGCAAGGTTCTATAAAATCTGGGCCATCGTCATACAAGTTCTTCAATTCCTCAAAACCTAATACTTCCACTATCATCTTTGTCAGCAAGTTCCTCCTTTTGCTCAATGCATCAACAACTCTATTTGACTTTCCACTTCTATTCTTGAAAACAAAGGTATATCTCTGCAAGAATTCTACCCCTCATATGTATCTAATTCAACTTACTCTGATTGTTCAAATAGTGCAAATCTTGATGATCGGTATATAATGAAAACTCCTTAGGCAAAAATTCAATTCTTGAATTATGGCATATAATTCCTCATCATACACAAAATATATTCTTCTTGCATCATTCAAATTCTCACTGAAATAAGATACTTGTCTACCTTCCAGACCTAACACTTCTCCAATTGCATTCCCACTTGCATCACAATCCACTTGAAATACTCTGCTAAAATCTAGTAAAGCCAACATAGGTTGCTCTGTCACCTTCTACTTCTATAATTCAAAGCTCCTATTTTCTCTAGTTGTCTATTTGGACTCATTTCTATCTCCTCTCATTGCTTCTGTCATAGGGCTACAAATTGAACTGAAATTTCTGATAAACTTTCGGTAGAAACTAGCCAGTCCATGAAATGATATTTCTTCTACAATTCTTTTTGGTGTAGGCCATTCAACAATTTCTCTTACCTTCTCAGGATCCATGTTTAATCCATCCACAAATATAAAAAACTCCAAATAGACTAACTCTTCCTTCATGAAATTGCACTTCTTAATGTTTAGCAATAACTTCTCTTCTCTCAAACTCTACAAAACTTGTCTCAAATGCAACATATGTTCTTCCTTGCTCTTACTGAAAAATCAAAATGTCATCCAAATACATAATAACAAACTTACCAAAGAATTTCTTCGATACTTCATTCATCAACCTCATGAAGGTACTAGGTGCATTAGTCAATCTAAAAGGCATCACCAACCATTCATATAGTCCTTCATTTGTCTTGAATGTTGTCTTCGACTCATCTCCTTCCCTGATTCCAATTATATGGTATCCAGTTTTCAAGTCTATCTTTGTGTAGTATCTAGCTCCACTCAAACAATCCATTATGTCATCTATCCCAGGCAAGGGAAATCTGTACTTCACTATGATCTTGTTTATTTCTCTAGAGTAAATACACATCCTCCATTCTCCATTCTTCTCAGGTGCTAATACTGTTGGCACTACACAAGGACTTAAACTTTCTTTGATCAAACCTTTCCTCAACAATTCCTACACTTGTCTATTCAAATCCTCATTCTTTGTTGGTGTCATTCGGTGTGCTACTTTGTTAGGTAAACTAGCTTCAGGAATCAGGTCCATGCAATGACTACTACTTCTCATAGGGGCTAATCCATTGGGAATATTATCTGAAATGATGTCTCCATATTTTGTCAGCAACTCTTTTATCTTATTCGGTTCTTCTTCTTCATGCTTCAGGGTATGTGCAAGATCATGGTGCCAAAACAGGGCCTTAAGTGGCAATGAAATTTCAGAAAATTAGAGTTATTTAACTTGAAAGGAAAATTTGAATAAGCTATGAACATTATTTAATACATATGTAAGAAGACTCTCTGTAGAAAATTGAATGTAGTTTCTAAGTTACTAGTTGTTTTTTCAAAAAAAAATTCTATTGGATGAAAATTTGAAATTTCAATGCAGTAGTACTAAAATTTTAGGAAAAAGATAAGAAGTAGGTGTATGTTTGACCACAATCAAATCTTAATATTTTTTTATAAGATTTATAATATAAGTAGTAGACTCATGTCCGGATGTGACACATATTTTTTTGTAATTATTTTTGAAAAAAATAATTAATTATGAATATTTTACTACAACGTTTTTGAAATTAAAAACCTCGTACGTCTGACCACCTTAACTTAGTCTAAACTTTATGATTTTTTATTTATTTTTTAATGCTATAGTAAATGAAGCATAGAATGTGATGCATCTTTCAGATTCAAAAAATGTGATACCATTTGAAAGTTATGGGTGTTTTTCAATAAGCCTATCAATCAGGACTTTAGTTAGAATTCAATTAGAAAATAAACAAAAATTATTTATTAAATTCAAAATAAGGAAAACCTTATATTGTTGGAAAGCTAAGAGTGTCCTTAAAAACCCTTTTCGTATTATCAATTTTGGCTAAAAAAAAAGTTGTTAGCCACCAGGGTGAAGTTTAGAAAAACAAGGAACATTGAATAACACATTTTTTTTGTTGACTTTCCAGGCTTGGCATTTCCAAGCCAAAACCCAAAGCAATCCCGAATGAAAAATGGAGGGAAAAAAATTATGTTTTTAAAAATCGGATATCCATTCAAATCGCATATCCATTCAAATCGGATATCCGTTTTGACAAATTAAAAAAACATATATTTTAGTAAATTGGGCATAACTTTTGCATTTCATATTGAAATTTTGATTTTTTATAGGCATTAGAAAGGTTTTTCAGAGCTCTATGATATGGAATAGGTAGTGTTTCAATATTGTGTTTTAAAAAATAACTATAATTAATTTAAATTTATCCTTCATTTTAAAACATCAAAAGTTCATGACTTTTTCATATGAATTCCCTCTTTCATGATTTTTTTGTAACAATCATCTCAAAATAATCGAAAAACTAATAAGTAATTAATAATGGAAAATTTATTAATTTTATTGAGTTTAATAAATTTGGATAAACCATGTTATCTCTCTTTGTTCCTTTCTCTACATCTCTCTCCTAAACATATCACTCCACCTATTTGTTTCTTCCTCCCTCTCTTTTGTCCATATTTATACATCTCTCTCTAGACCTATCTCTCTAACTCTCATTGAATCCCTCATTCCTTCTCTCAATATCTACACTTGTATTTCTACCTCTTCATCATTTCCTCCTCTATCTCACTCTCTCTTCCCTAGGATCTAGACTAGTCTCTCTATATTTCCTTCACATCTCTAGCAACAAAATTCAAAGGGGACAAGGAGAGGCATAGAGGGAAGTATCAACAAAAGGAGAGGGGAGAGAGGTGAGAAGGAGAGGGTAATTGGGGGGAATAGAGATAGAGAGAGGTAATTATGTGGTAGGCAAAGAGAGAGAGAGGGGGGATGATTGGGGTGGAGAGAATGAGAGGGAGAGTTTGGGATTATTAGGGGGTAGGAGGAGAGGGGGAGAGGGAAAAGTATCAACAAAGAGAGAAGAGATATGGGGAGAGAGGTGAAGAGAGAGTAATTAGGTGGTGGTAATGTGGGGGGAGGGAAGCATCTATAAAGGCATAGGAGGAGAGAGGTGAGAGAGAGGGTAATTGAGGGGAAGAAATAATGTGAGAGAGATTTGGGTGTAATTAGTAGATAAGAAGAGAGGGAGAGGGGTAAGTATCATCAAAAGGAGAGAGGGAGAGATGTGGAGAGAGGTGAAGAGAGCGATAGAAAGAGGATAATTAGGGGGATAGGGAAGTATTATCAAAGAGATAGAGATAGAGGATAATTAGGGGGCTCTCTCCCCATCTCTCCCCTCTCTCCTCCCCCTAATTACCTTCTCTCTGGTCCTCTCTCTTTGAACCTCTCTCCTTATTTCTCCCTCTCTCCCTTTGTTGATACTTTCCCATCCCCCCTCTCCTCCTACCCCCTAATTACCCCCAAATCTCTCTAATTCTCTCTTCCCCAATTACCATCTCTCTCTCACACCTATCTTCCCCTCTAAATTTACCCCAACTCTCACTCATTCTCTCTTCACCCCAATTAACCTCTCTCTCACAACTCTATCTCCCTTGATCTCTTTGTTGATATTTCCCTCTCCCATTCTCCCCCTCCCCCCTACCCCTTAATTACCCCCTCATCTCTCTCTCTATTGATACTTCCCTCACTCTCTCTCCACATCCCCATAATTACCATCTCTCTATCTCTCTCTTCACTTCTCTCCCCATCTCTCCTTCTCTCCCTTTGTTGATACTTGCCCCTCTACTGCTCTCCTCCTACCCCCTTCTTTCTCCAACTCCAAATCTCTCTGTTTGTCTGTCTGTCTGTTTGTCTATCTGTCTGTCTCTCTCCTAATAACCCTCTTTTTCTCTAACCTCTCTTCCACCATATCAATCCTTAGGACACCATATGACCCATTGGGACATCATATTGTCCTGAGGGGTCATATGATGTCCTAAGGGGCCACGCATGTGTTAGAACACCTTGTATGACCCCCTAGGACAACATATGGACATCATGGTGTCCTAAGGGGTCATATGGTGTCTTGAGGGGTCATATGGTGTCTTGAGGGGTCATATTGTGTCCTAAGGGGTGATATGGTGTCATTAGGGATCACATGAGGTCTTAAGGGGGCACACATATCTTTGAACACCATATAACTTCTTAGGACACCATATAACCCATTAGGAGATCATATTGTCCTAAGGGGTCATATGGTCTCATTAGGGATCACATGAGGTCCTAAGGGGGCACACATCTCTTTGAACACCATATAACCCCTTAGGACACAATATGACCCATTCGAAGATCATATTGTCCTAAGGGGTCATATGGTGTCATTAGGAATCATAAAGGGCCACACATTTTTTAAAACACCCTATGACCCCTTAGGACACCATATGGATATCATATGGTCCTAAGGGGTAATATGGTGTTTTGAGGGGTCATAAGGTTTCCTAAGGGGTCATATGGTGTCGTTAGGGGTCATATGGGGTCCTAAGGGGAGACAACTATGTTAGAACACAATATGACCCCTTATGAAACCATATGACCTATTAGGATATCATATTGTCCTAAAGGGTCATCATATAGTGTCATAAGGGGTCATATCATGTACTAGGATGTTATAAGAGGTCTTCTGGTGTCTTGAGGGATGATATGGTGTCATAAAAGGTCATATAGTGTCCTAAGGGGTCATATGGTGTCATTAGGGGTCATATAGGGTCCTAAGGGGCCACACATGTGTTAGAACACCATATGACCCCATAGGACACCATATGACCCATAAGGAAATCATATTGTCCTAAAGGGCCATAGGGTTTCCTAAGGGGTCATATGTTGTTATTGGGGATCACATGGGGTTCTAAGGGGTCACACGTGTGTCAGAACACCATATGACTCATTAGGATACCATATGGATGTCATATAGTCCCAAGGAGTCATATGCTATTGTGAGGGGTCGTATGGTGTCCTAAGGGGTGATATAGTGTCATTCAAGATCATATGGGGTCCTAAGGGGCCACACATTTGTTAGATGACCATATGTCCCCTGAGGACACCATATGACCCATTAGGACATCATATTGTCCTAAGGAGTCATATGGTGTCATAAGGGGTCATGCCATGTACTAAGATGTTAAAAGAGGTCATATGGTGTTTTTAAGGGTCATATGACATCCTAAGGGGTCACCCATATTATCGAACACCATATAACTCCTTAGAACACTCTATGACCCATTAGGACATCATATTATTGTAAGGGGTCATATGGTGTCCTATGGAGTAATATGGTGTCCTAAGGGGTCATATGGTGTCATTAGGGTTTATATGGGGTCCTAAGAGGCCATACATGTGTTAGAACACCATATTGTTGATAATTGGCACTCATCTGGTAAAACTTAATGATATTTTGGGTTATCATTGATGGAAACTCATCATCTCATGGGATTTCATGTTTGGGTGAATATAGTCTCTATTTGGTTACATTATCTTATCTCTTTTGGTTAACTGAAATTCATTACACTTCACTAGCAATCACATTGCTTCACAACTGGCACCAACATTCACTTTGGTTAATACCTGATTAAGTCTGGATCTTGGTAATGGATAGGACCCAGATAGGAAATATTTTGGTCCCTATTATTTATTTCATGGGTTTTGTGGTAATATATGATGGTCGACATGGTCATTGGGATTATGTTTGAAACTCATTATGTACTGGCAGCCGACATGCTTATATTTCTCATTGAAGCCGACATGGTAAAGTTAGAAGGTTATTTAAGGAGATCATTTCAGCAGTAGATCAGATAAGATACAGAATGCAATTTTCTGGTTGCGAATATTTTAGTGAGTATCAATATGCATTTTGGTCAGAAATTAGAAGCATTTGTATGATGTTTCATGTGCACAACATAATCGATTACAGAACATAGCATCAGAGAACTAGTATTAGAGCTTGGTTCCTCGAAAGAAGTTTAACCACTTGAGGAAGATCCAGAATTTGGAATCAATGGATATTGGTTTGCAGCCCGGTTAATAAGCAATAAGTTCAAAACTAACATTATCGGTAGAACACTAATACCCCCACCTCTCAGTGTTCTTAGATTCCAACAATTGGTATCAGAGCCTGGTTCCTCAAAAGAAGTTTAACCACTTGAGGAAGATCCATAATTTGGAATCAATGGATACCGGTCTGCAGTAGCAACTTCAATTTTCTCTTGAGGATCTTGATAATGAGCAGATGAAGAACAAAAAATTGAAAAATGAACTAAAGCAAGGTAGAAGACACATCATTTCATTGCAAGGAAAGCTTTTAGTTTTCAAAATGAAGAGGAAGGAACTTTGTGATCAATTGCAAAATCAGAATAGTGATGAGGAAGATGCTATGAAGGATCATTGTTAGAAACTTACTCAAGAGAACACTATCTTGAAGAATGAGATGCAAGCCCTAACTATGAGAATGTGCAAGGAGATTAAGGACATAAAGAAAAATGAAGAAAACCTAGCTCAAGCGTTGAAGGATAGATCTGAGGAATACAACAGACTGACTCATGAGAATGATATGCTGAAACTTAAATTGATCTAGAACCGAAACAATGAATAAGAGCTTGAAAGATAGATTATAATCATGAGAGATTATTTGGTTACTGCAAATGAGTACAATGACAAATTCCATGCTAGCTCTGCTAAACTTGAATAAATGTTGAAGAATCCAAGAGATGCTAATGACAAAAGAGGTCTTGGTTATGAAAAAGGGGAAAGCTCCAGTACTGCACAACAAGATCAATCATCTGGACATAAGCATAATCATGATAACTAGAACTAGAAATCATCGATAAGACAACCTAATGCTCACAAATTCAATGGTACATGATTTATTTGCAATAAATATGGTCATATGGTTAGTTAGTACAGAAATAGGAATAATCAGAACAATGCATCATTCACTGGACTTGGAAATGTAAGATGTCATGCATGTAGTAGATTTGGAGATATGGTTAACCAATGCAGATCAAAAGGAAATCAAGGAAATCAAGGGAAAACAAGGCAATTCAGATGAACAATATTATCTTTTATGCATGCAACAAGATTGGGCATATTGCTAAATATTGCAGAAGTAATAACCCATCACAACTAAGGGAAATACAGATGAGAAGGGAAAGGAAAAAGTGGAAGATATCGGAAAGCAGCATGAGAAAAGATGGGTAAGAAGATTTGATACACCACAGGTAGAACAACCAGTAGAGTCATTAGGTCCTACACTAGTACAACACAAAACCAGTAACTAAGGCACTTGGCCTTAGGGGTAGGAAAATCATTGAAGATGATGCGAATACCCCAGATTAGATCTATAGTTAGAGATTTCTGATTGTGAATGGGTACTTAGGAGATTTCAAATGTTTACCGGAACCTACTCATAGACTATGTGAACTGGTCAAGCCTAACTGACAACATTTATGACAATGAAAAATTAGGGTTAACGGCGATAAAAAAGAAAGGTTAAGTTATTTTCTTCACACAGTGATCAAGCATTTAGACGAGCGAATTCCTAGAGCGATTGAGAGTTTAAGGCAACTTGTTAGAACATCTTCTTTCAAAGGCAATTTGATCTCTCGACAACATTTTCAAGGTATTTTCATTTGCAGAAACCCTAGTTTTGATATTTGGTTATAATGGCTTCATCTTCATCTTGTATCAACACTTCTTTGGTGGTTGAGATCAAGAACTACCCTCGCCCAATTTTCAAGAAGCATCCTTTTAAGTCACTTTTGGATCATCCATTGGGTGCACTTTCAAAGGTTCACCATGGAGTTCTTCATCCTAAGGATATTAGGGCCTATATCCATTTTGATATTGACGAGCTCAAGGAGGATATGAGTTGTCATGTAGTTTTACCCAAAACCTAATTATTGACAACCAGCTCAAACTGAAATTTGTACAAGTCTACAAAGGAAGGATTTTACATAGTTCATGGATTTTCTAACTTTTGATGAGGCATAATGGGTGCGATATGTTTTGAGCCACATTCATAGATAGTTCATCTAGATGGAATGGTCATACAAGGTTATGGAGGAAGTGATAAAAAATGTCACCCATTTACACAAAATCGACAGTTTTCCCAGAACAAGGTGCAAACTTTCTAACACTAAGCGCAACTTTTGATGGTAGATCTATGAGGGTTTATGATGTTATGGATATTGATGTTAAATTTTTCATGATGATTATCGATTACAAAGCCTATCAGTCTAACCGGCTAAATTCTTTATCCGACAACAAAATTTTGGTTGCTCACCAAATGGTAAAGTAGGATGTGCATTACAACTTATGTAGTGTAATGCTGAAAGAACTTTTGAAAAACCTCCAAAAGCTCAAGCAAGACAAGAAGAACACTTTTCGGCAAGGGGACAAGTCAAGTAAAGCTATCTTATGGGCATTCTTCAAGAAATTCTAGGAAGAAATGAAGAATAGGTCTAGAATCCCTAAATCAATATTATAAAAATATAAGGATACAATTTTTTTTCTGGTCAATAAATATGAATGTATGATGGAAGTTGTTCAACAAAGAATAATTTGGATAATGCCAATGGACTATGAGGTTTTAAAAACATTTACTAGAGGCACCGGTTGATGAGAAGGAAGAAAAATTTGGCACCGCCTAGTAAAAAGGACTTAAAGTTCATCAAGAATAGGTTGCCCTAGTAATTAGGAAGAAAATGAAAAAGGTGGCAGCAGAAGCATTGATAAGTGAAGGTCATGGAAGGGCTAAAGTTGAGAAGAAAGTTAAGATTCTTGAAGCCCAAAGGAAGGAAGAAATGAAGCAGAAGAGAAAAGAGGAAAGGAAAGCCTAAAAAGAAACTCAGGCCACACCAAATGTGGTTTTGGCAACTACATAAACTTCCAAACAACTGGAAGAATCTTCAGCTAAGCCTGCTAGTCAGAAACTGACAGAGCCACCCAAGAAGAAGCAGAAGGCTACCTGACAATATATGACTGTTTCCTCTAAAGAAATAGAATCAGATTAAGAGGTGAAAGGAATCCCTAAGAAGAAAGGAGCAGTGAGGGAGAAGAAAGAGGAACAAAAGAAAGAACCAGTCAAGGAGACTCCCCACCCAGAAGCCAAAGATCACAATTGTACATAAGCAAAAACCCAAACTAGATGAGTAGCCCAAACTAGAAGCAAAAAGAAGAACCGATAAGAAGAAAATGGATGCTCAATATTTGATAGATCAGATTATAAATGATGGTAATTTAGATAACATTACTTCATTCTTTGATAGTTTTGAGGAAAAGGACAAGAAGCAAATAGAAGAGGCCATTCTTTTATATCTTGATTCTTTTAGTAGGGCATTGATTGAATTAGAGGTCAGGAAACTTCATGTTGAGACTCTGGACATGTAGATTGAGATTGATAAGGAGAAACTCCATACCTCCTTGCAATCCATTAATGCAGATTTGGCAGAAGGAGGTATTGTATATAAGACTTGTCTAGATTTTGATAAGCTCACCAGCTCCATAGACAAGCAACTGTCAAATTGAAGGAAAAACTTAATTCAGATTTCTAACTTTTACAACCCGAAAGTCAATCTAATAAATTCTTTGGATGATCCAATTTTGGTGGCTATGGATCAAATTTTAAAATTGGAAAAGGATAGGGACAGTATATTAAAGAGAGAAAATGAGCTCAGGAATCTTATTGGTCCCCAGCTAGACAATTTATTGTTTCATAAAATAGAATGTATTTCTAATATGCAGAGACAGGATCCCACTACATTAGATGAAATTGAGTATTGTTCCAGCATCTTGAATGGATTCATCTCCATTCTTGAATCTCTTAAGCAGGGTTGGGATACCTAATTTTTATTTTTTAAGACAATGTATGCAGATATTTTGAAGTTTGTACAGAACCGACTCATGTTTACAACTGTACAAAATTATTGAGGACACCCTGCTTTGTCATTGATGTCAAAGGGGGAGGAATAAGCGAAAACTATATATATTTCTAAGGGGGAGCATCAGATGTATATAGAAGAATCATGTACAGGTCAGGAGGTTATGTAGATTCAAAGGCACATTCAGGGTTGACACCATTTTTCACATGAGTGTTGCCATCGATGCCAAAGGGGGAGATTGTTGGCAATTGACAGTCATCTGGTAAAATTTAATGACATTTTAGGTCGTCATTGATGGCAACTCATCATCTCATGGGATTTCATCTTTAGGTGTATATAGTCTCTATTTGGTTAACCGACATTCATAACACTTCACCAGTAATCACATTGCCTCACAACCGGCACCGACATTCACATTGGTTCATAACCGGTTAAGTCTTGATCCTAGTAACGTGTATATGGAACCTAGTAATTGATAGGACCCAGATAGGAAATCTTTTGGTCCCTATTATTTCTTTCATGGATTTTGTGGTAATGTGTGATGGCCGACATGGTCATTGGGATTATGTTTGAAACTCATTATGTACCAGTAGTTGACATGGTAAAGTTAGAAGGATATTTAAGGAGATCATTTCAGCGGTAGAATAGATAAGATATGCAATGCAATTTTTTGGTTGCGAATATTTCAGTGAGTTGGTATGAATTTTGGCTAGCAATTAGAAGCATCTATATGCAATTTTACATGCACATCATAATTGGTAGCAGAACAGGGACGAATAGATCATCGAAGAATCAATGGGTAAGTGCACCAAGATGGTGAACATAAAAGTGGCCACATGCAAAACAAAAATGAAATTTCTCATAACCCATGCATGTTCTATGAAATTCAAAAATGTGCTAGGCTTGGTAACACAAAGCCTAGCCAAAAATAATTATAAAAATAATAAAATTCCTCCGAGTTTTGAGGAACATTATATTTAATAATAAAAAAACAAGTTCCTCAAAACCTGTATAGGTTTCGAGGAACAATTTCTCATCAGCCGTACTAGATATGCAAAACTAGAAGTTTTGGCCTTAGTTATGCACTCGTACGGGTTGTGTAGAACTAGGAACCAAAGAGGAAGTGAGGAGACAGATAGGGGGTGATAACAGGATTAAGAGAGGGAGAGGAAGAGAGAGAGAGAGAGAGAGAGAGAGAGAGAGAGAGAGAGAGAGAGAGAGAGAGAGAGAGAAGGGGGAGAGAGAGAGAGAGAATAGGGGATAGGAAGAGAGAGGGAGATTGGGAAAAGGAGAGAGAGAGAGAAAGAGAGAGAGAGAGAGAGAGAGAGAGAGAGAGAGAGAGAGAGAGAGATTGGGAAAAGGAGAGGGAGGGAGAGAGAGAGAGAGAGATTGGGAAAAGGAGAGGGAGAGAGATTGGGAAAAGGAGAGAGAGAGAGAGAGAGAGAGAGAGAGAGAGAGGGTTTAAGAGAGAGAATAGGGGATAGGAAGAGAGGGAGATTGGGAAAATGAGTGGGAGAGGGGGAGATTGGGAAAAGGAGAGGGCAAGAGGGAGAGAGAGGGAAAAAGGAGGGAGAGAGGGAGATAGAGGGAGATTGGGAAAAGGAGAGAGAGAGAGAGAGAGAGAGAGAGAGAGAGAGAGAGAGAGAGAGAGAGAGAGAGAGGAGAGAGAGAGAGAGAAGGGGGTAGGAAGAGAGGGGGAGAGAGAGAGAGAAAGAAGGGGTAGGAAGAGAGGGGGAGGGAGAGAGAGTTAGAGAGAGAGAGAGAAGGGGATAGGAGGGTAGAGAGAGAGAGAGAGAGGGAGAGAGAGAGAGAGTAGGGGGTAGGAAGAGAGCAATATAATAGGATAAGGAGAGGGGGAGGGAGAGAGAAGGGTATAGGAAGAGAGAGAGAGAGATAGAGAGAGAGAGAGAGAGAGAGAGAGAGAGAGAGAGCGGGGGGTAGGAAGAGGGATAGAATAGGATAAGGAGAGGGGGAGGGAGAGAGAGTTAGAGACAAAGAGAGAAGGGGATAGGAAAAGAGGGAGAGAGATAGGGAAAGAAAGAGAAGGGAGAGAGGTTGAGAATAGGATTAAGAGAGGGATTAAGAGAGAGAGAGAGGGGGGGAGAGGGAGAGAGTTAGAGATAGAGAAAGAAGGGGATAGGAAGAGAGAGAGCTAGGGAGATGAAGAGAAGGGAGAGAGGGTGAGAATAGGATTGAGAGAGAGAGAGAGAGGAGGTAGAGAGAGAGGGAGAGGGAGAGGAGGAGGGAGCGAGAGAGTAGGGTGTAGGAAGAGAAGTATAAAATAGTATAAGGAGAGGGGTAGGGAGAGAGAGAGAGAGAGAGAGAGAGAGAGAGAGAGAGAGAGAGAGAGAGGAATAGGAAGAGAGGGAGAGAATAGGATAGGGAGAGGGGGAGGGGGAGAGAGTTAGAGCGAGAGAGAGAGTATGGGTAGTAAGAGAGGGATAGAATAGAATAAGGAGAGGAGGAGGGAGAGAGAGTTAGAGACAAAGAGAGAAGGGGATAGGAAGAGAGGGAGAGAGATAGGGAAAGAAAGAGAAGGGAGAGAGGGTGAGAATAGGATTGAGAGAGAGAGAGAGAGAGATAGAGAGATAGAGGGAGAGAGAGAGTAGGGGTAGGAAGAGAGCAATACAATAGGATAAGGACAAGGGGAGGGAGAGAGAGTTAGAGAGAGAAGGGTATAGAGAGAGAGAGAGAGGGTAGGAAGAGGGATAGAATAGGATAAGGAGAGGGGGAGAGAGAGAGAGTTAGAGATAGAGAGAGAAGGAGATAGGAAGAGAGGGAGAGAGATAGGGAAATAAAGAGAAGGGAGAGAGGGTAAGAATAGGATTAAGAGTGGGAGAGAGAGAGAGAGAGAGAGGGGGGGAGGGAGAGAGTTAGAGATAGAGAGAGAAGAGGATAAGAAGAGAGAGAAAGAGATAGGGAAATAAAGAGAAGGGAGAGAGGGTGAGAATAGGATTGAGAGAGAGAGAGGAGATAGAGAGAGAGGGAGAGGGAGAGGAGGAGGGAGAGAGAGAGAGTAGGGGGTAGGAAGAGAAGGATAGAATAGTATAAGGATAGGGGCAGGGAGAGAGAGAGTTCAAGATAGAGAGAGAAAGGGATAGGAAGAGAGAGAGAGAGAGAGAGAGAGGAGAGAGAGAGAGAGAGAGAGAGAGAGAGAGAGAGAATAGGATAGGGAGAGGGGGAGGGGGAGAGAGTTAGAGAGAGAGAGAGTATGGGTAGGAAGAGAGGGATAGAATAGAATAAGGAGAGGAGGAGGGAAAGAGAGTTAGAGACAAAGAGAGAAGAGGATAGGAAGAGAGGGAGAGAGATAGGGAAAGAAAGAGAAGGGAGAGAGGGTAAGAATAGGATTAAGAGAGAGAGAGAGAGAGAGAGAGAGAGAGAGAGAGAGAGAGAGAGAGAGAGAGAGAGAGAGAGAGAGAGAGAGAATAGGGTCAAGAAAGGGGGAGAGAGAATATGATAAGATAATGAGGGGGGAGGGAGAGGGGGAGGGAGAGGTAGGGGAGAGGGTGATAATAGGATAGGATAATGAGAGAGAGAGAGGGAGAGAGAGAGGGAGAGAGAGAGAGAGAGTAGGAGAAGGAGGAGAGGGTGAGAGACATGAGGTAGAGAGATAAAGAGAAGGAGAAGAGGGTGAGAGACTCGACAAAGAGAGAAGTGTGAGGGGGAGAAAGATGAGATAGAACTTGAGGATAATTAGGGCTCAGAATAGATAGAGACGGTGATGAGGGAAGGAATAAGAGAGAGGAAAAGAAAAGAGACATGCATGTATACAAACATATATACATATATCTATATACATATATACATACAAAAACACATTATATATGTATGTCTATACATATGTGTAGTAAATGCTAAGTTTACAAGCATACATTTTGATGTCTTCATAACCCATACGGGTTTTGTGAAACTCAAAACGATATTTTTCATAACCCGTACTATTATTGTGAAATTCAAAATGATGGTTTTTCATAACTCATACGGGTTTTGTGAAACTCAAAATGATGTTTTTCATAACCTGTACTGGTTTTGTGAAACTCAAAAGTCTAGTTTTCCATAACTCGTATGGGTTTTGTGAAACTCAAAATGATGGTTTTAGTTCTAAATAACCCATACGTGTTATGTAGAACTATGAATGGTGCTTTTTGTTTTTCAAAACTCGAGCAGGTTATCTTGCACATCAGAACCCATGTGGGTTTTGGCTTGGTAAGAGGGTTGGAGAACAACCCTAAGGTTTGCAAGCCCATTTTCCCTCCATTTTTGTCCCTTTAAATGTTTTTTCATCTTCCAACATGGTTTCTTGACTTCATCATCATCAGGTTTACAAATGATCAAGTGGATATCTCTAAAATTACCACCATAATCTCACACGTCTTCTCAGCTTTCTGACCATATAAATTTTCCTATTTTTAGACAACATTAGCATAGTAAACTTTAATTTTCTTTACCAATGCCTTGACAGTCCTCACAGACATACGTCTACCATTTTTTTAATAACTTTTGATATACTTGACCAAATTCAAAATAAATTACATATTATTGTTCTACACTAGATTCTATATAATTTAAAAAAAAGAAGTTTTTATTTTCAATAATTTTGATGTAAGTTATGCCTAACGCACGAACATCTACCAAATTTTCAAGACGCGGTCACTTCAAAAAATCATAAAAAAAAAAACTCAATGGAAAATTACAAAAAAATACACAACTTCTAGATCTCAATCTTACCTATCATCCTAACAAAGTGTTTTGTAAAATACCAAATCTAACTATATATTTTATGCAGCGCACGAAAACAGCTATGTTATGTTTTTTCTGAAAAAATCATGAACAGGTTTTTGTGCGAGAGAGGTTTGACCCTCTTAATCTTATCCAATTTTAAAAAACTTTAGTAGTTTAGAAACTAGATTTAGAGTACTACAATTCTTATTATTTTCTCAACTCCTAGTTTTGAGTGTGTGACCTTCAAATATCTCTTTGAAGTTCACGTTTACCTGTTTTCAAAAGAAAAAAAAAGTTGCCACTTATACCCTGCTTTTTGTTCACCATCTTGGTGCACTTACCTTGGTATAGAAAATTGGTTATCAAAGCATGAACTAGAAGTTATCCAGCCTAGTGAGATGCATTTTATAAGTACATTTCAATTTGTAAGTACTTTGTAATCCTTTGTAAGTCAGTGAGACTTCCTATTTTGCGTTTGAGCAGTGAGCTCTATGCGGTTGGATTGATTGCATGTGCAATCCCCTTTATGTAATATTTGTATACCTTGATCAAGTATATAGATATTATGGGTATCAGCCCCACCGTGGTTTTTCCATTTCCATGGTTTTTCAAGTATAAATATTGGTGTTACAGTGTTGCTTCTTTATGTGTTATTTGGTGTATGCACTTTAATTTTATTTACTGTTAATCGGTTAATAAGAAATAAGTTCAAAACTAACATTAACGGTAGAACACTAATTCACCCCCCTCTCAGTGTTCTTGGATTCCAACACATGACCCCATAGAAGACCATATGGATATTTATTGGTCCTAAGGGACCATCTGGTGTCGTGAGGGGTCATATGGTGTCCTAAGGGGTCATATGATGTCATTAGGGGTTATATAGGGTCCTAATGATCCACACATGTATTAGAAGACCATATGACCCCTTCGGACATGATATGACCCCTTAGGACCATATGGCCCATTAGCACATCATATTGTCCTAAGGGGTCATTGTTGGCAAATGCACACTCCAATGAGACATTGTAGGTGATTGAAGGTTTTGTCATTGATGGAAACCTTACAATCCTATGACACCGGCAAAACAATTCACCGGCACTGGCAAGGACAGACTCTACACTAGCACAAAGACCACTGGCAGCAAAAGGAAGGATACCGACACAGAAGCCGATAGGAATTTTGTTTGTAATATATTTTGTTTATTATTGTAAAATCATTGTAAGCCGACTTGGAAAGTTGTAAAATGACTCATATATATAAGAGATAATTGTAGAACATTTTGTAAAAAAAAAAAGAAAAAAAAAGAAGGAAACATATAGGCAAAATAAGGTAGACCTATTATGTGAATTATAGGTTAAGGGTTTATGTATGAAGCAGAGCTATAAACCGGTACTAGATCTGGCATAGTAGATGCTATTTTGAAGCAGTACAAGACATTGGATTTATATAATCCATTTTGTAAGTCAGTGAGACTTCCCATTTTGTAATTGAGCAATGAGCTCTAGGCACTTGGCCTTCCTGCATGTGCAGGCCCCTCTTGTAGCAGTAATATTCTCTTATTGGCCAATAAGTGAATATTGTGGGTCACAAATCCCACTAAGGTTTTTCCCACACTGGGTTTCCTCATTAAACTACAGTGTTAGGGTGTGGTTTTCATGTGGTTGTTGTTATCTTTGTTTATTGCATTATTTTTTGTTTACCAGTATTCAGTATTAATATGTTCTACATGTTTTAAGTTAAGAAAATCTATTAACCGGTTAGATACTGATTCACCCCCCCTTTCAGTATATGTGGGAATCCTAACAATTGGTATCAGAGCTTGGTCCTCTATTTTCAGAAGCTTAACA
Organism: Cryptomeria japonica; assembly: GCF_030272615.1. NCBI lineage: Eukaryota > Viridiplantae > Streptophyta > Pinopsida > Cupressales > Cupressaceae > Cryptomeria > Cryptomeria japonica. The sequence continues at coordinate 383,880,715 of NC_081411.1, read as the reverse complement.
ACTTGAGGAAGATCTTGACACTGGTAGAGATGGAAAACTTGATGAAGCAATTAGAAGCAGCTCTCTCAGACTATGATGCAGAAAAATTGAAAAATATGAAACTTGAAGATGATCTAAAAGCTGCACAGGATATTATTCAAGCACTTTAAGAAAATCTTACCATTTTAAGAAACAAGAGAAGAGAACTTTGTGAAAAGATGCAAAATGAGAATGATGAAAAGGAAACTCTTAGTGACCTCATGAGTAAAATGAAACAAGAAAACATGACAACAAAGAATGAGATGCAGGATATGATTATGAGATTTTGTAAAGAAAATGAAGATAGAAAGAAGAATGAACAAGAATTGACTAGAATACTGAATGAAGCTGCACATGAAAACACAATACTTAGTTATGGAAATGATATGTTGAAGACAGATTTGATGCATGCACAAAATGACTCAAATGAACTCATGAGACAAAAAGGTATCTTGGAAGGAGAACTGGCTGCTACAAATCAACATAAAGAAAAATTCAAGAAAAGCTCAGAAGAACTTGGTGACTTGCTGAAGAATCAGAAACCTAATGGTGACACTAATGGTCTTGGCTTTGAAGTTGGTGAAAGCTTCGGTACTGCAAACACATAGGATCATGGTAAACTAGTAAGACAACCAACTGCTTACAAATTTAATGGCAAATGCTTTAACTGTAAAAGTATGGTCATAGAGAAAATCAATGTAGATCTAGAAATTATCACAATACCAATACACCCACTGGTCAATGTTCAAAATGCAAAAAAGTTGGTCATAATTCTGAAAATTGCAGAATGAATGTAAGATGTTATGTTTGTGGAAGATTTGGACACTTATCTAATCAATGCAGAACACAAACTGACATAGGATATGGAAAAGCTATTTGGAAAAATAATGTGACTTGTTATGCCTATAGCAAGATTGAACATATTGCAAAATTTTGTAGAAGCAATTCCTCACTGGTAAATAACAAAGGCCCTAGTTTGAAAGGTAAAGAAAAAGTTGAAGAAGTAAAGCAGAAATTCTCAAAACAATGGATCAAGAAATCAGAACTAAATGTTGATAGGAATACTCCTCCACCGGCAAAACAGAGTAACACTCCACCTATAGAAGAGAGTAACACTCCACCACCAGGAGACTCTTCATCTAACTAAAGAAAAATTTCTTGAGGGTTTAGCAATCAATGAGAAACATGTTATTATTCCCTCGGTTGATGGTAAGAAGTTGAAATTACTTCTATACCGGCAGATAAGTTAATTCATTACTTAACCAGCAAGCATTAAATGTGGTAGTTGGCAAAAATAACATTATAAATCAATGTTTTTGGCTCCAATTTCATTTCATTGAGCATTCAAACAATCAAAGAGCGTGAAAATTCCTGAGCAAAGAAGCAAAGAAATTCAGTAAACAATCTTTCTTAAGGTAGATAAAGGTATTTATATCCATGGCTTCTTCATCTATTCCTGAATTCATAGAAAACTCTACTGTAGTTGAAGTGATTAAATACCCTAGACCCATATTTTAGTTAGTTCCCGAAATTGCTAAGAAGGATGATAATGTTGGTGCATTTTTTCAAATCCCCAAAGGAGTAGTTTTTGCAAAAGACCCTAGAATGTACATTCATTGTCACATAGAAGAATTAGGTGATGAGGAAATCAAGAGCATGTATAAGACTGTAATTTGTGATGATTTCGGTAATGTGAAACCTGAACACAAAATAGTTGAAACCCTAGGATTCACTGAAATTCTCAGTATTCCGGATTTCGCTAAGGATGTTATAAAGATAGTTTTAAGCAGGGTTCATGGTGAATTCTTTTGGTTAGACTCAGTTCACAAAATCACAAAAGAGGTAGTAAAGGCTGTGATAGGGTTACCCTCCACTGGTAATAGGCCTGATAAAACAAAGAAGGTCTCAAATGACCTAGTGACTAACCTAACAGGTGCAACATTTGACAAGAGATCTTTAAGAGTGAATGATGTAACCGACATCAATGTCAGATTCATTAGCATGATTTTAGTCTACAAAACCACACATGAAAATAGGTTAAACTCAGTATCTAGCCTATGCATAAAGAGTGCCTATGATATGATCAAGGATAATACAAAAATAGATGTGTGTGAATAGTTGAAAGATGAGCTTATTGATAATCTTGGAAAAATTAAGAAAGACAAAAAGAGGACATTTAGATTTGGAAACCTAATTGTCTGTTTAATGTTGCACATAACAAAACAGGTGCCTGGTATCGATAATAAGAATCTTGGTTTTGATAGACCGGTAGGCAAACAATTGTCTGATTTACTAAATAACATGGGTGAAAATAGAGAAAAGAATATAAATGAGTACTTTCAGGCATTGAAGGCCCGGATGAATACTAGAGTCAGAATTTCACAAGCAATTGTAAATAAGTATAAGGATGAAATATGCTTTGTTGTTAAGAAGGATGAGATTTGGATGGAGGCATTTGTCCCAAGAACTATCTGGGTTACTGAAACGGGTTATGAAACTGATGACAACATAATTGAAACATATGCAAAAGCCCTTCTAGAAGCACCCAAGGAACCTAAAGAAGAGGTATTTGGCAGTGCTGAGACTATTGAAAACCAAATCCAATCAAAGAAAAGGGTAAAGAAGGTAGAAGCAACAGTAAGAAGAGGAATTGGAAAGAAAAGGCTATCAAAGAAGATGTACTTAAACAAACTAGTATCACTGAAGATGAGTTAGAAGCACAACAACTAGAAACTCACCTTTCACTGATAGCAACTTGTTCGGAAAGTGACATGCCAGCTGCATTTAAAAGAGTTGCGAGGAAAAGAGAACCTTCATCGGTATCTACACCTTCTCCTAGAAGAACCCGATAGAAACAATAGGCAGTAAGGCCCCCGGCTAAGAAGATAACTCCTAAGAAGAAGAAGTTAACACCCAAAAAGAAGACTCAACAAAACATTGCTCCAATTGACAAACTATTAGATGAAATAACAAAGGATGGAGAGCTGAAAAACATCAATAAATTCTATGATTCATTATCAGTTGATGACAAGGAGAAAGTTGAAAATGGTGTAATTCTACACTTGGACATTTACAAGAAATTTCTAATGCAAGTTGTAGATGAATTATTGGCAGAACTGTTTAAAAAACTTGAAGCTAGAAGGAAAGCTGTTGTAGAGCTTGATAAGAAAATGAAAATTGAAAAACTACTTGTTGTTTATCCAGTAAACTCACCAAAAGAGATAGATGATTCGATCTTTGAAGCTAATTGGTCAGTATTTTCAACTACACACCGACATGTAGCACTTATGGTTGGTAGAGTAAATGAGGTTGCAGAAGAAACTGCAAATGCATGGGACATATTCCTTGTAGAGAAGGAAAAGCAGGAAGAATATAGAAAGCCCAAACACATCAAAGTATATTAGAAGGATAAGGATAAGGGAAAAGGCAAGGTTGGTGGACCAGCTAGCATCAAAATAAAAGATAACTTATCCCCACCAACTCTAAATACTCCACCAATAGTGACTACGGATAGTCAACTGGATAGTGAGAGTATGGACATACCACAAGAGGACACCAATCCTAACTCTGAGGTATTATACATAGTCGACATTGATACTCAAAATCTCAATATTGTGGTAGATAAGGATACAACTGAGGTGACAGATATGGCTAATGAGCAACTAGTAACTGATTGTACAGAAGGTAAACCGACAGATGATAACATAGAGCAACAAGTAGAGCAATAGGCTCCATCGCTGTAACAGGTTCATACAGAGTCAGTGCCACCGGCATCAGTTGAGAAAACCAAACCTTTGCTTAAAGAAATGGAAACACAAACTAACCTACCAGAGGTCACTACAAGAAAGGATATTGCTCCCACCGGCAGAATACAGAGTGTTGGCTCTTCAAGTACAGAATTCAAACCAACTAATGTAACAAAAGTTCTTTTAGATTCCATAAAGAAGATAACAAATTGTAGCTCACAGGCTTACAAGGCAATAGATGACACCATTCCAATTTTGAAAATGATAGCACCAAAATGTAATGTAGATAATAAAAATTCTTTGAGTCAACTTGACACTTTGTCAAAGTATATTACTGAAAACACTGTGACAGTTGAACAAATAAAAGAGGAAGCATTCAAGGAGAGATTAGAGAAGGAAAAACACAAATTCTTTGAGGAAGAAATAAAGAAGTGTACAAGGCAATTTGACACACTTCTACCGCAACTATGTAGCACATTGAAGGAATTCAAAACTTTGTACAGGGATACATGTAAAACTAACTTTCTGACAGTTGATATAGACAAGAAAATTAGCAAGATACATGAAGAAATAAATCAACTAGCTGACAATTTCATCAATTCATCTGATTCATTATCAGTCTTTGAGCGGAAAATAACAGGTTTTGAGGAAGAACTACTAAAGTTGGAAAGAGACAAAGAAATAATAAAGGGAAAGGCTAAAGATCTTAAATGGAGACTTAGTCCAAAATTGGACTATCTGGCCTCCTTAAGGAAAGAAATATCTGATGCCTTAGTTCAAGGACATAAACACACTGGCAAAGCAAATGCAACACCTCACCAGTACAGTTTAGAGGACAGAGGCTGCAATAAAAGACAACAAAAAGTTCATTGAGAGCTTGAATCTGGTTTTGGCAGATCTTTTTCATATTATAACCAACCAATTACAAGGATGAAGCAGGAAACCACACTCTATTGACACTTTGACAACCTTTATCATTGATGCCAAAGGGGGAGTAGTGGTATGAGAAAAGTCCAATAAATTAGGGATCATTTGCTCAGGGGGAGCACACATTTTTGGTAACAATATTTGGACTTCAATTTTTGGATACACTTTTGAATTTTTCTCATGAGTGTTGCCATGAATGCCAAAGGGGGAGATTGTTGGCAAATGCACACTCCAATGAGATATTGTAGGTGATTGAAGGTTTTGTCATTGATGGCAACCTTACAATCCTATGACACCGGCAAGACAATTCACCAAAACTGGAAAAGACATACTCTACACCAGCATAGAGACCACCGGTAGCAAAAGGAAGCATACCAGCACAAAAGTCGACAGGAATTTTGTTTGTAATATATTATGTTTATTATTGTGAAATCATTGTAAGCCAACTTGGGAAGTTATAAAATGACTCATATATATTAAAAAGATCATTGTAGAACATTTTGTTAAAAAAAAAAGAAGGAAGAAAATATATAGGCGAAATAAGGCAAACCTATTATGCGAATTATAGGTTAAGGGTTTATGTATGAAGTAGACCTATAAACTGATACTGGATCTGGCATAGTAGATACTATTTTGAAGTAGTACAAGACATTGGATTTATATAATCCATTTTGTAAGTCAGTGAGACTTCCCATTTTGTAATTGAGAAGTGAGCTCTAGGCACTTGGCCTTCTTGCATGTGCAGGCCCCTCTTGTAGCGGTAATATTCTCTTATTGGCTAGTAAGTGAATATTGGGGGTGACAAATCCCATCGAGGTTTTTCCCACATCGGGTTTCCTTGTTAAACTACTGTGTTATGGTGTGTTTTTCATGTGGTTGTTGTTATCTTTGTTTATTACATTATTTCTTGTTTACTGGTATTCAGTATTAATATGTTCTACATGTTTTAAGTTAAGAAAATCTATTAATCGGTTAGATACTAATTCACCCCCCCTCTCAGTATATGTGGGAATCCTAATAGTCATATGGTGTTAGAAGGGGTTGTGTTGAGTACTAGAATGTTAAAAGAGGTCATACTATTTCCTAAGGGGTCAAATGGTGTTTCTAAGGGGTCATATGGGGTCCTAAAGTGCCACACATGTGTTAGAGCACCATATGACCCCTTAGGACAATATCCTAAGGGGTCATATGGTGTCCCAAGGGGTAATATTGTGTTGTTATGGGTCATATATGGTCCTAAGGGGCCACACATGTGTTAGAACACCATATGGACATCATATGGCCCTAAGGGGTCGTATGGTGATGTGAGCAGTTGTATTGTGTCCTAAGGGGTCATATGGTGTCGTTAGGGGTCATATGGGGTCCTAAGGGGCCACACATGTGTTAGACGATCATATGACCCCTTTGGACACCATATGACCCCTTAGGTGATTATATTGTCTTAAGGGGTCATATGGTGTCATAAGGGGTTATGTCATGTACTAGAATGTTAAAAGGGGTCATATGTTATCCTTAGGGGTCATATGGCATCCTAAGGGGCCACACATGTGTTAGAACACCATGTGACTACTTAGGACAACATATGACATATTAGAATATCATATTGTCCTAAGGGGTCATATGGTGTCCTAAGAGGTCATATGGTGTCCTAAGGGGTAATATGGCATCATTAGGGGTCATATGGGTCCTATGGGGGCCACACATGTGTTAGAACACCACATCACCCCTTAGAACATCATATGGACATCATATAGTCCTAAGGGTTTACATGGTATTGTGAGAGGTCATAAGTTGTATTAAGGGGTCATATGGAGTCATTAGGGCTTATATGGGGTCCTAAGGGGCCACACATGTGTTAGAAGACCATATGACTCTTTAGGACACCATATGACCCATTCGGACATCATATTGTCCTAAGGGGTCATGTCATGTACTAGGATGCTAAAAGGGGTCATATGGTGTCCTAAGGGACTGTATAGTATTCTAAGGCATCATATGGTGTCCTAAGGGATTGTATAGTATTCTAAGGCATCATATGGTGTCCTAAGGGATCACACATGTGTCAGAACACCATATAACCCTTTAAGACAACATATCACCCATTAGCACATCATATTGTCCTAATGCATCATATGTTGTCCTAAAGGGTCATATGGTGTCGTTAGGGGTCATATGGGGTCCTAAGGGGCCAGGCATATGTTGGAACATGATATAATACCTTACAAAACCATATGGACAACATATGATCCTAAGGGGTCATATGGTGTTGTGAGGCACCATATGGTGTCCTAAGGGGTCATATGGTGTCGTTAGGGCTCATATGAACCCTACGGGGTCTTATGGGGACCTAAGGAGCCATACATGTGTTAGAAGACAACATAAACCATTAGGACACCATATGATCCCTTAGGACACCATATAACCCCTTAGGACACCATATGACCCACTAGAAGATCATATTGTCCTAAGGGGTCATATGGTGTCATAAGCGGTCATTCTATGTACAAGAATGTTAAAAGGGGTCATACATTGTAATTAGGGGTCATATGGGGTCCTAAGGGACCACAAATGTGGTAGAACACCATATGACCCATTAGGACATCATATTGTCCTAAAGGGCCATATGGTGTCCTAATGCATCATATGGTGTCGTTAGGTGTGATACGAGGTGCTAAGGGGCCACACATGTGTTAGAACACCTTATGACTCCTTAGGATACCACATGGACATAATATGGTTGTAAGGGGTCATATGGTGTTGTGAGGGGTCATATGGTGTCCTAAAGTATAATATGATGTCATTAGGGGTCATATGAGGACCTAAGGGTCCACACATTTGTTAAAAGACCTTTGACTCCTTAGGGCACCATATGACTCATTAGAACATCATACTGTCATAAAGGGTCATATGTTGTCATAAGGGGTCATGTCGTGTACTAAGATGTTAAAAGGGGTCATTTGGTGTTGTTAGGGGTCATATGGGGTTTTAAGGGGCCACGCATGTGTTAGAACACCATATGACCCCTTAGGACACCATATGGCCCATTAAAAAATCATATTGTCCTAAGGAGTCATTTGGTGTTGCTAGTTATCATATGGGGTCCTAATGGGCAACACATCTGTTAGCACACCATGTGACCCCTTAGGACACCATATAGACATCACATGGTCCTAAGGGGTCATATGTTGTCATGAGGGGTCATATAGTGTCCTAAGGGGTCATATAGGGTCCATGTGTCCCCTTAGGACACCATTTAACCCCTTAGTACATCATATGACCCATTAAGACATCATATTCTCCTAAGACGTCATAAGGGGCCATGTTGTGTACTAGGATGTTAAAAGGGGTCATATTGTGTCCTAAGGGGTCATATGGTGTTCTAAGGGGTCATATTGTGTTTTTAGGGGTCATATGAGTTCTTAAGGGGCCACACATGTGTTAGAGCACTAGATGACCTCTTAGGATACCATATGACCCATTGGGACCTCATATTTTCTTAAGGGGTCATATGGTGTCATTAGGGGTCGTATGGGGTCCTCAGGGGCCACACATGTGTTAGAACATGATGTGACCCCTTAGGACAACATATGAACATCATATGGTATTAAGGGGTGATATGGTGTCGTGAGGGGTCATATGGTGTCCTAAGGGGTCATATGGTGTTGTTAAGGGTCATATAGGGTCCTAAGGGGCTACACATGTGTTAGAAGACCATAAATATTATCCTAAGGGGTCATATGGTGTCCTAAGGTGTCATGTCATGTACTATGATGTTAAAAGGGGTCATATGGTGTCTTGAGGGGTCATATGGTATCCAAAGGGATCATATGGTGTCGCTAGGGGTCATATGTGGTCTTAAAGGGCCAAACATGTGTTAGAACACCATATGACCCCTTAGAACACCATATGACCCATTAGGAGATCATAATTTCCTAAGGGGTCATACAGTGTTGTAAGGGGTCATATGATGTCTTAAGAGGTCATATGGTGTAGTTAGAGGTCATATGGGGTCCTAAGGGGCCACGTATCTGTTAGAACACCATATGACCCCGTAGGACAATATATGGACATCATATGGTCCTAAGGGGTCATATGGTGTCGTGAGGGGTCATATGGTGTCCTAAGTGGTCATATGGTGTCATTAGGGGTCATATGGGGTCATAAGGGGTGACACATGTGCTAGGAGATAATATGACCCCTTAGGACACCATATGACCCCTTAGAACACCATATGACCTGTTAGGACACAATATGACTCATTAGGACATCGTATTATCCTAAGGGGTCATATGGTGTCATACAGGGTCATGTCATGTACTAGGACATTAAAATGGGTCATATGGTGTCCTGAGAGGTCATATGGTGTCCTAAGGGGTTATATGGTGTCCTAAGGGATCATATAATGTCTTTAGGGTTCATATGGGGTCCTAAGGGGCCACATATGTGTTAAAACACCATATGACCCCTTAGGACTCCATCTCTCTCTCTCTCTCTCTATCTATTTCTCTCTATCTCCCTCTCTCCCCCTTCACTATCCCTCTATCTAGATCTCTCTCTCTCTCTCTCTCTCTTACATTCACTCTTCCACCCAATAATCCTCTCTTTTCCTCTCCCTTTGTTGATAGGTTTCATTCTCCCCTCTCCTCCTACCCCTTAATTATACCTAACTCTCTATCTCTCATTCTCTCTCCCACTCAATAACCTTCTCTTTCTCTAACCTCTTTTCCTATCCCTTTGTTGATACTTTCCTCTCTTTCTCTCTCTCTCTCTCTCTCTCTCTCTCTCTCTCTCTCTCTCTCTCTCTCTTCTCTCTCTTCCACCAAATAATCCTCTCTTTCTCTAACCTCTCTTTTCCTCTCCCTTTATTGATACTTCCCTGTTCTCCCTACCCCCTATTTCTCTTTGTCTCTCCCTCATACAGTTTGTATTGTTGTGTCCCATATCTCCCCTGCTCTCACCTTTTCTCCTTAGCAATAAAACTCATAGGGGAAAGATACTCCATGTGCCTCATCAAGAACTAAGATCCAAATATAGATAACACAAAAACATATAAATTGGAAAGATAATCAAGATCCATTACCAATAGGGAGAGAGATCTGTACATAGATTAAAATAGATATTGAGAGGGAGATACAAATAAAGAGAGAGGAGAGGGATAAAGAGAGGTAGAAGATAGAGGGAGAGATAGAGATTTATAAAGATAAAGATTCAAATAAGGAGAGATATAAGGGTGAAGAGAGATGATGACCTAAAGAGAGGGAGAGATAGAAGGAGATAAAGAGCGAGATTGATATACTTAGAAAAGAGATAGAGACATAAATAGAGATATAGATACTAAGGACTATCAAGAGAGAGGGAGAAATACCAAAGGAAAAAGATGGATAGAAAGAGGAAGACATATCTAGAGATTGAAAAGAAGAGAGGTAGATGGATATAAAAATAAAGATAAAGGGAGGGGGATATGAGTAGATATATAGAGAGAGAGAGGTAAAAAGATATAAATATATAACAAGATAGATAAAAATGGATAGAGAGTGGTAATGAGAGTGAGATACAAAAAGGAAGAGATAGAGTCTAGATATAAATGAAGAGGAATATCGATAGATAGAGAAATGTGGATAGTGCAAGAGAGTGATAAAGAGAGAAATATATATTATAGATAGGGATATATAAAGAGGGAGAGATAAAGAGGGATATATATAAGATCTCACACATATATATGAGTCTTTTACAATATGCCATGTCAGCTTTTACAAAAGATAATTACAATATAAAACAATAAGCAAAGTTTATTCCATGTCGGCTTGAGTGTCGGTATGCATTGTTGTCGCTATCGGTGAAGTGCCTACCAGTGTATGTAGAAGTCTATTGCCCATGCCGGTAACTATCGACGGGTAGCCAGATGATTTCCAGTTGGTTTCCAGTTGGTTGCCATCAATGACAACATCAACTATTCTCATAAGAGTGTATAATTCCAACAAAGTGATAGGGAGAGTAGGACAAATTGAGGGAGAGATGGAGTGATTAAGAGATTTAGAGATAATGAGATATAAATATACATGAAGATGGATCTATAGAGATAGAGGGGACAAGATATGCAGAGAACAAAGGTGATAGAGATAAGTAATAAATAGGTATAGGAAGGATAAGGTAGATGAGGGAGATAAATAGAGAGAAGAGAGATTAGTAGAGGAATATAGAAATAAGGATTGACAAGGATAGAGTGGGAGAGGGAGAGATAGGAATAGAAACATGGAGATATATGTAGAGATGGATGTAAACCGGGAAATATCTAGATGGGATGAGAAAAGGAGTGATATAAGTAGAGAAGGAAGAGATAGATAGAGTGATATTTATAGAAGTATAAATAGACAAGTGATGGATAAAGGAGGTGATAGGAAAAAAAGAGTTTGTATGCAAAATTTGTGAGTATTTAAAGTTTAAAAAATGAAGGATTAACTTGGAATGATTATAAGTAATTTTTGGTCTATAATATAATAAAATTACCTTATCCATTTGATAGGTCTCCAAATTACCTTTCCAACACCTATAAAAAATCAAAATTTTGATAAGAAACACAAATGTTATGCCCTTTTTACTAAAGTATGTTTTTTATGGTGAGGAAAACATATATCCGTTTTGGTTTCCAAAAGGGATATCCAATTTGGAAAAATATGACATCACAATAATGATGTCACAAAATGGATAACTGTTAATATTAGATATTCGTTATTAACGAATATCCGATTTTGTTTGGTATTACCAAACCAAATTCAATTTTTGGCCAACCCATAGAAAAAGTCAAAGTGGATTCTGGCGTGTTTAGCAAATTTTAAAACACATTTTTTTCCCCATTGCCACTTTTTGGACCCCAATGATCCTGCACATACCCTTCAAATTTTCAATCTTCTTAGGAACTATAGCAAAACATACATTCTCATGTATCATCTCATCTAGGAATTTCCTTCCATCTACCAAACAAATTCTAGCACTAGTACAAACTTCAGTTTTTAGAGGCTCCTCCAAGGGTAACAAGGTCTGTTTCATCCCATTTGCAACAATAGTGTATATATTCTTCCTCCCATCATGTATTGCCTATATACCAAATTGCCAAGGTGTAACCAACAAGATATGCAATATATCCATAGGTATAATATCACACATTACTTCATCATGATAAGATCTAATCTTCAATTTTACCAAACAATATTCACTCACTAATATCTTATAATCATCCCGAATTTGTGCTATCTGATAAGGCTTAGATTCCTTCAATCTCTCCAACTTCAGCATATTCACCATCTCCTCTGAAACTAGATTATCTGAACTACCACTATCAATAATGACTTTACAACACTTATCAGATACTTTACATATAGTCTTGAAAAAAATCCTCCTTTGCAAGGGCTCTTGATCCTCTTCAGTGTGACACAAAGCTCTCCTCATCACTAGCAATTCTCCATCTTCCAATTTATTAGTTGATCAGGTATGGTATTATTCTACCAATGATGCTCTTTGCCTCTCTATATTCAAAAGCACAATGCCCTTTTCGTCCGCACTTAAAGAAAGTTCCTCTAAACACTCTTTTATCTTGTCGTCTGTCTTCTTTTCCATAATTCTCGTATCCATCAGGTTCTCTTCTTTGGTAAATATTTTATCATCTTTTTGGTATGAACTACCATATCTGCTAACTTCCTTGTCTTTGTTTTTATCTATATAGGGTCCTCTTCCTCTGAAATAGCTTCTTCCTCCTTGAAATATTCCACCTCTACCTCTGTGCTTCTCCTCATGTATTTTGTTCAGCTTCTCCTCTTCCTTTAGGGCATATTTATAGGCTTCCTCAACACCCTGCAACTTAATCAGACTGAGTTCATCTTGTATAAACATCTGCAATCCATTCAAGTACCTAACAACTTATTCAATCTCATCATCAATATGTACGGATCTCATATTCAACTTTTAGAATGCTTTGGTATACTCCTTCACATTAGATTCCTTTTTCTTTAGATTTTGCAACTTCCATAATAGATTCACTAGATAATTAGTGGGCATAAACTTTGATTTCAATTTGTTAACCATCTACTCCCAAGATTTAATCTTCTCTTTACCTCTTCTCTATCTATCTACCTACAAGTGTTCCCACCAAAGAGATGCATATCCTTTCAACTTAGTGTAAGCATATCTCACCTTCTTATCTTTAGCAGTGCCTTCAAAATCAAAATACTTTTCCATCTCCGTGATCCAATCTAGTAATTCATCTGAATCCAACTTGCGGTCATAATCTGATGGACTGAAATGTGGTCTGGTATTCACTCTAGACAACTCTCTTATAAACCATTCTTCATCTAGATCATTCACATGTGAATATACTCCTTGATCTCTAGCTACTTCTTCTTCCTCATCATCACTCACATCTTCAACATATCGACCTCTTCTTTGGGATATTTCAACAACTTCTATTTAGGCTGCAATCCTCTCAACACTTTCATCATAATAGGGTCTACATTTCCACTCACTCCACCACCTCTAACGTTTCATTTCGTGCCATCTTCATGCCAGTCCTTTGTAGTTGTATGCTAGATCCTTAATCCACCACCCTACAATAAAATCTGATGGGACTCCGCAATCTCCAAAATGAAATCTTGCTCTGATACCACTTGGTGCAATCACTACAGGAGGGTCCTCAAAGAGAATAGTTTAGAGCATGCAACAAGAGTTACACAACAGAAACAACTCTTGATGTGATGGAGGCAATGTAGAAGAATACTATATTATATCATGAAAATCAATTACAAGCTATTGTCAACATGTGGTCTTACAAGATTCGACACACAAGCTTGATTACTTACATGCTCAAATACAATATTTGGGATCAAGAAACAATGCGAGCCAACTCTAGACCTCCTAACTTTCAGATTTATCTTCTATGTTCTAATAACTACCTTGTACATGCTCGATTACATTAATTTATATGATCAAGAATGATCTGCGTTGGCCCAAGATGAAACAAATACCGATGAACAAGGTATAATTTGTAAAACAACAAGGTCAACCTCCACCAAGGAGATCCTTTTATAAAATCCATAGAATGAAGTGTGGACCAAAGGGAAGATCAGCCACATGCCAAGGAGCATTGGAAACAATGAACTAAAGCTCCAAAAGCTACGGAAATGATCCGCAAGATTCACCAATAGCAAATAGGTCCATGCGGTTCTAGTGTTCCAAGCTAGAAAATTGTCTCCGATTTCAGAAGCGATAACTTTCCGAAAAAATATCCAAATGTCCAACGGACTTAGAATAAGGTAGATGTACATGTCCACAAACAAAATCCAACTCCACAAGTTCCGGTGAGAAAATGCAAAGAAATGCAGAAAGAAATACTAAAACTACAAAACAGGAAACCAAATGAAAAGAAAATGTTTTTGGTTGACACAAGATTACCATGAACCAAGGATTCTCTTGCATCAAAGGGTCTACTTGAGTTAATGTTATTGGTGACCCAAGTAAGGGCCCATTTTAGGTAATGTTATTAGTAACCCAAGTAAGGCTCCACTTGAGGTAATGTTATTAGTATTAATAGTTAGTATTTTCACTAATTTCAAATTTTAGATCATTATTTATTTTTCAGTAAAAGTAATAATTACATGAAGAAACTATTTGATAGTGATGTCAATAGAGTTTATAATTCTAGTGTTAATTGGTAGTAATGACTATAGTCCATAACTACCGTATAACTTTTGAAGTCTTTCATATGAATTCCTTATTTAATAAGAAAGTTCAATTTATATACTCAATTACTTAGGAAAAATCCTAAAAACCTTTGAGTTGTACATGTTGTACCAACATTATACAAGAAGATACATTTATGATCTAAGAACTAATGGTGAAAACCATTTCTTGTGGTTCCTTTGGACAAGGACCATGATGAAAATATAGAAAACAAGTTTTATATGTAATCTTTCATCTTCTTGCACTCTACACTTAGGGACATTGTTCATATATTGTATCCTACCATCACCATACACCACTATCCTTCATCTCCTATCCATCAATGCCCACATTTGATCTTGACTATCCTATGCATATAGTCCATCTCATATCCCCCATCCTATTGAAATCCATCATCCTTTTTGGGTATGTATAGGATCATGGTGGGCCAAATAGGCCCTTAAGTGGCAATGAAAATTAAAAAATAGAGTTAGGCAACTTTAAGTAAAAATTTGAATAAGTTACCAACATTATTTCAAAAATATGTAAGAATATAATTTGTAGAAAATTGAATGTATTTTCTAAGCTACTAGTTGTTATCTAAAAAAACAATCTATTTCACAAAAAATTAAAATTTCAATGTAGTAGTACTAAAATTCTAGGAAAAAGATAAGAAGCATATGTCTATCTAACCATCGTAACCACAATAAAATCATAATATTTTTTTATAAGAAGATTCATGCCTGGATGTGACTCATTTTTTTTTAAATAAATAAAATTAATTATGATTTTTTTACAATAACTTTTTAAAAAATATATAACTCGTATGTTTGACCATCATAACTTGGTCAAAACTTTATGAAATTCAAATTAATTTTATAATCCTATAGTATACAAAGCATAGAATGTGATGCATGTTTTAGATTCAAAAAATATGATACCGTTAGAAAGTTATAGATATTTTTCAATCAGCCTATCAATTAAGACTATAGTCAAAATATTGCCACTTTTTGGCCCCTCATGATCCTACACATATCCTTCCAACCATTTGATATTGATCCAGACTAAGGGAAAAACATCCATACATGGTTTCAACAACTTGAGAGTTACTTCCCCTATCCTCCACATGTCTTATACACTATCTTTACATCTCATATATTTTTATCCACCATTTTTCCATCCTTAATTTCACTACACTTGGTGTGAGGTATTTCACTCTTTTGTAGCATACTCCTAGGATCTCCCTTATCCTACCCCCATACCTCCTATCATCTATCCATCCACTCAATCTCTCTATCTCCTATCCAAACAATCTCTTTATCCTTCCATCCTTTTATCAAATCTTAGTTTTCCCTTGTCATTGGTTCCCATATATTCTTTTGTCTTAACCATTTTATTCTCAATGTAATCCCATCTTATCTAATTCATTTATCCTCCCATTTATCCAATGCAAAAAATCCCAAATTAGTCCATTTGAGTGCAATCAATCCTAATCCGTGCAATCCAATTATGTAAGCTAGCCCCCCATCCTAAAGTATCCATCACATTCTTTGTCCAAGTTAGTTGATAATCCATTGATCTACTTTAATTCAATTATCCTCATAGGGATGCATCCTTCCCAATCCTTAGGGTACACATTATTGTTATCATTAAATTTGGTATCCTCATCTTCAATCAATGAGCTAGCTTTTAGCTTGACTAGGGGTAAAATTTTAGATCACTTTTCGCTTGTTGCTTTTGTGACATTTCATTGTTTGCATTTATCATGGTCTTTGCATCCTATTGATACAAAGGCATCATGGTATTTAATATCATGGTTTCATAAGGAAAATATGTTTTCATTTGACTCTTCTTTATCACGTATTTGACACATTATGATCTTGGTTCCTCATACCTTGGTGCATAACTTTTAGTACATTATCAAATCTAGGTTACTATACCACCACAACATAATTTTCTTCCATCCTCTCCTATCCATCTATGTTATCTCAACATCCTTTAATTTCTTATCCTATAGTCCTATCATTTTTGAGATCTCACACATGTTCTTAGAACCTATTTTTTCTCTCAAGGGGGCATAATACTACTTCCCTATCATTATTCCTTATCCTTCTATTGACTAGATAATCGTGCCAGTATTACTTATCCCTTTCTATCCACTGTATTTTACTTTTCTTTGATATAATATAACTTCATGTAACTATATCAAAGAGGGGAAAATGTAGACACCTAAATTTTTCAATACCCAACAACACTTGAATTTACTACATCCTAGCCAACTAAATAAATATTTATTAAATTTATTTAATTCATCATTTAAATTTACACCTCACCCTTAATTAAATAAAATTATATTAATTTAATTGAGTTTAACCTTGACCTTTATCCCTCACCTTTAATTAAATTCATTTACATTTATATGATTAAATCTAACTATAACCCCCATACCCTCCTACTAGATCAATTAATTAATACCTACTTAATTAATTTATTTAGTCTATTTAATCTTCCTCACCATTTTTTGTAATATTTAATTCAACCTCACCCTCAATCCATGTCCGCTCAACATTAGCCATTGAATCCATCTAAATGAATCAAGATCTAAACTTTCCCTCTTGTGACAAGTTAACCTACCCTCATCTTTCTCTTTTGCATGAACATGAAAAGGTTACCTCATAGCCATCATATCTCTTACAAATATCCTGAAGTAGCTAGTCTAATCTCCTCACTTTTCTTTTTTATGATCCTCCCTATGTGTGAGATGTGTTATACCTATGACACATGTCCTTCTCATGCATCCATGCCATCTCTCTCAATTAATCCTAGCCATCTAGATATCATCACATCTTGGCCATTGATTGCCTTTTGTAGTAGTACCAAAATAGCTAGATTAGAAATGAGTAAGCTTAATTAGAGGTTAGATGAGTGAGAGTAAGCCCTATGAATTTTTTGTATGAATATAAAGTGCAACTACCTAATAAAGAGAGTCCTCAAGAAAGTTAGACAATTTCATAATAATGCTAACGTGGTAGTTGATTGGTTATATAGATTAATAGTATGAGAAATGATTGGTCCATACTTATTATTGGTGTGTCTCATGAGGTGGTGTTAGTGTGGTGCATTTTTAATTGTGTATGCTAATATGGAGAACTAATTACAACACTAACCATATGACCCCTCACAACACCAAATGGTTGTAAGGGGTCATATGGTGTTGTGAGGGGTCATATGGTGTCCTATTGTTGGTATTATGGATGTGTTGCATTAGTTTTGTCATTGATGTCAGCACTTATCAACACTTATCTTTCTGGAGATCTTTGGTTATGTTCACCGACACGTTCAGTGACTTATGCATAGTCACCGATATTTGGTTCACCAGCACGTTATATTGTTCACCGGCACTGAGGATGATCTGTTATCATCCAGAGATTACTTGGTTATGTCAAACACATGGTTTGGACACTTGTTTTGGAGATTTGGTTATTGGTCTAATCGAGTTTGCATATTTGCTGTTACTGACAAATTGGACTAGGTTATGGACCGACAAGCATTATTTATTCAAAATCAGCATGACATGTTATGGAGATGATTTATTGATTGGTTATTATTGTAAATGCATTGAGCCGACATGATGCATCACATATTGATTCATTTGTAATTTATTTAATTGTAATATTCTTAGTAAGCCAACCTACACATTTGGTCTTAGGTTTTGATATATATGTAAGATCTCAATTGTGAGATTTATATAGGAGAGGAATGCAATAAGGTATTATAAGGTTGTGATATTTGGTATATGCGAATATAAGAAGAGCTACTCACGCAAACATCATTTGAAGATTCAAGGAAGGTTTGAAGAAGAAAATCAGAGCTTAACCGGTACTGAATCCAACATTGAAGATGCTACTTTGAGCAGTACATTATCATTGGATTTAATCATCCAATTGTAGTTAGTGTGACTCTCATTTTGTGGTTGAGCAGTGAGCTCTAGGTAGTTGGCCTTTCTGCATGTGCAGACCCCATTTGTACACACATACTATCTACAGTAGTATCATCTAATTGTGGGTAAGGTTTCCCACCGTGGTTTTTCCCCTTATAGGGTTTCCACATACAAATATTTGTGTTATGTTTTGTGGATGTTATTTCTATTTCTATTTCATGCATTAAGGTTCACCGGTATTGTTATTAACTATTAAATTGTCAACCGACATTAAGTTTGGTTTACCGGTATTATGCATCAAGTTTGATTAAGTTACATTTGGGTTGGAATTAATAGATAATTGATTCACCCCCCTCTCAGTTGCCTCTTAGTCCTAATAGTCCTAAGGTGTCATATGATGTCATTAGGGGTCATATGAGAACCTAAGGGTCCACACATTTGTTAAAATACCTTTGACTCCTTAGGGCACCATATGACTCATTAGAACATCATAATGTCCTAAAGGGTCATATGTTGTCATAAGGGGTCATGTCGTGTACTAAGATGTTAAAAGGGGTCATATGGTGTTGTTGGGGGTCATATGGGGTTCTAAGGGGCCACACATGTGTTAGAACACCATATGACCCCTTAGGACACCATATGGCCCATTAGGAAATCATATTGTCCTAAGGGGTTATTTGGTGTTGCTAGTTTTTATATGGGGTCTTAATGGGAAACACATGTGTTAGCACACCATATGACCCCTTAGGACACCATATGGACATCACATGGTCCTAAGGTGTCATATGTTGTCATGAGGGGTCATATTGTGTCCTAAAGGGTCATATGGTGTTGTAAGGGGTCATATTGTGTTGTTAGGGGTCAGATGGGTTCCTAAGGGGCCACACATGTGTTAGAGAACTAGATGACCTCTTAGGACACCATATGGCCCATTGAGACATCATATTTTCTTAAGGGGTCAAATGGTATCCTAAGGGTCATATGGTGTTTTTAGGGATCATATGGGGTCTTGAGGGGCCACACATGTATTAGAAAACCATGTGGACCCTTAAGACAACATATAGACATCATATGGTCTTAAGGGGTGATATGGTGTCGTGAGGTGTCATATGGTGCCCTAAGAGGTGATATGGTTTTGTTAATAGTCATATAGGGTCCTAATGGGCTACACATGTGTTAGAAGACCATATGACCCCTTAGGAAACCATATGACCCCTTAAGACATCATATTACCCCTTCTAACACATATGTGGCCTGTTAAGACCCCATATGGCCCCTAACTACACCATATGACCCCTTAAGACATCATATTACCCCTTACAACAATGTGTGACCCCTTAGGAAAATATGATCTAATGGGTCATATAGTGTCCTAAGGGATCATATGGTGTTCTAACACATGTCTGGCCCCTTAAGACCACATATGACCCCTAACGACACCATATGACCTTTTTAGATACCATATTAACATCATAGTACACAACATGACACCTTAGGAAACCATATGACCCCTTAAGACAACATATTGTCGTAAGGGGTCATATGGTGTCCTAAGGTGTCATGTTGTGTACTATGATGTTAAAAGGGGTCATATGGTGTCTTGAGAGGTCATATGGTATCTAAAGAGGTCGTATGGTGTCGTTAGGGGTCATATGTGGTCTTAAGGGGCCAGACATGTGTTAGAACACCATATGATCCCTTAGGACACTATATGACCCATTAGATCATATTTTCCTAAGGGGTCACACATTGTTGTAAGGGGTAATATGATGTCTTAAGGGGTCATATGGTGTAGTTAGGGGCCATATGGGGTCTTAACAGGCCACATATGTGTTAGAACACCATATGACTCCGTAGGACACCATATGCACATCATATGGTCGTAATGGGTTATATGGTGTTGTGAGGGGTCATATTGTGTCTTAAGTGGTAATATGGTGTCGCTAGGGGTCATATGGGGTCCAAAGGGGCCACACATGTGCTAGGAGACAATATGACCCGTTAGGATGCCATATGACCCCTTAGAACACCATATGACCTGTTAGGACACAATATGACTCAATAGGACATTGTATTGTCCTAAGGGGTCATACGGTGTCATAAAGGGTCATGTCATGTACTAGGACATTAAAATGGGTCATATGATGTCCTGAGGGGTCATATGGTGCAATAAGGGGTTATATGGTGTCCTTAGGGATCATATAATGTATTTAGGGTTCATATGGGGTCCTAAGGGGCCACAGATGTGTTAAAACACTATATGACCCCTTAGGACCCCATCTCCATCTCTCTCTCTTACATTCTCTCTTCCATCTAATAACCCTCTCTTTTCCTCTCCCTTTGTTGATATTTTTCGTTCTCCCCCTCTCCTCCTACCCCCTGATTATCCCTAACTCTCTCTCTCTGTCATTCTCTCTCCCACACAATAACCTTCTCTTTCTCTAACCTCTCTTTGCCTATCCCTTTGTTGATACTTTCCTCTCTCTCTCTCTCTCTCTCTCTCTCTCTCTCTCTCTCTCTCTCTCTCTCTCTCCCTCTCTCTCTCTTCCACCAAATAACCCTCTCTTTCTCTAACCTCTCTTTTCCTTTCCCCTTGTTGATACTTCCCTCTTCTCCCTACCCCCTGTTTCTCTTTGTCTCTCACTCTCACAGTCTCTATCACTCTGTCCCATATCTCCCCTGCTCTCACCTTTTCTCCTTAGGAATAAAACTCATAGGGGAAAGATACTCCATATGCCTCATCAAGAACTAAGATCCAAATATAGATAACACAAAAACATATAAATTAGAAAGATAATAAAGATCCATTACCAATAGGGAGAGAGATCTCTACATAGATTAAAATAGAGTTTGAGAGGGAGACACAAATAAAGAGAGAGGAGAGGGATAAAGAGAGGTAGAAGAGATAAATATATATAGAGGGACATATAGAGATTTATAAAGATAAATATTCAAATAAGGAGAGATATAAGGGTGAAGAGAGATAACGAGATAAAGAGAGGGAGAGATAGAAGGAGAAATAGAGAGAGATTGATATACTTAGAAAAAAGATAGAGACATAAATAGAGATATAGATACTAAGGACTATGAAGAGAGAGGGATAAATAGCAAAGGATGAGGATGGATAGAAAGAGGAAGACATATCTAGAGATTGAAAAGTAGAGATGAAGATAGATATAAAAATAAAGATAAATGGAGAGGGATATGGGTAAATATAGAGAAAGGGAGAGGTAAAGAGATATAAATATATAATAAGATAGAGAAAAATGGATAGAGAGTGCTAAAGAGAGTGAGATACAAAAAGGAAGAGATAGAGTCTAGATATAAAGGAAGAGGAATATCTATAGATAGAGAGATGTAGATAGTGCAAGAGAGTGGTAAAGAGAGAAATAGATATTATAGATAGGGATATATAGAGAGGGAGAGAGAAAGAGGGATATATATATAGGGGCTATAGATAAGGATGCAGGAAGAGAGTCGAATATATAGAGAGAGTGAGTAAATAAAGAGATAAATGTAGAGATACGTAGAGAGGGCGATAGAGGAAGACAGGGAGAGGTAGATTAATCATGTATAGAGGAAGATATATAAATATAGAGGGACATATAAAAAGAAATATTGATAGGGAAAGAGATAGAGAAATGGATACGGAGATACAAATAGATATGGATAGAAAGTGATAGAGAGAGTAGGATAAATTGAGGGAGAGATGGAGTGAATAAGATATTTAGAGATAATGAGATATAAATATACATGAAGATAGATCTATAGAGATATAGAGATAGAGGGGACAAGATATGGAGAGAAAAGAGGTGATAGAGATAAGTAATAAATAAGTATAGGAAGGATAAGGTAGATGAGGGAGATAAACAGAGAGAAGAGAGATTATTAGAGAAATATAGAAGTAAGGAGTGACAAGGATAGAGTGGTAGAGGGAGAAATAGGAATAGAAACATGGAGATATATGTAGAGATGGATGTAAACTGGGAAATATCTAGATGGGATGAGAAAAGGAGTGAGATAAGTAGAGAAGGAAGAGATAGATAAAAAGATATTTATCGAAGTATAGATAGACAAGTGATGGATAAAGGGGGTGATAGGAAAAAAAGAGAGTTTGTATGCAAAATTTATGAGTATTTAAAGTTTAAAAAATGAAGGATTAACTTAGAATGATTATAAGTAATGTTTGGTCTATAATATAATAAAATTACCTTATCCATTTGATAGTTCTCCAAATCAATTTTCCAACACTTATAAAAAATCAAAAGTTCGATAAGAAGCACAAAGGTTATGCCCATTTTACTAAAGTATGTTTTTTATGGTGAGGAAAACATATATCCATTTTGGTTTCCAGAATGGATATTCGAGTTGAAAAAACATGACATCACAATAATGATGTCACAAAATAGATAACTGTTAATATCGGATATTCATTATTAATGGATATCTGATTTGGTTTGGTATTACCAAACCAATTTCAAATTTTGGCCAACCCATACAGAAAGTCAAAGTAGATTTTGGCATGTTTGGCAAAGTTTAAAACACATTTTTTCCCCCATTGCCACTTTTTTGGACCCCCATGATCCTGCACATACCCTTCAAATTTTCAATCTTCTTAGGAACTATAGGAAAACATACATTCTCATGTGTCATCTCATCTGGGAATTTCCTTCCATCTACCAAACAAATTCTAGCACTAGTACAAACTTCATTTTTTAGAGGCTCCTCCAAGGGTGACAAGGTTTGTTTCATCCCATTTGCAACAATAGTGTATATATTCTTCCTCCCATCATGTATTGCATATCTATCAAATTACCATGGTGTACCCAACAAGATATGACATATATCCATAGGCATAATATCACACATAACTTCATCATGATATGATCCAATCTTCAATTTTACTAAAAAATGTTCACGCAGTAGTATCTTATAATCATCCTGAATCTATGCTATCTGATAAGGCTTAGGGTCCTTCAATCTCTCCAACTTTAGCTTATTCACCATCTCCTTTGAGACTAGATTATTTCAACTACCGCTATCAATAATGACTTTACAATGCTTATTAGACACTTTACATCTAGTCTTGAAAAAATTCCTCCTTTGGAAGGGTTCTTCATCCTCTTCGATGTGACACAAAGCTCTCCTCATCACTAGCAATTCTCCATTTTCGAATTTATTAGTTGATCTAGTATGGTATTCTTCTACCCATTCTACTCTATGCCTTTCTACATTTAAAAGTACAATTTCCTTCTCCTCCGCGCTTAAAGAAAGTTCCTCTAAACACTCTTTTATCTTGTCTTTTGTCTTCTTTTCCATAATTCCGGTATCCATCAGGTTCTCTTCTTCGGTAACATTTTTATCATCTTTCCGGTATGAAATACCATCTCAGCTAACTTCCTTGTCTTTTTTTTTATTTGTATAGTGTTTTCTTCCTCCGAAATAGATTCTTCCTCCTTGAAATCTTCCCCCTCTACCTCTGTGCTGCTTCTTATGCCTTTTGTTCAACTTCTCCTCTACCTTTAGGGCATATTGATAGGCTTCCTCAACACTCTACAACTTAATCAGACTGAGTTCATCTTGTATAGACATATGCAATCCATTCAAGTACCTAGCAACTTGTTCAATCTCATCATCAGTATGTCTGGATCTGATGTTCAACTTGTAGAATGCTTTGGTATACTCCTTCATATTATATTCCTTTTGTTTTAGATTCTGCAACTTCCATAATAGATTCACTAGATATTTGATGGGCATAAACTTTGATTTCAACTTTTTAACTATCTACTCCCAATATTTAACCTTCTCTTTACCTCTTCTCTATCTATCTACCTACAAGTGTTACCACCAAAGAGATGCATGTCCTTTCAACATAGTGCAAGCATATCTCACCTTATTATCTTTAGCGGTGCCTTCCAAATAAAAATACTTTTCCATCTTTGTGATCCAATCTAGCATTTCATCCAAATCCAACTTGCCATCATAATTTGATGGATTGAAATATGGTATGGTATTCACTGTAGATAGCTCTCTTAATAACCTTTCTTCATCCAGATCATTCGTAGGTGAATTTTCTCCTTGTTCTCCAACTACTTCTTCTTCCTCATCATGACTCACTTCTTCAACATGTCGACCTCTTCTTTGGGCTATTTCGATAGCTTCTAGTCGAGCTACAATTCCTCTCAACATTTCCGTCATAGTAGGGTCTACATTTCCACGCACTCCACCACCTCTAACATTTCCTTTTCATGTCATCTTCATGCTAGTCCTTTGTAGCTATAGGCTAGATCCTTAATCTACCACCCTACCATAGAATCTTACAGGACTCTACAATCTCCAAAACAAAAAATTTCTCTGATACCACTTGGTGCAATCATTGCAAGAGGGTCCTCAAAGAAAATAGTTTAGACCATGCAACAAGAGTTACACAATAGAAACAACTCTTGATATGATGGAGGAAATGCAAAAACATATTGTATTATATCATGAAAATCAATTACAAATTGCTGCCAACATGGAGCCTTACAAGATTCGAGACACAAGCCTGATTACTTACATGCTCAAATACAATATTTGGGATCAAGAAAGAATGCAAGCCAGCTCCAGACCTCCTAACCTTTAGATTTATCTTCTATGTTCTAATCAATGCCTTCTACATGCTTGATTAGATTAATTTATATGATCAAGAATGATCTTCGTCGACCCAAGATGTAATGTGTAAAAGAACAAGGTCAGCCTCCACCAAAGAGATCCTTCTATAAAATCTATAGAATGAAGTGTGGACCCAAGGGAAGGTCAGCCACATGTCAAGGAACATTGGAAACAATGAACTGAAGCTCCACGAGCTACAA
Organism: Cryptomeria japonica; assembly: GCF_030272615.1. Lineage (NCBI taxonomy): Eukaryota > Viridiplantae > Streptophyta > Pinopsida > Cupressales > Cupressaceae > Cryptomeria > Cryptomeria japonica. The sequence goes on along the minus strand of NC_081411.1, from coordinate 383,855,525 downwards.
AAAATGATCTACAAGAGTCACCAATAGCAAATAGGTCCAAGTGGTTCTGGTGTTCCAACCCAAAAAACTATCCCCGATTTCAGAAGCAATAACTTGCCAGAAAATAATCCAAATGCCCAACGGACTTAGGATAAGGTAGATGAACATGTCCACAAACAAAATCCAACTCCATAAGATCCAATGAGAAAATGCAAATAAATGCAAAAAGAAATACCGAAACTCCAAAATAGGAAACTAAATCAAAAGATAATGTTTTTGGTTGATGCAAGATTGCCATGAACCAAGGATGCTCCTGCATCAAAGGGTCTACTTGAGTTAATGTTATTTGTGACCCAAGTAAGGGCCTATTTGACATAATTTTATTAGTAACCCAATTAACTCCGCTTGAGGTAATGCTATTAGTATTAATAGCTAGTAATTTCACTAATTTCAAATTTTAGATCATTATTTATTTTTTCAGTAAAAGTAATTATTACATGAAGAAACTATTTGATAATGATGTGAATAGAATTTATAATTCTAGTATTAATCGCTAGTAATGACTGTAGTCCATAACTACCGTATAACTTTTGAAGACTTTCATATGAATTCCTTATCGAATAAGAAAGTTCAATTTATATACTCAATTACTTAAGAAAAATTCTAAAAACCTTTGAGTTGTACACATTATACCAACATCATACAAGAAGATACATTTATGATATAAGAACTAATAGTGAAAATCATTTCTTGTGGTACCTTTGGACAAGTACCATGATGAAAACATAGCAAATAGGTTTTATGTGTAATCTTTCATTTTCTTGGACTCTACACTTAGGGACAATGTTCATATATTGTATCCTACCATCACCATATACCACTATCCTTCATCTCCTATCCATCAGTGCCCATATTTGATCTTGACTATCCTATGCATATAGTCCATCTCATATCCCCCATCCTATTCAAATCCATCATCCTTTCTGGGTATGTGCATGATCATGGTGGGCCAAATAGGCCCTTAAGTGGCAATGGAAATCAAAAAATAGAGTTAGGCAACTTGAAGTAAAAATTTAAATAAGTTACCATCATTACTTAAAAAATATGTAAGAATATATTTTGTAGAAAATTGAATGTATTTTCTAAGCTACTAATGAATTTCAATGTAGTAGTACTAAAATTTCAAGAAAAATATAAGAAGCATATGTCTGTCTGACCACCCTAACCACAATAAAATCATAATATTTTTTTATAAGAAGATTCATGTCTGGATGTGACACATTTTTTTAAAAATAAATAATTAATTACGATTTTTTTACTACAACTTTTTAAAAAATATAAAAACTCATATGTTTGAACATCATAACTTGGTCAAAAATTTATGAAATTCAAATTAATTTTTTAGTCCTATAGTATATGAAGCATAGAATGTGATGCATGTTTCAGATTCAAAAAATATGATACCATTAGAAAGTTATAGATATTTTTCAACCAGCCTATCAATTAAGACTATAGTTAGAATATCGCTACTTTTTGGCACCTCATGATCTTGCACATATCCTTCCAACCATTTGATCTTGATCAAGCCTAAGGGAAAAATATCCATACATGGTTTGCACAAATTGAGACTTACTTCCCCTATCCTCCACACGCCTTATACACTATCCTTCCATACATCTTTATCCAACATTTTTCCACCCTTAATTTCACTACATCTGGTGTGAGGTATTTCACTCTTTTGTAGCATAGTCCTACGAGCTCCCTTCTCCTACCCCCATACCTCCTATCATCTATCCATCCACTCAATCCCTCTATCTCCTATCCAAACAATCTCTTTATCCTTCCATCCTTTTATCAAATCTTATTTTGCCCTTGTCATCGGTTCCCATATATTCTTTTGTCTTAACCATTTTATTCTCAATGTAATCTAATTCATTTATCTAATTCATTTATCCTCCCAGTTATCCAATCCAAAAAATACCAAATCAGTCCATCTGAGTGCAATCAATCCTAATCCATGCAATCCAATTATGTAACGTACCTTGTCATCCTAAAGTATCCATCACATTCTTCATCCAAGTTAGCTAATAATCCATTGATCTACTTTAATTCAATTATCATAGGGATAAATCCTTCCCAATCCTTAGGGTACACATTATTGTTATCATTAAATTTGGTATCCTCATCATCAATCAATGAACTATCTTTTATCTTGACTAGGGGTAAAATTTTAGTTCACTTTTTACTTGTTGCTTTTTTGGCATTTTATTATTTGCATTTATCATGATCTTTGCATCCTATTGATACAAAGGCATCATGGTCTTTCATATCATGGTTTAACAAGGAAAATATGTTTTGATTTGACTCTTCTTGATCACATATTTGACACATTGTGATCTTGGTTCCTTATATCTTGGTGCATAACTTTAAGTACATTATCAAATCTAGGCTACTTATACCACCACAACATGATTTTCTTCCATCCTCTCCTATCCACCTATCTTCTCTCAACATCCTTTAATTTCTTATCCTATACTCCTATCAATTTTGAGATCTCACCCATGTTCTTAGAACCTAGTTGTTGTCTCAATGGGGCATACCACTACCTCCATGACATTCTTCCTTATCCGTCTATTGACTAGAGAATCATGCCAGCATTACTTATCCCTTACTATCCACTATATTTTACTTTTCTTTGATATAACATCACTTCATGGCACTATATCAAAGAGGGGGAAAATGTAGACACCTAAATTTTTCAATACCCAACCACACTTGAATTTACTGCATCCTAGCCAATTAAATAAATATTTATTAAATTTATTTATTTGATCCTTTATATTTACACCTCACCCTTAATTAAATAAATTTATATTAATGTAATTGAGTTTAACCTTCACCTTTATCCCTTGCCTTTAATTAAATTTTTACATTTATATGATTAAATCTAACTATAACCCCCATACCCTCCTACTAGATCAATTAATTAATACCTAATTAATTAATTTATTTAGTCTATTTAATCTTCCTCACCATTTTTTCTAATATTTAATTCCACCTCACCGTCAATCCATGTCCACTCAACATTATCCATTGATCCCATCTAAATGAATCAAGATCTAAACTCTCCCTCTTGTGACAAGTTCCCCTACCCTCTTTCTCTTGTGCATGAACATGAAAAGGTTACCTCATAGCCATCACATCTCTTACAAATATCCTGAAGTAGCCACTCTAATTACCTCACTTGTATTTTTTATGAGCCTCCCTATGTGTGATATGTGTTATACCTATGACACATGTCATTCTTATGCATCCATGCCATCTCTCTCAATTAATTCTAGCCATCTATATATCATCACATCTTGGCCATTGATTGCCTTTTGTAGTAAGACAAAAATAGCTAGATTAGAAATGAGTACGCTTGATTAGAGGTTAATTGAGTGAGAGTAAGCCCTATGAAGTTTTTGTATCAAATTGAAGTACAAATACCTAATAAAGAGAGTCCTCAAAAAAGTGAGACAATTTCATAATAATGCTAACATGGTAGTTGATTCGTTATATAGATTAATAGTATGACAAATTATTAGTCCATACTTATTGTTGGTGTGTCTCATGAGGTGGTGTTAGTGTGGTGCATTTTTTATTGTGTATGCTAATGTGGAGAACTAATTACAACAAAGTGCTTAAAAAATTTGCAAGCATCTTGTTGGTGCTAATGTGTTAGAGAAATCACTAGAACAATTAATTTCTTGGTGATAGAAGAAATTGAACAATATTGAAAACTTTTTCAACTATGTATAGTCGGCACTACCTACACCTCGTGTAGACTACACCCTACACATTTATCATTTAAAAAAAAATTGTAGCTCTTTTGTGTCTCAATGCTCATAAAATATCACTTGAAATGAATAAATAAATTGGGCTTCCAAAAATGATGTTTTGTTTGGACAATTTGAAACATGATTGTAAGGTTTTATGCATAGTTTAATTGTAATTTGATAAGCTCATTTGCTAAAGCATACTCTAAGATGAAGTGACCTATCAAAAATCATTGATAACACAAACTAAATTCTTGCTATCTTGGCTTCTCCATATCTCTTTAGATGAAACAAAATACAAATCAATTTTATTATAACACCTAAACATAATGGATAGCTTAGATTTTTTTTCAATTTTCGCCTCAAAAACTACTTTAACATTTACGTACAAACATCTAAATACTCCAAAAGAACTTCTATAAAATGAAGTTAAACTCGTCTAAATCAAAACTTTCTGTAACATTATATAAAATTTTAGCTTCATCTCTTACTAATCACTACTAGATATCTACCACTTTACCCAAAAGACATATATATATATATATATATATATATATATATATATATATGAGAAATATTAAAATACCGTGAGGAAATTAGAGTGGCTGCTTCAGGAGATATTGTAAGTTCGAAATGAGAAAGCTCACGAGTAATTGCATGAAAAGAAACGTCATAGATCAGATGAACAAATATAGAAATGCATGCAAAGCTGTGGATAAGAAGGCGCTATAGATGCTGTATTAAAAGATTCAACAACTTCCAAAATGCTTTAACAGCATAGCTAATTAAAAGATACTATCGTTTTGAGTGCATGCAAATAGTACTAATCACCAAAGCCAAGAATATCATGCAAAGATACCTTGCAAGAAGCAACCAAATGAAAAATGTAGAGGCAGACATCTTATGAGGTATTTGAAATGATATATACTTTATGGCTTATTTTAATATCATTTAATTCAGTTGTCAGAGGTTACAGTTAAACTCGATGATGCTTTAATAGAATGTGCGGGCCAGAGACAGAAATTAAAAAAACAACCAAGACCAATCTCATAAAAGTTGCTGATGAAGCTCAAAGTAGTGATGTAGTCTTCGTTTTGGCAGGATAATAGTAATTAGGTTGTGGGCCTACATATTGTTATAATCTGTTTGACCAGTGAATGTTTGGGCAACAGGCAGAAATAGAAAACCAACAAAGACCAATCAATAAAAAAGTGCTGATGAAACTCAAACGGTAGTGATGTAGTCTTTCTTTGCCAGGGATAATGTTTAACCCACGGTAGATAGGTTGTGGGTAGTCTACATATTATTTTAAATTTAAGTAGGTCCTATATTGCATAGAAGCACAGGGTCTACATATTATTATTTTAAATTTAAGTAGGGTACTAAAATATGTCAAATATGGGGACAATTCTAGAGAAACTTATGAAGTACGCAAACCTATTTTCCCTTTACATTATTTTTTTTTCTATTAATATCTTTATTTTTTTTTTGATAAAAGTGGATGAAACCACTAAAATTATATTAAATCTTTAGTTTTTTTTACAGGTGTCTAGTTCAAAGAGTATTGAAGGTAAAGAACCAATAAGAAAACCCTTAAGTATTGCTCAAGAAAACATAAGCCTATCTACCCATTACAAAGCTCATATGCATCCCAAATAAAACCCCCCAGATACATAGCCAACCACATTAGATATAAAGGAAGCTATGAGAACCAGCCTAGAAGAGAACATCTCAAATTGGAGCCAATGATGTCCAACCATAACCAGTGCCATCACCCCAAAAGCTAACCTGTCTATACACCATATGAGTCCAAGGCTTTGAAGAGAACAAAACTCAAAGCCAGAAGAGAACCAAGAATAAGTGATCATGCCAGCAAAAGCCAAAGAAGTAACAACAGGATAAGAAACCATCTGCAACACCACGTTAATTGCTCTTTCCAATTCCTTAGAAAAAGCCGTCATCCATTGATTTTGACAAGAACTCTCCATAGAAAACAAAGCATTTTGTGTTAGAAAGAAAAAAATGCAAAGATAGAATGGATGCCATATCTGCACGCCATCAAGAATATAATAGAGAATGAGATAACTAGATCATAATTATCTTTCCATCATAATAGAAAACTGCGAGCAAGAGGCTGCTCAACCAATGATGAAACTAACTCATGCCTCACAACATCCCCAATCATTAAATTGCAACTCCCTAAATAGCACATCAACCATGATGCCAGATGATTCAAAGAAAGGACCAATTCTTTTCATTATGATACGAAACACCATGGCAAAGGCACCAACTTTCGACCACAAAGAAAAATGATTACCAAAAAATGCAGAGGATCTAACAGATATAACTGACATACCCCTACCGAGTAGATAATGGTTAGCATGTAATGAGTGCCAGTACCAAACAGTCCCCAAAATATCAAAAGGAAACTGAGATACCCACTGACAAAGATTTTCCCAATGGCCAAGCACGCAGCTAAGTAGGATAGACAAATAGCAAAATAAAGGTCCATTCAATACCAGAACTACCAGCCAATCAAAATTTGCCCCTCCATCCTCCATACTTAACGATGAGCTACTACCAAATATAGCTACAATAGAGATGTTGCCATAAGGCAGGACAACATCCTCACTATAGCCATATAGGGAAGTGAAAAACCCCACAAAGCAAGGAGACAAAAGAAGACAATAGCATAATGGGAATCTCAATCCGATAGTAGAAGCCACAACAATCTCCCTACTCCATGAGGAAATTCTAATAGGAAATGTCAACAACAAAGATATTGTCTCGAAGACCAACACCTTCACTACAGACACTTACGAAAGAAAACCACACCAAGCATAGAAAATGAAGTAGGTTTCTAAAAGGAGGGCCTGCTAAGAAAGAAGCTTCATGCAAGAAATAGGAATGTCCGAATGAGAAACCTCTAAGAAATCAGCACCCTTAGCAACAACTTTATTCGCTAAGAAATCCGCAATGACGTTGATCTCCCCGAAACAGTGAGAGATAGAGAAAGTGGAAAAGCACTTTAATTGCACAAGAATGTGATCTAAAAAACACTGCAAGTGCCAAGACAAACATTTTTTGGTTACAACCGTCTGAAACACCACCACTGAGTCTCCTTCAATAACAATATCTTTAATCTTTAATGAAAGAGCGAGATCAAGCCCAAAGGATAAAGCTTGGAACTCAGCCACATTATTGGTACCCTGATCAATATGTTTTCCCACAGTTTTGATGTTCTATTAATATCTTTATTATGGTAGAGGATATGATTTTTCTAAAAAAGCACAAGGTTTATAAAAAATTTAATGCAATAATTTTGCTAAAAGTTTAGATTTGCTAAACCAATAAACATAAGTGCCTAGATACAAGCACGATAAAAACACAATAACTTTGTTTTCATAAATTTCTTATAATCAATTTAAATTATACAAGGATGTTATTTGAGCCAATTGATTCAAATGTACAACATCAAAATATAATTTATTTATACCCTTGTTTCCTATATTTTAAGTATCAAAGTTCTTACTCAAATTTCAAAGCTAGCTGAAATTACACTTGTATCAAATTATATTAGATTAATTTAAACAAAATTCATTTTCCATTCTATTAATATTTTTGAAAAATCTAACATTCCTACACCTTCACAACTTTAAATTTTTTTATTCAATATAATAAATATCATTTTTGAATTTTTTTTAACTCTTCCTAAGTAATCACTTAACACTTTTCTTTATTGACAAAAATCCCTCCAATCTCTTCAGACTATAAGATAACTTTTCGACTTCTTCTTGTCTCTTAACACCATGTCATTTCATCATCAAGCCTTTGCTTGACCTTTCCACATCATCTCTCCTTTTTCTAAACACTATTATCACTCTCTCACAAATCTCACTTTAAATCATTTCCCTCTTCACAAATCCACCCTAATTACTTACAATACCTCTAATCACTCACAACCCTTCTTTCAACTTTCCCTAAAATTATATCTATTTGTCATAGTTGTCTTTACTCTGACTTATTGTCTCATCCTTCACCCATTGTATCCCCCTTTGCTCCTTTGTTCATGCTAATAACAGTGTTATTGTATTTTCTACCCTACTTCGCCTCATTTCATCATAGTTTTTACTTTAATCTTTTTGTCTCATCTTTATTTCTATTCCCACTACTATTAGGCTACTATTTATCCTCATTCTAATGAGATATTTAATTATAGCACATATCTTGCATAGATGTATATGAAAATCAACATATACGATAATTCACACCTATAATTCCTGAAAAATTTAGTTGAATCATTTGATGATCGAATTGAGATCTCTTCATTAATTGATACCTTGAAACAAATGATTATAACCTATTTCTTAATAATTTATATTTCATAATGTATAAGCATTATTGCTCATGCTAATGTACTATCATATTCTCTTTATTTGTCTTCCAACCTACTTGAGGCATCTAGTACCACTCCATGTTTTAGACCTTCTAAATTATTTGAGATAACCATTTTATACCTCCTCCCCTCATACAAAAAGGAGACAACTATATAAACATATTATAATACTTGGATTTTGCACTGCTGTATAGTTGAGAGGGTGTAATCTATTAATAGGTATTCTCGTTTTCTTAAGCAGGTGGTCCTCACCTGTTATTTTTTTAAGTACTATAGAGATTGATTGGTATTAGATTTTATTTAGAAAATGTTTAAAACTTTAGTTTCAAAAATTATCTTGATAGCTAAAGATTATCGAGTAGTTCGAAATGTTTGGCCACGTTAGAGAAAATCAGTACGGTTGTGATAGTTTCTCTGGAATTAAACTGTACAGAATAATTTAAAAATCGAGATTTCAGATCAGAAAAGGAATGACAGGTAGTCGAAAATTCCTTTTACCTAAAGGTCTGGTCTTATGGTCAATTTATAATCATGCTTTGATTGATATTGACCGTCAGGTATTTTTTATTTTATTAGAGCTTCAATTTTAGAGATTTTCATTCGCCTTTTACGATTTATTGTGTTGGTCTTCTTCTGAGATTTTTTTTAGAGAAGTAAATCAATATGCCAAATTGGGTACGCGCAAATCTGAATCATGGTTTTTAGATCCGCTGTTTGGTGACAAATCCACCATTATCCTTTTCGTTTTTCTCTTCATGCGACCCGTCGTTATAGAAAGCATTGGATATGTGTACTTTCTTATCGTATCCGTTAAATTCTTTGCTCTCTGAATATCACGTCCATCAAGTTTCTCAGTGCTGAAATCCGTAGATTTAATGCTCTCTGACGCATCTATCAGATTTGTACTGCTTCCACTCAGATAAACCAATCTTCGGAGTCCACACCTCATAAGCTTCAATTATTGATTCTCAAAACGATTCTCTTTTATTGAATTGTTCAAATCATCTATATTTTTCCATCTCTCAATTGAGAATTCCAGCACATAAATCTTGTACTACCTATAATGTGCCTATCTCGAGCTATCCAAATTACGTCTTGTAATTGTTAGTGCCCTATCTCAAACTTGATTTTGAACTGTGCATGTAAGCCGTCAGTAATATTGTCTCTCATGCGAACCCCATGACCAAACTGTTCGTGGTCATCCTAGATGAGAACAACATCATACATGTCAGGAAGTGTGTCACCATTTCGAAGCGTGGGTGGTGGCTGTTGAAGCATATGGAATTAGGTGAGAGGGTCTTGCAGTGAAGTGGGTCCCGTAGTGAAGTGGATTTTTGTAGTGGATATAGGAGTTGATCAACATGAGCTTCTTAGTGGAGTACTTCAAAATCCATAAATAATCAATATCCCACTCCAGTGTATCAACTAGACATGATTTAGTGTATAACTATCAACTTTATTTTTTTTTTGGGTATGGCATGTATTGTTTAAGGTGATTTTCATGCTTCTCCAGTGATATTTTATGCAAATATGTGAGGCATTTGGTGTATTTTGTGGTTGCGTCTACAAGTTTTCTAATATTTATGTACATGTCTCCTACACCCTAGATGCACCTTATTGGTCATTATCCCACTTTTTGAGAGAGATATTTAGGCTATTAAGCCTCATTCGTAGGTTGCTTCTTCCATTTCTCAATCAAAGAACTTGATAAATTTTGCACTTATTTATTATTGTAATAGACTCATGCGTTTGAATCAATATTATTATAATTTTACCTCTTCTCGCCTTCTTGTATGGGTATGTGTGGGGAAAAAGGGGATCAAAAGGGGTCTTAAGTGGTCACTTTTTTTATACTCAGAATTTGAAAACTTGATAAGAACAAGAGTTGCAGTGCTCTGAATCTACTTTGTAATGTTTTTATTAGAAAAACATTACAAAGTGTTTAGTGTGCCGACATAAAGTGTTGACCTTTCTTTAATATTTTCAAAATATATTTAGTGAAAAATTATTCAACACCAAGTAGTTTATGTCAGATTTGTTTTGCCATTTTTTTAATTATTGTGTATTTTTTTACTAATTTAAAAAATGGACACATCCGTAAAACCAAAAAAAATGTGTCTTCTTGATTAATCTTTTGGGAACTAGTCAAAAATAATCTTTTTTGTTTTTTTTGTCTACATAATAGAAATTGTTCTTACAAATATAATTTTATTCAAATTTCAATGATCAAGTAAAAATTGAAGCCTAAAATACCATACACAAGTTTTTGATACAAAATAAACACACTGGCAAAATAAATTAAATTTCAAAACGTAAACATAATTAAAATGTAGAATAAATTACATGGTTAGAATGTTAAGATAAAGTTCAAAGTTCAAATGTTATTGTTTTAACATGACATTAAAAGGCATACAAACTTGACATAGAGCACAATTGAGGTTGTGTGATTTATTTACAATTTGCAAAAAGCATGTCTATGGGCACTTACATGTATGTCCATCCCTTTGGGTTGGAAACATCTAGAGAAGATAATAACATGAGTGTGTTATGATATGGGCATTCTATATAACATACTCACATTTCCTCGAACAAAAAATGCCTTAGCTCTTTCTCTTCCCATGTCTCTATACCTCCTTATACATGTCATACTCTTCATCTTCATTAGACTATATAAATGAAATAAACATTTAAGTATAAGTGAAATTTACATATGTGTTTTTACTTTCTTATTCTTATGTTATATTTCATGTATATAGTTTAAAGATGTTGGAGAATTTTTTCATATCTCTACGAACTATAATGTAGATTCTAGATTTTGAAAGATCTTAAAACATTTTAGATAGTCATACTTTAGTAATCAACAAGATCAGTTATCATTTTGTAGTTGTAACCATTGAATCACCAAGTATCTCCTTTCGAAAAGGACCTATTCTTCTGCAAGAGACCATAAATTAGGAGGGGAAAGCCCCCCACACCACAAATCAAGAACTAAGATCCAAACATAATTTTAAAAAACTTCTAATTTTGGAAAGATAATCATAATCCATTTGTTAGGTCCCAGAGACAACTGAGAGGGGGGGGGGGGGGGGGTGTGAATCAGTTGTCTAATAAATTTAAACCAAAAACAACTTAATCAACTTTCTGCTTAATACCGATGAAACAATCTTTTATACCGGTGGACAGTTTTATCAGATAATTGTAATACTAGTAAATATTAAAGCATGAAACAAAAAGAAAAAGTCATCCACAACACATAACACCAATATTTGTACGTGAAAACCCTGTAAGGGGAAAAACCATGGTGGGAAACCTTACCCACAATCAGATGATACTACTACAGATAGTAAGTGTATACAAATGGGGTCTGCACGTGCAGAAAGGCCAAGCACTTAGAGCTCACTGCTCAATCACAAAATAGGAGTCACACTGACTACAATTGGATGGTTAAATCCAATAAGAATGTACTACTCAAAATAGCATCTTCATATGCTGGATTCAGTACCGGTGTAGTTCTGGTTGCCTTCACAAAAACCCTCCTTCACCTTCAAATGATGTCTGCGTGTATAGCTCTGCTTATTCTTGCATATATCTTCACACAATCTTTTTTCGCATTGCACATCTGATCTTACAAATAAGATCTTACATTTATACCGTACCCTAAGACCAATTTAAGTAGGTCGGCTCTAAAGGATAATACAATAAAATTAATTTACAAATCAATTAATACCCAATGCAATAACTAATTCGGCTTAATGCATTTACAACAACAATAAGTCATCTCTATAGCGTTTCATGCTGATCTAGAAAAGATAAACCTGCCGTTGTAACCTGGACCTATTTGCTAGTAATAGAAAATATGTAAATACGAATATTCCAATCAACAAAACACCAAGACAAGGTGTCCACACGATTTCTTTGACATAGCCAAGTGTTTTCTATATCATTCCAAGTGCTGGTGATCATTATATCCTATCAATGTACTAGATACTAGTGATTGTGCATAAGTCATTTGCTTGCCAGTGAATGTTGTTGATTCTCCAAAGTGCCAGAGTTGATAAGTGTTTAGTAGGTGTTGACATCAATGACAAAACCATACCAAAATACCAACACCATTACCAACAATGCCTCCCTACATATCTCTCTCTCCCCCTACCTCTACCTCAACCTCTTTCTATATCTATATCTATTTTTTTCTATCTACCTCCATCAAAATATCTAAGTCTATCTTCCACTTTGTGTTTCTATTTCTAGATACATCTCTCTCTTATTCTCCCTATCTCTCTTCCTTTCTCCCTATAATTTCTTCTATCCATTTCTCTTTGTCAATTTATTTTTGTATCCCTTTCTCTCATTCACATACATACACACCTCCTATTCCTTACTACCTATCTCTATCTCTCTATCTTCCCCTCTCTTTTTATCTCTCTCCCTCTCTGTTACTTGTCTCTATAACTCCCCCTCTCTCTCTTGGCTCCTCCATCTCTAACTCTTTATCTCGCGCACACGCACACACACACATATATATAACTTCTCTCCCTCCATTTCATACTCTATATCTCTCTCTATCCTTCTCTATCTCACTATATATTTTCCTTTATCCCTCTCTCCACCTTGTTTTCTCTCTCTCTCTCTCTCTCTCTCTCTCTCTCTCTCTCTCTCTCTCTCTCTCTCTCTCTCTCTCTCTCTCTTTCTCTCTCTCCCTCTCTCTCTATCAGATGTTAGTCTAGGTTCTATTTTCTAGAGATAAATGCCTAGGCTTGATGGAGGGAATTATAGGGTATGGAAGATTCAGATGGAGACTCATCTGAGATGTCTTGGAAAGGAGATTTGGGAGATTATTAAGAATGGTGTTACATCATTTAATCTGATATTTGGAAATCCTCCTCTAGCTTGTCTGGATAAAGAGCTTGAGAATGATTGTAGAGCTAGAGAAGCCCTTTTGTGTTTACTTTTTGATCAACAAATTATGGGGCTAACTGACAAATCAACTACAAAGGCTATATGGGAAAAATTGGAGACTCTGAATTAAGGTGACCCTACTGTTAAAATTGCTAAACTTGATGGTTAATGGGTAAGGCATGAAAATCTGAAGATGGAAGAAGATGAAAGGATTATTGCTTTTGTGGAGAGAGTTGATGAAATTGTTTCGGGAATTCAATGTTGTGGTGGATCTCTGAGTGAAGATGAAATAGTTTCTAAATTACTGAGAGCTTTTCCACCAACTTATAAGATGAGGGCTATTGCAATTAATACATTTAGAACTATGGCAAACACCTTTGTTAATAGGGATACCTTGTTTGGGAGATTATCCGCTTTTGAGCTTGAGGAATTTGGACCTTCTGGAGCTGTTAAATCTGAACCTTGTTTTCATACATCTACATCATCTACCAGCAAGAGTAATTGGAAAACTTATATGTGAAGGAACTAGAGGATATGAAGAAAGAAGCTGAAGAATTTGAGCAACTTGAAGCCTTATTTTCTTTAAGAGTACCTAAAGGACCGACATGAAGTAAGTATGAAGGAAAATCACCTTTTAAATGCTTTGCATGTAATAAGATGGGCCATTTTGCATCTATATGTCTTGAAATGAATTCAAGATTTTAAGAAAGAGCTAGAAGATCTTTTAGGCCTAACCATGATTATCAAAACAAGCATAAGTACATGAAAAACAAAGAAAAATCATGCTACTATGCAGATGAGGAAGTTGTGACTGATTCTGATGATGAACCGACATAAGATTTAGCTATTGGATCCAACAATAGAAAGGAATGGGTATTTTTGGCTATCAAGGAAGATGATCTGGTACCTGAAGAGAATTCCCTTGCTGCTAAAATTGAAGACAAGGATGAATGGGTAGTTGACAGTGGATGTTTACATCATATGATTGGAGATAAAAGGATGTTCTTATCTATCCAAGAATTTGATGGTGGTCAGGTTAGATTTGGAGATGACAAAGCATGCATGATCAAAGTAAAATGAACAATATCACTGGACCGTAAGCATAACATTGATAATGTTTATTATGTTGAAGGTTTAAGGCATAATGTTTTGAGTGTAGGACAATTGGTGGATAAGGGATTTCAGTTTTAGTTCAAGGATGGAAAATGCAAGATTATCAACAAATCTAGTTTGGAAATTGCAACTGGTACACAGACTAAAGGTAATATCTTTCATTTGAACTCCAGTGAGAAGACATGTTTTGTTGCACAAATTGATGAGAGTTGGCTATGACATAAGAGGTTGTGTCATGTGAATTATGATTGCATTGTGAAGATCGGTTCTACTAAGGTAGTTAGAGATATACCTAATATTGTAAAGCCCTATAATCTGGTATGTAAGGAATGTCAGATGGGAAAGCAAGTCGGAATTTCTTTTAAGAGTATACAAGATAAATCTAATGATGTTCTTGATCTTATTCATACTGATTTGTGTTATCCTACTAGAATTAAAAATTTTCTAGGTTATAGATATTTTATGTTAATCATTGATGATTATTCTAGAATGATTTGGGTTACTTTTCTAAGGGAGAAGTTTGAAGAATTTGCAAAGTTTAAAATCTTTAAAGCTAAAGTTGAGACAGAGACAAGATTGAATATTAAATTCTTAAGGTTAGATCAGGGTGGAGAATTTACATCCGGTGAATTTAACAATTATTATGAGAAGAATGGGATAAGGAGACAATTGTCTGCACCTCGGACACCTCAACAAAATGGAGTTGTGGAAAGGAAAAACAAAACTATCTTGGATGCAGCTAGAACCATGATGATGGAAACTAATCTATCTCATATCTACTAGAGAGAAGTTGTAAGCACGATGATATACACATTCCACAGAGTTCATATCAAAGGAGATACCGGTAAGACACCTTATGAGTTGTGGTTTGGTCATACACCAACAGTTAAGTATTTCAGAATCTTTGGTAGTAAATGTTATATCAAAAAAGATGATTCCATTGGAAAGTTTGATCCTCCATGAAGGAATATTTCCTAGTTATTCTAATGAAAGAAAAGTATATAGATGTTATAATAAAAGATTGCAGAGAATTGTGGAGAGCACAAATGTCAAAGTGGATGAGCGGAACAAAGGTCAAATCAGAACTTGTGAGAGAGAATTGACAGTGGAAATGATCATAAATGAACCAGTAGAACCTATACCGGAATAGAATGTTCAATGAGTTACTCTGACAGTATCAAAAAATTCAATAGTAACTGAAGATCAGGATAGAGGAATAGAAAATCAGAAGACTCCTACGCATGTAAGGTTGAATCATTCTAAAGATCAGATCATTGGAGACAAAAGAAAAGGAGTGATGACAAGAAGAAGGTTGGTAGCTGATGAGGTATATTTTATTTCTCAAGTTGAACCGGCATTAGTAATTGAATCTTGTAAAGATTAATTTTGGATGAAAGCCATCGAAGAAGAATTAGATCAGATAGAAAAGAATAACACATAAACTTTAGTTCCCCGACCTATAAATAAGAATGTTATTGGAACTAAATGGGTTTTGAGGAATAAATTGAATGAGGATGGAGAAGTTGTGAGGAATAAAGCCAGATTAGTTTGTAAAGGACATTCTCAGAAGGAAGGAATTGAATATGATGAAACCTTTGCACCGGTAGCTAGGATTGAAACTGTGAGATTATTTCTTGCTTATGTTGCTCATAAGAATTACAAGGTTTATCAGATGGATGTTAAGTGTGCATTTATGAATGGAGATCTTGAAAAGGAAGTTTATATTGAGCAACCTGATGGATTTTCACTTTCAAATGACAAATACATGGTTTGCAAGTTAAGGAAAGCTTTAAATGGATTGAAACAAGCCCCTAGAGCTTGGTATGCAAGACTGGGTAAATATATTTTGAAGCTTGATTTCTCTAAAGGTAATGCTAACAGTAATTTATATTATAAGATAACCGATGATGACATATTGATTATTGAGGTCTTTGTTGATGATATCATTTTTGGAGGTTAAGATAAGTTGTGTATGAAATTCTCTAATAATATGAAGAATGAATTTGAGATGTCTATGATTGGGGAGATGATATTTTTCTTAGGTTTGTAGATTACTCAAACTGATAAAGGTATTTTCATCTGTCAAACTAAGTATGCTAGAGAGTTGTTAAAAAAATTTGGCATGGAAAATTGTAAACCGGTTAGTACTCCTATAGTTACAAGTGATAAATTGACAAAGAAAGATGCATCTACATCGGTAAATCTTACTAGGATAAAATCTATGATTGGTAGTTTTCTATATTTGACTTAGACTAGACTGGATATAATGAATGCAGTTTGTATTGCATCAAGATATCAGAGTGATCCTAGAGAAAATCATGAGAGTGCAGTGAAAAAGATTTTTAGGTATTTGCAGGGAACAACTGAATATGGTTTGTGGTATCCTAAAAATGATGACTTTACATTATATGCATATATAGATGTAGATTGGGCTAGAGATGTTGATGACCGAAAGAGAACATCCGATGGAGATTTATTTTTTGGAAAGAAACTTGTTTCATGGATTAGCAAGAAGCAGTCATGCACTTCTTTATCTACTATTGAATCTGAGTATGTTGTTGTTGCTACTAAATCTACACAAGTTCTATGGATGAAGCAAATGCTGAAGGATATAAAGGTGGATTGTAATATACCGGTAGTTATTCACTGTGATAACTCTGCTGCTATTGATATATCAAAGAATCTGGTATTTCATTCCAAGACAAAGCATGTTGGCATTCTACACTCTTATGAGAATAGTTGATGTTGTCATTGATGGAAACCAACTGGAAACCAACTGACAATCACCTGGCAACCCACTGGCATTTACTAGCACCGGCAATAGACTTCTACATACATCGACAGGCACTTCACTAGCAATGGCAATAATGCATACCAACACTCAAGCCGACATGGAATAAACTTTTGTTTATTATTGTAATTATCTTTTGTAAATGCCAACATGGCATATTGTAAAAGACTCATATATATATATATATATATGAGATCTTATAGGTCATTTTGAGAGATAAGGAGATGATACGATGACAGTGAGTGAATATTGTGGGTCACCAATCACATCGAGGTTTTTCCCACACCGAGTTTCCTCGTTAAATATCTTGTGTTATGGTGTGTTCTCTATGCTGTCTTTGTTATTTTTATTTTTTGCATTAATTCTTATTTACCAGTACACTGTTTTGGGATACAATGTTCTTAATAAGTTCAAATATTCTGCTAACCAGTTAGACACTGATTCACCCCCCCCCCCCCTCTCAGTGTCTTTGGGACTGTCATTGATTCTAACAAAGCACATATCTTTCAAGTATAACTTTTTGAAGGAGAAGGTGTCAGCAAATGAAGTTAGACTATTTTATGTGAACACTAAAGAGAAGATTGCACACATTTTCACTAAACCTTTGCCTAAAGAATCATTTGATTACTTTAGAGATAGATTGGGAGTTTGTACACCTCCAATAGAGACCTGAGTGATGCTAATTGGCATCAGTCCGGTATGCATTATCAGAGTTATTACTCATTCCTAATTGATGTGGTGGTGATACTACTCAAGGGGAGTAGTCAGTTGTATGATTCAGAGGATTTATGATTTTTCTTTGATGTCTTATGCCAGATCTTTGGTATTGATGTCAAAGGGGGAGGGATATATGTGAAAAATAGAGCTTAACAAAATATCAATCAAAAGGGAGTTTGGTTCAGAACTTCATTGTGTTGGCCATTTGGTGGAATTGATTATGTGTTTCATTGATGTTTTTTCATTGATGTCAACACTAGTTTTTTGGATGCTTTACCGACACCCTTCTGGTCCCGGTAGGTTGAGTAGGTTCTGGTTAACTTAGATCCGGCATGATTCGATTGACTCTGGTATAATCTAGTGATGGAATTGGCTTGTTGATGATATTCATACTTATATTTGGTCAGTTGGTTTCGGTCTAGAGATTGGATGCTATCCTTCTTACTTAGAAGATTGCTTTCTAGTTCCAGTGAGGGTTTCACCGGTAGAGCTTTTGTTGGAGATCTTTGATGCATTGCATAATTGGTGTTGGTGTAGCTTCTGATGAAGTTTCAGGATGTTATTGGTGATCATGTTCGAGGCTTGGCGTTCGGAGATCATTGCTGAAGTGTGTGGACCTATACTTGGTCCCGGTTGATCTAGGTTATGGACCGACATTAATGTAACGTGTGGATAGGACCTATTATTGTATTTTTGGGATGTCTTATGTGTGGATATTATTTTTTTTGGTCTAAAGCCAACATGGTTTATAATTATGTAATTGGTTTATTGTCTGATAGCCGACCTAGTTGTTTATGGTCGAGGGTTTGTATAAATAAGATGTAAGATCTCATTGTAGATCATCATGGTTATTGTAAGAGTTCATGGTCAAGGAATGTAATGTGCCAATTATATAATATGATTCAGGCAGACGATTTGGTCGATCATTGGAGATTGAATTAGGTTTGTGTAAGAGGATTTATTCCCCTAGTTTTGAGCTTAACCAGAACTGTACTCAGACATAGGAGATGCTATCTTTTGCAGTTCAATACTTTTCTGGATTATAGTCTGGATTTAGATGTAGTCAGTGAGGCTCCTTTTGTGATGAGAAGTGTTCTCTAGGTTGTGGGCCTTCCTACAAGTTCACGCCCTTCATTTTAAATTAACATACTTACTCCAGAAGTATTATCTAACTATGGGTAGGCTTCCCACCATGGAATTTCCCTTTATCGGTTTTTTCACGTACAAATCTTGGTGTTGTGTGGATGGAATTTATTCTATGATTATTTATTCTAACTTCTATTCGGGTATTACTGTCTTGCGTTTCGGTATTAAAGTTTAAATTGCTAATGTTTTCGGTAATCTGTGACAACTGATTCACCCCCCCCTCTCAGTTATCTCCTAGTTATCAGAACTATCTAACAATTGGTATCAGAGCTTTGGTCCTCTCTGCAGAAAGCTTAACCACTTGAGGAAGATCATATGACAACTAATAGTTCAAGTTCATCCAGTTCTTCTGGAGCTATCTTTCAAAGGGATATACCGAGGCTTGAAGGAACAAATTATACTATATGGAAGATTCAGATGGAGACTCGTCTAAGATGTCTTGGCAAGGAGATTTAGGAGATCACACAGAATGGTGTCTCGCCCTTTAATCCAGGATCTGGAAATCCTCCTCCGGCTAACCTGGACAAGGAGCTTGAGAATGATTGTAGAGCAAGAGAAACCCTCTTGTGTGCACTTTATAATCAACAAAATTATGGGATTAACAGACAAATCATATGGAAAGGCTATATGGGATAAGTTGTAGACTCTTAATGAAGGTGACCCTATAGTTAAGATTGCTAAACTTGATGGTTATTGGGTGAGATATGAAAACTTGAAGATGGAAGAAGATGAAAGGATTACTGCATCCATCGAAAGGCTAAATGAGATGGTTATGGGAATTCAATGTTGTCGTGGAACTCTGTGCGAAGATAAAATTATTTCTAAAGTCCTGAGAGCCATACTACTAGCTTACAAAATGAAGGCTACTACTATTAATGAGATGAGAACAATGGCTAATACATCTATCAGCAGAGATACTTTGGTTGGGGAACTATCTGTTTTTGAGCTTGACGAATTAGGATCTTCTAGTGTAGGTCCCGGGGACAACTGAGAGGGGGGGCGTGAATCAATTGTCTAATAAATTCAAACCAAAATCTTATTAACTAACTTATTGCTTAGTACTAGTAAGACAGTTAATTGTGCCGGTAAACAATGTTAACAGGAAATGTTGTACCGGTAAGAATTAATGCATGAAACATAAGCACAAAGTCAACCAAAACACATGACACAAATATTTGTACGTGGAAACCCTGTAAGGGGAAAAACCATGGTGGGAAACCTTACCCACAATCAGATGATACTACTGCAGATAGTAAGTCTACAAAGAGGGGTCTGCACATGCAGAAAGGCCAATAGCCTAGAGCTCATTGCTCAAACACAAATGGGAGTCACACTGACTATAGTTGGATGGTTAAATCCAATGAGAATGTACTGCACAAAATAGCATCTTCATATGCTGGATTCAATATTGGTGTAATGCTGATATACTTTTCCAATAACCTAACTTCACTTTCAAATGATGTCTTCATGTATATCTCTGCTTGATCTCACATATACCCTTCCTTAAAAAAATTTCGCATTCCACATTTGAGCTTACAAATAAGATCTTACATTTATACCATACCCTAAGACCAATTTTAGTAGGTCAACTCTACAAGATATTACAATAAAACAGTTTAAAAATAATACAATATCCGATGCAATAACTGATTGAACATGTTGGCTTAATGCATTTACAACAATAATAAATCATCTCCATAGTGTACCATGCTGATCTGGAAAAGATAAACCGCCAGTGTAACCCTAGATAACCTGGACCTATTTGTCGATAAAAGAAAATATGCAAATACGAATATACCAATGATATTACTTCAAGGAAAAGTGTCCACATTATGTCTTCAACATTACCAAGTGTCTTCCATGTCATTGCATGTACCGGTGAACATTATATCCTGCCAGTTAACTATATACCGGTGATTGTTTGAGCATTTTACTGATTGCCAGTGAATGTTGCTGGATCTCCAAAGTAGGTGTGTTAGCAAGTGTTGACATCAATGAAAAAACCATACCAAAATACCAATAGACTAAACCTGCTTTTCATGCATCTACATCTACAACTCGTAAGTAAGACTGGAAAGCTCTATATGCAAAAGAACTAGAAGATATGAAGAGAGAAGATGATGGTTTGAGCAACTTGAAGCACTATTTTCTAGAAGAGTATCGAAAGGACCGGTAGGAAGTAAGTATGAATGAAAAGCACCTTTTACATATTTTGCATCTAAATATGTTGAAAGAAATTCAAGATTTTAAGAAAGAGTTAAAAGATCATTTAAGCCTAACCCTGGATATCAGAACAAGTGTAGATTCAACAAAATAGAGACAAATCATACTACATAGCTGATGAGGAAGGCATTACTGATTCAGATGATGAATCAACATAAGACTCTGCTAGTGGATCTGGCAATGGGAAAGAATGGGTATTCTTGGCTATCAAGGAAGATGATCCAACACTGGAAGAGAATGTACTTGAGGAGAAGGCACTTGCTACTAAAATTGAGGACAAGGGTGAATGGGTAATTGACAATGGTTGTTCACATCATATGAGTGAAGATAAAGGGAAGTTTTAGTCTTTGCAAGAAATTAATGGTGGACTAGTTAGATTTGGAGATGACAAGGCATGTATGATCAAAGGAAAAGGAACTATATCATTGGATGATAAGAACAATACTGACAATGTTTATTGTGTTGAAGGTTTTAAGCATAATCTTTTGAGTGTAGGACAATTGGTAAATAAGGGATTTCAATTACAGTTCAAGGATGGAAAATGCAAAATCATTAACAAATCTGGCTTGGATATTGCAACCGGTACACAGACAAAAGGTAACATATTTCATTTAAACTCTAGTGAGAAGACATGTTTGATTACACAAATTGATGAGAGTTGGTTATGGCATAAAAGGTTGTGTCATGTGAATTTTGATTGAATTGTGAAGACCAGTTCAATGAAGGCTATTAGAGATATACCTAAGATTATGAAGCCCTATAATCTGGTATGTAAAGAATGTCAAATGGGTAAACATATCAGAACCTCTTTTAGGAGTATACAAGATAAATAAAATGATGTTCTTGATCTTATTCATAGTGTTTTGAGTGGCCCTGCTAGAGTTAAAAGTTTTCATGGTGATAGATATTTCATGCTAATCATTGATGATTATTCTAGAATGATGTGGGTTACATTTTGGAGAGAAAAATATGAAGCATTTGAAAATTTTAAAATCTTTAAGGCTAAAGTGGAAACAGAGACAGGTTTGAAGATTAAATTTTTGAGATAAGATCATGATGGAGAATTCATGTATGGTGAGTTTAATAACTTTTGTGATAAGCATGGTAGAAGAAGACAATTTTGGATGCTACTAGAACAATGATGATGCAAGCAAATCTACCTCATATCTACTGGAGAGAAGCAGTTAGTACAATGGTTTACACATTCAACATAGTACATATCAAAGGAGAAACCGATAACACACCTTATGAATTATGGTTTGGAAATACACCTATAGCAAAGTATTTCAGAATTTTCCATAGTAAATGTTATATCAGGAGAGATGATACTAATGGGAAATTTCATCCTAGAAGTGATGAAGGAATATTTCTTGGTTATTCTAATGAAAGCAAAGTATATAGATGTTATAACAAGAGATTGTAGAGAATAGTGGAGAGTGCTAATGTCAAAGTAGACAAGTTGAGCAAAAGTCAAATCAAAATTTATGAGAAGGAACTGGCAGTGGAAATGATTATATGAGTGGCTGCAAGAAGTTGAGTCCCACTTTTGGGCAAAAAGTGGAAGTGTTTTCTCTGTTTTTCAAATTTTTTGTCGATTGATGTCAAAATTTGATGCACTTAGAGATTGAATCTCAAAAAACTTTAGTACAAGAAAATGTAGTGCTTGAAGTCTACTTTTCAAATATGTAATTTATTTTAATACCCACATGGTAGAAATCGCTTTTTAGTAGGAAGGTTTAAAAGCCGATTATTTTAAAATGCCTGTTTTAGGACCATACCACACATGTGTACAACCACCCTTTTTTGATGCAAATAAATGAATTTTTGTAAATGCTTCTAAGAAACGATACTTAAGACACCAAATATTGATGAGAATATTTTTTCTTATTTTTTTAGTGAAAATATTTTTTTAAATTAATTTTTAACTGACAATAAAGTATATTTTCAAAACATCGAGTATACGACCACCATAACTTGATGAAAATTTCATATTTTTGAATTTTTTTTTTAATATTCAAAATAATTGTATGTAGATCGATGTCATATAATTTATTTTTCTAAAATCCTAAAAACAAAAAAGTTATTAAAGTTTTAGTGAACCTCGGCATTTTAGGTTTAGGTTGCACTTTTGAATAATAAATAATATAAAAATAGTAAAAATAATCTTATCACTATGAAATTTACATTTCTGAAATCAGAACGCTGAAAAATCTAATGGGTTTTCGTTTTGTCCAAAAATTCAATCAGAAAGGCCCTAAAAAAATTAGGCCGAGGTAGAAATTTGATGTTGTTTTACCTTGGCCATTTTTTTGGAGGTCCAAGCATAGGTTTGGTGGGACCAAGCCTATCCTAAATCAAGAAACAATGTTAAGGTTTGTTTCCCGCCCCTAATTTTAACAAACGGGCACCCATTTTGCTTTGTACAGTTGAAAGTGATGATTCTAAAAGTGACACTTGTTTCATTAATTAACAGGTGCCCATTTCTGAAAAGATCCATTGGGCCAAAATCTAGCCCACAAGCACAAATCCCAATGATTGAATGATTTTTCAATCTTTTCCTGAAATGTACGATCTGCAAAGAGAGTGTTTTGATTAATCATTTTCTTTTTTGTCTTGTTGTCAATTTGGTAAGGAGATCGATTCGAATTCAAAATTTGGTGCAGCAATGAGATCAAATCAATGCAGGAAGAGGCAAAGGAAGGTTTTGACAACTGAGGAGATTGCAACAAATAGGGAGAAGGAGGCGATACGTCAACGAGAGAGAAGATCAAGAATGAGACAAGGAGCTTCAATTTCCACAATCGTTTCTAAAGAGGAGAACATCAATGAGACCATAAATTCTGACAAAGGAAACACAATAGAACCATTTAATTCAGGTGCATCTTCTAATCCATTATTGGATACATTTATGTCTTCACAGCCCTATGTTTTTTCTCATGAACAAATTGGCGATTTAATAGAAGTAGGTTACTTATTAAATCAAACGCCAATTGAAAATCAAACCCTAAATGAAATTAGAACTCAAGTTATAACTGAAATTGAAATCCAAATTCAAACCCCAAATGAAGCTAGATCTCAACTTGAAATTGAAATTGAAAATCCACCTGCAACTGAAACTAATAATGTGGATGTAGACATGGAAACACCAATTCAAAATGAAACATGTTTGAATGATAATCAAATGAATGAAAATTTTAAAATTAAAAGTGATGTACTAGACAACCTTCCTGGCTTGGTTTCATGGAGACAGATTGGGACACATGCAAATAGATTGTTTAGACATTTTTTTATAATAAGAAATTTGGGTTTCAATGTCAATTAATGGTACAACTAGTTAAAATGACTAAAATGCAAAAAGTGATGAAGAAGTTAGGCTTTTATGTCAAACCCAAGAAGAAGGACGAGTCTTTAAAACAAGTTGTATCGACTATTGCTAACCCCTTTGATACAATCAGAAAGAAAAGTAATTCTAAAGATAAAAAGCGGCATGACAAGCAATAACAATGGCTTTAGTAATCCAAACAACTTCTAATAAAAGAATGATGAGTAACATAAGTGGATATCTTCATATATTCATCGTAAAACTTTGTCAAGAGCTATAAAAAGAAGAGTTAATTTTGAAAGTGATCCAACAAACAATTTATGGACATTGAGTGGTAGACTACCAAGGTCTGATATGAAACTTACTGGTGAAGTCGAAACTTTGATCAAAAAATTCTTGCACAATAATACGAGAGTATCACCTAATGTTAGAGATGTTCTTAAATTATGAGTTGGGTCAAAAATTCATGATCCACATCCAAAACACCTATTGGACATGACTCAAACTGAATTGGACAAAAAAAATTTGGATGATAAGGTGTTGACTATTAGCATTTGTCAAAGGTCTTTTGAAAGTGTAAACCTTGGTATGTTCAAATTAACAAGGAAAGAGTCACATGTTGTTGTAAAACTCATGTTCAATTTTGCTACCATTATGATGTATTTCAATATATACGTGTTACCATGCATAGTAATGGAATGTTCCAAGAATGTGGTATAAATATACCACCTAAAACTATAAATGAGTTTATATTAAGTTTTTTTTGCAACCCACCAAATGAGCAAAATTTTCTTTTCAATGCATGTGTTTCCGGTGTATGTGATATATGTGGCAATCTTGCATTGTTAGATGAATGTTCGCATGAAAATATTTCAAATGATTTTGGACAACAGTTAGTTGATGTTAAAATATTTAAAACTGTTGAGTATCCATTGAAGGATGGAAAGGTTGGAAGACGGTGTGATCTAATCACTGAAAAAGTTAGTTTTCATGCATTTATGAATGAATTTAAGAGTAAGATCGTACCTAAATATGTTAAACACACTCAAAATGCTAGATGGCTCGATGGTCAGATTCGAATATGTAAGGATACATTTCCTATTGGTAGTATACTTTCAATCATTGACTTTGTAGAGAACTACACGCTTGCACCATAAGATGAGGTCCAATCACAATACTACAATTCAGTGCAAGTATAGATTTTTGTCTATATTATCTATAGGCATGTACAAGATAGTACATAAGAGGATCATAAAATTTTGAGAGAGTACCATTTCTATATGAGTGATAATAAATTTCACTCATCTGAGTTTGTCTAGTATTGCTTCAAGACCTTTTTTCAGAATTTGAGGGAGAGAGAAATTCAAATGACACAACATCTAATTTGATCAGATAATTGCACAGGGCAATTCAAGAATGCTAGAATGTTTTATTGGTTGAGTAGGATTCATAAGAAAACTAATATCGAACACATGTGGAGTTTTTTTGAGGCCAGACATGGGAAAGGAGAACATTATGGTGCCATTGCATGTGTTAAGAGAGCCCTTTGCAGAGAGCAACTCAAATTCGAGGAAAAGGCTAAATTTAAAAATGCAAGTGCAATTGTGGATTGGTGTAGTGCAACTTTATCCACAGGATCAAGTCAGAACTCTACAATTAGATGTTTCTTTTGGATAGTTAAAGAGAAGAATATCCTTCCAAGATATTATTGTGATACAATCAATGGGCTAGCTAGATGGCATTAATTTAAGAGTTCTAATTCTAATAGATGGACTATATGGACTAGAGAGCTTGCATGTTTTTATCAATTTTGTGTTGCAGGTGAATGGGAAGAATGCGAGAATATTGAATGGGTCAAAGAATGGAAACACAAATCCTTAACACCTAGTACACAATATCAAGATGTTAGAAGAAATGAAGACCTAGATCATGCATTTGCATCAGAAGATTATGATCATGTTTTAGACCTCAGACAACCTGGCAATTTAATTCAATTTCTTGTTTATAACTTTAAATTATATATTTTTATGTATTGTCATATAATTTATGATTGTATTTGAATTATAAATTCTAACAAGATTTATGTCTACATGTACTTAAATTTGTTTTCTAGGACATGTGTATTTTGTTGTTGCACCTGAGGATAATGATGAGTAGGTTGAGTATTGTCTAGCTAGATGTGTAGAACCTAAGAAAAAGTTGATATGTGATCAAGTAGATGATGATGGTTTTTAGTATCCAGTTGGGTCAGTTGTGGTAGTTGGCACATGGCTATGCAAATACTTAACAAGAAGGAATGGCTTACCAGCTTATGAAGACTACCAATCAGAAAAGAAGATTATACACTATTCTCATTCAGTGGTGGCAACAAACATCAAATTAGAAAGATACAAAGGTAGACCTACTAATAAGGTATTGTGAACACTTTCAGTAGAAGAGCATGAGGCAATCATAGACGCATTGCAGGAGAGAGAGGATGCAGATGGTACATTAGGTGGAATCAAATTTATATGCATGTAAGTTTGTATTAATTATGTGAACTCTTTTATATTTAATTATGATAATTGTTTTTCTTTGTCCCTTTAACATTGTATTTGTCTACATTTGATACAATTTTGGTTTCATAAACAACATTGTACTAGTTATCTTCTTCTTAATGTTATTTTGTACACATTGTAATTGTGTTACAATCATTCTAATTTTTTATGATATATTTATTTTATCGTAATCTCTTCATAGATTAATTGTAAGTTCTTGATTTTATTATCATTTTAAGAATATGATGTTATTGTAAATTGGGATCATTATTTGATTGAATTATAAATTGTTGCACTATAAGATGATCAATCACAATGTTAATATATAAAGTCATAAATAGATCATATATAATCACTAGAGGGAATTGAATCACAAAACAACATCACATATATAATCACTAGAGGGCGCCAAATCACATAACAAGACCTGATATCATGATAGCAATGAAATGACATAATAAAAATTTCTATATATAATCACATAACAATTCCTGATGACATAATAACAAGTCTTGAAAAAATAATAACAAGGAAATGACATTAAAACAAGTCCAAATAACATAATAACAAGTCCCAGGATAACATAACAAGTGTCATCATAAAAAGTCGATAATACAATAAGATGACATGATCTAAAATATATAATCTTAGAACTCTTGTGCATCTCATCTGCAATCCTCTTCACTCCACGTGAAGGTGGCTGAGATGAATCATCTCGCTGCACATGGTCCTTAGATGCACCATCATGTGTGTGTAGTATCAGTGTCTCCACCCTCCTGTACAATATTAAATGATTTTACATGAGAAGAAGATTTAACATGAGAAGAAGTTACTTGCATAATTCACTTATAAAGTAATTAAATACTGAAAATTTAAAATAAATTACCATACGACCATGCTCTACAATGCCCTCACTGGTACTTGGAGGTCCACTATCATGAACAAGAAAAGTGGTTGTAGTCAAGTCCTGTAAAAAAAAACATTGTACATCAATTTTGATAATCCCTATAAAAGCCAGGTACACAGTATAAACAAATTAGAAATTATTTTTCTAATCATCACCACAAATGACAATGTTGACGGTTCCATCTGGCTCAATCCCATAGCCATGACAATACTGGTAGTGGTATCAACCTGAACAACATATATAAAGCATGAATCAAACTTGTATACATACTTAAATTATAAAGTATATATATATACTACAAGTTTATCACAAAAAAGCATACATGTGATGCAGGTAAAGTAACTGATGGGTGAAGGCATACATGTGATGCACCATCAAACAATCCAGAAGCCTACAATTACAAAAAATAATGAACATGAATCGGAGTTGTACATAAACTAGTAAGCATATAAACACTTCAAATTAATGGATGAAAAATATACTAGTGGTATATGAGGTTGAGCCTCAACGGTCCACAAGTCGCGTGAAGAACTACCCACCTTGATGCTACATGAAGCACCCTAAAAAATTGAAAAAATATATCACACACATAATTAAATTAAATTTTTTATTATTTATTTTAAATGTACATATCAATTCAATGTATCTAGATGAAAGTGGATACTGTAAATGGGGGTACCGACATCTCTAGGTATCGAGGTAACATGATGTCTATTCCTCAATGACGTGGTATGATCCATCCTCTGTTAAAAAAAAATTGACTCATGTTATGGTTCATATGTGTATATATAAGTAATTTAATATTGTACTGTAAATTATATAAATGAATTTGTACCTCTGTAAGCTGATCATCGTGTGCCCACAGAAGATCAATATATTAAGAGACAACATCAACATGTGCAGCCTCTTCAACATCATCATAACCACCATAGGCAACATCAACATCATCAAAATTACCATCTCCTCCAGGGGAAGCCTCACTTTGTGGACCCATACATACATTACCGCAACTCGTGCAAACATGTGCTAAGCTGGGGGCAACCCTCAACTCACGCAACTGTTGTACCAAATGTCCTGACAGGGCACTTAATGAACCAAGAGCAAAATCCACTCCTCGATGCTGGGCAAGTGCTGGAAGAACCGGTAAAGGAAGAGGAACCAAGAGATCATCACGCACATAGTTTCTAACTCTGTTGCTCAATTTGACCCCTGACCTATCCTGGGGCATGCCTCTCCCGACCCCCTGAAATGATATAATATTAAAGTAATTGGGTTTTTTTTCCAATTCAAATTCGGCCCATAATTTTTTCAAAAAATGCATGGGGACCCCATGATTGGAGTGTGGCAGATAGTCAAAGACCGTCCACTACCTCTCCCAAAAGTGTCTAGCTATGCCTGGTGCCTACACCATCAAATTGAGATCTGTGGCTTCTTCGGATCTATCTCTTCACCTATCATAGGGTTCGCAAAATATTATTTCAAATCCATTAATTTTTTTTTTTATTCATTTACTTTTTTGTATGTTAGGCCATAAATGTAAAATGCACGCAATCCTTCCCTCCAACTACGATAGCTATCCAACTCGCTATCTAAAGCCTGTACAGACTGTACAATCCCTTACATACTATCTGCAAGGCATAACAACTGCGGAGGTGGATGAGGCTCACGTCTAGTGCTATGGATATCTCTAATCAAAGAATCAATATTCCTCCTAATGGTCTGCCTCAACTCATCAGGTGGAGGTGGAGGTGGCGCTAGACCTAATAGCTCATCTATCTCAAACTCATCCATTATGTGAAAATAACCTGCATATATATACAAACATGAAAATTTAAAATTACTATTTAATTTACATTTCACCTTCCAAAAAAACTTATAATTAAATACAATTTACCAACTTAAATATAAAAAAAGGAAACTCACATAGATCTATATTATTAATAGGTGGGTCTATTTTAATAATAAGCATTATTTAAGAAATATTATCCACTTAAATCAAAGTATAAGAAATATTCTACAAAATAAAACATCATAATGCCCATGCAACTCAAACAATACTTTTTAACATCTAAAGATGGGTTAGTATAAGTTCCATAAAAATTAAAAAAATAATCATGAGAGAGAGAGAGAATAGATAATGAATAATCATCTCCTCTAGACTCCATTGAGGGCTCATTCTCGATTAAGATATTTTTTAGTTGGTATTTTGGGCCATCATGGTGCATTTGTATGTTTGTTATAGAGAGATGGATGATTACAATACCTATGATAGTTGTACTTTGGGACCCATAATAGTTGACCATCTTGTCATGAGAGGCTTCTAATCATAATTTAATGGTAGCGTTGTGTAGAACACTTACATAACTACAATACCTATGATAGTTGCACCATAATGCTAACAAATAACATAGCTATTGGTATCTTCAACACCTCCACAAACACCCAACTAAAGACAAAGAACTGGGGGAAATGGTCTCAAGACTACAACAAACGAAAACTAGCATTGTTGGTGGACTAAATCACACCCAACCACCTATTAGAAACTAGAATCAAACATAAAGAAAACACACTATTTCAATCTCGATTGCAAGATCATACAATAACATACAAAGTGCATAAGGAGGAATACAAATACTTTTGACTCAATAACAAGCTCAAGGTATTCACAACCATTTAAATGATTCACAAATAATACACTAAAGAGTAGGATATTTTGAATTTAAACATAACTCTAATTAATGCAAGTTGATGCAATAGCATATATTTGACAATGCATCTGAAAAACATTTAAACAAATCTCAAATAATGTAAAAATATTTGACTAAGGAAGATATTTTTGAATGATCATTATTCTATTTAATACCACATCCAAATTTAGTACAACCTCCACAACTTACTCCCTTGCAGATTCTGTTTGGGGCTCATAATTAACATGATAGAGATTAACACTTAACATAACATAAGACCAACAATTTCAAACATTTAGAATAACCACCATAAGAATTCAAGAAAGCCCAAAAGGGGGAATTATCAATTCCAACACTAAATAATCAAAATATCAAAAGTATCAACAATAAGTCAAGTTTGACCAAGGATCACAAAATAGATAGATGGAAAGGTTTGGTGACTAGACTAGTCATAAGAAATTTAGAAAATTTGACTCTAGCCCTTATAATAATTATAAATTCTATCAATGACCACAATAAACCACCAATACTTGAAAACCACTTTCACATAACTAAGTGACTAATGTTAGCCACATTTGAGGGAGTAACAACTACATGGTCCCCGAGAATACAACATTCAAGGTACATTGGAGAATGTACCCAAGAACATCAAAAGAATGAGTTAATGCAACAATAAAGAACCAATACACTTAATTATGCAAATGGACATGTGTAGGATTTTATACCACATCCACTTGAAATTCCTTTAATGAAAGGATTAGGTCACTTAGAGTACCACATTAACTAGGAATGTACAATTTTACAAGACTAAGATGTACATTCACACTCAACTAATGATACTTTACACATTCACTTATGTAGGGCATGAATAGAATTCAACCATTTAGAGAATATCCACACTAGGGATATGCATTTACTTCATACAAAAAATCACTACCATGGGCTATGAAAAAATGATATCCACATACTTAACATGGAAAACACAATGGAGGCACTAAGCCCCATTAACACAATGCTCCTACCATGCATGTTTTCCTTTTAATAACTTAATTATGAACTTTACGCAAGATAGGGTTTGCACAAGATTATGACAAATAGATGTTGGATATACAAAATGCATATGACCCATTTAAACTTCTTCCTCATTCTTTTTAAATAGTGAAATTAATCATCTATGTTCTCACATATTGATAAAATATAATGCAAATTAGCGACATAAGTCATTAACCCAAATGATCTATATTAACAATTCACGTTTCTTTCACTTCTCCACACTACTATTTCACACATGCAATAATGCATTCTCATAAAATATCAATAAACAATACACCTTAAGGAAGCATATCAACACAAAATATTTTCCACATATCAAACATACACAATATTTTAACCTCTTTCACATTCAAATGCATCACCTCAATAACCTAATTCACAATGATCAATCATGAGCCAAATCATTAGCATTCCAATCAAATCAGAAAAATTCCCCAATCACAACATCTCATAAAATATGCTTGAGAAAGAGGACCACTTAAGGGCCACTAAGAAAGAATCAAAACATAGAGAAGACAATTGCACATGAAATAAATATTTAGCACACTCAAGGGTCTAACTAATATTTAACATGAAAATCTCAAACATATCATACTAGGGAAAACTAGGCAACAACCCTTGTTGCCAACAACATCCACACAACCAAAAAAGCATGAAGACTGAACAAGAACTCACACACAAGGAGTAACATGCCAAAGAATAATCATTCTCCACATCAAGATAATATTAAATAGGGGTATTTATTCTTCTCTAAGAAGTGCAAAAGGGCCTAGGAGACAGTCTTCCTCCACAACGCATTACTTGGGTTGGTTCACATTGAACTCACTAAAATTCCATACACGGTACCAAGAAACAAGGTACCAATCAACAAGACATAAACCAACTCACAATACAAACACTTACATAACTACAATACTTATGATAGTTGTACTTTGGGATCCATAATACTTGACCATCTTGTCACAAGAGGCTTCTAATCATAGTTTAATGGTAGCGTTGTGTATTTCATCTTTTCAAAGAAGGTAACTTCCATGGAATTACAATTTAGTACCCTTGCAATATTTAACCATTATCTTCAATTAGGCTACCACTTTATATTTTCAACTTGATAGGAAACGATTGAGAGAGAGAGAGCGTAATGATAGAGATGGTGACATCTACGTGTGTGTGAGAGAGAGAGAAGTTTATTGTTGATTTTCATCTCAGGTTTATTGTTCGTTTATTTCTATCTAAGGTATATTGTTCATTTTTTTCTATCTAAGGTATATTGTTCGTTTTTCTGTTTAGGGTTTATTATCTATTTTTTGTGTAATGTTTATTGTTCATTTATGTTTTGTTTTTTTGTTTTTTTCCTATGGTTTTAAGTTTTTACTATTTTTTAAGTTTATTGTTCATTTACGTTTTCATGTTTTTTGCAATATTTAAAAGCTAAAAACTATTTTAAACATGAAATTAAATAAAATAAGAAATGTTTTTCAAATTTTAAAACACTAAAATTAAAAAATAACAATAAATTAACATTTTTTTATGAAAAATAATAAAAAAGAATATGAAAAACAAAACTATGTACCTGGGAAGAGGTAAATAATGGTCTGAGGGGTCAGCTGGGATGAAAAAAATGGGTACCCATGCTCCTCTGAAACGTTTACTCATTTTTGAAACAATGAAAATGATGGAAAAAGGTTTAAAAAAATAAAATAAATCCATTCAAGAAACGGGCGCCCGTTTTGCTTCGGGCACCCGAACCAAAACAGACGCACGCTTCTGGAAAATGTGTGTCCATTTTTTAATGGCTCGGGCACCCGAAGTGAAACATGTGCCCGATTTGTAAAAATCAGGCACTCATTTCTAGCGGGCTCTTTTTCCAACCTGCGGGCTTTTGCGGGATTGGGACCCAACTTTTTGCATTTACCCATATCTGAACTGGTAGCACCTTTACCAAAACAGAGAGTTGAACCAGTTACTCCAGCAACATTAGAGAATTCTATAGTAACTGAAGAACAAGGAAGAGGAACAGAGAATTAGAAGACTCCTAGGTATGTGAGATTGAATCATTTTGAAGATCAAATCATTGGGGATAAGAGCAATGGAGTGATAACAAGAATAACACTGACAACTAATGAGGTATGTTTAATTTCACAAGTTGAACTGGTATCAGTAATTGAGACATGTAAACATGACTTTTGGTTAAAATTCATGGAAGAAGAATTAGATTAGATGGAGAAGAATAACACATGGACTTTGGTTCCCCGACCTAAAAATAAAAATTTCATTAGAACTAAATGGGTTTATAGGAATAAATTGAATGAGGATGGTCAAGTTAAAAGGAATAAGGCTAGATTGGTTTGTAAAGGATATTCTCAGAAGGAAGGAATTGATTATGGATAAATTTTTACATCAGTAGCTAGGATTGAAGCTATAAGATTATTTCTTGCCTATGTTGCTTATAAAAACTACAAGGTTTATCAGATGGATGTTAAATGTGCATTCTTGAATGGGGATCTTGATGAGGAAGTTTATATTGAGCAACCTAATGGTTTTTCACTATCAGATGATATTGATATGGTTTGCAGGTTAAGGAAAGCTTTATATGGATTGAATCAAGCACCTAGAGCTTGGTATGCAAGGTTGGATAAATATCTTTTGAAGCTTGGTTTTACTAAGGGCAGTTCTGATAGTAATTTATGTTATAAAATTATTGATGATGTATACTGATTGTTGAAGTATTTGTTGATGACATTATTTTTGAAGGTGAAGATAAATTATGCATAGAATTTTCTAAGAACATGGAGAAAGAATTTGAAATGTCTATGATTGGTGAGATGATTTTTTTTAGGTTTGCAGATTACTCAGACTGACAAAGATATTTTTATCTATCAAACTAAATATGCTAAGGAATCAGTGAAGAAATTTGGTATGGGAGATTCTAAACTGGTAAGTACACCTATGGTTACAAGTGAGAAATTGACAAGGAAAGATGTTTTTGCACTGATAAATCCTACAAGATACAAATCTATGATTGGAGGTCTACTTTATTTGACTTAGAGTAGGCCTAGCATTATGAATGTTGTTTGTATTGTTTCAATATTTCAGAGTGATCCTAGAGAAAATCATGAAATGGCGGTGAAAAGGATTTTTAGATACTTGAAAGGTACATTAGAATATGGCTTATGGTACCCTAAGAATATTAACTTTACTCTATGTGCATATACAGATGTTGATTGGGATGGACATGTTGATGACAGGAAAAGAACTTCTGGTGGAGCTTTCTTTCTTTGAAATAAGTTGGTTTCATGGATCAACAAGAAATAGTCATGTACTTCTTTATCTACTGCTAAAGCTGAGTATGTTGGTGTTGCAACTAATTGTACACAAGTTTTATGGATGAAGCAAATGTTGAAGGATATAAAGGTGGATTGTGATGCACTAGTAGTTATTCACTGTGATAACTCTGCTGCTATTGATATATCAAAGAATCTGGTATTTCATTCTAAGACAAAGCACATATCTATCAAGTATAACTTTTTGAAGGAGAAGGTGAAAGCAAATGAAGTTAAACTAGTTTATGTGAATAATAAAGAACAAATTGCCGATATTTTCACTAAACCTTTATCCATGGAATCATTTGAGTACCTGAGAGATAGATTAGGGGTTTCTGCTCCTCTGGCAGAGACTTTATTGATGCGGTTTGGCATCAGTTCGACATACATTATCAGAGATACTATTCATTCGAACACTGATGTGGGATGCTACTGCTCAGAGGGAGTAGTCAGCTTTGAGTTTCAGAGGCTTATGATTTTTTCCTTTGATATTTCTGTCAGATTTATGGCATTGATGTCAAAGGGGGATAGATAGTGATGTGAAAAATAAATTCAGAACTTTACAAAGATATTATTCAAAGGGGGAGACATTGATATTTAGAGCTATATGTGGGAGATTGTTGGCTGTCTTCCATAGGGGGAGACTTGTTTTGCATTTCTTGGTACTTAGATATTTTTCACATCTAGTGTTGCCATCAATACCAAAGGGGGAGATTGTTGGCCATTTGGTGGAATTGATAATGTGTTGCATTGATGTCAACACTAGCTATTTGGATTCTTTACCGACACCCTTCTAATCTCGGTAGGTTGAGTAGCTTTTGGTTAACTTGGATCCGGCATGATCCGGTTGACTCTGGTATAATCTGGTGATGGAATTGGCTTGTTCATGATACTCATACTCATATTTGGTCAGTTGTTTTTGGTCTGGCGATTGGATGCTATCCTTCTAACTTAGAAGATTTGTTTCTGGTTTCGGTGATGACTTCATCGATAGAGATTTTGGTGGAGATATTTGATGCATTGCATAATTGGTGTTGGTGCAGCTTCTAATGAAGTTTCAAGATGTTCTTGGTGATCATCTTCGAGACTTGGTGTTTGGAGATCATTGTTGAAGCATGTAGACCTATACTTGGTCCCGGTTGATTTAGGTTATGGACCAACATTAATGTAACGTGTGGATGGGACCTATTGTTGTATTTTTGGGATATCTTATGTGTAGATATTATTTGTTTTGGTCTAAAGCCAACATGGTTTGTAATTATGTAATTGGTTTACTGTCTGGTAGTCGACCTAATTGTTTGTGGTCAAGGGTTTGTATCAATAAGATGTAAGATCTCATTATAGATCATAATGGTTATTGTAAGAGGTCATGGTCAAGGAATGTAATGTGCGAATAATGTAATATCATTCAGGCAGAGGAGTTGGTTGATCATTGGAGATCAAATTGGGTTTGTGTAAGAGGATTTAGTCCTTTGGTATTTAGATTAACCGGAATTGTACTCAAGCATTAGAGATGCTATCTTTTGCAGTTCAACACTTCTCCAGATTGTAGTCTGGATTTATATGTAGTCAGTGAGGCTCCTTTTGCGGTGTGCAGTGTGCTCTAGGTTGTTGGCCTTCCTACAAGTGCAGGCCCCTTCATTATAAATTCACATACTTACTGCAAAAGTATTATCTGACTATGGGTAGGCTTCCCATCATGTTTTTTCCCTTTACCGGGTTTTCCACTTACAAATCTTGGTGTTATGTGGATGGATTTTATGTTGTGATTATTGTTTATGTTAACTTCTATTTCGGTATTAAAGTTTAAATTGCTAATGTTTTTGGTAATCTATGACAATTGATTCACCCCCTATCTCTCAGTTGTCTTCTGATTATCTGAACTCTCTAACACATTGTTATATCATTTTGTGGGAGATTGTTGGTTGGCTTCCATTGGGGGAGACCTGTTTGGCATTTCTTGGCACTTGGATCTTGTTCACATCTAGTGTTGCCATCAATGCCAAAGGGAGAGATTGTTGGAAGTTTGGAGGAATTGATTATGCATTGCATTGATGTTTTGTCATTGATGACAACACTAGTTGTTTTGGTTGTTTACTAGTTTCCAATTGGTTCCGGTAGAGTGGTTGATTATGTTATTGATCTGGTAGGATATGATATGCTTTGGTTTGTGGAATTGGTTTGGATCTATTATTCATGCTGCTAAGATGTGTATCACAATCAGTTGGTTCTGGATTTGATGACTCAGGAGCTATCATTTATTCTAGTAAACCTTTTGGTCACCAGTAAGGGTTTTACTGGCAGAGCTTTGTTGAAGATCTTTTGATGCACATGATAAGTGATGTTGGTGTAGCTTCGACATGGCTTTCAGGATGGTGTTGGTTATCTTGTTCATGTTACAATTCATCAATAGTGTTGGTTTTGGTTTATGGCGACCTATTTTGGGTCCGGTGTTATCTAGGTTATGGACAGGTTTCTGTAATGTGTTGGAGGATGTTCCTAATGAGTTACTAGTGTGATTTAATGTTTTGTTTACATTGTTTTCAGCTAAAGATGACTTGGTTGATCATTGAATTATGGCTTTATGTTATAAATTTATTGTTTTATCTTTTGGGAGGTCGACCTAATTGTTTAGGTCCTGGTTTGGTATAAATATGATGTAAGATCTCTTTGTAGATCAAGGGTTGAGAGGTTAGGGTTATGGGATGATCTCTGTCCGAATAATGTTGTAATCATATGCAGAAGGCTTGGTCGAGCATAGGTGATAGAATTGGGTTTGTAAGAGAGGTTTAAGGCCTCTGGTATTGAGCTTAACCGAAACTGTACTCAGGCATAGGAGATGCTATACTTCCAGTTCACTCTTTTTTCTAGATTGTAGTCTGATGTTTATGTAGTTAGTGAGGCTCATTTTTGTGATGAGAAGTGTGCTCTAGGCTGTTGGCCTTCCTACATGCATAGGCCCCTCATATTGTATTCACATACTTACTACAAAAGTATTATCTGACTATGGGTAGGGTTCCTACTGTGGTTTTCCTCTTTACCGGGTTTTCCACGTTCAAATCTTGGTGTTATGTGTTATGGATGGATGGTAACTATTCTGTAATTTATGTTTATGTTTAAATGCTTTATCAGTCATTCCAGTATTTAGTTTATGTGTTCTGGTAATAAGGATTTAAATGCTTAAAGTTGTATAATTCAGTGACAACTGATTCATCCCCCCCCTCTCAGTTGTCCTCTGGTTATCTGAGTTGTCTAACAGTATGTTTATGAGGACTTCACATTAAGGATTGATTGGAGGTATGTAATAAACAAGGGTAATAATTAGAAAAAGGCACAACCTTTCTTCTTAACTAGTATTTAAAAAATAAATATCTAGTCTCAAATAATATGTTGTATTTATTTTTAGAAAAATGGTTTCAATTAAACATCTTATCGAGTAGAGATAATGAGTACAAAAAAGCTAGAGAAATAGGATAAAGAGTAAATATTTTCTACCCTCCACTTAAGATCTGTTTTTCATAATCTTATGATTATAGCCAATTTTTGTCATAAAATAGAATAAGCATTTTAAGAAGACTCTATAATGTAAAATGATAAATTTTAAACAAATTATCATAATTTCTATAAAATACATTTAATATATGTTTAACTTATGTAATTTTAAAAAATAAAATGCAACTTATCGTTTGAAAAGCAACTTCAAACAAATAACTATGACATGCAAAATTGTCCGTCAAATTTAGGCTTTGCTTCCATTTATTTTTACATTATATATTCATTATTAATATACTTTTGATATAGAAAAAAAATATTGCACATACTCTAGTAGAAATGGTTCGAAGAATATATATATATATATATATATATATATATTTTGTTCATGTATTGTGTGTATCAAATTAATCTTAAGCACTTGAGACGGTAACCTCCTTGAGAGAGATGAATAGATTTTTACATTCCCTTCTCTATTTTAAAAGATAACAATCTCTCCCTACTTCTATAAGCTTCAACTCCCTAGAAGAAAATAAATGGCAGCCCAAGCTTCAAATAGTTGAAATGAAGCTTATGAATTATTTTCCAAAAAATATCTTTCTATTGATAATGATATGTGCCTATTTCTTGGTTGATGCATGATTCATAAAACCACGTTGCTTCCCACTTAGATAAAGTTTTTGATAAAGATTTACGGGTTTTACATAGACCTGAAACCAAAAGTTTTACAGCAATCGACCATCAACCAAACAGACATGAACCAACATCAAAATGGGGGAGCACCCCCGAATAGTCACGAAAAGAAAAGAGACTCAGACAAACAAGACAAAACAAAAGAAAGACTCTCAATTAAGAGAGAGCACCAAATCCTTGTTCATCTAGATGGAAATCTTGTTGATTTCTTCCATCTTCTCCATAATGAATCTGGAGGTACCCTCATTGTTGTTCTTGCTTCTGGTTCTCAAACTAGAACCAGTGGTTTTGTTGTCTCCAATGACCATAAACTATGGTAGGATTTGTAATCAAGAACCATGGCATTGATCTTTTCAAGGCTCTTTGTACTGTTGTTCATGGCTACTTTGCTTATGTCAACCAGGTTCTTGAGATTTTTCTTTATCTCTGCCATAAACTATTCCACCTTTTCAATTCTTGGTTCATGATTGCATTTCATCACCTCAACATCCTGGGAGAGCTTTTGGGTCGTAATCATGAGTTTCTCAGATTTGTTGGGCTCAGGGGAAGTAGTGAAGATATCAATAATCTCTTTAACCCCCACTTTAAGGGTATCAATTTCGTGCTCCACCCACTTCCAGTAGCTCTCATGGGTTTTGGTATCTTCCATAACCAAATTCATCAAGTTACCAGTCCTTTGTATCCCACTATTCTCTTCTTTGGCCATGGTCCCATGTTTTTCTTTCAGGACGTTGATAGGGATGTCGAATTTAATTCCGCGATTAGAAATCTTCGGACCATGGTCCTTAGCCGCTAGCTTCTTCTTTTTAGAGAGGGGCTTAGCCTTAGAGATCAGTTTGCTGGTGGTTTTGTATTTTCTAGCCGCCCATCTGAGAGGATTCTTGCTGCTAAATGTCCTAGGGGGGACCATCATCTCCCCTTCATTCACAGGTTTATATTTAGGGTCATCAAGAGGAACCCCACTTTCTTCCAAATCCATTTCCGAGTCAGAGACATCCTAGATATCAGTTTCTTGGCCAGACTCGGTTAGAGGGGGCACAAATTCAAGGGATTTAGCGTACTCCATGATGAGCACAATAAGTCCCTCATGGAGAGCAGGGTTGTTTGGATTATCCAAATGTTTTTCCAAGATATTTTCAAGAGAGGAGGCCAGATAGAAAGGAACATAAATGATTTTACCATGCCTAAAGTGATTTAAAATGGTAAAATGAGAGAAAAGATGTTGGCATATCTGCCATCGAGCATAATATACCTCATGATGAACTCGGCCATGTCAGCCCAGGGAGCCATAAGATCTTTCCTATTGTAGCCACCATCAGCCATCTTGGTAACTCTAGAGCGCTCCTTGTCTTTGTCAAAGAAAGTCGTCAAGTCCTCACCAGTTTTCCTATCCGTATTAAATCTTCTGCCAGTCGTCGCCAAACTAGTGACCGTCGCCACTAGGGTTTCATCAATCTGATACTCGATGCCATAAGCCCTGAGACTCCCTTTTTTCCACTCGTTGACAAAGACTTTCATGAGTAGAGGAGAAGAGCCGTAGAGTCGATCCAAGAAACGGGCGATTCCCCCATCAACGACTTCCTGCCACACATCCTTGTTTTTCTTCCATTTCTCGCAAGTAGAAGGCTCTTGCCTGTTCTTGTCCCCACCCATTATGCTCCTAGTCGCCGAATAGTAGAAAATGGGCCACACCAGAGAAGGCACCAACCAGTCGCAGAAAGTGGGCCACACTAGAAAAGTCTCCAAATAGTAGCAAAAAATGGGCCACACAATAAGACAGAAAATCTAGTCACGAGGGAAGTTTCTAGATCTTCGGTTAGGAAAAACCAAAAAGAGTTGTTTCCCCATCAACTCAATCGAATCATGATGAAAGATCATTGATTAACACAGTAATCATATGGGCCAGCTCACACAGATTTCTTCGTATGTAGAATATTGTAAGTTTGAAATGAGAAAGCTCACAAGTAATTGCATGAAAAGAAACGTCATAGATTAAATGAACAAATATTCAAATGCATTCAAGGCTGTTTATAAGAAGGCACTATAGATGCTGTGTTAAAAGATTCAGCAGCTTCAAAAATACTTTAGCAGCATAGCTAATCAAAAGAGTAAGCTCCAGGAATGAACTATGAACAGCTCAAGTGATACCACTCATCTTGTGTGCATGCGAATAGTGCTTAGGATTGTAATCAACCATAGCCAAGAATATCATGCAAAGATACCTTGTAAGAAGCAACCACGTGAAAAATGTAGAGGCATGGGGTATTTGAAATGATATACGCCTTATGGCTTATTTTAATATGATTTAATTCAGTTGTCAGAGGCCAATTTTGATCATAAAAATAAAACGAATATCTATCATTTTTAATATAGATAAGATATAAAATTGATATAAACTGTGACCACTAAGCTTGGTGATGCTTAAATAGAATATGCGGGCCATAGACAGAAATTAAAATAACAACCAAGACCAATCTCTAAAAAGTTGCTGATTAAATTCAATGTAGTGACGCAGTCTTTGTTTACCAGGAGTAATGTTAAAACCACAGTAGTTAGGTTGCGGACCTACATATTGTTTGGAATTTAAGTAGGGTCACAGATCGAAAGATTCCAATGCCTTCAATCTGTACGCGGTCTTGAGAGGCGGCGCCATAACATGGATGGATACTGTTAGTAAAAGATGTGTGGTGGCAGATTTGATAGATATGTTTTAAAAAATGAATGCATTAAGAGTCCCATGAAAGGCCACTGACCACTAGAGGTTTTTTCTTGTACAAGTGGTACTTGGACAGAACTTTTGAATTTTGTAATGTAATTAACAAGTAATATACAAATTCAGCTACACTTTATGTTTCCATGATTGTTGAAGTAAAAAATCAAAGATAATTTATTTATATAATATGATGAAAATAATCGTGACCATATGTTGAGGTTGATTTTTACCTTGGCATCTATTTTTTAAAAATGTCTTAGATATGATTAGATCTAATTTGTAAATATATATCAAATAATATCTAAAAATTAAAGAAGATTCAATAAGATCTTTATCTCTTATCCATTCTTAAAGTATAGGCAGGGCACTAATGTTCTTAGGTATCATGGCTATGCTTAAGTATTAAATCTTGGTTCTTAATTCTTATTGTATTTTCTAATAGTCTTTTGTCCCAAATATTTCAATTATTCCGATTTTGAACATCATTTGTCACACTCACACAATCTTGGTCTCTTTCTTAATTATTTCTTGCATAATTCTTTCACTCATACATGCATTCAATTTTTTTAAAGAGAATACTTCTTTTACAAGTCTATATGATTCACCATTGCAAATTTAAATATCAAAGATGTTCATGGATCCAAGCCTTTCAATTATTCCCCTCACTTCATCTTATCTTCATATATATTCATAATATTGCCATTTTCCATGAGTTTTTCTCCATTATTGATGATAGCTTGAAAGGCCTACCTCAGTCTAGCTATGTTATAGATAGGACATTTTTCATCATCTTCAACCTTTCCATGTTACATGTTTTCTAACATTTATCTCCTTTTATCCTCCATCACTTGCACTCACCGCTCTTGTTTAAAACCTACATCTCCATACACACTACCATTATCACCTTACTAAGGTTACATACACTCCCAATATTCTAATGTTTATTCCTTAAGCACTAAAATATGACTAATATGGGAATAACTAGAGCAAATTATGAAGCACACAAACCCTTTTTTCCTTTCCATCAAAAGTTTTTCTATTGATATCTTTAAAGTGGTGCATGATGTGATATTTCTAAAATAGGACAAGGTTGAAAAAAAAAATTTACAGCAACAATTTTGTTAAAGATTTAGATTTGCTAAACCAATGAACATGAGTGTGGTGCAGATAGGATGTAGTATGTTGTCATTAAATGTCAACCCTTCGATTTCAACCATGACCTATACTAGCACACTTATATGTCTAAGGGGGAGAAGATTGTAGTATGTTGACATTGATGGCAACTTATAATATAGTTGTGAGAGGATTTTTTATAGATATAAATAGGAGATGGTTTTGTTTGATGCATACATAGAGTCGACATGGTTGATGGGTCAATAAAGAAATCGTAAATCCACTACATATGACATGAAGCAATCTGAAAGTGGTGGATAGTCTATTTGTGTGTCTAGAGTATGATGTGATGATGGGTACACATATTCAAGGGCATTTTTTCAAGGTGTTTATAGTGTTACCTTGTCATTTGTATGCACCACATCTTATGATATTATTTGAAAATTTAATCAAGGCATAACTTGGTATATTCTAAGGAAAAAACATAATATTTAGGTCTACATTCCTTTGCATTACAAGATCTTATCTTGCAGTTCTAATGTTGAGTTGGTTA
This sequence comes from Cryptomeria japonica, assembly GCF_030272615.1. Classification (NCBI taxonomy): domain Eukaryota; kingdom Viridiplantae; phylum Streptophyta; class Pinopsida; order Cupressales; family Cupressaceae; genus Cryptomeria; species Cryptomeria japonica. Next base: position 383,812,053 of record NC_081411.1, on the reverse strand, counting down.
AGTAGGAAACATGTTATATAAAAAGTTTCTAGTGGTAACTTCTTCCACATAATGTGTTATAGTTCACTATGTACCAGACAATGCTAAGGCAGTGTAAAGTTCTTCACAGGAAAACTAGAATGCTTCACACTCCTCTAGACAAAGAAATATGGCTGCACAAATTTGAGGACATCTTCAATAAAGTCTCAAGTATTATATGCAAGATTTAGATAATTTCATTAACAAAAATTCAAAATCCAAATAATTAGAATGATAAAATTAATCTAACATGCTCTATTCTCAGTAGTATAGATTGTTTGTCCACTTGTACCAATACATAACTCTTAAACCTTCACCATGAGGCATTTGTCTAGTCTGTTGTTTCTAATGGCTTAGGAAGACCTCTTTACTAGGATTGATGTGTTGATCTTTTGAAAGCATCACCCTCTAATGTAGGGTACTTGGTTATATTTGTGTATCTTATAACTAGCACCATTTTCTCTCAATTATAGGTAAATTAATTTCAAACATTAGTAGTTGATTTAGAAAATTTTGAGCATAAAATATACCTGAATTGCCCTAGACTTCTCATTTCAAAATGATAATTGCTATGAAACTATGCCTCTAGAAACTACAATATATCAGAAAGTTCACATTTTTAAAAAATGTGTTGGTAACACAAGGTAGATATCAAAATGATCTAGGAAGTTGAGGAAGGGATTCACATAACAAATAGGTAGAGGTCTATGTAGACACGAAAGTATTCAATAATAATCACATCAATATCCAATTTCCACTGATGCAAATATGAGGCCTTTTCTTTTAAGAGAAAAACAAAAATTAATATATTAGAATCTCCTCATTATAACACTACAATTATATTGATTTAAGAAAATATATAAACCTTTATGATGAAAAAATCCACACTAGAAGCATCAAGACATTAGCCAGGGAATGCCAATCAATCATGTGTGCATTGTGCTTGTTATTATCCCTTTCCTCAAGGTGAAAAACAAAATAGGATGCATCTGTGTTAAGCTACATAATTTGGTAAATTCCTCATAGCCAACTAGATAGAGTCTTGATGCTAGAAAAACATCCATAACCTTGAAAAACATAGCACTACTGCTAGTGAATATCTATAGCCTTGGTACAATTATCCATGTCACCCAGACATAAAATTCTTTAATTAATATTTTCTACTCTTTGAGCTTTGTTCATTTATTGCAATCTTTAAATCCTCTAAATAATATAATGAGGTTGCCAGGTTGAAAACCAAAGTGGTATCAAGGACAACCTTTAGATTTTGTACTTAAAGTTTATGCATGCCTCTTAAATTCTTCACATTGAGGAAAATTAATTACTTCATTGTGAATGGTATCATGGATGCTACTGCAAAACCAATGAAAAGACAAAAATGGTATGAAAAATTATGACACAAAAGTTAGAACCTCAAGTCAAATCAAGGTAAATCTTGAGATATAAATAAGAAAAATAAATAGATTAAATTTTCACTTATCTTTTAAAAGAAAAGAATTATATTAGTATCTTTCATTTTCATTAAAAGGACATGTAAATAAACTTACCAAATATATAAATCATTAAGAACAGTGTCGTAAACACCTTGACACTTGAAAAGAGGCATGATCATCCACCTCAATATACAAGCGAATAGTTGTCCACATGCACAGAGAATTGAGTTGTCTATAAAAAGTAGTTTATTCAATTCATAAAATCATCTCAAACTAAGATGATTAGGCCTATGTAAGAGAAGTATTAGTGAAATTTTGCAAGTTCAAGTAGTAATGGATATCCCATTAGACTAACTACTGGAAAATTGTAGAGGGACATTTTGGGTGTAGTAAGTGACACAAGGGTGGAGTAGTTGATAAATATAGATAATGAACTAGTCCCCGCTACTGTCAAATGCGTCTCAGGGAAGAATTTCTTAGCATGTAAGGACTAATATCATGTTAACATTGATATTGCATCTCTCTTTGTGGGTTCCTTGCTTGATCCTGGAGCTCCAAAGAATATAATTATAAGGCTAAGTATGTGGTTTCTTGGGAAAGAGATCACTGGTGGGTTGGACCAAATCTTGGAGGTAGCTAAATATGTAGTGGGCATCCCTACAACAATGTATTTGAAGACATACCTAGAGAAGGATACAGTTGTACCCTAGTGGCCTTGTGGCCAATTTCAAAAGCCACTCTCCTAGAAACAATCAAATGCAATGTGACCATGCCATCAAATTCCTCAAAAAAGAAACTAGAGAGGAACCTACCTTCATCTAAGGGTGGCTAGAAAACTTCGAATTCTTGGTTGCCAATTGGGTTCTAGATAACAATGACAGTGATAGTGATATCCCTAGAAAAATAGAATTATTGTAGATAGACAAATATCACTAATACATTTAGCCTAAAATTCCGACAGAGGTTTCAGACGGACAAGGTATATTGTGATAAAACTTGTTTTTTTTTTTTTTAAATGCCCAATTTTGTCGGAATTCCGACGATAATGCAATGACATTTAGGGTTTATTTAGAAAAAGTGCCCGCGTTCATCGAAATTCCGACGACAGTGTGCATTACTTTAAAAAAAAAGAAAAGACCAAGTCATTTCATAAATCCCACCTCTTTACGAAATCCCGCCTCTCATTTGTCCCGCCTCGGTAGCGAACCTGTGGGTTTAATCGTGGTGGGGAAGATCAATATTGGTGTGACAAGCTTGCCACCCGATGACAAACACACCAACATTCCAAATCTATTGCAAGCACTAGATAACAACATGGCACCTTCCGTAATTAAGAGCCTTATTGAGGAGATCAACGAGAGGGAAGAAGAGAACAAGATCACCGGTATAATAGTAGACGCAATGACATGTTTTGGGTTAAAGGTGGTAGCCGATTTCTATAAGATTCCTCTCTTTGCTTTGCACGCATCACTCGTCGCCAACTGTGCCATCCACTACTTCATTATGAGGCCCGTCTCTCTTGGGACCCTTGCTTAGGATGGTAAGATAGAGTCACGCTTCTTCGTAATTTTTTTCTTTTCCTTATCTTTTAAAAGAAAAGAATTATATTAGTATCTTTCATTTTCATTAAAAGGACATGTAAATAAACTTACCAAATATATAAATCATTAAGAAACTTGTCGTAAACACCTTGACACTTGAAAAGAGGCATGATCATCCACCTCCATATACAAGCGAATAGTTGTCCACATACACAGAGAATTGAGTTGTCTATAAAAAGTAGTTTATTCAATTCATAAAATCATCTCAAACTAAGATGATTAGGCCTATGTAAGAGAAGTATTAGTGAAATTTTGCAAGTTCAAGTAGTAATGGATATCCCATTAGACTAACTACTAGAAAATCGTAGAGGGACATTTTGGGTGTAGTAAGTGACACAAGGGTGGAGTAGTTGATAAATATAGATAATGAATTAGTCCTTGCTACTGTCAAATGGGTCTCAGGGAAGAATTTCTTAGCATGTAAGGACTAATATCATGTTAACATTGATATTGCATCTCTCTTTGTGGGTTCCTTGCTTGATCCTGGAGCTCCAAAGAATATAATTATAAGGCTAAGTATGTGGTTTCTTGGGAAAGAGATCACTGGTGGGTTGGACCAACTCTTGGAGGTAGTTGAATATGTAGTGGGCATCCCTACAACAATGTATTTGAAGACATACCTAGAGAAGGATGCAGTTGTACCCCAGTGGCCTTGTGGCCAATTTCAAAAGCCACTCTCCTAGAAACAATCAAGTGCAATGCGACCATGCCATCAAATTCCTCAAAAAAGAAACTAGAGAGGAACCTACCTTCATCTAAGGGTGGCTGGAAAACTTCAAATTCTTGGTTGCCAATTGGGTTCTAGATAACAATGACAATGATAGTGATATCCCTAGAAAAATAGAATTATTGTAGATAGACAAATATCACTAATACATTTAGCCTAAAATTCTGACAGAGGTTTCCAACGGACAAGGTATATTGTGATAAAACTTGTTTTTTTTTTGAAAAAATGCCCGATTTCGTCGGAATTCCGACGATAATGCAATGACATTTAGGGTTTTTTAAGAAAAAGTGCCCACGTTCATCGAAATTCTGATGACAGTGTGCATTACGTAAAAAAAAAAGAAAAGACCAAGTCATTTCATAAATCCCGCCTCTTTACAAAATCCCGCCTCTCATTTGTCCCACCTCTGTAGCGAACCTGTGGGTTTAATCGTGGTGGGGAAGATCAATATTGGTGTGACAAGCTTGTTGCCCGATGACAAACGCACCAACATTCCAAATCTATTGCAAGCACTAGATAACAGCATGGCACCTTCCGTAATTAAGAGCCTTATTGAGGAGATCAATGAGAGGGAAGAAGAGGACAAGATCGCCAGTATAATAGTAGATGCAATGACATGTTTTGGGTTAAAGGTGGTAGCCGATTTCTATAAGATTCCTCTCTTTGCTTTCCACGCATCGCTCATCGCCAACTGTGCCATCTGCTACTTCATTATGAGGCTCGTCTCTCTTGGGACCCTTTCTCAGGATGGTAAGATAGAGTCACGCTTCTTCGTAGTTTTTTTCTTTTCCTTCTTGCATTTTGGTTAGACTAGTTGTTTTTGGTGTTATTGAAGGAGCTCCCAAAGAAGAGAAGAAAGTATGGTATATTCCCTCCATGCCTCTAGAATTGAATAAGGATGGAATAATAGAGAAGGGGGAGATTGTTAGAGCCATTGACAGGTTGCTGGTGGGAGAAGATGGCACAGAGATAAGGAAGCACGTCACCAAATTGATGAGAAGCAGTAGAGATGTGGTGAAGGAAGGAGGATCCTCATTCAACAACTACAGTAAGTTTCTTCACCAGATGAAGAAATAGCTTCTTGACTGAAATATTAGGCCGTCACTTCTTTAGTTTATCAGATTTTTTGTGGTGCGGAGGAGAAACTGGGAGGATATGTGGTGATTCAGATTCATTTGGTTTATTGATTCTATAATGGTGAAATTTCTATAAATGATTTCTTTTTCATTTTCTTTTTTCATCCTTTAAAGGGAATGTCTTAATGTGTATATATATAAATCACATAATTTTGTATGAGATTGGGCTCATCATATTTGTCTTGTTTTAACCTTTTATATTTATCTTTAATCATGGTTAGAAGATGGCTTGGTTAAGACATAAAATTAACATCGAATATCCACCAAGAAACCCAACCTTTTGGCTTCTCATCATGAACTACCTCTTTCATCTCCTTGATGAAGGCATTTGCCAGCTACACAATGCTTTTTTATGAGAATAAGAATGAAAGTTATAAGAAATTCTTCATACACTATACCTCCATGTAAATGTTTACCTTGGAAACATTAAAGATTACTAACCTATCGTATGACCTTTACAACACCATCCATTACAACAATCACTTGGTTTAAGTTTTTACATCATTGTCCATCCTTTGAAACTTAGCAGGAGTAAAAGAAAGGCCATGGACACTTATGACAGCCACATGAATGTGAAAAGATAATTAACCGAAACCTACCTTGGGATCTCCTTGGCCAATCCGAGGGAATACAATATGAATGAAATCCAAACTGTAGATTCTCCCAATGCTTTTTGTCATTCAAAATGACCTCCAAAATGTATTGTTCATAGGTATACTTTGCAGTCGCTTGTACATCATGTAAGCTATCTAGAAAATTTCAAATGGAGCATGTAATATTTTGAACTTTCTAATTTACAAATTTATGTGTGCTAGTTGCATTTATTTAAATTCAAGAATCCACTTCACATCTATATTAGCAAGATTCTTCTCTTTGCAGAGATTCAAACTATTCAAGAAGGCTTAAAACTTAGCCTCGTATTCTGGACCAATAGATAAAAAAAATTGAAATAGCTCACAAAATCTCTTCATTATAAAAAATCTTAGGTTTATACTTAGCCACCCCATCAAAGTTCAGTTTTAAAGCCAATAAAGGGGGGATTCCATTTTATCATTTCTTTTTTATATCTTTTGGAGATTTAAGGGCCACTAACATAGTATGTCAAAGTGGATCTAAAAATGTATCATTTTTTTGTTAGTTTATAGTCCCACTAAGGGAAGTTTAAGAATCATATTATCTAATTTTTATTGACCAGTAGCATTTTGTAAATATCAATTATTATTATTTTTAGATTGAATAAAACAATTAAATATTACAAAATTGAAGCTACAGAAATAACTAATAAACATAACTGAATCACTAGCAGTCTAATAACTCGGAAAAAAAACAAATGATAATGATTTTGTTCAATCAAAGATTCTTTTCTTTAATACCTACTCAATCAAAGATTATTTTCCCTTGACTCAACCTAAATTCCACACACAATTATAGGAGGTCTCGTTATGCATGTCACTTCCCATAAGGAGTTTCCCACTTGAAGCATATCATATCATTTTAATGCACCTCCCCACTCGAAGCATATCATTTTAATGTCCCTCCCCATGATAATTATAATTTTTATCTATGGAATTGGCTTCTTCTTCATTCATTCTCTAAGCGTTCTAACCCTTTATCTCCTCCCTTCAAACTTCTCCAAAAATAGCAAGAATTAGAAAAATTATCCAATAATCTTTAATATAGATAACATGTTAAAAAACTTAACTGTCACCAGAGTTAAGATCTCGGAAATATTTTATTCTTTTTGCGTTGAGTGGAACATAACACGTGTCACCTTGGTATCATTATTTTTTTTGCTTCCAGACAAACTAAAAGTGATAAGATTGTTTCGGTGTAAGCCATTAAGAAAAGTTGTCACTGATTTGATGGCTAATCAACTTCCCTCTAGGTGTGGGAGACTCTACCGGTAGCGTACACATCAATATGGTAATCATATCTTCATATGCCATGGCTGCAGCGGGGAATGGGGGCTGACATTGATCAATCAGTCGTTGGTAATGGGAGACATTATTTTAAATGGTATGAAAAATTTCCAACTATGGCTAGATAGATCATGCTTTGGTTTTCAGGAAGCCATTGGTGTGAAGTTGATTGCATCTTCTGGTGTTAGATAATTTGTATTTTCCTCATTGTAGGGAAGATAGGTTGTGTACTTCATATTTTAATGCTTATCTTGAAGGAGATCGGATATGTGGTGGACATTTATTTCAAATTATTATTGTCCTACATGACCTATATAATCAAGGGGTTCTATTTATAATCTCATTCATTCATATTGTAAACTTGAATTCATTGATAGGAATATAGTTTATTCGTGTCATATTGATCTTCTCATTTTGTTGTGCTTTCCATTAGACCTCTAGATCTTGGGTGGCCATCTCCATAGTCAAATCTTAAAATATTTACCTTTCTAGATTCTATAAAAGAAATGGTTTTATCAAGAATATCATATGGAATAGCTTCTAAATATTTGCATTTGATAACAATATTGTTAGACCATTTTGCTTTATAGGAAAATAATCTAAACTAGACTTTTTTTTTCAAACTAAGACAAAACAAAGTAAGGTAGTACAATAATCACTTTGTAAAAATAATTAGCTAACACATCTTCTTTTGGGAATTTTTGTATTTAGTTCTTCCTTTGCAAATCAACATACCCTATTTTGGTTTCCCAAATATTTACTAAATAACTTTGAAGATAAATTGGGAAGAGAATCCATCATATAGATATTTCTTTTCAATAGCCTTAGAGGACATTGTTTTGTCTATCATTTATTATAATAGCTAATACCCAATTTTTTTATAAGATAACAAGAAAAACCTCCTCTTCACAAACTATGTTTTCCTTAATAATCCAATAATGAAAAAAGTAACCCACATAAAAATTACTTACTCCCTACCATGAAGGCAAAAGAACATCCAATTTAAAGATTGATGTACCAAAAGGAAAGAAATATCACCTCAATATCTGTCTTGAACTTATACATTGAATCTATACACACGAGAATCTCCTTAATAACTCTCTCACAACTTTCAATGCTAGAAGAATGAGTGTTTTCACAAGACTTTCATACTATGATATTTATATCAAAATTCACTTGCATAGTTTTAGAGTCAAGCTAACCCATTCTCATGAGTAGTTTACATGAACCCCTCATAAGAATGGATCACTTAGTACTCATTTCATCAAAGTGATGCTCATAGCGGTGAAGCATTAGGGATTCCTAGGAGATCACCCATACTAATACTACTCTAAATCAAGCATGTTTAACCATGTAGATTGTCCCAAGATCAAACCCATTCAACTTGCCACCCCATTTGCAAAACCTTCATCAAGTGGTGTGCCTTATAAACCATTCATTATAGAGAAAATTTAGCTTATCCATTGACAAGTGGGAGGTGTTGATGTATTTTTTATGCACATGCGAACGTAGAATAAAATACCCAAAATTATCTTATCCTCTCTTGAACAAAGTTACTCAAATGCTAGATATTTGCTTAAGGATCACTTGAGACAACTCGAAGGTTCTGGTATGTCAGGTCACGACGTGTGGATAAACATAGTTGGTTGATGTGATCGTTGGTATCACAAGGGGACTTACGTTGAATTGTCGAATGCTTGAATAGCTAGAACTTGATCATCTGATATTTCAATCTCGCGATGCTTTTTGTCCTAAACTAACTTGAATTGAAAATAGGGAAAAAGGTGAAGTGTTAATAAAATCTATTCTAAGGCCTAGACTGTAAGAAGATGGATCCTAGTTTATCCCTTTAACCCTGATTAATTTATTTAGAGTGTTTAGTTCCATTTTAATCCTTTCTTTTACAATTAAATATTATTGAAAAATTGTATTATTGTTCCAAATTTTGTGGATATTTAGGAGACACAAATAAAATATAAATGTAATCATTCCATATTTTAGTAGGAGATATTGGAATGAGACTAACAGGAAGAGTAGTAAACATGAGTCACAATGAGCACTTTAGAATAAATCTAAACATTATAAGGAAGAGTAGCTTGGAAAAATAGAAGCATAATTTATTTTCCAATATGCAAGATTATTACTTGGGAAAGAATCTTGAGGAAGGATTCATTAATGAAATGGTCATTAACAAGATGGAGAGAATAATAATTATGAAGAGATAGATTTCACATGCTACTAGGTGACTAGATTGGAGAGAAACTAGAGGCAAATAATTTAGCTTGGCCATGACACAAAGTCTTAGAATAGATGCCAACCTTGGTGAATGGAATGAAAATCCCAAACAATTAATGAGTGGTGAGACAAGTAGAGGCATGCATCTATAAATTTTGTTTTGAATATATATAAAATAAAGAAAAAATGGGACTAAAACCAAGGGAAATTCACATGGAAAGGATATGATGAAAATCAAAATAAATAGTTTGAAGATAATATTAGTTACCTAAAGGATATTCCACTTGATTATTTGGTATATCATAACTATTTTTACAAATTTTGAAACCATTAGAGGTACCTTTTACTTCTGTAGATAAAGCATTCATTCATGTTGAAGTTGTGATAGCTTATTTGCCTCTTTATAGACAACAAATTATCCATACGAATTATCATATATAGTTGTAACCTCCATCCCAAACCACCTATTTCACTCTTCTTCCTTTGTGTACCTCTTTTATTCTTCCATTACCTCTTCGCTTACCTAAATTTAATCCAAAACATAGTGTATATAGCATCAAAAAAATTCCATATTTGATTAATATTATCCACAACATATCGAAAAGACAAATACCACACTTACTATGTAATCAACCAAAAATAATTTACTTACATATTCAAAGAGTTCAATAATGGAGAAACATCCATGTGGTGCTCTACACATGTCCTTGAAGGTTCAAGAAATACTTATCCTCTATTGGTCCAAACTTTAAATCACTTTCCATGCATGAAAATAATTGCAACCATACACAATTTCCCACCCAATGGATTCTCTCAAACTAGTTTACTATCTTAACATAGGGTCAAGGAAAAGCGGGCCAAAATAGGAATCCAAGTGTCTTAAAAGCCTTCAAGACAACAGTGGTGAGGATTGAATTTCTTTCTTTAGTGGTATCTTTCTATAGATTAATTAGTTGGGGATTGTATTAGGACCTTTTCCTAATTAAAAAATATATATAAAGATTACATCCCTAAATATTGCATTCATAATAGAATAAATTTCTGCAATATTGACACTATATTCATAATATATTTATAGTGATGAATAAAGAAATATTTAAGATTATGAAAAAATTGATGTTTTCTTTCTCCCAACCGTCATTGGATATTGGGTGATCTTTGAGGCATTATGTCAAATAGTTCATGTGCCTTATCTAAGCTTACATATTTTGCATGCATGTGTACTTGGGCAGTTGCACTACAACATCTATACTCACTAATCACATTTGGTTGGAAGTTTCTAAATCCATTTCAAACACATCTTGTGCATATCTTGCAATCTATGCTAACGATGATTGTCTTTAATGGCTTCATTGTGTGCATAATTGATTGGCTCTTCACTCCTAAGACCTTCAAAAGTCTTTACTGGCTTCATTGAGTCCTTTTGTCTTCAAAATTCACTTGCACCAAATTGATTTCTCCTTCAATGCTTGATTGCCTATTCACTTGGAATTGAATTGATTTTATAACTAAGAGATCACTTGATTTTATATGTCTTGAAAGCATTTTATCCCGATGGCTTTAAATTAAAGTACTTTCTCTTCTATCTGGTATTGGTGGAGCAGATCCTTTTATGATATGTAAGTTGAGAATATTTTATGAAATGTCCCTAAATGAATACACTTTAAACTGATTTTAATATACCTTGAAGTGTGCAATATGGAAGGTTTGTATTCTTAATCTCTTGCCCATTTCTTAATTTAAAAGATGATATCTTTATTAACTTGATTTCTCCTTCAATTCTTGATGAATGCTTGATTGCACATTCAATTGGAATTGAATTGATTTTATAATTAAGAGATCACTTGAATTGTAGGTAAACCCCTTCAAATGACAGGGTAGGCTTCCTTTTATACCTAATATATGTCTTGAAAACATTTTATTGTGATGGCTTTAAATTAAAGTAATTTCTCTTCTATCTGTTATTGGTGGAGCAGAGGTTGCATTGCATCGTTCTAGGATACATATTTCTGCAGATACAACACAAGTTAAATGTATCCCAGGTCGATGCAAAGCAACCTCTGCTCTAGAGATCACCAAAAAATAGAGAAAGAACTTTAATTTAATGCCATTAGGATAAAAGTCTTTAATCAAGACAAATAAAATTTGAGTTTGATTGTCATCATTTACTTTGCCAAATTCTTCACACGTAACTCCTGAATCAATTTCCTACTCACAAGAATTTTATTATGTCTCAAATATAGCAAAACAGAAGGCTTCAAATAGTAAACTTGAACATGCAACTAAATCCATTAACTAACCAGAAGAACAAAATTAAGAAATGGTTTGATCATCTGAGAGATGTTGTAGACTTGCAACTCACCAGCTAAGTTTTTGTGGGTAAGAATTTTTTTTGTTTTGGTTATGGTTGTGGTGTTTATAGGGAGACATTTACAAATTTATATCTATTTTCACTATTTAATGGTTTATGGGTTTGTAATGGTAATTTAATGTTGTTTCATATTTTTGTATATATCCTTTATAATAGCCTATTATATTGATTTGTTCTATTATGCATAATGGTGTGGGTCAAACGGCTTTGCCGTCGGTGGATGAAAGCATTGAACGAGTTCTACTTTTAAAAATTACATGAAACATTTTTAATTTATTTGATTCAGTGTTATTTGCAAAAAATGATTATCAATGATGTTTCCTTTCTCCAAGAATTGTCTATGACCTTTCTGTAAGATAAAATGTAACATTGAATGACTAAATCTTTTCATTACAAATGCTTATTTTATTTAATTATTATCTCAGCATGAATTAAAATTTATATCTGTACGGAAGCAGAACATACAAGTCCAAGAGTCATGTGCAAGAAAATTTCCTAAAAGAAAGCAAGCAGGCATTATCTTGAATGACATGGAAACAAGCTCATCAGCTGCCTAGAAGAGAGCAATTGGAGAATGGCAGAGGAAAGTGTTTAACGGTGATAAATAGATAGATAGTATGCAATACAAACAAACAATGTTTGGAGTGTCTGATGTGACGTCTCTAATTTATGTCCGGAGGGTCTAACTGGTTTTGGAGTTCCTGCGAAACCTATTGGGCCACGCTCGGAGGAAATCAATGTGTTCATGCAAGGAGCACCTTTTTTATATTATGAGAATGATACTTTTGCACCTAGGGATATTTGGAAGTCAATATCCAAAAATTTCTATAGTGTGGACAAGAGTTGGTAGACTCGAAGTATAATTGTCAGCTTTCAAAAGACCAAGAGGTTATATACACAATCTCCCAATAGAAGAGAGATTTCAAGAATTACCTCTCCCCCCCATGACTATTCAGGAAGCACTTCCTCAAATAGAGGACTATTGGCCTCCATGGGATCAAAGAAAAATATTAAAGCATAGACTCTAGACGATGTGGTGGTGTCCTCCGTGAAGAACTCTACACTATAATTGAAAATTCACAAGGGAAACTACAAGATAGTGAAGAGAAATACAATCTTGAAAAGTGGAAAGAATGGATCTTGGTTTGGGTGGGGCCAAGTTAGGTGGCTCCTCTAGAGGTTGACGAGATAGAAATCATATTAGGATTTGAAAAAGATCACACTCGTGGAACTTCGTGTGCGAGTGATCGATTGCGGTGTTTGGGTAATGCATTCCAAATAGATACAGTTGCATTCCAAATAGATATAGTTGCATGCCATCAAGACTGTATCTATTTGGAATGCATTACCGAAACACCGCAATCGATCACTCGCACACGAAGTTCCACAAGTGTGATCTTTTTCAAATCCTAATATGATTTCTATCTCGTCAACCTCTAGAGGAGCCACCTGACTTGGCCCCACCCAAACCAAGATCCATTCTTCCCACTTTTCAAGATTGTATTTCTCTTCACTATCTTGCAGTTTCCCTCATGAATTTTCAATTATAGTGTAGAGTTCTTCACGGAGGACACCACCACATCGTCTAGAGTCTATGCTTTAATTTTTTTCTTTGATCCCATGGAGGCCAATAGTTCTTTGTTTGAGGAAGTGCTTCCTAAATAGTCATTGGGGAGAGAGGTAATTCTTGTGGTCGCTCTTCTATTGGGAGATTGTGTACATAACCTCTTGGTCTTCTGAAAGCTGACAATTATACTTCGAGTCCGCCAACTCTTGTTCCACACTATAGAAATTTTTGGATATTGACTTCCAAATATCCCTAGGTGCAAAAGTATCATTCTCATAATATTAAAAAGGTGCTCCTTGCATGAACACATTGATTTCCTCCAAGCGTGGCCCAATAGGTTTCGCAGGAACTCCAAAACCAGTTAGACCCTCTGGACATAAATTAGAGACGTCACATCAAACACTCCAAACATTGTTTGTTTGTATTGCATACTATCTATCTATTTATCACCCTTAAACACTTTCCTCTACCATTCTCCAATTGCTCTCTTCTAGGCAACAGATGAGCTTGTTTCCATGTCATTTAAGATAATGTCTGCTTGCTTTCTTTTAGGAAATTTGCATGCAAGAGACTCTTCAACTTGTATGTTCTAATTCCGTATAGATATAAATTTTAATTCACATTGAGATAATACTTAAATTAAATAAGCAATTGTAAAGAAAAAATTTAGTCATTCGATGTTACATATTATCTGACGGAAAGGTCGTAGACAATTCTTGGAGAAAGGAAACATCATTGATAATCATTTTTTGCAAATAACACTGAATCAAATAAATTAAAAATGTTTCATGTAATTTTTAAAAGTAGAACTCGTTCAATTCTTTCATGCACCGACGACAAAGTCGTTCGACCCACGTCATCTCTCGTCGTCGGAATTCCAATGCCCACTACTGAAATGCCTGACAAGGATGCTTTGCATTCCATGGCACTCCTCTGTCGGAATTTTATACTTTGGTGTCAGAATTCCGACGACAGCCCGAGATGGCGACGGTATTCGTTCGCGGAATGAGCATGCATGGTGGCCGTCAGAAAGGTTGTGGTAATGTTGAAATTGTGACGACCACGAGGATAGTCAGAACTTCTGACGCAAAGTTTTTGATGGCCATTTTTGTCGGTAGTGCGATGAAATGTGGTCGGAAATCCGACGATTGGCCGTCGAAATCTTGACCCAAATGTACTAGTGTATGGTGACAAGGGAGATAGTGAAGGTGGAGGAGATGGCCCCTAGACATTGTGATGTCACTTCCTACTCCCTTGTGCCACCATGCAATGAAAATGTTTCTTTGAAAACTATTATTATTTTTTTTGCAAATTTTAAAAAAACTATTTCAAAAATTTGTGATATTATGTAGAGGGTGTCATATATGTATACATATATTTTATAAAAATTATTGTGCAAATGAATATATAAATACATAATTTTTATATTTTTCTCTCTTGCAAAAATTATCCATGCACATGTTTACATTTCTTTTCTCTTTTTGATTTCCATTTAGCATAATTGTATTCACTTTTAAAAGTAGAGCTCTAATACATGAAAGGGTACAATTAATTTGTTGTCGAAATGTCATTCCAAATAAATGTGAGTTTTGACATTTCATTGAATTATGCACTTAATTTTTAAAATGAAATACTTGAAACACAACATACAAAAAATGGTGATACGAAGCGCATACCTATTTGTTGAAATGTGCATAATTATGCAAGGAAGTACCTACATTCAAACCTTACGATGTTTTGTTCCTACGCTGGGCAAGCATAGATCGTGAAATTATGCTAGGTCATAAGCATTTATGACCACACATACCAATAATTGTCTCGTATTAACAAGATAACAACTTTAGAATTAAATAGGGCATTCTAAAGGACCAACACTTTGCATAGACATTGCGGAAAAACTTAAAACCAATAAAACAACTCCACAAAGGAGAGGAAATGTGCAACTACACCTCTTGGAAATGAAAACTCCTAACTAATCTTCTTTAACCTAGCCTAAAACAACAAAAATGAGGCTAAATAAAAACATTTATTGGGGTTTTAAAATAAATTCCCTTCTTACCTAGATATTTAAATCTCCCATGCTTTTGGACTATAGGCAAAAGGATGAGTGCAAGCTATCAACTTGCAAATTTCCTAATTTGTTTCCACAAACCAAGAACAAGTGAACCCCTAGCTCTGAGCACCCACTCAAATGATTACAACGAGTATAGATTCCAATACAAATTAGGTACCATGTTGCAAATGAGGTTTTGTAACACCTTGTTATTCTACTCTTTCTATCTGATCTCTTCTTCTTTGTTCTCTACCCTTTGTCTTCTCTACTCTGTCCAGCTATGCTCTATTTTGCTCTGCACATTCTGTTTCGTGGTCTTTGTTGCACCCTCTCTTACTCTCTTGTCTGCACACACTTCTTTATTTGCCTCAGTCCTGTACACTCTGATCTCTTCTTGTTGCTTTCCTTCTTCTTTTCACCCTTGTGCTCTCCTCTATCTTCTCTCTTCTCTTTCTTTTGGATACCTCTTATATTTTCTTCATCTTATGATCTTCCTGCATGCAGTATTTTCTGCAATGTTAGATCTGCACTATCATCGTGTTATTGACCCTTGCTGGAGCTATTTCTCTACACTCTCTCTCACTTAGTTCTATAGCCTTTTCTTTTATAGTGCTTCTTCTCATGCACGCCAATCACACACTCTCTACTTCACACATCTATTTTTTCTCTTCTTTTCCTATTCTTTGCTTCTTCTTCTCGTTGCCTCTGATTTCCTCTTTCACTTTCAGATTTTTTTGTACACAAATTTTTATCAGTGTTATTGACAGCCCCGACTTCGTGTTATTGATACCTATGGAAAACACATTTTTACAGCCTCTATTTTCGCAAAGCTTCTACACTTACACACTTTTCATCTCACACAACACTATTCTTCAACGGCAACTCATACAACTTAATCTTTTTCCTTGGTGGTCATCATATTCTTCAAGAGTTTTCTCTCCAAAACATAATAGGTTGTTCCAGCTAGACTTTCCTTCGAGAAGCTGCATTCCCCAAAAATGATTTTTCGAGCCCAAAAATCATTTGAGCTGATCATAGTTGCATATTGCTCAGATCTAATTTCTTTGTCCATAGCTATGAACACTTAATGTGTCTCTTTGCCTTCCAATAATTCTTTGAATTTGAATTGTTATTTTTAGCAATTTATCTGTCTATCGGATTTGATATCCTTCCAAAGGATCTTCCTGAAAATCCTCTTGAGCTGCACACCTTTCTATTCATTAAATATATTATTACATCTTTCAACAACCTCTGCAATATGATTTAATTATGCACTCAGCCTCCAATTTGAAAATCATATCTTCAGTCACCGCTCTACTCCAACATTAATTTCTCTTCTAGTTTGTTTCTCTAACTGATAAAATCTTATTTGACACGCATTCCCCTTTTGGTTACGAAGATCTATCAAAAATATTTGTCTACCTAATCTTTCACCTATCACTGAGCCACTTAGTAGATAATGGGACCCATCAACAACTTCCTTTGTTTACAAAAGTTCCATGTGTCGAAGAAATCCACATTGGATTTGTGGGTTGTGCAAATGTGTTTCACAGATCACATAACATGCGTGTTTTACACATCGCAAAATAGCAACTCTTCCTTCTTGCGAGCTGGCAAGATAACGCGCTTTCAATCGATTTCCTTATCCTGCTTCATTTCCTCTCAGTCCTTCTTACCATGCACGCTAACGGGATTCATCCATTCCCTTTGGTATTTTTACGTTGCACGACCATCTCTCTCCAAGTGTGCATGTTGCGAGATAGAGGGGAACACACTTCCCTTTTCTCTTCATTTTTCCTTATTTCACGGGCTTCACCTCCCTACTTGGTCACATGAGATAGAAAGATGACTTTTCTTTTCTTTCCCCTGCATGATATTTTGTGTGCCTCTTAACTTGTGCACGATAAGGGGATCTATGATCTTCCCTCTAGTTCCTTATCCCGCATGACTTTTGTTGGTCACTTTTGACATTACGGAATAAGAGGGACTGCTTTGTTCATCAAACTTAAGTTATCCCATGCGACTAGTCACGTGACCTTTCTAATAATGTGGGATAGCGACTAGTGCCACTTTTGTGTTATCCCACGAGGCATTCAACATTCGACCAACATGTTGTGGGATAAGGAGAACACCATTTTCTTTTCTTAAGTGTTATCCTACAAGGTCATACACCTTCAACCGCACATGTTGTGGGATAGCAGGAAACATATTATGCTTCACTTAAGTGTTATCTCGCATGGTTATCTAACAAAAAATAACATGTTATCGGATAACAAGGTTCAGGTAAAAGTACAAAACTATGTCACGTTTCAAGCCAACATATCAGCACAAGTGAATTTAAGTAATTCTAACTAAAAATTAGTTTTAGTCAAACATATGGTCTATATATAGATTCCTTATAGCTAAGTAATATATGGGCCACAAATTTTCCAATTGGAAATGTCTACTAAATGTATATTTTATACCACTTAAGGTCAAATTACAAAAAAAAAAAAAAAACTCGATGTTTCAACAACTCCTACTCTTATAAATAATATATTTTTGGAAATGTAAAAATACCCTTTTGAAGATCTATAATTGAATTTTCCAAAATATATATTGTTTAATATTTTAATTAATTTTTATATTTAATATTTTAATTTTATTGAAAGTTGGTCACCAACACTAAAATATAAGGTTAATTATCTTTTTAAGGAAAAATACTAAAATTAATTTAAATGTTTTGAAAAATATATGATGCAGTTGAGAAAAGAATCTATGTCAAGATGATATAATTTTTTTCTAATTTGGATAAATAGTTAAGAAAAAAAGTGGTGGGATTTGGAAAGAGTTATATTTCAGCACATGCAACTTTTAAAATTTATTGAAAAATATATATTTATAAATATATATATATATATATATATATATATATATATATATATATATCTATGCACTAAAGTTTCAAGTTATCAATATACATAAAAAAATGAACAAAAAAGGTAAAAATTACTAAATAAAGTGTGGCAGCTTGTGTAACTTCAATTTTAGCATTTATTTTATCAGCAACTAAATTATAGTGTTTACTTTATAAAAAACTACAATCAAATAATTTTTTAATTTTTTCATAAAATTACAAACATAAAATAGACAAAAGAATATAAATTTAATTATTTTACATTATTTCAACAATAAAAACATATATTTCAGTTTCTATTGATTTAACTTAAAAATTTGAATTAGTATTGACCATTTCCTTTATAAAAGTGTGACAACTTTGTACTTTTACTCGTTCGCTATTTGCTTCACTTAAGTGTTATCCTGCAAGGTTATCTAACAAAAATTGACATGTCGCAGGATAAGCCAAGCAACATAACCTGCATGTTATTGACAACTCTGTCACACTTTAGCGACTAGCCCGCATAGTATTTTGCCTTAAGTGTTTCTTGTTGCGGGATGGCGGGGCGACTAAACTGTCATGTTATTGACATCCCAATAGACCAACATGACTAACCCGTCATGTTATTGACATCTGCAGTTACATTTTGCAACTTTGTAGATAGAAAGAACCTACGTGTTATTGACAAATATGATTGATGCTCCCTATAACTGCATGTGATAACTTGTGTGTTATTAAGAACTACAGCTAACTTTTTCTGAGTCAGACCAGATTTCACAATACATTTTCAACACAATTGCTTGTGTCCTCCTTGTCCATTTTTCATGTCCCAATAGCATACTTCATGCGTTCCTTTTGTATCTACTTGTGCATATAACACGATGTATTATATGATGTTGCAGCAATAGTTTTTCCAGCTTGTTAATCTGATCTCTCCACTACATCTTCTCAATTGTTGATGTCAATGACAATCTAATGCCAACAACGTTTACTTCCAATATTTTTTTTCTAATTTTTTTGAACTACTATTGAATAAGAATACTTATAATAATAACTTCTCAAATATAGAACTAAGGCCTAATGTAAATAATATTGTTTTTCCTCCTTTTCCTCATTCTTTAAAACTACCCTCTTTCAAACTTTGGTCTAAACATATTTTTACTAGATTGGATGACTCTCTCCTATAATTAGCTATGACTCAATTATTAGTAACCAATCATCTTAAATGCTTCCTAATTTTTATCATTTAGGTACTAATCTTCCTCGACCATGGGGATATTCTCTTTAGCTATTTTGGTCTTATTATGATAGCATGATATTGGTACATCTATCTAAAGAAAATGATAAAATCAATGATATGATATAATTCTATCCATATTAAAGGAGATAATTATCATGAAAATAAAATTCTAGTGGGTCTCCCAATTTAAATAGGTATAGATTAAAACCAATTCATTCCCCTAGCATAAATAACCAAATAATTTTGATCTTAAATTTGGGTTTTCTACTCATCTCCACATTCTTCCATGGATCTTTCCTTTGTAAGTGCTTTTTATACTTATCCATCATTGACAAATACCCATGTATTATCCCATGATTATTTCATTGATTCCATTAAGGTACAACCTTCTACATCATATTCTCTCAATCCTCCCATTCAAAGATTTATATTAATGGATATCATGGTCCTTCCTATATTGATATATAGTTATAAAATAGATCACTAGTATGATTTTTATGGACCTATTTGTGGCTTCAACATAATGATATAGTAATTCACTCTACCATTAGGATTCGTACACCATATCTAATGTTTCACTAAGGTTAAATTGCAACACCTTCATTGATGCTTAGGGTGCATCATTATTCTAATGAAAGTGTATCTAAATAACCTGACACTCTTTTGTCATATCATTCCTACTTCAAATTAATTTTATATTTTATTAGGTCTGAATTAAGTTGTCCAAGATCAACTTGTGTCTTATGTGATCCACCAATCCATGAAATTTATTTGTGATTATAAGATGAGCATGAATCCATACCATGGATAGTGGTCCATTTTGGTGATTGATAAATTTATAATAAATTCATTTATCATTAATCTCATCGATTTTCCCTATAAACATCATCACACATTTTTAAATATCTAATACTATTATAATAATCAATGGGCTTTTATTCTTGCAAACAACCCTAATCGCATTGTTCCTATTTCTTAATTTGTTATTCCTAGCAAACCTACTCATGAAAGATTTAACATATGTTTTCTATATTTCTATATTCTTGATCGTCATCCTTTTTGGGTGCTTGATTCCTTTTTTCATCATTTTAGACCCATTCCTACCCTTATTCCATCTATCAAATTTTAAAAAAATGGCCTTAAAATCCTTCTACTTAGCTTTCCCTTCACTAACTTAACTCTTAGTTTCCTTCTTTTAGCATATTACAAAACCACATCATGTTTCTCAACCTAAAACCCTTTAGTTTCTTATCTTATAATCTTACGAGCTATTAGTCACCCTACCTAATATACCTATTATTATCTTAACTCCTACATATTAGCATTATCCTCCCAAATATAACAATAAACCTCAATTTTATATATTACACATAATATTCTACAACCCAAATATAAACATATCACCCCTTCTACCATTGATGATTATGTACCCAATCCACCTATCATCCGAAAAAAATCTTCTTGCTGATGTTATGAATCACTTACAATATTTTGTGGATTCTTCTACACATGTTATGATATTATTCCTTTAGAGGCCTATAATATATCTAATCATATTCTTACTATTATTCCTCTTTGGAATTATCTTGTTTTTAAAATTAGTTTTATTTCTTTTGAGTATCCCCTTATTCCATCTTCTTATTTAATGATTACTACCACTCTGATAGTTTATCCTAAATTAAGGGTTTTTGCACCTCATGATGATTGTCACTTATAAAATAAAATAAATTTGCTCTCCATTAAATCTTTGTAGCTAGCATTATTTTTTAATCTATGTCTCTCATCCCAATGGTTAGTTTGATATTGTTTATCTCATTAGATATTGTACAAAAGATCTTGAGAATGACGAGACACTTGATTATTAATAAATATAGATGTTATTACTAGTCAAAAACCTTACTACTATGCATGCTACCTTCTTAACACTTAAAAATATTTATCATGCCCTTTTGGATAAACATAAATTTTATTTTGGAGGAAATCTTCAATGTAGCTAAATTATTTATTTTTCCATTTCAATTACTTTTAGGTCCCTAGGAAAAGGACCTATGGGTAGAATACATCATCAAATTTTAAGTGGCTAATATTTATGAATTGACAAAAAATTAGTATGGCAGATTCAATTTTTTGCAAATAGGACAAGTTGTACGAAGCATTAAATTAACATTTTTCACTAAAATTTAGTTTAACATTAGCTGAATCACTCAAAATTGATTTTATGAAACATTAAAATCAAATAATTTTATCAAGATATATTATGTATGATTGAGGACTAATATCTAATAATTTATAATAAACATTATAAATATAAATCATATTCACCTTTAGTATTAAATTTCTAAGTTTTATGGCCATATAATGTCTATAATCAAATTCCAATTTCTTTTGTTTAAATATTCACTTTAAAATTTGCTGAGATTCAACACGTAGAATTTGTATGTGTAATTAGATTTTCAATGAATATGTTTTGACAACCATTGTATGGTTACTTGTAGAAAAGCCTATTTTGATAATAGGACTTATTGTCAATTCATGCCCACCTTGTGGTCCACCCAGTATATCCAAGTTGAGAGAACCGCAATGGACCACCTTACATGAAGTTAAGTTTGTCCTTACCTTTGCCCTCCTTGTTCTCTTAGTTAATTGCACAAATTCAAAAATCTAAAAATTGACTACATCTGAAGGAATTTTGAGTCTTCTATCCTATATAGAATCCTCCCTCCTTGTTCTCTTAGTTAATTGCACAAATTCAAAAATCTAAAAATTGACTACATGTGAAGGAATTTTGAGTCTTCTATCCTATATAGAATCCTAATAGGTATTTATAAGATAATTTTGATGAAAATTGGACTAAAGGTGACCAAGTTATGCTCATGCATGTTTTTAATCTACTACTGGTTGCAGGCAATTGAAACTGAACTTCTCAAAAGTATAGTTGGGACCAAAATTTTCACATGTCCAGATGAAAGGTCAAAGTTTCATGGAGGAAAACTTTATGGATTATTCTGAGTGGACCATTACATGTCAAGGGTTCAGATGTCGATGTCTTCCCACAACTTCACTTGACACTTACCAACCCACATAGCGTGATGAAGGTCAAAATTGACTAGTGTAAAAATGCGAGTGGATGGTTCCCAGCTTCTCATACACCCTAAATCAACTCGGACTAAACTTTCCATAAGTTAAATGGAGGCATTTGTTCCGCATGATTCAATTTTTGACAACGTTCCCGCAGGAAGAAGTTTGTGAACTTTTGTTGGCCTAACGTAGTTTTGAGCAGATGTAAGTGAGCAAGTTCAAAGGGTGCACTTGTGAGTGTGCTATCCTCGCAAATGAAGTAAAGTTTTGAAACGGTTAAGTTGCTTGTAAGTGTTTCCATCTGAATTGACCCACTGTTCCAAGGTGCAGTTGTCGATTGAGCACACATACGGACCTGATACAAAATTGTCTTAGTATAGATTTTGTGTACCATCAAATTCCCACAATTGTTTTTATTTGGAGTTCCTTGAACGACTCGATAGCGAGTATTTTCTGCATTTTTATAGGTGTTTCCATCCAAACCGTTATAAATACTATAGTTTGGTTATCAATTCTTTATCTTTTGTTGTAGATGTAGGTCTTGCAACCACATCAATCCAATGAAGCTCCAAAAACAAAATTGGGTAAGTATAGATTTTACAAGGATTTGATCAATATGTACAATTGTGAGTGTTTCGATCTGAATAAGTTAGTTATTCAACTGTGTAATTGGAGTTCTACAATTCCTTTAATGTTGCGATCCCTCCTTTGACATACCTATTTTGAATAAGGGGATGCTGGAGGTGAATTTAATACACTTTGATACTAATTCTTAGGAGAAAGATAAACCCCATGCTAATTAATTGATTTTGTGCACATCCCTTTATTACGTGCTCATTTTAGAGCCACAATTTTCATTGATTTCATGGGATTTTCCTCACACTTTGTAAAAGACAGCATTGTTAAGGTATGGAATGGATTTTTGGGTTGATTTTTATGCTTCTCAAGTGTTATTTCATTCAAATATGTCAAACACTTGTTGTCTTTTGTGGGTGCCTCTACAAGTTTTTTAATGTTTATGTACATGTGTCCTACACCCTAGATGCACCTTCTTGGTCATCGTCCTTTTCTCTAAGAGAAATATGTAAGCTATTAAGCTTCATTTGTAGGTTCTTCCTTCCATTTCTCTATTAGAGTACTTGCTAAATTTTGCACTTAATTGTTAGTGTAATAGAATTATGCCTTTTACTCAATATGATTACCATTTTACCTTTTCTCTCTTTCTTGTATGGGTAAGTGCAAGGAAATGGAGGACCAAAAGGGGTCTTAAGTGGCCATTTTTTTTTTCAAATTAGGAAAGACAGATATTGAATGAGAAATTGGGGATAGTTATACTTAAAATTTGAAGACTCAAAAAAAATAATAGTTTTAGTGATTTCAATCTACTTTCTGAACTATTATTATTTTTAAATAATGGAGATTAAGGGGTTGAAATATGGGCACCACACAAAGTGCTCCTATTATTATTAGAAAAATATTACGTAGTGTCTATTGTGGCCCCCCTAAAATGTTAACACATTAATGATTTAAGCATTTGAAAGGTTCCATATAATATTTTCTAATTGAAGGGGATTATAATAGAGCCACTTAGGCCAAATACCCTTGGATAGAACCCCCATAGTCTTAAACCAAACCCTCGATGCTATCTCCTTCATACCTATCAAAATGTTAACAAAAACCATTTTTCTCTTCACCTTTTGTGAGATCAAATGAAGTCATTTCGAAATTATTTTTTAAGGATTTAGTTACTATCATAAGAGTTCCAAAAAGTATAATTTTTAATATATTTAATTTAATTATTGTAGTTATTTTTAATTTTCTAGTGAACATAGTTTTTTCATTAAGCATTAAGCTATCTATTCCTAATATATGAAAAAATAAAGAAATAGAGAAACAATTCTTAAAAGTATATACACATTGGGTGTTGATGTGCTCATTTAAAATAAGAAGAAGATGTTAATTTTGATATATAAAAAAATATTATGGATTATGGAATAAATCTATGTCTGAATTTTAATTAACCTTCAAAAAATAAAAAATATAAATATTCAACAAAAAATTATGAAAAAACATCTATGCATTAGATATACTGTGGTCTATTTATGTTGTGCATCTGGGTGCTTTTTTGCACCTTTTTCATTTCACTTTAGGGTATGAAACATTATTAAAATTGATAAATATTCTTGACAACAATAATCATTTATGTTTTATCTATCTTAGTGAATACAATAACACAAAGTTGAAATATGAAAAGTGGATCACAAAATTTTCCAATGAAATGCTCTCCAAAGAAATCACTATTGGTGCTCTATACTATAGCATGTTCCCAAATCAACTACTTATAGACAATAATTTTTATCTCGTTTTCTGAAATTTTTAAATAAAAAAGAAGCTCAAGGTGCATTCTTCAACATAATAATAGCAACCTAATAGGACTAGAGGAATGCACATGAAAATTATGCACTTGTAAAAAGACACTGAAAAGAGATTTCATAGGTGCAAGAATGGATGCCTAGAAGTTCCCTAGGTAATAATGGATCTATGAATTCCAAAATTAAGATTCTTTTTTATAGTACTAGAAAAATACCTAAATTATAAATGACTGACCTTGTTTAGTTTCTAGGTGAGTAAGAGTGAGCCCTATGAAGTTGCTACATCAAAATGAAGTGCAAATACCTATAGAATAGAGTGTTGGCAACAATAATGAAGGAAAATTGAGAGAGGGTGGGGGGGAGGGGGGGGTGAATCAGTTTTCTACCAGATCTATAAACTCAACCATAAATACAAATATGATAAAATACAGCGACAACAAAGATAAGAAAATTGATAACACAACACCAATATTTTGACTTGGAAAACCCGGTTAAGTGAAAAACCACAGTGGGAACCTACCCACAATAAGATGATACTTAGCAGTAGTATGTGAAAATATTACAATGGGAAATGCACATGCATTCAGGAACACTACCTAGAGCTCACCGCTCAAATGAAAATGGCTCGAAAGGCTACAACCCTCAAGGAAATCTCACTGACTTACAACAAGATTTAGATTACAATCTAAAAGGAATGAACTGAAAAATAACATCTGCAAATGGCTGATGATAGTCCCGGTTAAACACAATTGTCTTCTCTGCAATGCCAATGTCTGCTCAATCACAATGTTGAAGGATGAATCACTTGTTCGCACATACACCACTCTCTAATAATGCAAACACAACCTTGATACTTAAATTAGTTGATAATATCATATATTTATACAATTCATCAACCTTGACAACAAGGTAGGCTAAACCCTCAACTCACAATTACAAAACTATAACACATGATACAAAGATCAACCATTGAACCAATATAATGATATACATGACATAACATGGAGCTAGATCAAATATCCACATATGCAACACCATTGAAAATCACGCCAAGATCAATCGCAACATTCTACACCCCTAAGAAAGCCACATAACATAAATAACATCACTGGTTTAGAAAATCACCAATACCGTGCACACCGATCAATGTGGATTGTCAAAAAAATAGGACATATTTAGGAAACACCATCAAGCACATTAGAATCATCAGTAACAGCTGCACCAACACCACTTATCAAATCTTCATTTGTCAACGTCTGAATATCAAGAATACCCAAACAACAACAACTGTCACATAGAAAGATAACTTGTGGAACACCAAATAATGAACCATCTACAATGAAGATACAATCCTTAGCAATCTCCCAAAATATCAGTTCAAGATCTAATCACACCAAAATATATGGGAGGAAATACTGAACTCTGCAAAGCACATATCAGAAAAACAAACTGCAAAAAAGGATCATATGATGTGATCAATCAAGCTTTTTAGATCACCAAAACCGATAAATAAAGATGTAATAATATTATAAATACCCCATACACCAAAACATGATCACAATACACCAATCTGCAATCACCAAAGGAAGAATATGTTGACATCAATGACAACAACATATCCTGGCAGCAGCAATGACCAACATAGAGTCCTCAAAGAACTGAAAATATCATGTTGATGTCAATAGTTGATTTCAGAATTATGATTACAAGGTAACAAATTGGTTATATGGAGTAAGAGGATAAGTGAATGGTCCATATATATTATTTTTTGTGTCTAATGAGGTGGAATTAGTGTGGTGGGTTTTCTCTTGTGTATGCTAATGTTTACAACTAATTAGAATTGTCCTTAAATTTTGGCAAATGTCTCATCAGTGTTACTGCATGTAATACAAACTATGTGTAGTCTACGATACCTACACCTTTTACCAACTACACCGTAAACAATCTAATATCACTAATAAAATTGGTATCTCCATTTTATCTCAATATGCATGCAATATTACTTAAAAATGAAGAAAAATTTTGTATAGTTTAGATATAACTTGATAGAATAATATGCTAAAGAATACTCTAAAATTAAGTTACCTATTAAAATAGTAGATTAAGCAAACTAAGATCTTTGTTATCTTGGCTTCTTGGTGTTTCTTTACATAAAACAAAAGACAAAACAATTTCTTTATTATAACACCTAGACATTATGGGTAGCTTAGATTTTTTCCACTATTCACCTCAAAAGAGACTTTAAAAGGCTCACTTACAAGACATCTAAATACCCCAAAAGAACTTTTATAGAATGAAACTAAATTAGTCTAAATGAAAACTTTGTTTTAACAATATGCAAAATTTTAAAATATAGTATGATATATATGTTAACAATCATTATTGAATACCTAACATTTTATGAAAAATGAATACCTTTTTTCTTAACTAAGATTTATAAAATAAATATACATACTTTAATAATATGTATTTATTTAAAAAAATGATTTTAATTAGACATCTTAGTGAGTAGAAATTATGAGTATAAATAAATAAGAGAAACAAAGAAAGAATAAATATTATCTACCTTCCATATAAGACCTAATCTTGATGGCCATATGATTATAATTATTTTTTGTCTTCAAGCATTTAAAATATATATATATATATATATATATTATAAAAAAAATAAAAATCAAACAATCAAATTTTATGTAAAATACTTTTAAGATTTATGGATAAATGACTATACATGCATAATATTGTAAGTTTGAAATGAAAAAGGTACGAGTAATTGCATGAAAAGCAACGTCATACATTAGATGAACAAAGATACAAATGCATGCAAGGCTGTGGTCGATAAAGGATAAGAAGGCACCATAGACGATGTGTTAAAGATTCAGAACCTTTAAAAATGCTAATTAAAAGAGTAGTCTCAAGTGATGAATTATGAACAGCTGACGTGATACCATTCCTCTTGTCTGGGTGCAAATAGTGCAAATAGTGCAAATAGGATAGCAATCAAACGAAAACGAAGAACTTATCATCTATCATTTTTTAATATAGATAAAATACAAAATTGTCATAAATGTGTTCGACCATTAATATTGGTGATGTTTAAATAGAATGTGTGGGCCAGATACAGAAATAAAAAACCAACCAAGACCAATCTCCAACACATTGCTGATGAAACTCAAACTGTAGTGATGTAGTCTTTGCTAGGCAGGGATAATGTTAAAACTGTGGATGGAAGCACAGGGCCTACATAATGTTATATTAAGACATTGATGCTCTTGGGCACTCAACTATGCTCAAATGTTAAATCTAGGTCTTGACAATTATAGAACCCTAATTTTTATTGTATTTTATTATAGTTTCTAGCCTTAAATATTCTTATAAATGTAATTTTGAACATAATTTGTAACATTCAGACACTATTTGTCTCTTGCTTATTGATTTATTTCATAATTCTTTAGATCATACATGCATACAAATTTTTTAAAGAGAACATTTGTTTTACAAGTGGACAAGATCACCAATGCATATTTAATATCAAATCTCTCCATGGATCCAAGCCATAAAATTTCCCTATCATTTATCCTCCTCCATTCATCTTATCTTCATTTATCTCCACATTATTATCATTTTCCATAAGTGTTTTTTCATTATTGATGCCATAGTTAGAAAAATATACCCCACTCTCTCAATGTTGTAGATATGAAGTTTCCCCACCATCTTCAACCTTTCCTTATTGCATATTTTCTTATATATCTCTCTCTTTTATCCTTCATCACTTGCACACATTGCTCTTGTCTAAAACCTACCTACAACTTCGTCTTCTTAAGATCGAATCCTCATACACACTATCATAATTACCTTACTAAGATTACACACACTCAAAATATTCTAAAGTGAATGTTTTAGAGCAGCTTATGAATTACATAAATTAGTTTTTCCATTCCATCAAAAAAATTACTCTTGATATCTTCATTGTGGTGCATGGTGTGATATTTCTAAAAAAGAAAGAGGTTGATAGAAAGTTTAATGCAATAATTTTTCTAAAGGTTTAGATTTGCTAAAACAATAAACATGAATACCTAGGTACAAGCATGATTTTAAAAATTTACTATAATCAATCTTAATTCTACAAGGATGTTGTTGGAAATCTAAGTTATGTTGTCATTGATGTCAAACTTGGGTGGCTTGAATGTCTTATTGGTCCATATGTGGTCTGCTCTTATATCTTGTTGTCAAACTTGTTGGTGGTCTAGATATGTTATTCGTCTAGATATGATCTAGTTCGAATACTATCTTGTGTTGTGAAAACTACTTGTGAGTTGTCATTATGGTGATAGGTGACCAGTTATTATATTGACATGCAAGTATATCAAAGTTTCAATTCTTTGTACTATTGATTAAGAATGTCAGAAATGCGTATTGATGTTAAGTTTGATTGATGCCTCAATTGAAGTTTGTTATGGAAGAAGATTGGATATTTATGATGTTGATGTTTCTATTGAGTTTGATTGGTGCCTCAGTTGAAGTTTGTTATCAAACATGTATGATATCAATATGTGCTTCTTGGTGTTACTGTTGAGTTTGATTAGTTAAGATTGTGTTATCATTGATGCTATAGTAAGCTAGTGACTCATGTTTAGTGGTATATTTGGCTTGGTATTGAATGTTCAAATGTTGTCATTGTCTAGTAGAGATGTCATGCTTACACAAGGACACTTTTTGAAGGTCAATGTTGCAGAAGCTTCAATATGTAAGAAAGAGTACTTAATGCCCCAAGGAAAGAATGTGTTGATCTGGGTTATGAGGAGTATAGTGTGCGAACTTAGATATAATGCTAATGTTTTGTAAATAGCGTACTATCAAGTTTGTAGGTCCTCTAGTTGCTCAAATGATGAGACTAGTTATCGCTATTCTCTAATAATGAGAGTGTATGTTAGACAAGTTTTGAATCTACGTGGTTTCTTTTGGATACGTGAATTCAAGTATTGCAGATTGTAGGACATGCTTCTTTGGTTTGTGTAGGGTTCTAGTTCAAATCTTTGGTGTTTCTTTTGTTCAGCATGTAATTTATGTTTGTATGTGCTTAGTTTGGTTAGTTGTGTTGGGCCTCAATGTGCCAGGATGATTTATCTTGTTTGGATCATTCTTTTTGGTCCAAATATACATTGGAGGTCAAATTCAAATATTATTTGTTGGAATCCAAGAACACTGAGAGGGGGGGTGAATCAGTGTTCTACCATACTGATTAATTTTAATCTTATTAAAACATGCATACACCAACTGGTATACCGGTTAATATCGAATTGAAAGAAGTAAAGAAACCAATAAGCCAATCACATAAATGGATACCATAACACACAAAATTATACATGGAAAACCTCAAAGAGGAAAAACCACAGTGGAAAATGCATAAGCCATATGAAGAGATATTACAAAAATAGGGGCATGCACTTGCAGGAAGGATTACAGCCTAGAGCACACTGCTCAATCACAAAAGGAGCATCATTGACTACATACAAATCCAGACTACAATTCATAGAAATGAATGAATTGCTAAGATAGCATCTTCTATGCCTGAATACAGTTTCGGTTAAGCTTTGTCTGTTCCGGTCTGGAACCCTAAACCCTTTACTGGAATAACCCTTTACAAAAGTACCCTCTCATAGATAATATATATCATATATTTTGCATCTGCTATCCATCCATATTTGCATTCTTATCATCATCATATCAAAATGATCTAATCCAGCTGACCTATATACCCTATACAACTTACCATGCCTTATGTCGCCTTACAAAGATAATTGTATAATATCAATATACATGTCATCTAGATAACATAAATACATGAATATCTAAAACAATTGCCGATATCACATCTAGAAGATGTCGGCCTTCAATACCGATAACCTTATTCTAAACCATGTCGGCTTGCATTGCTGATAACCAAATAAATTCGTCCATCCTATCAGTGTCAGTGAAGTGTCTGCCGTAATAGATTGTCAAGTTGCCATTAATGACAACATAGTGAAACCAACCAATTGAGTATCAAATTCCAACAATCTCCCCCATTGGCATTGATGGCAACACTCATGTGAAAAATGGTCAAGGTTTCCAACTGCTTGTTTCATCCTGAACCTACTCCCCCTGAGCTGAATATTCTTTAATGATCATAATAAAAAATCTTCTATACTTCCATAGTTTCACCTATACTCCCCCTAATATATATAACTCCCCTTTTCTTTTTCACATTTATATCAATCCTTGTTTGACATCAATGCCATCAAAATTTTCAAAAAGAGTACCAAATATCCAAAACTAGGACAAAGAATGAAAAAATTGTACAATGAGTATCCCCAAAATACCTTACCGGAGCTTAATATATTTGAAAATATATGGATATGCCTTCTCCAATAGCTCAAGATAAGTATCCCAACCAGATTTGAAAGTGTCAGAAATAGATATAAGTTCATTTAGCATATGGGCAAATGACTCTTTCTCATTTAACTTTGCCAGTGTGGGCTTACCAACCACATCTATACACTCTTTCTTATGTACACTAAGTGAATCCAACCAGGGACTCACCAAACCTCTAAGACTTCTAGCTCTTCTTATGATTCTGTCTTTTTCTTTCTCAAGAGTAGAAACTTGGGCTTCCAAAACCAAAATCTGACCATCAATGGATGTAGTCAATGAATTCAATCCATCAAAAGAATTTACTATACCTACAATTTTCTCCCAAGATTCCTTAATCCTCTTATCCAAATTAACTGTAAGTATAGCTATGTTACAACATACTCTATAAATATTTTGTACACTGATTTAAAAAATTATCTATCAATTTCAACTTTTCATTGATTTCCTTCTTTTCAGACTCAATCACTTGATCAAATGTAGCCCTCTTTGCCTATCTGAACCTCTCCAGTGCTTGTCAGTTTGATATTTGCTGCAAGGATTGAAAATCCTTTGAAATGTGCTTGGTGATTGTCTTAAGCTTGTTGGATGGGCTCGGTTCTCTATCAAACTTGCACTCCAGGAGAAGTCTATGCAAAAAAGTGATAGACTGGTCAATAACACCTTTATCCATAGATCCCCCCTTCATCATTTTTTGTGCAGCAATTATCATGAGTTTCGTAGAACTCATCTCTGTTATGCTTTGCTTTTCAACCTCCAAGGTGTCAATTGACAAAAATGATGGACTCACTACTGGTTCCTTGTTGGATTCCCCTTTCTTCTCCTATGATGTTTTAACATTTATAGCTTCCTCACTTGCACCAGTGGCTTCACCACTTGGTGCAATCTCAGTAACTATCAGTTCCTTTCTAGCAACTGTAACCTCATCTTGTACATTTGTATCTGGAGGACTGTTTTCCTCAACATTAGTATCTTCTATATTATCAACCTTTACACTCTCTGTATTTGTCGGTGTCTCAATATTTGCATGTACATTTGTATCTACCAGTCGCTTAATTTCCACTATCTTAATGTTTTTTTCAAAATTGAGGGTGAAGTACCCATAATACCTTTTCCTTTTCCTTCAACCAAGATGTCTACAATATCTATCTTAGATTTCGGTGAAGTATAAAATCCAGGGTTCTCTTCAAAGAACTTAACCCATGCCTTGTGGATCTCCTCGATTATCTCATTTACCCTTCCTAACATAAGACTGATTATTCTATGCTTGTTGTTAAATATTTTCCTATCTGCAACCTCAAGTGTCTTATCCATCTCCTCTGGAGCAATAGAAACCCAAATAGATAACAACTCTTGTATCTTAATATTCTTGTCCTCTTTCATTGTGGACAGTCTTCTAGCATCTAACATATCATACAACTCAACCGATATTTGGTTTTCAATTTCTATCAAGGCTTTCCTATAGATATCCAAATATAACAAAACTGCTTCGTCTACTTCTCTTTGTTCATCATCCTCTAAATGTTCATAATAAAACTATACATTCTTTAACATACCATATTTAGTAATCTCATCAACTAACTCTGCACAACTCTTTGGTGGAATGATAGTTACATTACCAGATTCAATTGCCAGATCAAAGTCATTCTTCTTCTTCCTTCTTCCAATATCGGATGGGGCTGAAGGTGTTACTATAGGTGCTTTTTTTTTGTGTTGGTACCTTGATAGTAACATTCCTAACTAGTTGCTTCTTTGCCTCTACCTTAGCTTCTTCAGTTTTCTTCCTTATTACCCTTTTAAATGTCAGGGGTGTGTCATCTTCAAATGTAGATTTTGCTGCAATAGGCTCAATGAATACTTTTGGTTCTTTTCTCTTCCTGCCTTTCTCCGAAACAACATCAATCAATGCTTTGATGTCCTGTAAAACCTTTTCAATAAACTTACTTGCCTTTCCTTCCTGCTTTTCTCTCTTCGTCTAGTTGAACTCTGTTCAACATCTTGTGTCTTCTTCTTATCAGTACCAAAGGTTTTTATAGTTTCATCTACTGGTGCATCAATTTGTTGGAATCCAATAACACTAAGAGGGGGGATGATTCAACTTGTTATATCAGAATGATCAATTTTAATCTTATTAAATCATGCATACACCAACAGGTATACCGATACGTACAAAATTGAAAGAAGTAAAGTAGCCAATAAGCCAATCACATAAATGAGAATCATAACACATAGAATTATACGTGGAAAAACTCAAAGAGGAAAAACCACGGTGGGATTTGTGACCAACAGTTAGTCCCAACCGGTGCTGAGAGGGGAGGGGTGAATCAACACTTTACCAGTTTTACTCAATTAAAACTTTTAACTTAAGTTTTCACTAACTCAACATTCATCAATATAAATAACTACTACAGTAGAATAAGCATGCATGAAAACATACATAGTGACACCAATATTTATCTCGTGGAAACCCAAATGGGAGAAAACCACATTGTGAGTAGGAACTCACAAAATTTGTACTCTTCTCGAGTACGCATAGTGAGGAGTCATCCCTGTTAGGAGATTACAAAGACACTATTCGGTGCCACCCAGTTAAGGGATTTTAATTTAGGCCTATTAGAGCCTTTACACCATTGAAGGTAGCCTTGTTTAAAGTCTTAAGATCGTCAATTTACATGACACCCGATTAAGGGATTTTTATAATGGGACATGTTAAAGTCCACCCTATTAAGGGATTTTAATTGCAATGGTTAGAAAGCAATATAAAGATGATCTACTGAAGTGGCTACTAATAGCTTGACTAGATCACACTGAAACTCATGCTATATTTGCATCGGTTGTGTTTGCTCTGCACAACACCGGTTTCCTGAATATACCTTCGGCTCTGCACTCTATCAATCTTCTGATCCTCAGATCTTCACTTTGTCCGTCCTCTAAACTTTGACTCTGCATTATGTCGATCCTCTGACCTTTGGCTCTGCACTATGTTGGTCCTCTAACCTTCGGCTCTGCATTATGCTCCGCTCCCCCTATGTTCATACTTTCTCACATCACTTTTCACATTAACAACAACCTCATCAACAATAAATTATGTGAGTTTATTATCCTATCAATTTGTCACGAACTTTCCCTCCAAAACATCCTATTCAAAATTATGCTACCGCGCCATTAATCACTCTCCAGAAATCATTCCAGAAATCTCTGTCAAGACAGTCGTTCATGTCAATAAATCCATTGGTTGCTTGGAAAAGACTGCCAGTTTAACTGGATGTTAACTGAACATTACCAGTCTGTCAGTTACAAACTCTACTGATGTACTGATCAAAATCTACCTAGCCGAGTACCTTTTGTATATCGATCTGTTTACTTCTTAACCGGTTGACCTCTTCTATGTCGGTCTACTCACTACTTGTCGATTGATCTCTTGTCTACATACTACTTAACCGGTACCCTCTATATACCGGCAACTTACTGTCGATAGACTGTGAAAACTTGGGAGATGATGTTGCCAACAATGACAACCATATCATTTACCGGTCATCAAAAAATGCACCAGAATGCCAACAAACTCCCCCTTTGGCATTGGTGGAAAACTCTACAAAACTATGTTGGTTCCCCCTGTTTCTGACCCCTGTAACTCACACTGTACAAGTCTCCAAAATTCCTCCTTTTTCCATCAATGGAAAAGACTATACAAAAGAATTTTTTGAAGTAAAGAAAAAATTTCCTTGAAATTTTCTTAAGCAACTTTTAATGAGTATTCCCATGAGGATTTTACTTGTTTCACGGTTGTGAAGTTCCCATGCATAACTGCAATACAAACCTTCATATCATCAACTCTCTTACAGTCAGGTTCACTTATGAGGTGATCTGCTTCTTTAATGTTAATTTGCATGAATTCAATAATAGGTGCCAGATAGCACTGTAGCTCTAACAAACTAAGACCTCGTTTCTACTCTTCATCTTTCAACCTTTTGATTTCCTGATTGAGTTGTTTGACCTTGCCAGTGAAAATTGATGTTGAACTGGTGAGAGGATCAAAAGAAATGATTAGATCTTGAATTTATTTTTGAGTCTGATTTCTCTTGTCTTCTAGATCTCTAATAAAATCAGTAAAAACAAAAGATTTGACCAGTAATTGACCAACTTCTTGAAGGATATTTCTGACTTCTTCTATAAGGGTGGAGAGGGCAACTTTCCCAATTGTTATTTGTTCCATTAAATTTTCTCCTCTCTTTGATTCGTATTGCCTTACTACAACTTTCTCTAGATTGGTTGCCTCTGAACCAATTGTTGTAACAAGAGTACTCAATTGATCAATGATGGGGGCAGTATTATCAACAACAATGTTAGGAATGAGGTCAAAGATAATTGTCTTGGCAGAATTGAGAATTCTTGCCTTCTTTTTCTTTGCTCTTAACTTAGCCTTTTCAACTTGAATTTTTTAGTTTTTCTGAAACCTTCAATGTTTAGGAGTCATCTTCTTTATATCAATGATGGATTCTCATTCTTCTTCCTCCTCTATTTCATCTTCATTTTCTGCAGTCTCAACTTCTGAATTAGCTGCTGTGAAGATTTTTACCTTCTTCTCACTTTCATTTTCTCTGTCTAACTTCCACTTTTCCAGAGGAGTATCCATCATTGCTTTCTTATCCTCTATTTTCTTCTCTTCCTCTTTTCCTTCCTCCGTTGTCTTCTTTTCCTCTTTTCCTAATTCTGACAGAATAGGATTTTGTGCCAATGAAGCCCTGTGAGGTGTATCCTCATATAGAATGTCTTCAACTATTACTTCATCTTGACTGGGAAGCTTAGTTTGATCATCTTCTTTAATTGATGTAGTAGGAACCGATTGTTTGACATCCTTTGTCAGAATGGGAATGTCTAACACAACATTTTTCTATAATCTCATTAAGTGAGAATACATCAAAACCTTCAGTGGAGTCTTTTTCCTTACCTTTTTCTTTGTCAATGATAGTTGCACCTTGGTCCTATTCTGTTTCCTTTTCTATTTCTTCTTCAGCTTCCTTTTGTTGATTCATGATTTTCTTCCACAAGGCAACACCTTCTTTGTGCACTGCTTTAACTTCACCTACTGCCACTCACCCTGTTTTATTTCTTA
This sequence comes from Cryptomeria japonica, assembly GCF_030272615.1. Lineage (NCBI taxonomy): Eukaryota > Viridiplantae > Streptophyta > Pinopsida > Cupressales > Cupressaceae > Cryptomeria > Cryptomeria japonica. The sequence continues at coordinate 383,775,898 of NC_081411.1, read as the reverse complement.
TCTTGAAATGTTGAATGCATGCTTTAGTCACTAGTAAGGTTTTATCAAGGTCTAAATCATATTATACTTCCATGAGTGCTTTTATTTTGTGTTCTTTCTCAACAGCCAGAGTTATTTTCCATCTCCCTTCAATTTTATCTAGCAAATCTGATGGGATTAATCCATATAATTTGCTAGGAGTCCTACAAAACTTATGCAAGTTCTAGATCCGGTCGTCTTCAATTTTCCTTTTGAATCTTCATTACTGAGGGAATATGTTCTTCCAACACTAGACAAACATTGAAATTCTTTGATCCCATGGACCAATTCATCAACTATTGGAGCTTTGTTTCTTCCACTTCGTCTAGCCTCTTTAATTTCAACATCTGATTGGGTGTTAGTGATATCACCCTCTTTCTCATCCTTTTTTATTTTTGTATCAACTTTTCCTTCACTTTTCTTCTTTCTAGTATAAGCCACTCCTACCGGTCTATCTTTACTTGGGGATGATATAGGAGTACCTGAATCCTTAACTTTTGTATATGTTGCAGGTTTGGTTGTTGCAGTCCCCTTTGGTTTTGTCTTTGACACTTTCTTCTTTTCTCATGTTTGTTCTTTATCTTTATTAAGTTTGACCCATGTTTGCTCACTACCACCAGTGGAGGTAGTGGCATTGAATGCTTCACCTCCATATTTCTTGTCAAGAGTATCAGTCATTCTTCTTACTTTTCTTTTCATGATTGGTACCTGAAGTTCCTATTTTATTTTGGAGCTTGCCTCATCACAAGTTCCAAATCTCTTTTCTTTCGAGTTTATCAGTTTGGACAATAGTATATTGACATGAATTTTAACAATATTTTATGCAACCTCATAGCCCATAGGTGGAACCCAAAAATTTCTGGGTTGAACCACTTGAATGATACAACAATCTGTATCTACAAGAAAGAAAATGTTGTTTTTGTATTTCTGCACTATACCAGTTGGAATTATTTCCCTCTTGTGTATCCTAATATGGAATTCCTTAAAGTATCCCCACATTATTTCACCAAACCTATCTCCTAGATCCCTAATCATTTCACCTATCTGAACCATGATAGGTTTCTCTTTAGACCATACTACATTACCCTTACCGAGGAAAAAGTTTTGCACATAGAAAAATATACATACCAGTAGTGAGCCATATTTGAAAGATTGCTTCTTGTCCTTCTTAATCCTTTCCATGTTCACCATAAATTGTCTTTTAATCATCTCACAAATATAATAGGTTGCATCCTCCTTGATAATTCAATAGCCAGCATGTATGGCACCGCTCAACACACTATTCATCTGGCTTGATTGATAAACCCTGTAACCCAACACTGTAGAAGAAAATCTTACTTCAGCATCCTCAATATTGCTGATTGTCATTTCTTTGCTATCACATTGGGATTTGGTTAACTAGATGACTTCAGATGATGAAATCGTTCTTAGGGTTAACGTTTCATCAGTTGCACTAAATCCTGTCACTCTTCGAATCACCTCCTTTGTAATCTTGATTGGTGATTGAGCTTCTAGCCACAAAAATTGATCATGAACTCTACTCAATACATACCTAACCTAGTCGACATGAAACTAATTAGAAAAATCAACAACATTAGACAAACCCTTGGTTTTCAGTGGTAGAAATTTTGCCTTCAATTGATCATTAACATAGAACCCTTTAAATTTATTCTGAATGAACTTGTCTCCAATTTCTTCGAGCTTTCAATGAATGTAGGAACAAATTTCTTCAACCAATAAGACACTGGAGGGCACAAATGATAAGGCATTGGTCATGTCAATCTCACCGATTTTCATCAAATGCAGCTTGAACTTGGGTTGGGGTTCTTTGATAACTTCAACCAACATAGGAGTCGATATCGGTGCTTCCATGATGACCTTCGAACAAAATTTTCTCAAACAAGGTTTGAAAACCTTTTTCTCGGAAATACCAACCACCACTATCACTTTGCTTGAACTTTCTGCACAAAAATTGTTAACAAGATCTCAATCGCCTTTCTTTGCACAAGAGCTCAAGAAAGTTCACAAGAAGTCAGTGTAAATGAAAATGTGTTAACATTTCCTTATTTATTCATTGATATTTATCAGCATAATGATATGACGGTTAGTTTTGGAACTTACAACTTAAGCTACACTGATTAACCTTTTACCAGTTGTTTGTTATCGATACTAATATAAAAATAATTAACTCACATGGCATTTCTCAAATAGGAACTTTTGTCTAATTTTTGTGCATCTCAACTATGTAGATAGACATAACTTTATATTGGTAAAGGGGATACAAAAATAATCTTACCATATGTGCTCCCACTGGGCATTGGTATGCCTAGTTAGAAGAGGAATTGTCATCACTGATGGATGATGACCTAGTTTCAGAATGACCTTCTCCTTCTTTTCTTTCTTTCTTCTTGATCCATGAGTTTTTCATTTCATTTTACTTCTTCAATTGCCTTATTTCCTTTCAGGTCATTTTTCTCTTTCTTCTTGCTAAACCGGTTCTTGTTTCCAGACCAGTTGTAGGATCGGTTCCTGCACTCTCTGGCTAAGTGGCCGATCTTATGGCAATTGAAACATGCCATTCCAGTTGTCCTCCATAGTCCTGAATTATTTCTCTGACCCATTCTCATTCTGCAATTTTCTGCAACATGACCAAAATTACCACACGTGGAACAAGTGGCATTGAACTGATTACTCCTTTTATTAGGACTGACCTATTTGAACGGTGATCTTGATAAATTTGACTTGAATCTACTTTCTTCTAATTTGTGTCCAAACTTATTGCATGTGAAGCAATGTCCATTTAAAAAAATTCTATTTGACATATGGCTAGATTGAGATTTACACTCATAAGGAGTGTGGCCATACTTATGACAATTATGGCAGTAACCATCAAAGGTGAAAATCTTATTTTGACTAACCGGTTTATTTCTACAATCATTAGTCTTATGACTTGATTTACCACAATGATTACAAGAAGATTTGGAAAAATTCATACCTTTCACTTATGAATGGTTCATTTTATCATCCTTCATCTTTTTGGATTTAGATGATTCTCTAGTTTCCATAGGACATGTATCGAGGTAACCAAGACTAGTTGTTTCCTTTGTTCTTCTATGAACCTTCAACTGTTTATCTACCTTCTCAAAGCTTTCATTGAATTTCCTCAACTTTTCATTTCTCTCATTTTCAATTTTCAACTCACTCTTGAGTTGTTCAATCTCTTTCATCATCTTCTCCTTTACTTTTGTGTTTTCATGCAAATTCTTATGTATATATTCATTCTCCTGGGTGACAATTCAGATTTGTTCATATTTCTCAATCATGATTGCATCATTTTCTCTCATGTAATCTTCAGCAAGCCTTCTGGCTCTTTTAGCTTTTGACAGATCTTCTTCTGCCTCTCTATTTCTTTCATCAGCACTTCTACTAGCCTCTAGTATCTCAATCATTCTCAGGGCCTGACCTTCATGTTCTATTTTGAGATGTGTGACTTCTTTGGTCAGCTTCTTGTTCTTTTCCATGAGTTCTAAGACTACTTATTTAGCTTCTTCAAATCCACTTTGTTCAGAGAGTCGATCTATGATGTCCTGACTCGCATTTAGCTGTTGAGCTAATTCCTTTATTTTTGTAAGATATTTTCTTAGTCTCTCTTTCTGTTGAGCAATAATTTTATTTTCTTCATCAATCTACTTCTAATAGGGATATTCTTTCATGATCTTTATTCTCAAGTTTTCAAGCTTCACTCCAAAGGAACAAAGCTCTGATACCAATTTTTTAGCCTATTGGCATTGTGTTGTCATTGATGTCAACCGGTATGGGATGACTACCGGTATGAGAGATGTATGTGCAACACTATCATGAAGGAGTACAAATTGAGATACCTTTGATCACACCTTCTGTTGCAGAATACTAGTAAGGTAAGGAAGAGAATGTCATTCAAAATAATGACCACTAGTGTTATCGGTACACAAGTTTGTGCCTAACTTGTATGAATGGAATGGTAAGGTTACCGGTACCAGCACAATGTATCACTAGCAAGAAGAGTATGTCAACTGGAAAGTGATGTGTTGACAATGAGGAGGATGCTTGGTTGTTATTTGTGATGAAGAGGCAGAATGTTACCTGAATCACATCAACACTGGAAGAGAATAATGAAAAAGTCACCAGTATGCTGTGAGGTTGTAGAATAGCAGGACTCCCACCAGATCACATGTGCCTATTTGAAGATGATGCACAAACATGGATGTCACATGAGTACATTGTAGGGTGCATATGACAAGGTGTTGTTCCACCGATAAGTGGAGCTTATCTTGTATTATGCATAGTGTGCATCATAGTTCCATGAGATAAGGCAAATGAGGCAAAGGCAAGTGCTTGAAGGTTCAAACCGGATCTACCAGTGAATTGAGGGAATGCCTTAACTGCATGAGAACAGGAATATGCACCGAACTGACAGAGAAGGCAAGATGAGTTTCCTGAATAGATGGATTGTGATGTGTTTTTCATCTTGACGAATAGGTTGTGATATGGTCTGAGCTAATCTGGGAGAAGGCAAGGCTAAGGAGATGTAGTTAGAATAAAAGGGTCAGATTGAAGATAGAGTTTGCTGAAGGTTGATGACATAGAGTCATCAAGAGGTTTTACCGATATGAATGCTCACCGGTAATATGGACAAGGTGCAGATATAGAAGACTTCCCACTTTGTGACAATGTACATGCTTTGGATAGACATGTCTAGCAATAGGTTAAGGGGTTCCACCAGCAGTTCAGCTATGTGCTGACATGAGGTGTCAAATGGTAGAATGTGAGATAACGAGAGGGTTAGTAAACTAGCAAAAAAGAGGAATTGGTAGAATGTTTGGTCGGTGATCCTATCTAGACCGACATGAAGAGCCAAGTTGGAAGTTGGTCGACATGGATGCCACATGGAGTCAAGGTGGCAAGCTCACAGAGATTGGTGAAGTGTCATGTAGAGAGGTATTTCCATAGGTGCGAATTGAATATGGATCCCGTGATTTGTCGATCAGATCAGAGAAGTTTGGCTTGAGGAAGAATGAATGACAAAGAAGAATTAGGGAGTTGTTGGCACCTAGATAGAAGCGAGAAGATCAGATTATGAGAAGACCTCGAGAAGGAAACAACAGAAACATTAATGGCGTTTTGACAGAGGCAGGTCGAAATACATGACCGTGTTTTCTATATTTGGAAAATGTGTATTGGAAGGTGCGTTAATGGAAGAGTTGTATAGTTAATTATTTGGGAGATCAGATCAGGAAAGATCTAATTGGATTTGGTTTTCCTCAAGGATGATGAGGAAATCCTAACTGCCTAGGTTTTGAATAGGCTTTTGGCAGGAAAACTAGACTATAAATATGTAGGCCAAAGACATAGTTAAAGTGTTGCTGAATGGAAGAAGAGTGTACTGCTATGAAGTGATTGAGTGTTACTTTTGCATGTAAGAGAAAATCAGCCAAGTGCTCAATGCATATCTGAGAAGAGAGTGAGAGTGAGGGAGAATTAGGTTGAAGTATTCAACCAGTAGCAGTGTAGAACCAGTAGTGCCCATACCAACAATATGGTAGAGAAGGAAGCTACACAGAAGGGAGATATAGAACTGGTAGAGTATATCACCGGTAAAGTGTAGAGTAGTGAGGAGGAGATTCAGTAGAGAAGAAGAAGAGGAGAGGTGTTCAGGTAGTGTTTACCAGCAGAAGATTAAATTGGTGTAGTAGAGAAGGTATCTCATCGGCAGAGTAAGCTATTTGGAATGGTTGCAAGATTCACTTGTAACATAATAACTACTTTTGTAAATGATGTTCTCCTAGTGATGACTGAGTTGTAGCTTAGTGTAGGGATTGTAGATCCTTTGGGTTGTATCCCATAAACAATTTAGGGGTTGGTTCTCCTTGGGTTGGTTCCCTAAATGAGGGGTTGTATCTCCTTGGGTTGGTTCCCTAAACTTTAAAGAAGAGTTTTCACTATGAGACTGGATTGGAGTAGTAGACTCCAACAACATTTCTCACCAAAGTTTTTCCCATCTTGGGTTTTCCTCGTACATATTGGTGTTATGTGATGCCCTTTGTGTGTGTTTGCATTTGTGTTGGTCTCCCCACTAACTAGTAAGTTTGTATTATGTTAGATCCCATAAACGGTATACACATCTAGGTTATTAAAGGGAAAAGATTTAGAACCACTAGCAGTTGCAGCATTGATGAAGAAGGAACCCACCTCTTCATGGCTCAAGGATCTGAATATGAGGTGCACACATCTGAAAGTGATAGGTCAAATATATCCCACCGACAAGATGTGTTTGGCAGTGATAGTGAAGGTGAAGAAGAAGATGAAGCAAAACTTGATCTTGAAGGAGAGCTTGTAAATGCACCTAAGGAACTCAATAGAGTAAGAGAGGAATAGAAGCTATTCAAGAATGTTGCTATAGTGGAGTAGAACCAGTTGATAAAGTGCCTTGAAGAATCTAAGAAAAGCATCTCAGAGTTGAAGTCCCACAAGAAAGACATCAAGGAGTGCCTGTATGAAGATATAGCATCTAGGCTAGAAGTTAAAAATGAACAATATCAACAACTGCATGGAGAAATGGAGGTTCTCCAAAATGACCTTGAGAAATGTGAGGATGAGCTCAAGGTAAGAATTTAGTTTGATGGTAGCAGTGATGCCTTGGACAAAATGTTGAAGAAGCAAAAGAATGCCAAGGACACTAAAGGTTTAGGAACCAGTGTCGGTGAGTGCTCCACCAACAAGAATGTCCCTCACAATGATATTTTGTTTGTCTCCTCAAATGGATAAAACAAGGGACAGACCTTCATAGTCAAAAATGCTCCCTGGAGGAAGGTTGACCTAAGTACAACCAGTGAAGACTTGTAGACAAGAATAAAGACCGGTGCTGCAAGAAGGAGGAACAATGCAGATCCCAAAGGCAAAGGGAAGATGGGAGAAGATAGCTTCTCCAGAAGTAGGAACATGAGAAGATAACAAAGAAGACCTCCTACTGATAGAGGAAAAAGAAATGCTACCACCCACAGGGCTAAGCAAGTGTGGGAAAAGAAGAGACTAGATGGAAAAGCTGCACAAAATGGACAACTAGGAATCCATTCTCAAAAAGGAAGAAATGGAGATGCTAAACCGGTAAGATCTCCTCATGCATGGCAAAACAAATTTGTAAGTCATATGCCATCCTTTACCAGTTACTGCTTTGCATGTAATACTTATGGCCATAGGGCAGAGGAATGTAGAAAGAGGTCTAGAAATAATAATATAGGATCTCATGGACATCATGCATATGAGAAAAATGTATCCAGGAATAGATACATGCATGTCCCCTCTCTTGGTTATGCAAATGTTGTTTGTCATAACTGCAATGGTTTCGGCCATAGAGTTTGAGTGTAGGAAGAGGAACCTGCAGTCACATGGAGGTTGGTATAACTATGCTCTATAGAAAGGGGAATATAGAGCATATGGAAGTCAAAGACCTGCATGGAACCAAAGGAGAAATGTCCCTACAGGAGCAAGAGGTTCACCGGTTTTGGTTGCCTGTCACAGCAACATGACCATAAGAAGATGATCAAACCGGTATGTCAAAAGATTCCCCAAACATGAAGTTGGGATGGATGTTGTGTGCTACTATAGTACTACTTCTATCTATGATGGAGAATTAGGAAATGGAAGGACCCATCTACAAAAGAAGGAAAGACCTACTCCCAATTCTGGAAATGGGAAGAAGAATGAGATCAAGAAGGTATGGAGGAAGAAGACCATGGACCAGCACTATCCATCCAATGCACAGATGATATCTCCTAATGTCTAAAGGAGATGCAAGATCTTAGGGGGAGTAGCACATTGAATTTATCATTTTCCCCCTCAGTGATGAAGGCAACATGGAAGAACATATTGTTGTTGGTATGAAGAATGAAAATGAAAAGATAAGTGTGTGTAGATGCTTCCTTGTCTACACACCTACATATGGAAGATTGAATCACTATTGTTGTGTCTATGCCTGATAAGATAACAATTGGAATCAGATACAAAGTGACATAAAATGTTAGGAGTCATAGAAAGGTGCTCCGGTAGTGATAGCGGATGAGTACAATAAACTGGTATGTGTAGATTGTTACTAGTATGACTACTAATAGGTACTTGCAGGTTATGTAAGACAATGAGGTTGGTGTTCATTGCAATAGCCCTGATAGCATGGTATGTGAAGTTATGTCTTAGGTGGTGTTGATGAAGACCTGAAAGACATATGTTGGCCCCAAAGTTGATCATGCAGGCATGCATATTTTTGGGCTAACCGGTTTAATTTATGGCATGGTGATGTCATTGTATGGCATTGTGTGGATTCTGAATCATGTCATAGGTTGTGGTGGATATAATGGAGCTGAAGAATCATAAGATGATCACATATGCACAGCTAAATCAATATATGGAGGAGATTGGAGTCCTAGTATTGTACCTGACCAAAGATAAGAACCTGATATATGACTCAGGGGGAGTTCAAGTGCTCATGATGCAGAGCCGACATGCTTGAAATTGTAATGATATTGACTACCCAAAGTGTAGGTGATGGAAATTTCAGTAGGGATACCAAAGAGAATTTAATAGTTATGGGTATCTACTTGTCTTCTGGTTGTTTGTATTCATGGTATAATCATATTTGATTTTAAAGAAATTTGGGACCAAACAGGAGGTGTTGCAGGTTGACTGATAGGTGAGTAGTATTCACTGACACACAAGTGGTGTCAAAGGAGGAGATGCATCAAATGAACACAAAGGGGGAAGAAAGAATTATGTCAGTGACTAGTAGATACAAGGAGGAATGATATCTTGACAGTGTCCTTTGCCATTGTTGTCAAAGGGTGAGAAATATTTTGTAGTATAGTGCATACTACATGTGTGAGAATCCATTTGATCATACAAAGGGGGAGAAAGACTATGTAGTATGTCAGATACTACATGAGTTGACATCAATGCCAAAGGGGAGATTGTTGGCATTGTGTTGTCATTGATGTCAACTAGTATGGGATGACTACCAGTATGAGAGATGTATGTACAACACTATCATGAAGGAGTATAGAATGAGATATCTTTGATATCACCTTGTGTTGTAGAACACCAATAAGGTAAAGAAGAGAATATAATTCAGATTAATGACCACTAGTGTTACCGGTACACAGGTTTGTGCCTAACTTGTGTGGATGGAATGGTAAGGTTATCGGTATCGGCAAAGTGAATCGCTAGCAAGAAGAGGATGTCAACTAGAAAGTGTAGTGTTGACAATGAGTAGGATCCTTGGTTGTTGTTTGTGATGAAGAGGCAGAATGTTACTTGAATCACATCAACACCAAAAGAAAAGAATAAACAAGTCACTAGTATCTTGTGAGATTGTAGAATAGCAGGACTCCCACCGGATCACATGTTCCTATTTGAAGATGTTGCACAAACAGGGATGACACATGAGTACATTGGAGAATGCAGATGACAAGGTGTCATTCCACCAGTAAGTGGAGCTTATCTCGTATTATGCATAGTGTGTGTCATAGTTCCATGAGATAAGGTAAATAATGCAAAGGCAAGTGCTTGATAGTTCACACCAGATCTACCGGTGAATTGAGGGAATGCCTTAAGTGCATTGAACCAATAGAGAAGGCAATTTGAGTTGCCAGAATAGATGGAGTGTCATGTGTTTTTCATCTTAACAAACTGGTTGTGATATGGTCTGAGCTAATCTGGGAGAAGGCAAGGCTAAGGAGATGCTCACAGAATAAAAGGGCCATATTGAAGATGGAGTTTGAAAAAGGTTGATGACATAGAGTCATCAGGACATTTTACTGGTATGAATGCTCACCAGTAATATGAACAAGGTGAAGATGCAGAAGACTTCCCACTTTGTGGGAATGTACATGCTTTGGATAGACATGTCTAGCAACTGGTTAAGGGGTTCCACTCCTAGTTCAGATATCTGCAGACATGAGGTGTCAACCAGTAGAATGTGAGATAACGATAGGATTAGTAAACTGGCAGAAAAGAGGAACCGGTAGAATGTTTGGTCGGTGATCCTCTCTGGACCAACATGGATGCCACATGGAGTCAAGGTGGCAAGCTCACAGAGATTTGTGAAGTTTCATGTACAAATAGGTATTTCCACAGATGTGCATTGAATATGGATCCCGTGATTTGTGGATTAGACCAGAGGAGTGTGGCTTGAGGAAGAACGAACGACAGAGAAGAATCGGGGAGTTCTAGGAACCTGGATTGAAGAAAGAAGATCAGATTGTGAGAAAACCTCGAGAACAAAACAACAAAAACATTAATGGAATTTTGACAAAGGAAGGTCAAAATAGATGACCGTGTTTTCTATATTTGGAAAATGTTTGTTTGAAGGTGCATTAATGGAAGAGTTGTACAGTTGGTAGTCTAGGAGATCAAATCGGGAAAAATCTAATTGAATTTGGTTTGCATCGAAGATGATGAGGAAACCCTTACCACCTAGATTTTGAATAGGATTTGGTAGGAAAACCAGACTATAAATATGCATGCCAAAGACAGTTAAAGTGTTGCTGAATTGAAGAAGAGTGTGTTGTTGCCAAGTGATTGATTGTTGCTTCTAAATGTAAGAGAAAATTAGCCAAGTGCTCAAGGAGTATCTGAGAAGAGAGTGAGAGTGAGGGAGAATCAAGTTGAAGTGTTCAATCGGTAGTGTCCATACCAGAAGAGCAGTAGAGAAGGAAGCCATAGAGAAGGCAGATACAAAACTGGTAGAGTATAGCATTAGTAAAGTGCAGAGCAATGAGGAGGAGATCCAATAGAGAAGAAGAAGAGTAGAGGTGTACTGGTAGGGTTTACCGATAGTTAAACAACAGAAGAGTAAGTCGGTGTAGCAGAGAAGGTATCTCACCGTTAGAATAAGGCATTTGGAATAGTTTCAAGATTCACCTATAACAAAATAACTACTTTTGTAATTGATGTTCTCCTAGTGATCACTGAGTTGTAGCAAAGTGTTGGGATTGTAGTTCCTTTAGTTTCTAGCCCATAAAAAATTTAGGGGTTGGTGCTCCTTGGGTTGGTGCCCTAAATTAGGGGTTGTACATCCTTGGATTGGTACCCTAAACTTTGTAACAGATTTTTCACTATGAGGCTAGATCGGAGCAGTAGACTCCCACTACATTTCTCACCAAGGTTTTTCCCATCTTGGTATTTCCTCATACATACTGGTGTTATGTGATGCCCTTTGTGTTTTTGCATTTGTGTTGGTCTCCCCACTAACCGATAAGTCTGTACTATGTTAGATCCCATAGCTAGTATACACATCTAGGTTGTTAAAGGGAAAAGATTGAGAACCATTGATTCACCCCCCTCTTAGTGATACATTATGTCTAACATTATGTCTAACACATCCCAACCAGTGCTGAGAGGGAAGGGGTGAATCAACACTTTACTCGTTTTACTCAATTAAAACTTTTAACTTAAGTTTTCACTAACTCAACATTCATCAATATAAATAACTACTGCAGTAGACTAAGCATGCATGAAAAGATACATAGTGACACCAAGATTTATCTCATGGAAACCCAAATGGGAGAAAACCATGATGTGAGTAGGAACTCACAAAATTTGTACTCTTCTCGAGTACGCCTGGTGTGGAGCCATCCCTATTAGGACATTACAAGGACACTATTAGGTGCCACCCAGTTAAGGGATTTTAATCCAGGCTTGTTATATCCTTTACCCTGATAAAGGTAGCCTTGTTAAAGGTCTTAAGATCATCAATTTAGATGACTCTCAGTTAAGGGATTTTTACAATGGGACCTGCTAAAGTCTACCCTATTAAGGGAATTTAATTGCAATGGTTAGAAAGCAATATGAAGATGATCTATTGAAGTGGCTACTGATAGCTTGATTAGATCACACTGAAACTGATGTTATATCTGCAGCAGTTGTGTCTGCTCTGCACAACACCGGTTTCTTAAATATACCTTCGGCTCTGCACTCTGTAGGTCTTTTGATCCTCGGCTCCACACTCTGCTAGTCCTTTGACCTTTGGCTCTACACTATGTCGATCCTCTGACCTTTGGCTCTGCACTATGCCAGTCTTCTGACCTTCAGCTCTATAATATGCTCTACTCTCCCTGTGTTCATACTTTCTCACATCACTTTTCACATTAACAACAACCTCATCAAGAATGGATTATGTGAATTTATTATCCTATCAATCTATCGCCATCTTTCCCATTAAAACTATTGGCATTTTTTATGTTTATGTTGTGATTGTCATTGATGGACACACACTTGCATTAAGATCCTCTTTATATGTATGAGTTAGAGCACAACCAATATTTGTTTCAACTGGTATGTTGCAAGTATGTTGTATTATAGTCATTAGACTATTGATGTTTTGCAGAATGTGTTTACTAGTCTAAAGCGGCATGTTGACCTCAAGCAATACGAGGGATTAAAGTGGCATAACACATTTCGACCAGTCTCCATTTTTGTCAAACCGGCAACCGACTTCTTCTATGAACCGGTAATACTCTGTGATGAGTTACCAACTGACATTTTGTGATGAGTTATCAATCCACTAATTGTTTGACGGTGCCGACACACTGGCGGTGCTTCTTGTGTCATGTTACTGAGTATGTCTAGATTCATTGAACCTAGGAAATTGAAATGTAATCCTATTGGACCTACATGAAATCAAATTCCTTTAAAAGGACATTATGTCTAGGGTTTTAGGTTGTTGCTGAAAGGGTTTATGTTGTGGCTAGGGTTTAAGGTGGTTGAGGAGTGGAAAAGAATATGAATGTGTAGAAGACTGAAGTAATGCAAGAGTGCATTAAGAACGAGCTATCAAGGATCTAACTGAGAAATCCATGCTATTAGATAGATCAAACACTTGTTGATTACTCACATCTTTGACAAGTCTGTAGCCCTTAACCAGGTAGGCCCAAAAGCCTATTGTAAAATCCTCTAACAAGGTGGTTCACCTCTATGAATATAAAATCCTCTAGCAAGGTAGTGTTTAATTGGACTTATCTCCTAATAGAGATTGAGATTCCTAACAGGATCTGTTCTGGTGAAGAACATTGTAAGACCTTAACTGACCTGACCTTAACCGGTCTAACCTTAACCGATCTGGTTTCTATTTTGCAGATAGTGACTTGTGAGTTCCATCTCACCGTGGTTTTTCCCTTTTGGGTTTCCACATCAAATATCTTGTGTTATGGTTGTATTGCTTTTGTGGGTGAATGCTTTATTTGCATTTTGGTTTGCATGTGTGATAACCAGTCTATCTGTTAAACTATTTTACCGGTTTATCTTTAGACTGTTTAAGTGTTTAAGTGCAATGTTTTTTGGTATACTAATTCACCCCCCCTCTTGGTATTAATCAATTGGTATCAGAGCCTACCTTTCTATAAGTTTAACCACTTGGAAAGAGATGTGGGGGAATACACCTTGAGGTAACTTACTCAACGGATCACTCAATCTGAGCAAGCCTATGATGATCTTATGGTCAAATACAAGGCATCTCAAGCAAAAAGGAGAGAACATGCAGAAAAGTTGATGGAGCTATTTGAAAATAGTTCTACAGATGAAGCAAACATGGAATCCCTAATTGCAAAAGTAAATAAGTTGAATGAATCAAACTCCAACCTAAAAAAGGAGTTGGAAGGACTGACTATCTGGATATGTCGAGAGCTTGAGAACTGGATAAAAACTGAAGACCTAGTGAAAGAAAGAGATTGTGAGATCTCCAAGTTGAAACAAGAGATGAGTGCCCTAAATGCTCAACTCCATGCAAGAAAGGTGGAAAAGGAAGACATGCAAGGAGAACTGAACACTGCCATCTTTGAGAATGAAAATCTATTGGAAACAAATGCTGCTATTTCCAAAGAATTCTCTAAGTCAGAGGAAATACTTGCTAAGTTCAGCAAAACAACTGTCAAGCTAGAGCAAAAGCTTGAGTCGGCTAGACCGGTAAAGAATACCAATGGACTTGGTTTCTCTGGACATGAGGAAGGAGAATCCTCAGGAACAAATGCTGAAGCATTAAAGAAGCAACTGACATTCAAAGGTAAATATAAGGAAAAATTCAAACCTGTTTGCTTTAATTGTCTTAAAGAAGGACACACTACCAATGTATGTAGGAGAAAAGCCTACAATAATTTTCCTTACTTTATTAACAATGTACCTAGATCCAATAGGTTCAATGGTCATTGTTATGCATGCAACAAGTTTGGGCATAGAGAATTTGAATGTAGGTCTATCATGAATGAGACTAGAAGATATCCTCAGAGGACCCAAGGAGTTGGTCCTGAACCTTTTGCGAACTGGGATCACAACCAATTTAATGTCTTCAATCATCAGCCAAGAAGTAGTGACTATTAAGCGGCAACTGGATGGAGAGTAAATTGTATGATCTGTCATGGTCATGGTCGCACTGCTGCAACATGCAGAAGGAAGAATGGAAACATGAACAATGGACCTTGGAGAGCACCTGGATTGGTTTACTATCACTGCAACAAACCAGGTGACATTGCAAGATTTTGCAGAAGCAGAAAAAGTATATCTGATGATATACCAGTCACTCAGGAAGGAGGAATTGATGTTGAAACAGTTCAAGCAGACATGAACAAAACCTAGAAGAGGAAACTAGTAATGTTGGAAGAGGAACCAGTTTCTGCACATAGTGTTGAAATATTAGAACCAGCAAACTAAGCTTCAAAAGGCTTAGGGGGAGCAAACGGAAAAATATTTTCGAGCCCCCAGTTTATACCGGCAAAAGACCTTAACCGGTATATGATACCTATCGCTTGGCAGAAGACCAGAAACCGTAAAAAGGCAAATTAGGGTTTATGCCCTAATGGAGGAGCATTAATGATGGTAGGTGAGGACTATGTTTAAAAGCATTTTTGAAATCATTTCTAACTATCAGTTTTTGAGTGAAGAAAAGTTTTTCAAAGAGAAAAGCAATGAAAAGGTGATTTGAGCACAGATTTGGAGAAATTGAGAAACCGCGAAGGAGATTCAAATTCAAATAGCAAATGGTCAAGTGGAGAACACAAAGCAATGATTCAGCTACTGACGAAGTGAGGAGTGAAGGAGAATCAGAAAGCTCTAAATTCGCATGTTTTAAAAGGTATTTCTTGAGTTCTTAAAATTTCTACAATGGCTTCCGCATCTCATACCAGTTATAGTGCATCTATTGAGTATGAAAGTTTTATTCAATGGAAGTCAAAGTATAATGACCTATCACAAGTTCTGGCTGGAGTGATAGTAGAAGAGGGAATTTTTGACTACATAGATTGCAAGATTGAAGACCTAGGGTCTCTAGCCATCACCTCCCAACTAGGTCTGTTTTGTGGACAAGATAAGATGATCAAATTGGAGTATAGGATTCTGGAGAAGAAGAAACTCCACAATGTTGTTTACTTCTTGAAGGATTTCACAGAAGATCATATAAGGATTATTCTAAGCAGGGTCCATGGTGGCAAAATGTACTTAGAGAGAATGCATGATATCACACCAGAGGCAATTCATGCAGTCGCCAGTTTTTGCAATACAGGGGAAGTACTAGCCCTAAGGACAGTTAGCAAAACTGAGATGTCCAAGCTCACCGGTTCAGTCAGTGACTCATGAGGCATGACTGTAAATTCAATCAAGGATGATCTGGTTAAGTATGCCTGCATGGTGATAGGCTACCAAACATTCTCAGCTAGCAGAATTAACTCTATATCTGTTGCAACGGTAAATGTCGCTTATCGAATGATAAAGGAGGATGCATCATTTGACCTATGCACCAGTATGCAAAGGCAACTCCTATTGAACCTGAAATCAATCAAACAAGATAATGCACTGAGGTTCAAGTTTGGACAACTATTGGTTGAGTTGTTCTTTTACTTTCAAGGATACTTCCTAGGAGGAGGAGACGTTCAGTGGTCTGGTGACCAACCGATAACCAAGCAAATCAAGGAAAGCATTCAAGCACTTGGAACTGGTTACCCTGATATTCTGAACAAGTATCTTGATGAGTTCAGAAGGAAGATGAGCTAAAGAGTGAGGATATCAGGAGACATCATCAAGAAATATGAAGATGATATCTGCTTCACCATCCAAGTAGACAAATGTATAATGGAGGCTGTTGAGCCTAGAATGGAAGAAGTGGAGCCAATGGACTATGAGGTGATGTACGACATGTTGGAAGGGTATGTCTTTACCCTTATTGCCTCACCGCTTGATCCTAAGGTGAAGAGAACCGGCACCTACCTGGAGAGGATAGCACCGGCTGAGGAACCACTAGCAATGAAAGAGAAAGGACCAGTAGTGAAGAAAGCAAAGGCAGTGCTTGCAAAATTAGTACCGGTTACTACTGCAACTCCAAAACTGACCAAGCAGTCACCAGCTAAGAAGAAACCGGAAGCTGCACTAGCTAAATTCTTCCAGAGAAAGAGGAAGACAAGAAGCAACTCTCCAGACTCAGAAGAAACTGTGTCTAAGGAGCAGCCCAAAAAGGCAAGACAGACAAGAAAGAAGACAAAGAGTGAACTGGCATCTTTAGCACTAGTAAATATAGATATCTCCTCCTACAAACCTTTGACACATTGTCAAAGAACTATAAAAAATATTAGGAGAAAAGTATTGAATGATTTAATTGATTATTTTGATAACTTTAATGATGATGAAAAGGAGGCAGTGGAAAAAGAAATAATTCAATATTTATGTATTAATGACTGGTCCCCTTCAGAAATTAAATCTAAAACACCGTATTGTTTGTATAAGTCCTTAGAAAATAAATGGCACATTTCCATAGAGTAGGAATAGGAAATAAGAGAAAAAGTTTTTGTTGAACACTTTCCTGATGTATCAAATTCGGAACTGTTTGATATAATGAACAAGTACAAAGGTCTTTTCTTCATGAGAAGAAGAAGACTCATGTTACTGGAAGGAAAAGGTAAAGAAGTACTCAAGGATAGACACACTCGTACCCTAGACACTCTGAAGATGCATCAATTGGCTGAAGCCAACCGACAAGCTGAGAAAGAACCGGTTATACCCAAACCGGATGAAGCATTTGATGATGAAGGAAATCTGGTTGATGAACCGATCAACACTATTGATGTTGATGCCCTGGACAGAGAAGATGTTACCTAGGAGATACCATCTAAGGCAAGAGGTCAAGAGCAATAGGCTGAACAAGAGAAGAAAGCTAAGGATAGTCAAGAAGTGGCAAAGAAAGAGGCCGAGTAGAGGAAAAATGAAGAAGAATAGAAGAGGAAGAAGGATGAATAAGAGAAACGGAAGAAGAAAAGAAGAAGAAGAAAGATGAAGAAGAGAAGCAGAAGAAGAAGGAAGAAGAGAAAAAGAAAAAGGATGAAGAGGAAAAGAAGCAGAAAGCTGAAGAGGAAAAGAAGAAGAAAGATGAAGAGAAGTAGAAGAAGGATGAAGAGGAGAAAAAGAAGCTAGAGGATGAAAAGAAGAAGGAAAAAGAAGATAAGGAATAGGAGAAGAAGAAGGAAGTAGAAAAGAAGAAGGCTAAGGATGACAAGGAACTAGAGAAGGGGAGAGAAGCAGAGAAGAAGAAAGTAGAAGAGGTAGGAGAAGCGACAAAGAGCACCCAGATGGAGACTTTGAAGGCAATCAGGAGTCAAGCCAAACCGGCTGATCTCTCCAGTCCTATAGATCTCCAGTCTGCAAGTGAATCAGAGCTAATGCAGAGCATCAAGGTTGCTCAAGAGTGCCTTAAAATCATTCAAAGGAAGAAGGAGCAGGATATAATTCAAGTGACTGTGGACACACTTACCGGTTTGATACCCGGTACAAATCTTCCCAACACTGAATCATCACTAGCAAAACTTAAGCTACTATGCACAGTAGTGGATGATCAGGTGTAGAGCCTAGAAGAAGCAGCTAAGGAAAATGTCAAGAGCATCAAAAAGCTCTTAACATTGCTCTGGTAAAGAAGTTGAATGAGCTTCGATCGGAATTGCAGAAAGACCAAAAGGATATAAGGGACGCTTTGGATGAGGGAAATCTACTACTTAGCAAAATCTGCCAACCCCATCTATTCTATGATGATGTGCTAGTTCAAAAGCAAAAGCTTCAAACAGACTTTAAGTCTTACTTGAGCACATTCAAGCCACTCTAAGATTCCTTCACAACTTATGGGCAAACCATTCACCAGTTTCATATCCAGTCCGCCAAAATGGAGCAAGAGATCAGCACACAGTCTAGAGATTTGCAGGAGCTTCAACTAGTTTTACTTCCACGTCTGCAAATTCTTCAAAAGTGTTATCTGAACCTGGATGCCTTGACAGTTACACAGGAGATGAGCACAGTTGATGCCATGGAAGAACAGGTCTCCTAGATGCAAATAGAGAAAGAACTGGCCACCTCCCTACTTGAGTCCTGGTCTCTATCAATGAAGCAATTCTTGCAAGACTATAAATCTGTTTTTGACAAGTACTATTCCTTGTTGTCATAAACTTTTATTATTTTTATATATTAAATGGAAACAGGGTTGTTTAGCGGTACTTTTTCATTGTTGGCTAAGGGGGAGAAGTATTTTATTTTGGAGAAGTATAGGGGAGAAGTATCTAGTATTTAAATTTTTTCTATATGCTTTGATATATGCTATATGCTTTGATATCTCAATGTTTATGCTCTGTATGCAAAATTCCTATACATTGTATTGATTAAGGGATAGTGTATATGCTTAGGGGGAGCAATTTTGCTAATGGCATGATTTTCTTGTAAAACACTTAGATGTCAAAATTTTATTTCCTAAGTGTTTCCATCAATGCCAAAGGGGGAGGTTGTTGGCATTTTTGATGTTTATGTTGTGATTGTCATTGATGGATACACACTTGCATTAAGATCCTCTTTATATGTATGAGTTAGAGCACAACCAGTATTTGTTTCAACCGGTATGTTGCAAGTATGTTGTATTATAGTCATTATACTATTGATGTTTTGCAGAATGTATTTACTGGTCTAAAGTGGCATGTTGACATCAAGCGGTATGAGGGATTAAAGTGGCATAACACAATTTGACCAGTCTTCATTTTTGTCAAACCGGCAACCGGCTTTTTGTATGAACTGGTAATACTCTATGATGAGTTATCAATCCATTGATTGTTTGATGGTGCCGACACACTGGAGGTGCTTCTTGTGTCGTGTTACTGAATATGTCTAGATTCATTGAACCTAGGAAATTGAAATGTAATCCTATTGGACCGACATGAAATCAGATTCCTTTAAAAGGACATCATGTCTAGGGTTTTAGGTTGTTGCTGAAAGGGTTTATGTTGTGGCTAGGGTTTAAGGTGGTTGAGGAGTGGAAAAGAATATGAATGTGTATAAGATTGAAGTAATGCAGGAGTTCATTAAGAATGAGCTATCAAAGATCTAACTGAGTAGTTTGTGCTATTAGATAGATAAAACACTTGTTGATTACTCACATCTTTGACAAGTCTGTAGCCCTTAACTAGGTAGGCCCAAAAGCCTTTTGTAAAATCCTCTAACAAGGTGGTTAACCTCTGTGAATCTAAAATCCTCTAGCAAGGTAGTCTTTAATCGGACTTATCTCCTAACAGAGATTGAGATTCCTAACAGGATCTGTTTTGGTGAAGAACATTGTAAGACCTTAATCGGTCTGACCTTAAACGGTTTGGTTTCTATTCTATAGATAGTGAATTTTGAGTTCCATCTCACCGTGGTTTTTCCCATTTTGGTTTCCACGTCAAATATCTTGTGTTATGGTTGTATTGCTTTTGTGGGTGAATGCTTTATTTGCATTTTGCTTTGCATGTGTGATAACCGGTCTATCTGTTAAACTATTTTATTGGTTTGTCTTTAGACTGTTTAAGTGTTTAAGTGCAGTGTTTTTTGGTATACTAATTCACCCCCCACTCTTAGTATTCATCAAAAACATCCAATTCAAAATTATGTTACCGCGCCATAAATCACTCTTCAGAAATCATTCCAGAAATCTCTATCAAGATAGTCATTCATGTCGATAAATCCATTGGTTTACTGGAGAAGACTATCGATTTAACTGGATGTTAACTAAACGTTACCAATCTGCCAGTTATAGACTCTACCAGTGTTCCGATCAAAATCTACCTAGTCGATTACCTTTTGTATACCGATCTATTTACTACTTAGCCCATTGACCTCTTCTTTGCCGGTCTACTCACTGCTTGTCGGTTGAGCTCCTATCTACACACTGCTTAACCAGTTAACCTCAATATACTAGTCAACTTACTACAAATAGACTGTGAAAACTTGGGAGATGATGTTGCCAATAATGACAACCATATCATTCATCGGTCATATAAAAATGCACTAGAATACCAACACCAACAATATCAATCCACTCGCCATATGAAGAGATATTAAAAAATATAAGGGGCCTGCACTTGCAAGAAGGCTTATAGCCTAGAGCACACTGCTCAATCACAAAAGGAGCCTCACTAACTACATATAAATCCAGACTACAATCCAAAGATGTGTTGAACTACTAAGATATCATCTTGTATGCCAGAATATAGTTCCGGTTTAAGCTTTGTTTGTTCGAGTCTGAAACCCTAAACCCTTTATTGGAAAAACCCTTACATAAATATCCTCACATACATAATCTCTTTGATATATTTCTCATTGTATCACGTTCACATATCCATCACTATATCTGTTACTCTTTTATTACAAAATAATCTAATCCAACTGACCTATATACCCTATACAACTTATCATGCCTTATGTCAACTTACAAATATAATTAAAACAACAAATTGCATTTCAGATAGATAACATGAATGCATAAATATTAAAAACAATTGTCGATGCCGGATCCAAGAGATCTCGGCCTCCAATACCAATAACCATATTCTAAACCATGTCGGCTTGCATTGTCATTAACCAAATAAATCCTTATGTCCTGTCTGTGAAGTGCCTACCGATACACAACTGAACCAAAACATGAAGTCAGAATAAGTTACCATATTTCCATCAATGAAAACATAGTGAGACCAACCAATTGAGTGTCAATTTCCAACAATCTCCCATTTGGTATTAATGGCAACAACCATGTGAAAAATGGTCAAGGTTTCATCTATCAGTTCCATCCTATCTACTACCCCTAAGCTGAGAATTCATTAATGAAAAATACTTCACATCTCCATATCTCCATATCTCCCCCTAATGTATACAAATTCTTCTATTCTTTTTCACATCTATATCACTTCCCCTTTGACATTAATTCCATAAAAAATTCTACAAAAGAATGTCAAAGATCCAAAAAACTGTAAAATGAGTATCCCAAAAATATCTTGCCGAAGCTTAACAAATTTCAAAATTTCTAGATAAGCCTTCTCCAATAGCTCAAGATAGGTATCCCAACCAGTTTTGAAAGTTCTAGAAATAGATACAAGTCCACTTAATGTATGTGCAAATGACTCTTTCACATTTAACTTTGTCAGTGTGGACTTCCCCACCATATCCATACATTCTTTCTTATGTACACTCAGTGAATCCAACCAGGGACTCACCAAGCCTCTCAGACTTCTAGCTCTTCTTATAATTTTGTCTCTTTCCTTCTCAAGAACAAAAATTTGGGCTTCCAAAATCAAAATTTGACCATAAATGGATGTACTCAATGAAGTCAATCCATCAAAAGAATTAGCTATATTTGCAATTTTCTCCTGAAATTCTTTTATCTTATTATCCACATCAACCGTAAGTATATCAGTGTTACAACATACTGTATAAATATTTGTACACTGCTTCAAAGAATTTTCTATCAGTTTCAGCTTTTCATCAATCTTCTTCTTCTAATATTCAATCACCTGATCAAATCCAACTCTCTTAGCCTGAGTGAACCTCTCCAATGCTTGTCAGTTTGAAATTTTTTTTAAGGATTGAAAATCCTTTGAAATATGCTCAGTAATTATCTTCAACTTGTTGGATGGGCTCGCTTCATTGTCAATCTTGCAGTCTGGGACTAGTCTATGTAAAACAGTGATTGACTGATCAATAATCCCTTTATCTATAGATCCCTCCTTCATTAGTTTTTGTGCTATCATCAACATGAGTTCAGTAGGACTCATCTCAATTATGTTTTTCTTTACAACCTGTGAGGTGCCAATTGACAACAATGATGGACCTACTGCCAGTTCTATGTCAGATTCCCCTTTCTTCTCCTCTGATGATTTATCCTTTATGGCTTCCTCACTTGCACCGGTGGCTTCACCACTTGGTGCAGTCTTTGTACCTATCAGTTCCTCTCAAGGTATTATAACCTCAACCTGTACATTTGTATTTGGAGGACTGTTAACCTCAAAATTAGTATCCTGTACATCATTAACTTTTCCACTCTCTGTATTAGCTGATATCTCAATATCTCTCTATACATTTGTATCTATCAGTGGTTGGATTTCCACTATCTTGATGTTTTTCAAAATTTTGGGTGAAGTACCCATAATACCCTTTCCTTTTCCTTCAACCGGGGTGTCTATAGTGTCTGTCTTTAATTCTAGTGAAGTAAAGAATCCTTTGTTCTCTCCAAAGAACTTAACCCATTCTTTTTTAGTCTCCTTTATTATTTCATTTACCCTTCCTAGCAATAGACTAGTTATTCTATGTTTTCTATTAAAGACTTTTCTATCTACCACCTCAAGTGTCCTTTCCATTTCCTATGGCGAAATAGTAACACAAATAGATAATAACTCTTGAATTTTGATATGCTTATCTTCTTACATTGTAGATAGTCTCCTAGAATCTAACATATTGTACAATTATGGCAGTATTTGATTTTCAATTTCTATTAAGGCTTTCTTATAAATATCAAAGTATAATAAGGCTGCTTCCTCTACCTCTCTTTGTTCATTATCCTCTAAATGATCATAGTAAAACTATACATTCTTTAACATGCCATCCTTGGTTATTTCATCTACTAATAATGCACAAGTTTTAGGTGGAACATTACTAGATTGAATAGTTGTACCAGTGTTATTCTTCTTCTTTCTCTTTGCAGTATCAGATGCAGCTGAAGGTGTTGCCTTTGGTGCTTGCTTCTATGCCAGTATTTTGAATGTACCCTTCATAACCAGTTTTTTTTTAGCTTCTACCTTTGTATCCTATGTTGTCTTCCTTACAACCCTCTTGAATGCCATGGGTGTGTCATCCTCAGATTCAGACTCTATTGTAATAGGCTCAATGTGTACTTCTGGATTCTTCTTGTCTTCTGGGATAGCATTAATTATGCTTTGATGTCCTATGAGACCTTCTCAACAAATTTTCTTTCTTTTCCTTCCTTATTCTCTCTCTTCTTCTGGTTGAACTCTGTTTCAACCTCTTGAGATTTTTGTTTCATAGTACCATAGGGCTTCTCTGCCTCATCAATAGGTGCATCAATCAAAAAATTTGCATAGGTCTCAAGGATCTGTGCATCCACTTCATAGCCCATTTCCTCAATCCAAATATTTTGGCAATTAACTACTTCCATAAGTGTTTCATCATTCTTCACCATGAAGCATATGTCAGTTGAATATTTTTCTACAATATGCTTAGGAACCCTTTTGCGAGACTTCATAGATTTCTGAAACCCCTTGAAATATCCCCATACCTTATCATCTCTTTGACTACCTAAAGTAGAAATTGATTGTTTCAGTTTTCTCCCTACCAGGATGTCAAATGCCCATTTCCTCTTACCAAAACTGGGTGTATCATTCATAAAAAATAACATTAAGCAAACTGTTAAGTTGCCATACCAGAAGGTTCCCTTTTTGTCTCCCTTAATCTTTCATAGGTTTATTAATAACTCATCTAACATCCAACCGCATAGATCCAATTTCACATTCTCTCTTATCATTTTGTATGCAGCAAAAATACAGGAACTGGAAATAGAATTCAGTCAGTTTGATTGAGTTACCTTATACCCAATGATCGTGCTACTGAATCTGATGTCCATGTCGGTAATAGTGTTTATTCTCATAGATCTCTAGTCAGATGTCGAGCCGATGATTTTGTTCATGAAATCATTCGAAACCTTCTTATCTGGATGTTGCCCAACCAATGGTAAACCAATGATTTCCCTGATGACTTCCTTGGTGATCTTGTAAGATCTATCTAACCAGATAAACTCCCCATCTACTCTTCTCACAACATACCTAATTATCTTAACTTTGAATTCTGGGATGTACAGAATGTTGGTAAACCCTAAGTCTTCAATGTGCTTGTATACTGGTTTGATCTTTCCAGATTCTCTCATTAGTTGGCTCATGTACATGCCCTTTATTTTAGATGTTCCCAAGTCCTCAATGTGATAGTGTATGTATGCCCCAAAATCTTCAACATAGAGAACTCTCTCTGGAACATAAGAAAATGCTCCAACTGAATCTTCCAAGGTAGCCATATGCGGATACCACTTGAAAATTGGCCTGGGGTAGTCCTTGACCTCTACTCTAGTCGGTTTTGCAACAAAGATAGGAATAGATGATGATCTTGCTTCCAAGTTTAAAGATAAATAAATGTTGATCACTTTAGGTGAAAACCCTTAACAAATTCTTCCATTAGTCGGTGAAATTGCTCAAGAAGAAATCTGATTGCTCTAAAGTGCCCTGATCGCTCTTAGTCTCTCTTAATCACTCTAAAATCGCTCTGAATGAAAGGTATGTTGGCATATGTGTAGAGTATGTTGACATGATGATATTGTGTTGTCATTGATGTCAATATGCTAAAGGGAGAACCGGTAATATGCTGAAGAGTGAATTGGTATATGTGCAAAAGGTGAAGCAGTATGTTTGTGCAAGTGAACCGGTATATGGAATGTTTTCTATCAAGGTTTAATATGGTATGACTACTGGTTGGTGGTCCCAGCCTTAGGGTTTCCGGTTGAAGTGTTTCAAGCCTGTCTGATTCAACCGATGGCATTGTGTGATAAGCTAGCATTGTAATGGAGATCAGATCATGTTGTCATGTCATCCTTGTGCGTGTGAAGGATCTTGCATGAGGGGGATTTATCCTATCTACCCGGGGGTAAGTGTACCAAGATGGTGAACAAAAAGGGGGGTATAAGTGGCCACTTTTTTTTTTTCTGAAAATAGGTAAACCTGAACTTCAAAGAGATATTTGAAGGTCACGCACTCAAAACTAGGAGTTGAGAAAACAATAAGAATTGTATTACTCTGAATCTAGTTTCTAAACTACTAAATTTTTTTAAAATTAGATAATATTAAGAGGGTCAAACCTTTCTCGCACGAAAAACTGTTCCTGATTTTTTCAGAAAAACATAACATAGCTATTTTTGTGCGCTGCATAAAATATATAATTAGACTTAGTATTTTGAAAAACCCTTTGGTAGGATGATAGGTAAGATTGAGATCTAGAAGTTGTGTATTTTTTTGTAATTTTTCAATGAATATTTTTTTTTAATGATTTTTTGAAGTGACGGCATCCTGAAAATTTGGTACATGTTCGTGCGCTGGACATAACTTGCATCAAAATAATCAAAAATGAAAACCCTTTTTTTTTAAATTGTATAGAATCTAGTGTAGAATAGTAATATGTAATTTATTTTGAATTTGGTCAAGTATATCAAAAGTTATTAAAAAAATGGTAGATGTATGTCTCTGAGGACTATCAAGGCACTAGTAAAAAAAATAAAAGTTTGCTATGCTAATGTTGTCTAAAAATAGAAAAATTTATCTGGTCAGAAAGATGAGAAGACGTGTGAGATTATGGTGGTAATTTTAGAGATACCCACTTGATCATTTGTAAACCTAATGATGATGAAGTTAAGAAATCATGTTGGAAGATGAAAAAACATGTAAAGGGACAGAAATGGAGGGAAAATGGGCTTCCAAGTCTTAGGGTCATTTTCCAACCCTCTTACCAAGCCAAAACCCGCATGGGTTCTAATGTGATATATAACCTGCTCAGGTTTTGAAAAACAAAAAGTACCATTCATAGTTCTACATAACCTATATGGGTTATGTAGAACTAAAACCATCATTTTGAATTTCCCAAAACTCGTACGGGTTATGAAAAACCAAAAATATGGGTTTTCATAACCCGTACTAGTTATGATAAACCAAAATTATGGTTTTTCATAACCCATACTAGTTATGCAAAATATCATTTTGAGTTTCACAAAACCCGTACGGGTTATGAAAAAACATTATTTTGATTTTCACAAAATACATATATAATATGTGTTTATGTATGTATATATGCATATCTATAGTTATATATATAAATATATTTATATAGATATATGTATATATGTTTGTATACATGCATGTATCTCTTCTTTTTCTCTCTCTTGTCTTCCTTCCCCCATCATCGTCTTTGTCTATTCTGAGCCCTAATTATCCTTCTTGAGTTCTATCTCATCTCTTTCCCCCTCACACTTCTCTCTCTACCAAGTCTCTCACCCTCTTCTCCTTCTCGTTCTCTCTCTACCTCATGTATCTCACCTTCTCTCTCTCTCTCTCTCTCTCTCTCTCTCTCTCTCTCTCTCTCTCTCTCTCTCTCTCTCTCTCTCATTATCCTATCCTATTATCACCCTCTCCCCTTCTCTCTCTTTCTCTCCCCTACCTCTCCCTCTCCCCCTACCTCTCCCTCCCCCTCTCATTACCTTATCATATTCTCTCTCCTCCCCCTCTCTTGACCCTTCTCTCTCTCTCTCTCTCTCTCTCTCTCTCTCTCTCTCTCTCTCTCCCTCTCTCTCCCTTCTCTTTCTTTCCCTATCTCTCTCCCTCTCTTCCTATCCCCTTCTCTCTTTGTTCCTAACTCTCCCTCCCTCCCCCTCTCCTTATCCTATTCTCTCTCTCTCTCTCTCTCTCTCTCTCTCTTAATCCTATTCTCACCCTCTCTCCTTTCTCTTTCTTTCCCTATCTCTCTCCCTCTCTTCCTATCCCCTTCTCTCTTTGTCTCTAACTCTATCTCCCTCCCCCTCTCCTAATCCTATTCTATCCCTATCTTCCTACCCCCTACTCTCTCTCGCTAACTCTCTATCCCTCCCCCTCTCCCTCTCCTCTTCTCTCTCTCTCTCTCTCTCTCTCTCTCTCTCTCTCTCTCTCTCTCTCTCGCTCTCTTCTCTTTCTTTCCCTATCTCTCCCTCTCTTCCTATCCCCTTCTCTCTCTATCTCTAACTCTCTCCATCCCCCTCTCCTTATCCTATTCTATCCCTCTTCCTACTCCCTAATCTCTCTCTCTCTCTCTCCACTTCCTATTTGGTTCCTAGTTTTATAAAACCCGTACGGGTTATGCAAAACTAAGACAAAAACTTATAGTTTTGCATAACCTGCGAGTTCCTAAAAAGTATAATGTTCCTCAAAACCCTTTATGGGTTTTGAGGAACATTTCATTTTTTATTATAAAATATAATGTTCCTCAAAACTAGTATGGGCTTTGAGGAACTTTTGATTTTTTATTATATAAAAATAATGTTCCTCAAAACCAGTACGGGTTTTGAGGAACTTTTGATTTTTTACTATAAAATATAATCTTCCTCAAAACCCATACAGGTTTTAAGGAACTTTTGATTTTTTATTATAAAATGTAATTTTCCTCAAAACCTGTACAGGTTTTGAGGAACTTTTTGGTTTTTAATTATTTTTTGCTAGGATTGGTGTTACCAAGCCTAGCGCATTTTTGAATTTCCAGAACACGCACGAGTTATGAGAAATTTTGTTTATTTTTGCATGTGGCCACTTTTTTGTTCACCATCTTGGTGCACTTACCCCCTCAGGAATGTGCGAAGTCCCTACAAATAGTGAAGAACGCATGATGGGTTATCGCCTCCAAGAAGCGGTGAAGAACGAATGATGGAGAATGTATTGAGATCTGTTCAAGACCATTGTATTCAAATGCAAAGTGTTTAATGGCCAGGATTGAACCGACTGAATTGCTCAACCTAAATGTTTAGGGTTTAGGGTTTATGCTACCGCCCTATTTGTTTCCTATAAGGTCGATGTTGTGTTTCATGTTGAGGTTGTTGGCAAATGTTGTGTGTGTATCTAAGTGCAAAGATACATGATTCTTGCCAGACCAAATAAGAGAATTGATACCTGCAAAGTGTGTGCGCAGAAGGAAGGAACTAAAACGGATCTGCATTGGCATTGAGTGCTATTACTAGATCATTGTAATACCTGTTGATCTCTAATCACTTCAACAGTTGGAAAATCCCTTAACAGGGTAGCTTTAACTAGTTTGTTGTAAATTCTTTAATAGGGTGACTCAAAGCCATTGAGTTCATAAAATCCTCTAACAAGGTTTAACCCTTAACCGAGTATTCTAGCCATCCCTTAACCGAGTGATCCCTAATAGGATCGGTTCCTAACAGAACTATTGTAACAGTCTTTAATCGGACTAGGCTCCTAACAGGGTGGACTTCTCAAGAGTTAAAAAATAGCTTGTGGGTATTCATCCCCACCATGGTTTTTCCAATTTGGGTTTCCACGTGAAAAATATGTGTGTCATATGTGATGCCTCTTTCATGTGATATTTTGTTATTTCCTGTTTAGTGGTGAATCATGTTGTTCTAGTAAATTATTGTATCTCTGATGATACATTATCTGTTTATGCATAAGGATGAAGTGGAAATGAGAGAGTAGATTGTATGGAAAGCTAAGTGTTGTCGGTTTATGTCCTTCACAGTCTCATTATGTTTAACTGGTAGTAATTTGGTTTAGATCGGTATTAGTGTTTGTCTGTCAAGTGCACTGTTTGCAGTCAAACCGGTTAAGGAAAAGTTTTTGTGTCTATACTGATTCACCCCCCCTCTCAGTACACGTTTGTTACTCACTGTTCATCATTGAGTTATCAATTGGTATTAGAGCATCCTCCAAGTCCTCTATGTTGTAAGATTAACTGCTTGATGGAAATATCCTATTGTAATGATGAAGAGGGAAGGTCCAAATTTCAATAGAGATAACTTTAAAATATGGAAGGATAGAATGAAGATATACATCAGAAGCATGGGTTCTCAACATTGGAGCTATGTTGAGAATGCTTATGTTATCTCTACCGGTACTCTCACCGATGACCAAAAGAGAGAGTTTCAGGAGAATGGGCAAGTCATGGAAGTCCTAATTAGTAGTTTATCTGACATTGAGTTTATTGATGTTCAGGACAAAGAGAATCCCAAAGAAGTATGGGATGCCCTTGAGAATATCGATGGCGGTGATGAGCATGTGAAACAAGCTAAGGAAGAAAGCCTTAGGGGAAATTTTGAAGATATGTAGATGGTTGAAGGAGAGACCATTAAACAATATGGAATAAGAATCAAAACTATTGTTGGAGATATCAAGAGTGCAGGTGGTAAAATGGAAGATTCCACTATTGTTAGCAAAGTTTTGAGATCCTTATTACCGATCTATGAAATAAGGGTTGTAGCTATTTAGGAGTTGAGGTCTGTAGACAAGACAAAGGTATCCCTAGACTCCATCATTGCAAAGCTAACAACTTATGAGCTAAATAATTATGATGCTAGTATTCAGAAGACTGAATCAGCCTTCAAAACATCTGTTGCACCATCCTGAAAAGGCAAAGAAGCTAGTACCAGTGGTGAACCAAGACAGAATAGAGAAATGGATGATGAGGAGATCTTGATTGAATTTGAAGCTCTTCTTGCCAAGAGTCTTCCTAAGGGAATTGATAAATACAGAGGTAAGCTCCCTTTGAAATGCTTTTCTTGTAACCGGATAGGACACATTGTTGTAAACTATCCTAATGGTGATAGCAAGGACAAACCCAAAAAGTTCAAGAAGTTCAAAGGAGGAAACTGGAGAAATTTTTTTGTAGTAGTTGATGAAGGTGTCATTGACGAGGAATCAAAAGATGAAGAAAATGAAGATATTATGTTTGTAGCAGTCAAGGAAGATGTGTTAGACAAGAAGGCTCTTGTCTCCCACTTTGATAATTCCAATGAGTGGGTTATTGATAGTGGTTGTTCTCACCATATGACTGGTGACTGGAGTAAGTTTCTATCTCTGGAAGAATATGATGGTGGTGTGGTTCATTTTGGTAATGATGCACCATGTATGGTAAAAGGTAAAGGGTCCATCTCTTTGAATGGAAGAAGCAGTGCTGGCAATGTGTATTGGGTAGAAGGTCTAAGGCACAACCTTTTGAGTGTTGCACAACTAAATAATAATGGACTCACTTTGGAATTTTAAAATGGAGTGTGCAAAATCAAAGGAAAGAGTGGCGAGCTGATGGCTACCAATATGCAGACCAAAGGTAACCTATTTTAGCTAAATGCTAATGTCAGTACATGTCTTATGGCTAAGTTTGAGGATAGCTGGATATGGCATAGGAGACTTTGCCATGTAAACATTGATAATATTGTGAAGGCCAGTAGGATCAAGGCAGTTAGAGAATTTCCTATGTTGAGAAAACTAGAAAATCCTTTGTGCGGAGAGTGTCAACTGGGGAAAATGTCTTCCTCAACCTTCAAAGGTAAACCTTTCACTGCAGACAATTTACTTGATCTTGTGCATACTGGTTTGTGTGGTCCTATCAAAGCTAGGAGTGTGCAGGGAGATAGGTATTTTATGATTCTTACTAATGACTACTCAAGAATGATGTGGGTCACATTCTTGAAGGAAAAACCTGAATGTTTTGGAAAGTTCAAAGCCTTCAGAGCACTTGTAGAAAAAGAAAGCGGTAAGAGGATTAAGTGCTTAAAAACTGATCAAGGAGGAGAATTCACTTTTGGTGAATTCAACAAATATTGTGTAGAGAATGGCATCAAGAGGCAATTGTCTACCCCCCAAACTCCACAGTAGAATGGCCTAGTAGAAAGAAACAATTAGACTATGGTTGAAGTGGCTAGAACTATGTTGATCCAAGGAAAGGTTGCTCACACCTTTTGGAGAGAAGCGGTGAGCATTGCAGTCTACACAATGAACTAGGTACTCATCAATAAAGGAAAGGATAAGACTCCTTATGAGTACTGGACCGATAAGACACCAGTAGTAAGCTACTTCAGAGTGTTTGGTAGCAAATGTTATATCAAGAGGAGTGAACATCAGAACAAATTCGATGCAAAATGTGATGAGGGAATATTCTTAGGATATTCCACCAAAGTAAAGCTCTCAAATGTTTCAACAATAGGACTCAGAGAATTTTTGAAAGCATCAATGTTAGGGTTGATGAAAACTCTGAGAAACCTGAGGAAATTGGTGGAGAGCATGTAGGAGATGAACCGGTAGTAACCTTCTATGAACCAATTGCAAATCAGCCTAGTACCAATAATTGTCCTCCTACATCGGTGGATGTTGATGCTAATCAAGATGAGGATGAAGACAAAAAGCTAGAGGAATCTATTAAGAATATACCTAGGTATGTAAAACTAAATCATGATCCAAAGCAGATCATAGGAGACAAAGATGCAAGAATTCTTACAAGAAGAAAGGTCAGAGAAAAATCATGTATGATCTCTTAATTTGAGCCTAAATCATTCAAAGAGGCACATAAAGATGAAGACTGGATCAAGGCAATGGAAGAGGAACTTGATCAGATAGAAAAGAATGGTACATGGTCTTTAGTACCTAGACTGGAGCATAAAAATGTCATTGGAACCAAATGGGTCTTCAGAAATAAACTGAATGGGGATGGCATAGTGGTAAGGAACAAAGCCAGACTAGTATGTAAAGGATATGCCCAAGAAGAAGGAGAAGACTATGGAGAAACCTTTTCTCTAGTAGCAAGATTGGAAGGAGTTTGTATGCTTCTTGCATATGCAGCTTTTAAAGGATTCAAGGTATACCAAATGGATGTAAAATCTACATTTCTAAATGGAATACTCGAAGAGGAGGTGTATATAGAGCAACCAGATGGGTTTTCCCTATCAGAAGATAGTGACATGGTGTGTAGGCTACATAAAGCCTTGTATGGACTGAAGCAGGCACCTAGAGCATGGTATGAACACTTGCACTCCCATCTTGTGAAGATTGTATTTGAAAGAACAAGTGAAGATAGCAATACCTACTTGAAATCAGAAGGAGATCAAATTCTGATCTGTGAAGTATTTGTTGATGACATAGTCTTTGGTGGAGATGACAAGATGAGTCATGACTTTGCAGATGAGATGAAGAAGGAATTTGAGATGTCACTCATAGGGGAGATTAAGTTCTTCATTGGACTACAGATTCAGCAAATGAAAGATGGAATCTTTATTACTTAGTTCGAGTATATCAAAGAGGTGTTGAAAACCTTTGGCATGGAAGACAACAAACCGGTTGGTACACCAATGGTGACCAGATGTAAACTATCAAAAGAGGATGACTCAACATTGGCAAATGAGAAGGAATACTGATCAATGATTGGCAAGTTGCATTATGTAGTGCATAGAAGACCGGATATTGCACATGTAGTGGGTATTACCGCTTGGTTTCAGAAAAGCCCAAGAGAATCCCACTTGGTAGCATTCAAGAAGATTCTTAGATATCTGAAGGGAACTATTGACTATGGATTATGGTATCCATACAATGATGATTTCAACTTGAAAGTGTTCACAGATGCTGATTGGGTTGGTAATGTGGACGACCGGAAGAGCACAATTGGTGGTGCATTCTTTCTTAGTGGTAGACTGGTCTCATGGATGAGTAAAAAGTAGAGTTGTATCTCTCAGTCTACATCAGAAGTGGAGTATGTTGTAGCTTTTATGAACTGCACCCAGACTATTTGGATGAAGCATGTATTGAATGGCTTCAAAGTTCATGTATCTGAACTGGTAAGTAAATTTTGTGACAATACAAGTGCAATTAACATCTCCAAGAATCCAGTTTTACATGCTAGAACCAAGCACTTTGAACTCAAGTATCATTTCTTGAGGGAAAAGGTTCAAAACAAAGAGGTGGTATTGGAACATGCTTCTAGTAAGGAGCAGTTAGCAAACATATTCACCAAGCCTCTACAAAAGGATACTTTTACCTATCTGAGAGGTGAATTAGGGGTGTTGCCCCTTGAAGAGGTAAACTAAAGGTTTGTGCTCCACATCAGTCAGATCTTAATTTGCTATATCTTTTCAGGATTGATGTGTTGAAGGATGCTACTCCTTAGGGGGAGCAACATAGTGGAATAGGGAAGCTCATGCCTCCACTTTGGCATTGTTGTCAAAGGGGGAGAAGATGTAAAGTGGAGAATATATCTATAGTATTAAGGAGAAAATTGTGATGCAGAAAGAGAGATATATTTGTATATTACCATCAATGCCAAAGGGGGAGATTGTTGGCATATGTGCAGAGTATTTTAACATGATGATATTGTGTTGTCATTGATGTCAATATGCTAAAGTGAGAACCAGTAATATGCTGAAGAGTGAACCAGTAATATGTTGAAGAGTGAACCGATAATATGTTGAAGAGTGAATCAGTTTATTGTAGTTCAGAAAATGGAAAAGTGAACCGGTCTAATGTTGTGAACTGGTATAATGTTGTGAATCGGTATATGTGCAAAAGGTGAAGTGGTACATTTGTCCAAGTGAACTAGTATATGGAATGTTTTCTATCAAGGTTTAATATAGTATGACTATCGGTTGGTAGTCCCAACCTCAGGGTTTCTGATTGAAGTGTTTCGAGCATGTGTGATTCAATTGATGGCATTGTGTGATGAGTTAGCATTGTAATGGAGATCAGATCATGTTTCCATGTCAGCCTCATGCGCGTGAAGGATCTTGCATGAAGGGGATTGATCCTATCTACCTTGGGAATGTGCAAAGTCCCTACAAACGGTGAAGAATGTGTGATGGGTTATCGCCTCCAAGAAGCGGTGAAGAACGAACGATGGAGAATGTCTTGAGATCTGTTCAAGACCATTGTATTCAGATGCAAAGTGTTTAATGGTTAGGATTGAACCAACTAAATTGGTCAACCTAAATTTTTAGGGTTTAGGATTTATGCTACTGACCTATCTATATCCTATAAGGTCAATGTTGTGTTTCATGTTGAGGTTGTTGGCAAATGTTGTGTGTGTATCTAAGTGCAGAGATACGTGATTCTTGCCAGACCAAATAAGAGAATTGATACCTGCAAAGTGTGTGTGTAGAAGGAAGGAACTAAAATGGATCTGCATTGGCATTGAGTACTATTACCAGATCATTGTAATACCTATTGATCTCTAACCACTTCAATAGTTGGAAAATCCCTTAATAGGGTACCTTTAACAGGGTGAATCAAAGCCATTGAGTTCATAAAATTCTTTAACAAGGTAACCTTTAATAGGGTTTAACCCTTAACCGGGTATTCTAGCCATCCCTTAACCGAGTGATCCCTAACAGGATCGGTTCCTAACAGAACCTGTTGTAACAGTCTTTAACCGGACTAGGCTCGTAATAGAGCGAACTTCTAAAGAGTTCAAAAATAGCTTGTGGGTATTCATCCCCACCATGGTTTTTCCCAGTTGGGTTTCCACATGAAAAATATGTGTGGCATGTGTGATGCCTCTTTCATGTGATGTTTTTTTATTTCCTGTTTAGTGGTGAATCATGTTGTTCTAGTAAATTATTGTATCTCTGATGATAGATTATCTGTTTATGCATAAGGATGAAGTGGAAATGAGGGAGTAGATTGTATGGAAAGCTAAGTGTTGTCAGTTTATGTCTTTCACAGTCTCATTATGTTTAACTGGTAGTAATCTGGTTTAGATTGGTATTAGTGTTTGTCTGTCAAGTGCACTATTTCCAGTCAAACCAGTTTAGGAAAAGTTTATGTGTCTGCATTGATTCACCCCCCCTCTTAGTACTAGTTTGCTACTCACTGTTCATCATTGAGCTATCAAGGTAATCACTAATAAAGTGAATTTGACCTTTGAACTATTGGCATTTTTTATGTTTATGTTGTGATTGTCATTGATGGACACACACTTGCATTAAGATCCTCTTTATATGTATATGGTAAAGCATAACTAGCATTTGTTCCAACTGATATGTTGTATTATAGTCTTTAGACTATTGATGTTTTGCAGAATGTGTTTACCCATCTAAAGCGGCATGTTGATCCCAAGTGGTTTGTGGATACCAAGTAGTACGAGGGATTAAAGCGACATAACACATTTCTACCAATCTTCATTTTTGATAAACCGGCAACTAGTATTTTGTATGAATCGGTAATACTCTGTGATGAGTTACCAATCCACCGATTGTTTGATGGTGCCGACACACTGGCAGTGCTTTCTTTTTATCATGTTACAAAGTATGTCTAGATTCATTGAACCTAGGACTGACATGAAATTAGATTCCTTCATAAGGACATCATGTCTATGGTTTTAGGTTGTTGATGAAGTCACAACAAAGAGTTTATGTTGTTACTAGGGTTTAAGG
This sequence comes from Cryptomeria japonica, assembly GCF_030272615.1. Lineage (NCBI taxonomy): Eukaryota > Viridiplantae > Streptophyta > Pinopsida > Cupressales > Cupressaceae > Cryptomeria > Cryptomeria japonica. The sequence goes on along the minus strand of NC_081411.1, from coordinate 383,740,548 downwards.
TGGTTGAGGAGTTGGAAAGAATATGAATGTGCAGAAGACTGAAGTAATGCAAGAGTGCATTAAGAACGAGCTATCAAGGATCTAACCGAGCAGTCTATGCTATTGGATAGATCAAACACTTGTTGATTACTTACATGTTTGACAAGTCTATAGCCCTTAACCGGGTAGGCCCAAAAGCCTTTTGTAAAATCCTCTAACAAGGTGGTTGACATCTGTGGATCTAAAATCCTCTAGCAAAGTAGTCCTTGATCAGACTTATCTCCTAACAAAGATTGAGATTCCTAATAGGATCTATTCTGGTGAAGAACATTGTAAGACCTTAACTGATCTAACCTTAACTGGTCTAGTTTCTATTCTGCAAATAGTGACTTGTGAGTTCCATCTTACTGTGGTTTTTCCCATTTGGGTTTCCACGTCAAATATCTTGTGTTATGGTTGCATTTCTTTTGTGGGTGAATGCTTTATTTGCATTTTGGTTTGCATGTGTGATAACCAGTCTATCTGTTAAACTGTTTTACCAGTTTATCTTTAGACTATTTAAGTGTTTAAGTGCAGTGTTTTTCAGTATACTAATTCACCCCCCCCCTCTTAGTATTCATCAATTGGTATCAGAGCCTACCTTTCTATAAGTTTAACCACTTGGAAAGAGATATGGGGGAATACACCTTGAGGGAACTTACTCAATGACTCACTCAGTCTGAGAAAGCCTATGATGATCTTATGGTCAAATATAAGGCATCTGAAGAAAAAAGGAGAGATCATGCAGAAAAGCTGGTGGAGCTATCTGAAAATAGTTCTGCAAATGAAGCAGATATGGAAGCCCTAATTGACAAAGTAAATAAGCTGAATGAATCAAACTCCAACCTGTGAAAGTTGTTGGAAGGACTGACTATCCGAATGTGTCAAGAGCTTGAAAACCGGAGAAAAATTGAAGACCTAGTGAAAGAAAGAGATTTTGAGATCTCCAAGTTAAAACAAGAGATGTGTGCCCTAAATGCTCAACTCCATGCAAGCAAGGTGGAAAAGGAGGACATGCAAGGAGAACTAAACACTGCCATCTTTGAAAATGAAAACCAGATGGAAACAAATGCTGCTATTTCCAAAGAACTCTCTGAGTCAAAGGAAATACTTGCTAAGTTCAGCAAGAGTACTATCAAGCTAGAGCAAAAGCTTGAATCTGCCAAACCGGTCAAGAATACCAATGGACTTGGTTATTCTGGTCATGAGGAGGGCAAGACCTCTAGTACAAATGCTAGAACATCAAAGAAACAACTAACATTCAAAGGAAAAGGTAAGCAAAAATTCAAACCTGTTTGCTTTAACTATCTTAAAGAAGGACACACTTCCAATGTATGTAGGAGCAAAGCCTACAATAATTTTCCTTACTTTATTAACAATGTACCTAGATCCAATAAGTTCAATGGTCATTGTTATGCATGCAACAAGTATGGGCATAGATCATTTGAATGCAGGTCTGTCATGAATGACACTGGAAGATATCCTCAGAGGACCTAAGGAGTTGGTCCTGAACCTTTTTTGAACCGGAATCACAACCAGTTTAATGTCTTCAATCATCAGCCAAGAAGCACTGGCTATCAAGTGGCAACCGAATGGAGAGAAAACTGTATGGTATGTCATGGTCATGGTCACACTGCTGCAACATGCAAAAGGAAGAATGAAAACATAAACAATGGACCTTGGAGAGCACCTGGATTGGTTTGCTATCACTGCTACAAACTGGGTCACATTGCAAGATTCTGTAGAAGCAGAAAGAGTATATCCGATGATATACCAGTCACTCCGAAAGGAGAAATTGATATTGACACTATTCAAGTGGACATGAACAAAACCTAGAAGAGGAAACCAATAATGTTGGAAGAGGAACCAGTTTTTGCACCTAGTGTGGAAATATCATAACCAAAAAACTAAGCTTCAAAAAGCTTAGGGGGAGCAAACGACAAAATATTTTCGAACCCTCAATTTATACCGACAAAAGACCTTAATCGGTATGTGATACCTGTTGCTTGGTAGAAGACCAAAAATGGTAAAAATGCAAATTAGGGTTTACACCCTAATAGAGGAGCATAAATGGTGGTAGGTGAGGACTATGTTTAAAAGTATTTTTTAAATCATTTCTCACTATCAGTTTTCGAGCAAAGAAAAGTTTTTCAAAGAGCAGAGCGATGAAAAGGCGATTTGAGTAGAGATTCAGAGAAATTGAGAAACCATGAAGGAGATTCAAATTCAAATAGCAAACGGTCAAGTGGAGAACACAAAGTGGTGATTCAGCTACCGATGAAGTGTGGAGTGAAGGAGAATCAGAAAGCCCGAAATTCGCGTGTTTTTTAAAAGGTATTTCTCGAGTTCTTAAAATTTCTACAATGGCTTCCGCATCTCATACCAGTTCTAGTGCATCTATTGAGTCTGAAAGTTTCATTCAACAGAAGTCAAAGTATAATGCCCTATCACAAGTTCTGGTTGGAGTGATAGTAGAAGAGGTAATTTTTGACTACATAGATTGTAAGATTGAAGACCTAGGGTCTAGACATCCACTCCCAACTAGGTCTATTTTGTGGAAAGGATAAGAAAATCAAACCGGAGTATAGTATCTTGGAGAAGAAGAAACTCCATAATGTTGTATACTTCCTAGAAGACTTTACAGAGGATCATATAAGGATCATTTTGATTAGAGTCCATGGTGACAAAATGTACCTGGAGAGGACACATGATATCATGTCGTAGGCAATTCATACAGTCACCAGTTTCTGCAATATAGGGGAAGTACCAGTCCTAAGGACAGTTAGCAAATCTGAAATTTCCAGGCTCACCGGTTCAGTGAGCGACTCATGGGGCATGACTGTAAATTCAATCAAGGATGATCTGGTTAAGTATGCCTACATGGTGATAGGCTACCAGACATTCTCTGCTAGGAGAATCAACTTTGTATTTGCTGCAGCAGTAAATGTCGCTTACTGGATGATAAAAGAGGATGCATCATTGGATTTGTGCACCAGCATGCAGAGGCAACTCCTATCAAATCTGAAGTCGATCAAACAAGACAATGCACTAAGGTTCAAGTTTGGAAAACTATTGGTTGGGTTGTTCTTTTAATTTCAAGGATACTTCCTAGGAGTGGGAGACATTCAGTGGTTTGTGGACCAACTGGTTACCAAGCAGATAAAGGAAAGTTTGCAAGCAGTGGGAACCCATTACCCTGAAGTTCTAAATAAGTGTTTTGATGAGTTCAGATGAAAAATGAGCCAAAGGATGAGGATCTCTAGTGATATCATCAATAAATATGAAGATGACATCTGTTTCACCATCCAGGTGGACAAATACATAATGGAGGCTTTTGAGCCTAGAATGGAAGAAGTGGAGCCAATGGGCTATGAAGTGATCTACGACATGCTGGAAGGGTACGCCTCTACCCTTATTGCCTCATCACTTGATCCTAAGGTGAAGAGAGTCGGTACCTACCTAGAGAGGATAGCATCGGTTGAGGAACCACCAACAGTGAAAAAGGCAAAGGCAGCTCCTACAGCATCCGCACCCGTTACTGCTGCAACTCCAAAAGTGACCAAGTGGTCACCAGCCAAAAAGAAACCAGAAGCAACACCAGCTAAAGTCTTCAAGAGGAAAAGGAAGACAAAAAGAAACTCTTCGGACTTAGAAGAAACTGTGTCTAAGGAGTAGCCCAAGAAGGTGAAACAGACAAGAAAGAAGACAAAGAATGAATCGGCATCTTCAACACCAGTAAATATAGATATCTCCTACAAACCTTTGACACATTGTCAAAGAACTATAAAAAACATTAGGAGAAAAGTATTGAATGATTTCATTGATTATTTTGATGATTTTAATGATGATGAAAAGGAGGCCATGGAAAAAGAAATAATTCAATATTTATGTATTAATGACCAGTCCCCTTCAAAAATTAGATCTGAAACACCAGATTCTTTGTATAAGTCCTTAGACAATAAATGGCGCATTGCCATAGAGCAAGAATAGGAAATGAGAGAAAAAGTTTTTGCTAAACACTTTCTTGATGTATCAAATTCAGAACTGTTCGATGTAATGAACAAATACAAAGGTCTTTTCTTCATGAGAAGAAGAAGACTCCTGTTACTAGAAGGAAAAGGTAAGGAAGTGCTCAAGGATACACACACGCGTGCTCTAGATTCTCTGAAGATGCATCGATTGGCTGAAGCCAACCGACAAGCTGAGAAAGAACCAGTTATATCCAAACTAGATGAAGCATTTGATGATGAAGGAAATTTGGTTGATGAACCGGTCGACACTATTGATGTCGATGCCTTAGATGAAGAAGATGTTACTCAGAAAATACCATCTGAGGCAACAGGACAAGAGCAACAGGTTGAACAGGAGAAGAAAGCTGAGGATAGACAAGAAGCAGCAAAGAAATAGGCCAAGCAGAGGAAAAAGGAAGAAGAAGTGAAGAGGAAAAAGGATGAAGAAGAGAAGCAGAAGAAGAAGGAAGAAGACAAAAAGAAAAAAGATGAAGAGAAAAAGAAGAAGAAAGATGAAGAGGAGAAAAAGAAGAAAGATGAAGAGGAGAAGAAGAAGAAAGATGAAGAGGAGAAGCAGAAGAAGGATGAAGAGGAGAAAAAGAAGCTAGAAGATGAAAAGAAGAAGAAGGGAAAAGAAGATAAGGAATAGGAGAAGAAGAAGGAAGCAGAAAAGAAAACAGCTAAGGAGGACAAGGAATTAGAGAAGAGGAGAGAAGTAGAGAAGAAGAAAGTGAAAGAGGACAAGGTAGGAGAAGTGGCGAAGAGCACCCAGATGGAGACTCTGAAGGCAACCGAGAGTCAAGCCAAACTGGTTGACCTCTCTAGTCCTATAGATCTCTAGTTTGCAAGTGAATCGGAGCTAATGCAGAGCATCAAGGTTGCTCAAGAGCACCTTGAAATCATTCGAAGGAAGAAGGAGCAGGATATAATTCAAGCGGTTGTGGACACACTTACCAGTTTGATACCTGGTACAAATCTTCCAAACACCGATTCATCACTAGCAAAGCTTAAGCTACTATGCACAGTAGTGGATGATCAGGTGTAGAGTCTGCAAGAAGCAGCTAAGGAAAATGTCAAGAAAGAGCATCAAAAAGCTCTTAACATTGCTCTGGTAAAGAAGTTCAATGAGCTCTAGTTTGAACTGCAGAAAGACCAAAAGGATATAAGGGACGCTTTGGATGAGGGAAATCTGCTACTTAGCAAAATCTGCCAACCCCATCTATTCTATGATGATGTGCTAGCTCAAAAGCAAAAGCTTCAAACAGACTTACAGTCTTACTTGAGCACATTCAAGCCACCTTATGATTCCTTCACAACTTACGGGCAAACCGTTCACCGGTTTCATATCCAATCAGCCAAAATGGAGCAAGAGATCAGCACACGGTCTAGAGATTTGCAGGAGCTACAACTAGTTTTACTTCCACGTCTGCAAATTCTTCAAAAGTGTTATCTAAACCTAGATGCCCTAACAGTTACATAGGAGATGAGCACAGTAGATGCCATGGAAGAACAGGTATCCCAGATGCAAACCGAGAAAGAAGTGGCCACCTCCCTACTTGAGTCCTGGTCTCTATCAATGAAGCAATTCTTGTAGGACTATAAATATGTTTTTGACAAGTACTACTCCTTATTGTCATAAACTTTTGTTATTTTTATATATCAAATGGAAACAGGGTTGTTTAGTGGTACTTTTTCATTGTTGGCAAAGGGGGAGAAGTATCTGGTACTTAAAATTTTGCTATATGCTTTGATATATGCTATATGCTTTGATATCTCAATGTTTATGCTCTATATGTAAAATTGCTATACATTGTATTGATTAAGGGATAGTGTATATGCTTAGGGGGAGCAATTTTGCTAATGGCATGTTTTTGTTGTAAAACACTTAGATGTCAAAATTTTACTTTCCTAAGTGTTGCCATCAATGCCAAAGGGGGAGATTGTTGTCATTTTTTATGTTTATGTTGTGATTGTCATTAATGGACACACACTTGCATTAAGATCCTCTTTATATGTATATGGTAAAGCACAACCGGTATTTGTTCCAACTGGTATGTTGTATTATAGTCTTTAGACTATTGATGTTTTGTAGAATGTGTTTACCAGTCTAAAGTGGCATGTCGATCCCAAGCAGTACGAGGGATTAAAGCGGCATAACAAATTTCTACCAGTCTTCATTTTTGTTAAACCGGCAACCGGTATTTTGTATGAACTGGTAATACTCTGTGATGAGTTACCAATCCACTATTTGTTTGACGGTGCCGACACACCAGCAGTTCTTTTTTTGTGTCGTGTTACTGAGTATGTCTAGATTCATTGAACCTAGGAAATTGTAATGTAATCCTATTGGACCAACATGAAATCAGATTCCTTTATAAGGACATCATGTCTAGGGTTTTATATTGTTGATGAGGTCGCAACAAAGAGTTTATGTTGTTACTAGGGTTTAAGGTGGTTGAGGAGTTGGAAAGAATATGAATGTATAGAAGACTAAAGTAATGTAGGAGTGCATCAAGAATGAGCTATCAAGGATCTAACTGAGTAGTCTGTGCTATTAGATAGATCAAACACTTGTTGATTACTCACATCTTTGACAAGTCTGTAGCCCTTAACCGGGTAGGCCCAAAAGCCTTTTGTAAAATCCTCTAACAAGGTGGTTCACATTTGTGGATCTAAAATCCTCTAGCAAGGTAGGCCTTGATCAGACTTATCTCCTAACAGAGATTGAGATTCCTAACAGGATCTATTTTGGTGAAGAACATTGTAAGACCTTAACTGGTCTGGTTTCTATTCTGCAAATAGTGACTTTTGAGTTCCATCTCACCATGGTTTATCCCATTTGGGTTTCCACATCAAATATCTTGTGTTATGGTTGTATTGCTTTTGTGGGTGAATGCTTTATTTGCATTTTGGTTTGCATGTGTGATAACCAGTTTGTCTGTTAAACTATTTTATCGGTTTATCTTTAGACTATTTAAGTGTTTAAGTGCAGTGTTTTTCAGTATACTAATTCACCCCCCTTCTTAGTATTCATCATGAACCTCCGAGAAAAACCCTTATCTTTCATTGACATAAATGACTATCAGTGAAAGATATTGGATCTCAAACAGAACATATCTATGCCGGATAAGCATCTCCAATATTTGGAACATCTTCCATAACCTCTTCTCAAGGAATATACAACATCTTCATGATTTTTTCCTAACCTTAAGGCATCTACCTTAGCTACCAGATGAGCTACCTATCGGTGTAGAAGCAACCTCCTATGTCGGATAAGTAACTAGTGCATTTTCATCTTATGATTGTTCTTCAGTCCTTTTAACCCATCTTTGAGTATGATCTTGTCAGATTTCACTAAACTTCTCTTTCCCTTTCTCATTTAATCCTCCATTACCAGCCAATGGATTTCTGCTTCTATAGCATTTAGTAATATGTCTATCCTCATTACATGAATAACATGTAACATTATTCCATTGAATTGCTTTGCTAAAACTGATAAAATTGCTTGACCTGTACTGATTAGCCATATGTCCAAATTTTCCACATGCATAGAATTTAACATTCATTCTGCAATCTTTTTTCCTATGACCATACTTATTTCATTTAGAACATTTACTGGGAGCAGAATCAAGGTTTTGATTTGCTCTGTTTCTACAGTGTCTAGCCATGTAACCAAATCTATTGGAAACAAAATATCTACCATTAAATATATAAGCATTAAATTACCTTACCGATTCCTGATGGTTTTGATCTTCATTAGCGGTACCAAAAATTTGTTCTTGCTCAAATACAAGTCCACTGGAATCTCCAATTTGTCTCTATCTCTTCAATAACTCATCTAGCTGTGCTGAGCTAATCTTGAATTTTTCTTTATACTCACTTGTAGTAGTTATATTTTCTCTTAGAATTATTATTTGTCTTTCAATCTCTTGTTCATTACTCTGGGATTGTACTAAATCAGTTCTCAATATATCATTCTCATGAACCAACCTACCACATTCTTAAAAATATTTCTTCATGGATACAACAAGATTTTCTTCCGTTTTCTTTCAGTCCTCAATCTCCTTATACATTCTCATAGTTATAACTTGCATTTCATTTTTCATAACCATGTTCTCCTGACTCAATTTCTAACATTGTTCTTTAAGTGCATCTTTCTCTTCATCATCCTGACTTTGCAAAAGTTCCTTCCTCCTAGCTTGAACAGATGATAGCCTCTCTTGTAGGACAAGAATGAATTCCTTACAAGAATTCAATTCATCTTGTATCTTTAAGTTCTTCAAACTTTTAGCATCATAATCTTCAAGGAACATCTCAAGTTGTTTTTCCAAACCCATATACATGGATTCTGGATTTAGGATCTTCCTCAAACTGTTAAACTTCTTCTGAGGCACAAGGCTCTGATACCAATTGTTGGAATCCAATAACACTGAGAGGGGGGTTGAATCAGTGTTATACCAGAATTATCAATTTTAACCTCATTAAAATATGTATACACCAACCAGTATACCAGTACATACAAAATTGAAAGAAGTAAAGCAACCAATAATCCAATCACATAAATGAGAATAATAACACAAAACTATACATGGAAAACCTCAAAGAGGAAAAACCATGGTGGGATTTGTGACCCACAATATCAATCCACTGGCCATATGAAGAGATATTACAAAATATAAGGGGATTGCACTTGTAGGAAGGCTTACAGCCTAGAGTACACTCCTCAATCAAAAAAGGAGTCTCACTGACTACATATAAATTCAGACTAAAATCCAACAAAGTGTTGAACTGCTAAGATAGCATCTTCTATGCCAAAATATAGTTCTAGTTTAATCTTTGTTTGTTCCGGTCTGAAACCCTAAACCCTTTTCTGGAATAACCCTTACATAAATATCCTCACATACATAATCTCTCTGATATATTTATCATTGTATCATATTCACATATCCATCACCATATCTATTACTCTTTTATTACAAAATGATCTAATCCAACTGACCTATATACCCTATACAACTTATCATGTCTTATGTCGTCTTACAAAGATAATTATAATAACTAATTACATGTCAGCTAGATAAGATGAATGCATAAATATTAAAAATAATTGCCGATTCTAGATCCAAGAGATGTCAGCCTCCAATACCAATAACCATATTCTAAAGCATGTTGGCCTGCATTACCAGTAACCAAAGAAATCATTTTGTCTTGTCATTGTCGGTGTCGGTGTAGTGTCTATGAAGTGTTTGCTGATACACAAATGAACCAAAACATGAAGCTAAAATAAGATACCATGTTTCCATCAATGACAACATAGTGAAACCAACCCATTGAGTGTGAATTTCCAACATAATTAATATCTTTGCATTGTTGGAAACCAATAACAATGAAAGGGGGGCTGAATCAATGTTATACCGGAATACTAGATTTTAGCCTTATTAAAACATATTTACACCAACCAATATACTGATATAAATAGAATTGAAAGAAGTAGAGAAACTAATAAGCCAATCACATAAATGAGAATCATAACACGGAGATTTATATGTGGAAAACCTCAAAGAGGAAAAACCACGGTGGGCTTTGTGACCCACAATATCAGTCCACTTGCCATATGAAGAGATATTACAAAATATGAGGGGCCTACAGTTGGAGGAAGGACTACAGCCTAGAGCACACTGCTCATTCACAATAGGAGCCTCACTGACTACATAAAATTCTAGACAACAATCCGGAGAAGTGTGAACTTCTTAAGATAGCATCTTCTATGCCAAAATACAGTTCTGGTTTAAGCTCTATCTGTTAAGGTTTCAACCCCTAAACCCCTTACCCAAATAATCCATTTAATAAATTCCTCACATACATGATCTCTCTAATATATTTCACATCATATTACACTCAAATATCCATAATCTCTTATCTCATGTCTATATCTCTATATGAAAATGATCTAATCTTAACTGACCTATATACCCTATACAGTGTTTTTGCCTTATGTCACCTTACAAATATATATACAATATTAGATTACATATCTACCAGATAACATAAATGAATAAATATTAAAATAAATTGTCTATGTCAGATCCAAGATATGTCGGCCTCCAATACCGATAACCTTTACCTTACCATGTTAGGCTACATTGCTGGTGACCAAAGAAATCCTCTGTCTTGTCAGTGTCGGTGTCGGTGTAGAATTTGTGAAGTGTTTGTCGATACACCATAGAATCAAAACATGAAGCCCGAAGACAAAATCATGTTGCCATCAATGACAACATAGTGAAACTAAGCAATAGAGTGTCAATTTCCAAAAATCTCCCCCTTTTCCATTGATGGCAACACTCATGTAAAAAATAGTCAACGTTTCATCTACCGGTTTCATCCTGGCCTCCTCCCCCTGAGCTGAATATGTAAAATACTCCATATCTCCAAAAATTTTGGCTCTTCAAATTATTTTTTCTCTTTCTTTCTCAAGAGAAGAAATTTGGTTCTCCAAGATCAAAATTTGACCATCAATTGATGTAGTCGATGAAATTAATCCATCAAAAGAGTTAGCAATACTTGAAATTTTCTCCTGAATCTCTTTTATCTTTTTATCTACATTTGTTGTAAGTATTTCAGTATTACAACATACCCTATATATATTTTTACATTGTTTAAAAGAATTTTCTATTGGGATTAGTTTCTCCTCAATCTTTTTCTTCTCTGTATCAATTACCTGATCAAAAGCAGCTCTCTTAGCCAGAGTAAACCTTTCTAGTGTTTTTCGGTTTGATATTTGTCATAAGGATTGAAAGTATTTTGATATGTGCTCAGTGATTACCTTAAGGTTTCTGGATGGACTCGCTTCATTCTCAATCTTACATTATGGGACCAATCTATGTAGAACAATGATTGATTGATCTATAATCCCCTTGTCTATGGATCCCTCCTTCATTAGTTCTTGAGTATCCATCATCATCAATTTAGTGGGACTCATCTTTGTGATGGTTTTCTTTTCTACCCGAGAAGTGTCAATTGACAATAATAATGGGCCAACAACTAGTTCACTATTGGATTCGCTTGTTTTCTACTCTGATGTGTTATCCCTTATGACCTCCTCACTTGCACCGGTGGCTTAGCCACTTGGTGCAGTCTATGTAACTATCGGTTCCTCTGTAGTAACAGTATCCTCAACCTATACATTTTTATCTAGAGGAGAATTTTCCTCAATATTAGTATCCCATACAATGTTAGCTTGTTCATTCTCAGTATTAACCAGTATCTCAGTATTTATCTATACATCTATATTACCGGTGGATAAATTTCCACTATCTTAATATATTTCAAAACTGATGGTGAAGTGCCCATAATCCCCTTTCCTTTTCCTTCAACCAGGGTATCTACAGTGTCTGTCTTGGTTTCTAGTGAAGTAAAGAATCCTCAGTTTTCTCTCAAAAATTTGACCCATTCATATTGAGTTTCCTTTATTATTTCATTCACTCTCCCTAGCATTAGACTAGTTATCCTATGTTTTCTATTGAAGACTTTTTTTTCTGCCACATCAATTGTCTTATCCATTTCATATGGAGCTATAGTAACATAGATAGATAATAGTTCTTGAATTTTAAAGTGTTTATCTTCTTGCATAGAAGATAATATTCTATAATCTAACATGTTATATAACTCAGTCTGTATTTGATTTTCTATCTCTGTTTAAGCAATTTAATAAATATCTAAGTATAATAGAACTGCTTCTTCTACCTCTCTTTCTTTATCATCCTCTAAGTTTTCATAATAAAATTTAATATTCTTTAACATGCCATCTTTAGACATTTCATCTACAATTTATGCACAAGTTTTAGGTGAAACCTTACCAGAATCACTGTCATTCTTCTTCTTCCTCTTGGCAGTACTGGATGCAATTGTAGGTGTATCTTTAGGTGCTTGCTTCTGTGCCGGTAGCTTGATTGTGACCTTCCTAACTAGTTTCTTCTTTATCCTCTAACTTTGCTTCCTCCATTTCCTTCCTAACAACCCTCTTAAATTCTAATGGTGTGTCATCCTCTTATTCAGATTCTGTAATAACAGGTTCAATATGAACTTTCGGATCCTTCTCTTTTTTCCTTTCTCCAGGATAGCAGCAACTAGTGCTTGAACATCCTTTGAGATATTTTGTACAAATTTGTTTTCTTTTCCTTCTTGTTTCTCCCTTTTCTTTCGGTTGAACTTTGTTTCAACCTCTTGAGTCTTCTGTTGTGCAATGCCACAAGGTTTCTCTGCCTCATCTATTGGTGCATCAATTAGCATTTTTGCATAGGCATCAAGAATCTGTGCATCTACCTCATAGCCCATTTCTTTAATCCAAATATTTTAGGGCTTAACTGCTTCCATGAGAGTCTCATCCTTCTTTACCATGAAGCATATGTTGGTAGAGTATTTTTCTACTATATTATTAGGTACCCTTACCCTAAACCTCATAGAATTTTGAAATGCCTTAAAATATCCCCATACCTTATCATCTCTTTGGCTTCCTAATGGAGAAATTGACTGTTTCAATTATCTTCCTATCAGAATGTCAAAAGCCCATTGCCTCTTACCAGAACTAGGTGTATTATAAAAAAAAAATAGCATCAAGAAGACTAACAAGTTCCCATACTAGAAAGTGCCCTTCTTCTCACCCTTTATCCTTCCTAAGTTGATTAAGAACTCATCAAACATCCATCCGCATAGATCTAACTTTACATTATCTCTCATCATTTTGTATGTAACCAAAATGCATGAACTGGAAACAGAATTCAGTCCGTTTGACTGAGTTACCTTATATCCAATAATCATGCTACCAAATTTGATGTCTGTGTCGATGATAGTGCTCACTTTCATGGATCTTTTGTCAGATGTAGTGCTGATGATCTTCCTCATGAATTCATTTGAAAACTTTCTTATCTGGATGTTTCCCTACCGATGGCAAACCAGTAATTGCCCAAATGACTTCCTTGGTGATTTTGTAAGGTCTATTCAGCCATATGAAATCCCCATGTACTCTTCTCAGTACATATCTAATTATTTCATCCTCAAACTCTGGAATATTTAGAATGTCTGTAAAGACTAGTTCTTCAATATGTTGATATGTCAGTTTGATCTTTCCACATTCTCCCATTATCTCACTCATATACATTCCCCTGATTTCTGAAGTTCCTAAGTCCTCGATATGATAGTGAATGTATGCCCTAACATTTTCTAGATACACAAATCACTCTGGAATGTGAGAAAACACTCCAATCAAGTCTTCCAAGGTAGCCCAATGTGGATACCACTTGAAAATTGGCCTGGGGTGGTCCTTGAACTCCATGATAGTTGGGTTTGCAACAAAAATAGGAATAGAACATGATATCGCTTCCATATTTAAAGATAAATACCTCTTGATCATTCTTGGTCAAAACCTTCAACAAAATATTCCAGAGGCCGGTGAAATCGCTCAAGAAGAAATCTGATTGCCTTTGAATAGCCTCTGATCCCACTTAATCACTCTAAATTTCTCTAAAATCCCTCTGAATGAAGTGTATTAGACCTTTTAACCTTTGAGAAAAACCCTAATCTTCCATTGACATAAATGATTGCTAGTGAAAGATACTAGATCTTTCTTAGAACATATCCATGCTAGATAATCATCTCCAATAACTAGAACATCTTCTAGAACCTCTTCCTGAAGAATATGCAACATCTTCATGAATTTTTCCTACCTTTAAGGAATCTTCCTTAGTTACCAAATGAGCTTCCTCCCAATGCAAGAGCAGCCTCTTCTGTCGAATAAGTAACTGAGACATTCCCATCTGATGATCATTCTTCATTCTTCCTAACCAATCTCTGAGAATGATCTTGCTAGATTTCACTAACCTTATGTTTTTCTTTTTCATTTGATCCTCCACATTACTAACCAGTGGATTTCTACTTCTACAGAACTTAGCAATATGTCCAACTTCATTACATGCATAACATCTAACATTGTTCTTCTGAATTGCTTTGCTAAAAATGGTGAAATTGCTTGACCTACACAGATTAGCCATATGTCCAAATTTTCCACAAGCATAGAATTTAACATTCATTCTACAATCTTCTATCTTATGACCAAAGTTATTACATTTAGAACATTTATCGGGAGCAGAATCAGGGTTCTGATTTGTTATGTTTTTACATTGCCTAGCCATGTGACCAAATCTATTGCAAACAAAAAATCTACCATTGAATTTATAAGAATTTAATTGTCTTACCATTGGCTTATGGTTTTGATCTTTATTAGCAGTACCGAAACTCTATCCTTGCTCAAATCCAAGTCCACTGGAATCTCCAATCTGTCTTTGTCTCTTCAATAACTCATCAAGTTGTGCTAAGTTGATCATGAATTTTTTTTTGTACTCACTTGCAATAGTTAAATATTCTCTTAGTATTATCATTTGTCTCTCAAGATCTTTCTCATTATTCTAGGATTGTACCAAATCAGTTCTCAACATATCATTTTACTGAACAAACCTACCACAGTCTTCTAACATGTTCTTCAGGGATACAACAAGATTTTTTTCCATTTTTCTATTTATCCTCAATTTCCTTAGACATCCTCATAGTTATAACTTTCATTTCATTTTTCATAACCATGTTCTCTTGACTCAATTTCTGACATTGCTCCTTAAGTGCATTTTTCTCTTCATCATCCTAATTTTCCGAGAGTTCCTTCCTTCTAGCTTGAACAAATGATAGCCTTTCTTGTAGGAAAAAAATGAATTCCTTAGCAGAATTCAATTCATCTTGTAGCTTTAAGTTCTTCAACCTTTCAACATCATAATCTTCAAGTGTCATCTCAAGTTGATTCTCCAAAGCCATATTCATTGATTCCAGTTTCATAATCCTCCTCAAGCTGTTAAACTTCCTCTAAGGCACAAGGCTCTGATACCAATTGTTAGAAATAAATAACACTGAGAGGGGGGGGTGAATCAGTATTATACCGGAATAGTAGATTTTAGCCTTATTAAAACATGCATACACCAACTGGTATATCAGTATAAACAGAATTGAAATAAGTAAAGCAACTAATAAGCCAATCACATAAATGAGAATCTTAACACACAGATTTTATACATGGAAAAATTCAAAGAGGAAAAACCACAGTTGGATTTGTGACTCAAAATATCAATCCGCTCGCCATATGAAGAGATATTATAAAATATGAGGGGCTTTCTCTTGCAGGAATGCTTACAGCCTAGAACACACTGCTCAATCACAATAGGAGCCTCACTAACTACATAAAATTCTAGACAACAATCCAAAGAAGTGTGAACTGCTTAGGATAGCATCTTCTATGCCAGCATACAATTCCATTTTAAGCTTTGTCTATTCCGGCTTGAATCCCTAAACCCCTCTACCGGAATAATCCTTACAATAAATTCCTCACATACATGATCTCCCTGATATATTTCGCATCATATTACACTCACATATCCATAATCTCCTATCTCATGTCTATATCTCTATATCAAAATGATCTAATCTTAACTGACCTATATACCCTATACAACATTTTTGCGTTATGTTGGCTTACAAAGATATCTATCATATCAGATTACATGTCCGACAGATAATATAAATGAATAAACATTAAAATAAATTCTTGATGCTGGATCCAAGATATGTCAGCCTCTAATACCGATAACCTTTACCATACCATTTTAGGCTGCATTGTCGGTGACCAAAGAAATGGTCTGTCTTGTCAGTGTCGGTGTCGGTGTTGATGTAGAATCTATGAAGTGTCTATCAATACACCATAGAATCAAAACATGAATCCCAAACATAAAATCATGTTGCCATCAATGACAACATAGTAAAACCAACCAATAGAGTGCCAATTGCCAACAATCTCCCCCTTTGGCATTAATGGAAACACTCATCTACAAAATGGTCAAGGTTTCATCTGTCAGTTTCATCCTACACTGCTCCGCCTGAGTTGAATATGTAAAATACTCCATATCTCCAAAACTCCAAAAATCTATAACTCCTTGTAGCTAAAAATATTGTAAAACATCAAATACATCATAAGCTATGCAACCACAAACATAACCTAGTATATGATAATTCTAGCAAAACATTCAAAAGAAGAAGGAAATAAAAACACTATTATACTATGCAAACCATATATTTGAGCTCATTCCTTGACCTCCATTGTTTCTCTTTCTCCTCCAAATTATTGTGGATCTCACCTCCAAAATGCAAGTGTATGCAAGCAAGATTATAATTCGAAAATGATAGCGTAAGGATACTAGAGACGTGGTCCCTAAATGATTGAAAGAGGCCTCCAATTTATAGAATTTGGAGAGAGATGAGACAAGAATTCGACAGATGAGATCGATTCAATCTGACGATCGACATTGCATGCAAAGGGGAGTCTCTGGGGAAATTGCCATTTTGATGGCAAGTGGAAGATGAGTTAGAAGGACAATTCCATTTTCGACACTTGGTCGAAAATGGAAACTTTGCCTTTGAGAGAGGAGACAAATGATTCACTTTTTAGAAAGTGAATCACTTAAGTGAAGACATTTGAGTGAGGTGGAAATTAATAATTAATAATTATTAATTTCACTCATAAAATCAAATTAGCCAACTAATATTAAAAAAAATATTAATTGTGACATGGACAAAAATATGGTGAATAAATAAATATATATTTATTTATTCAAAAAGGGACATGTTAGTAAGAAAGGGGATTAATTAATTATTTAATTAATTAACCTAGGGGAAATGATTTGAATAAATTAAGATACCAACCCTAATGATGAATTAAGTCCCAATAGTGATAATTTATTGGCTAATAATTGATGAAAATTAATGACAATTGACTGAATTTGACAACAAAATAGGACAAAGGATCGAAAAAGACCCAAAATTGATAATGATTTTAATAAGAGACTGATAAGATTGATTGATAATGATTGAAGATTGTTATCAAAAAGACCTAATTCGAAAGCGAGAAAAATGAGGAATGCAGAAGAAGGACTCGATGCTCGCAAATGATAAAGACCAAGTGCGCAACATAGAAGAAATGTTAATGCAACACAAGAACCCTAAATAAGGCAATGCACAAATGTTAAAGTATGACTCCACAAGTGTTGACCATTTTTAGATGTCTACATTTTGCCCCTCTTTGAGACAATGTGATTATGAGCATTGTTTCAAATAATAATTAAGAAGATCATGCCCCCGTAGATCGAGGGATGGAGGTGGGTGATTCAATCTGACGGTCGACATCGCATGCAAAGGGGAGTCTCTTGGGAAATTTCCATTTTGATGGCAAGTGGAAGATGAGTTAGAAGGACAATTCCATTTTCAACACTTGGTCGAAAATGGAAACTTTGCCTTTGAGAGAGGAGACAAGTGATTCACTTTTTAGAAAGTGAATAACTTAAGTGAAGACATTTGAGTGAGGTGGAAATTAATAATTAATAATTATTAATTTCACTCATAAAATCAAATTAGCCAATTAATATTAAAAAAAATATTAATTGTGACATGGACAAAAATATGGTGAATAAATAAATATATATTTATTTATTCAAAAAGGGACATGTTAGTAAGAAAGGGGATTAATTAATTATTTAATTAATTAACCTAGGGGAAATGATTTGAATAAATTAAGATACCAACCCTAATGATGAATTAAGTCCCAATAGTGATGATTGATTGGCTAATAATTGATGAAAATTAATGACAATTGACTGAATTTGACAACAAAATAGGACAAAGGATCAAAAAAGACCCAAAATTGATAATGATTTTGATAAGAGACTGATAAGATTGATTGATAATGATTGAAGATTGTTATTGACAAGACCTAATTCGAAAGCGAGAAAAATGAGGAATGCAGAAGAAGGACTCGATGCTCGCAAATGATAAAGACCAAGTGCGCAACATAGAAGAAATGTTAATGCAATGCAAGAACCCTAAAATAAGGCAATGCGCAAATGTTAAAGTATGACTCCACAAGCGTTGACCATTTTTAGATGTCTACACTCCCCATAATGTATACAACTCTTTTATTCTTTTTCACATCTATACTACTCCTCATTTGACATCAATGCCCAAATAAAACTTTAAAAGGAATGTCAAAGAATAAGAACTATACATTGAATATCCCCCAAAAAATGTCTTATCGGAGCTTGACCAACTTCAAAATTTCTGGATAAGCCTTCTCCAGTAACTCCACATAAGTATCCCAGTCAGTTTTGAATGTGCCAAAAATAGATACATGTACACTCAATAAATGTGCAAAAGACTCTTTCTCATCTACCTCTATCGGTGTGGGCTTTCCCACCATATCCATGCATTCTTTTTTGTGTACACAGAGTGAATCCAACCATGGACTCACCAAGCCTCTTAGACTTCTAGCTCTTCAAATTATTTTATCTCTTTCTTTCTCAAGAGCATAACTTTGGTTCTCCCAGCTCTAAATTTTATCATCAATTGATCTAGTCAATGAAATTGATCCATCAAAAGAGTTAGCAATACTTCCAATTTTCTCCTGAGTCTCTTTTATCTTTTTATCTACATTTATTGTAAGTATTTCACTATTACAACATACCCTATATATATTTGTCCATTGTTTCAAAGAATTTACTATTAGGATTAGCTTCTCCTCAATATTTTTCTTCTCTATTTCAATTACCTAGTCAAAAGCAGCTCTCTTAGCCTCAGTAAACCTTTCTAGTGCTTGTTGCTTTGAGATTTGTTGTAAAGATTGAAAGTCTTTTGATATGTGCTCAGTGATTACCTTAAGCTTTTTGTATAGGCTCGCTTCATTCTCAATATTACATTCTGGGACCAATCTAGGTAGAACAGTGATTAATTTATCTATAATCCCCTTGTCTATGGATCCCTCCTTCATCAGTTTTTTAGTAGCCATCATCATCTGTTCAGTGGGACTCATCTCTATGATGGTTTTTTTCCTACCTGAGAAGTGTCAGTTGACAATAATGATGGGCCAACAACTAGTTCACTATCAGACTCCCCTATTTTCTCCTATGATGTTTTTATCCTTTATGACCTCCTCACTTGCATTGGTGGCTTTGCCACTTGGTGCAGTCTGTGTAACTTTCGGTTACTCTATAGGAACAGTATCCTCAACCAGTACATTTGTATCCAGAAGAAAAATGTCCTCAATATTAGTATCATGTACAATGTTAGCTTGTTCATTCTCAGTATTAACTGGTATCTCAGTATTGCTCTTTCCATCTATATTTATCGATGGCTCAATTTCCACTATCTTAATATTTTTCAAAACTGATGGTGAAGTGCCCATAATCCCCTTTCCTTTTCCTTCAACTGGGGTATCTACAGTGTTTGTCTTATTTTCCGATACAGTAAATAATCCTCTGTGTTCTCCCAAAAAATTGACCCATTCTTTTTGAGTTTCCTTTATTATTTCATTCACTCTCCCTAGAATCATACTAGTTGTATACACATAAAAATGGCTATGAGCAATTAAATAAATATTTTATATTTATTTTATAATTATTCTTCTATTAAATAGTTAATTTGAAAAGATTAATTTATTTAATTCATTTCATGTCTTTCTATTAATTAATTCATCTATCTTATTCCTCTAAAATAATTAAATATCTAATATTTAATTATTTCTCTAACCAAGTTAATTAAATATCTAATATTTAATAGTTATTCTCCTATCCTATAGTCTCAAGTATTAAATAATTTCTTAAATTATTTAAATCCGTTTTCCAACTCACCTTCCATCTCCACTTCATCTTCCCTTTGCCAACTCATCCAACATGTGGGTAAGGAAATTAATATTTCTTAAATATTAATTCATCATTTATCTTCAACCTCCAAACTTAATGAATATTGTGTATGTACACATATTTCATAACCATCTCCTATATTCTCTCCAACACCCCCTAAATCTTAGGAAGGACTTGAGTCCACTTGTCCTATCATGCCTAAATCTTCTCCAACCATCCCAAGATTCCCTCAGTCAGCAACCCAGTCAAGCTGAGATGAGTGACACTTGTCTTCTCCTTCCCCCTTTCTCTCAACCTTTACCTTTGCTCACAACCATCCAAATCTACAGATTTAATCATGACCATTGATCTGAGCCACATCATCTCATCCTCTCAAGGTCTATAAAATCAAGAGCTTCAGGAGAGAGAGAGTTAATCTTCAAGAATCTTCAAGTTAGTTTTCAAGTGCATTTTCAAGCAAATAAATTGTAAAACTTATGCACCCGTGAGTTTTAATCTTGAAGCAAATAGCAATTATTATATAGCATAATCATGTATTATAGCATATCATAGCATCAGTTAACTACTAGTTATCAGATCATTCTTCATATGCCATCTTGGAAGCTATCAGTGCATTGTCTGAGAGCACACCATCTGCAACCAAGAACAGTGGAGTTAGGAGACAATGAGACATAAACCATGAAGGTAATATTAATGTCTTTATTTCATATGTATTTCATGTAGTTTCATTTGTTGAGTTTGGATTTCCTGTAACATTTCTATTGGTATTTTGTGAAACTAACTTGTTACAGGAGGCATTATGAGGATGAAATTAAAGTCAACACATTTTGGCACCCACTGTGGGGCTCACGGACCTCACATATACCTTTAAAAATATCGCAAAAAATAAAATTAACGCATTTGTAATGCAAATTCATGCATATGTGAATTCTAACAATGCTTTTTCTCATAGGTTAGCGCATTTGCATCTCTAGTTAGCGCATATGCCATGCAAGTTAGCGCTTTTGTCTGAATAATCTGTGCATTTGCATCACTGGCGCATATGCCATGCAGGTTAGGGCTTTTTTCTAAAAATCTATGCATTAGCATCGTCAGTTAGCGCTTTTGCCTTCTAGGTTAGCTCTTTTGTCCTCTAGATTAGTGCATTTATTAAAGAAATCATGCTTTTGTATCCGTAGAGTAGCGCTTTTTCTCTACAGGTTAGCACTTTTGAGGAGAAAGATAGTGCATGTGTTAAAATAGCGCTTTTGTTTCCAACTAACAAAATTTTTTTGTAGGCCCGAATGTCCAAGAAATTAGATTTTTCAAACTACTAACATGCATGTGCAAGATGTTGTTTAAGGCAAATTTTATGCATTTATTCATCTAGTTAATTAGACGCCTTATTTTGGGAAGTAATATATCATGTCTTGTTCATTTAGTCTAACTAAGAGGATAAATTGACAGCATGCAACTTGCATTTTTAGTAACTTCTCTAAAATAGTTGCACATAGACTTCTAAAAAGGCTAAAATAAACACCATGCTTGTTGGAGAAACATCTCCAAATAGGCCTTAGCCAAAAATTGCTTTGAAAAGGTTAAAAAGAACACTTATATTTCATGTCTCGAAAATGGTAGGTATATGCTCTCCCCTTAATTGGGTGACCAAAAAGCCAAACCCACTCTTTTATGCTTTCTTTACTTTAAAGCAATTAACTCCTTTAGAGGGCCTACCTTCCTGAGCTGCCTTGAGGGGGCCAGTGAGAGGGGAATGACCTAAAGTGGAAATGGGCTAATACCGAGTCCTTCCAATCCACTATAAATAAATCATGTTTGTGATGAAAGTCCCAAACAACATGTACTGATAAGTTCACACTAACACTATGTTTCCCCATAAACCCTATGGAGCATAACCTCTATAGGCTAAGAACCTTCTTTATTTACAGAGCCGAAAGTGCTACATGTATGGCCACATGATCGAAAGCCTTTACTAAAAACCACTTGTACTAGTTGTTAAAATCCTTCTAGTTGTTGGCGCAAGAGGTTGAACCTCTGAAGTGGCTCACACACATACGGTTCCTAGTAGAGATATAAAGTTTTCCATGAGGATTTTTCATGGAAACTGGTGCTTGGTTCCCTCGAAGAAGTGAGTGCCGAGGGTGGAGCCAGTGGGGTCAAGCATCTAAATATTTGCTTTGAATAGTGTAGCCTCGGGGGAAACCCCACGTGAGATTCAACAACTATTGTCTCAGCCTGCCATAAGATTTGTACTTGCTTGTGCATTTTGTTTATTAGACATTGTGTCTTCTATGTTTGTTACATATTCCAAATGGTCAAAAATTGAAGAAAATTATCATCTACGCATGAGCAAAAATCCAACAAATTTCTGAAAAAGTTTGATCAAAAGGGTAATACAAAAAGCTTTCCAACACTTGAAACACCAGATCAAAACCAAAGTGTCAAAACATCAGTATCAAAATTATTCTTGAAGTAGGTTTGTCTCTATACCATCACATATTATCAAACTAGCTCAAACAACTAGGTCACTAATCCCATAGGTTATTCCCAAGAAGTTCTATAAACATCAACATTTAACAAGCTATTGATTCAAACATCTTAAGTGCAAAAAAATCAACATCATTATAAAGTTTATCATCGGGATAATTAGATCCTCTATCACGAAACTTGATCAATCTATACTAGGTTCATAATCTTGGATATATCTTTCCTATTTTGAACCTAGGTTATATAAAAATCAGAATTGTACCAACATTGGAATCAAACAAACTTGTAAATTGTCGAATGCTTATATGACTTTTAAGTATCACCTTAAGAGAAGAAAACCCAATTATAAAGCTACTCAAAAAAGAATAAGATTCTTGTATATAAATCGCAAGATCTTATTATAACATACGACATTCCTACACCATTTTCGTCACTACCTACGTGCCTATGGTATAAAGTTTGACGGATAAATTTTACAAGGACGTGCTTTTCAAAAAAGAGATGCTTTATCACAATGAGCAAACAATAGCGGTAAAATCAAAATAGCATATCTTCCTAAACCAATAATCACCTATTGACTTTGGCCTTTGGTCACTTTAACAACTTTGAAATAATCACATGCCAGTTTCAACTAGAGCCCAATACGAACAACTTAGAAAACAACAACAAATGGAGGAAGAAGATAATCTTGTATTTCAAACTTTTGGTTTTACCACTATTGACGAAGAAGAAGTCAATAGCACTATTAGAGACCTCGAGAAAGATTTCAAATTTTATAGGCTAATGAAAAAATTGTTGGCAAAGCAAAAAGAGAAATATCTCTTAATGTTGGCAAAATCTGGGTCTAAACTACCACAAGACTTTAACATAGAAAGCTTGAAACAAGATGTAGATGCAAGTAACACCAAAAACATAGATGATCCAAATAACGAGGATGTGAACAAAGAAAGTCATGAAGAAACAAGGAAAGAACGTAGTGATAAAAGAACTCTCGAAGAAACAAGGAGAAACTATGTGGATAATCCATTATCAAACCTTACTCAACAAATGAAAACTTTACAACAATAGATACAAGACATGCAAAATGGAAAAATCTCTAAGAAGTATTCATTAGAAGATATATGCCCATATCTATTTGATAAGAATCTGAATATGATACCATTTTCGCAACATTGCGAGATTCCTAAATATGACAAATACGATAGAAAATCTAATCCTCGGGATCACATTAGGGAGTTTTGTATTATGGGCATGGAATTTGCTCATGATGAAACTTACCTTATGCATCTTTTTCCTAGGAGTTTAAATGGACAATCAATGGAGTGGTTTTCAAGATTACCATCTGGAATCAAATCTTTTGAAGAACTTGTGATTAGATTAATTTCACAATACTCCTACAATATAAGGAATGAGATAATGATGTTGGATCTCTGCAATGTTAAACAAAAGAATGGTTAATCTTTTATGATCTTCTTACAACGATGGAAACATGTGTTTAATAGGTATCCCTGAGATGTACCTGATCAAGAAAAATGGACATATTCATTGATAATCTTATCAATGAAATGTGTTATCGACTAAGAATGCAATCTCCTCCCTCTTTTGCCAAAATGATTGAGAATGGTCTAAAAATAGAGAACGCAATGGTAAAGAAAGGAGAACTAAAACTTTACAACAATTCCAACAACAACAACAATAAAAATGACAAACCTAAGTTGTAGTGAAAGACTAGGAATGTCAGCAATGAAGGAAATGACAATAATAGTACTACAAAACAACAACAACCAATTTTTAATCTATCAAGTCAAATCTCAAGCAATAATAATCCAGAAAACAATAAAGCCAAGTCCTTTTTCTCCAATCCTTGGAGGAAATTCACAAACATTGGAGAACCTTTGGAATCAGCTCTAAAAACTCTAAGTGCCAACAAATTGATTGTTTTACTAGAAGCAAGAAGTTATGAACCACCAGTCAATCCAAATTGGTGGAATGACAATCATTTTTGCAATTACCATCGGAATAAAGGACACCTAATAAATGATTATCAGATATTGAAGCACCTTATCCAAGATCTAATCGATAATGGAACCATCACAGAGGATAGCCATAAGACAAATGATTCACACCTGGCTTTCAAAAGTCCACTTCCAAATTATGACAAAGGTGAACCATCATAATTAAAAGATGATAAAGGGAAAGGAAAAGTGAATTACACTTATACATATGATGATGTGGTAAATGTTATCATTGTTAACGATAATCCATCTTCAGAGCCAATCAATGTTATTACTAGAAGCAAAGCAAAGGTTACCTTTCCAGGTATAGAAATAGATCCAACATCCACTTCACAACAATACAATTTAGTAGAGCAATTACAAAGAATACCCGCTCAAATATCAATTCTATAACTTCTCAAGGTTTCACCTATGCATAAGGAAATTTTGGAGAAATCTTTAGTAGAAACAACAGTTTCAAAAGATTTGGATATAGATCAGTTCCAAAACATGGTAGGACACCTTATAGCTCCTCATTGCTTATCGTTTTCTAAAAATGATGAAACATCCTTGCAACATCCTCACAATGCTCCCTTACATATTGAAGTGTCCATTAATAAAACTCATGTCAAATGTGTACTCATAGATGGAGGAGCCAGCTTAAACATTTGTACATTAAGTTTGATAAAAGCTTTGGGATATTTAGAAAATGCGGTGGACCCGAAAAAGAAAATAACCATCAAGGCTTATGATGAAGCAGAACTTTCTTCTAAAGGAATTGTTGTGCTACCAATAAAAATAGGACTTGTGGAAATGGACACATTGTGTCAGGTTTTAGATTTGAACCTCTCTTACAACATTCTTCTAGGATGACCATGGATTCACAAGATGCAAGCAGTTCCTTCTACACATCATCAATGTGTGAAATTTACTTATGAAGGACAAGAGATCACTATAATTACAAATTCTAGTCAATATTGCAATAATTTGAAGCCAACACAAGATGCAAGAGTTCCACATAACAGAGAATCAGTATATCCTACCAAAGAAATTCAAGAAAAGTTATGGGAAACTTTTGAGGAAAAGCTCAAATTAAATTATGAAGGAATGGGAAAATATTCTTTGCATAATTTTCCACTTTCCCCTAAGTCATATGGAAAGCCTACAGATATTCAATCAAAGACATCAGAAAGATCAAACCATATGTTTAAAGGGACATTTGTTAGTGTTGGAACTCTTGAAGAAGAAAATGAAGATAAATACATTCTAGGTTGGTTGTACAAAGATGAAGATAAAACTATAGCAATAGCAGCAGAAGTCAATATTCTCATAGAACAATATGGCAAAGGTAATGAAATCATGCAAAAAATGGGATATGAAAGAAAGGGACCAATTGGTAAGTGACATCAAGGTATTTCAGAACCTATTTGTCCACACTCACAATCCAAATAAGATAAATCTCGGCTTGGATACCTAAAATCCAATCAAAAGCAACATAATCATCCACAACAAAAGTGGAAAAAGAAATCAATTTCTAAAGAAGAAAATTGGCAAGAAAAGCTACATCAAGCCACATAAATAGTAATAAATAAACAAAAGGAGCAAGAAGAACATGAAAAGAAAGACAAGGAGATTACCATCAAGGGTAAAGAAAAATCATGTCAACAAGTTCTAGAAATACAAACAAAGGCAAAATCTGAACAAGATATTCCAGAAGCAGTAAAAATAGAGATAGTAGAAATCAGGGAACTTTTTGTGCCAAACAACATTCCTGTATGGTATAGTGGAGTAGTCCTAGATAATGATTTAGAGACAGATTCAAATGAGTATGAATGGGGTCCAGATGTCTTATCTACTACATCAAGTAAGGAACACAATGAAGACCAAGAAGCTATCACAAAAGAAAACTTGTCTATTGCAAAACAAAAGATGGAGTTAGAAAGAAGACAAGAAAAACTCAAAATTCGGAGAAAAGAGGCACATGCAAAAAGGAAAGGGAATGACAAAGACAAAGAAGTAATGCCACAAGAAGTACAAACAAGGATAGATCAAGCATCTAAAAATACAAGATTTTCATCAAAAGAGGAACAAGATGTATCCAGATATGACAAAACCATAGAAGAATTAAGAGATAGTCAAGTTGGATTGACTGTGAGGCCCTCCCTTGACTCATCCTAGCATTTTAGTATTTTTTCATGTTGAGACTATTATGGATGCTTTATTTTTATGCATTATGGATTTGGAACTTATATGATTTCATGGTTTGGATAACATTAATATATAATGATGTTTCATTTATATGCATTATAGATATAGAACTCTATATGATTCTAGAATAGGACTACTTTGTGATGATGTATGTCATTATTGGAATTGCAGGACTTTACTATGATGATTGAAATAGGATGCATGCTTATGTATGGATCAAAATTATGAGGATTATGATAATTGTTTATGTGGATTTATTTTGATACAAGATATATTGATTTTGTGTAATATCAATTGTATGCATAGTGTTTGACGTGTATTCTTATTCATGTGTTTAAATGTTATATGAGGTTAATTGGAAGTACTAATGTGTAATTGACATGCATAGGAAAATTATCCATGTGACCATGGAAATATTATGGAGAACCAAACCTAGACCTATGTATGTTCATAAAACTAGGGTTTGTCTATTTGCAAAGACAACACCCCATTCGTATCGTATTTTATTTGTGAAAGTGAATATGGCATGTGTGTTAAATTGAATTTATTAAATTGTGTAAATCCAACAAGAGACAAGATTTCATGTGTAATTTTGTAAAAGTATTTTTATTGTGTAACTTAACACATGTGTTGATTTATGTCCTGATTTTTGAATTGTCTCTTGGAGGGAGTTGATTTAACCATAGCTTTTTCAAATAATTTAATGTGGTTCTATATTTTCCTTGGGTAGAAAATCTTTGGGGTGGTCAACTTAGGTTTGACCCGAAAGTTAACTTTAGATGGGTTTAAAAGGGGTTAAATGGACTCCTAGGGGTAGTTTAAAGGTGTTTCCTAAAGCCCATAAGGTATACCTAAGGGTTAGGAGTAATTTTAGGCATGTGACAACTCCCATGTGGCTGTTTAGTCAACCTACAAAGTGAGTTTTCTAAGATGTGCGAAAATTGAATTTAGAAGGCATCATCTAGGTTAGTAAACTTTCCTTTTGATGAGAGATCCCTTTTGATCTTTTTCTGACTTTTCCTTTTTGAATTTTAGAAACCCGTGAGAACTATCACTGAGGTCTTCTTAGGCAAGAATGAGAGATTTTTCAAGTAATGACCCACTCTCCATTTTTGGAGACAATGCAATTTTGAGAAAAAAAAAAAAAAGATAGATTTGGTTTAGGAATTTGGCTAAGGGTAGAGAAACAAACATTGTGGAATTGGGCAGCTCATCCTCAACTAATCTAGCATACCTTTGGGTAGTTGAAGGCTGGTTAAACCTCCCTTTGAGTTGTTCTCTTTCATGTTGCATGTTATTAGTTGTTGTCTTGCATTTTAGTTTGTAAAAATTATTACGCTTTATGTCTTTGTTTTCTTATATGCATTGTGTGTTTTGGGAGTAACCAAGACCTCCTACTCTTGGGAGAGAGGATGTTCTTATGGGTGGTAGAAGTATGACAGCCCTCAAGTGAGAGGCTCTCATTATGAGAGTGATCTCAAGGGATATTTATGTGACCCTTGCTGCATGGCTTGTTTATGCATTTGGTGGCCCTAAGGAGGAAAATAAGGCATTAATGCCTTGGGGGGCATAAGGATGCAGAGATTATTATACTTATGATATATCTTTGTTTGCCATGAGGTGGCTTTATGTTTTACCAGACTTCTCCTCAGGGTATTTGGTCCACTACCACCCATGTAAAGACATCACATTGTATGGTGCAGTGTAGCCTTGGTTGGGAATATGTTTGTGATTGTTTTCCCCTGCTTGTTGTGTTTGCATGTGTGTAGCCCATCTAGAGCTTGGTTCTCCCAGCTCGGGGGTGGCTGCTAGTTAGCCTAGGTTGGGAGGTGAGCACTCCATGGTCATAGCCTATGATCTATTTGCAGGTTGTTGGAAGAAAGGAAAAGGACAAGTAGAAGTTGCTGGTTTTATTTGTTTATAGAAAAAGATTTGGAAATGGAAAATTATGTTTTTAAGTTGCAACATTGTAAAGGGAAACTATGTTGTATTTGTTTTCGAAAGGGAATGTATCTAATATTATAAGATCCTCATTTAATAGAAATGAGAGATCCATTTGTAAGGTTGACTATAATGTATTATAAATATACCTTAAGGAAATACAATGTTTTTATTAAAGTATTATTTGGTTGTAAAATGAATTATTTATGTTAAGTTTTCATTTTCTAATGTTCCTAAAATTTTAAATGATTGCATGCATGTTACTTTGAAAATAAATATTTAGTTTATTTCCTATTTGCATATCTCTAAGGATAGATTCAAATGATTCTAGATAAAATAAGTTGCAGAAATTAAAATCACATATTTATTTGCAAAAATTTAAATCTAGACATTAGATGGTCTATCTAGTTTAAATAATCACATATTTAGATAGTTGTTAAAATTATTAAACTCTGTTATTTACTTATTGCAGAATATAAAATATTAAGTTAAATAGCCTAGCTAGTTTGATTAATATCTTTTTATTTAGATGTTGTTTCAATTCCGAAGTCTGTCATAAATTTAAGGCTAAATAAATTATTTCAGATTTTAGCAACTTGGGATTTAAAACAAAAAAAAAATAATATATGTTTTCTTAAAAGAAAATTTATCCCTAAATCTAATGAGTATCCAGAATATATATATATATATTAATCTATATTTATATTTAAATATATTTATATATATAATATAATTAAATATATAAATATATAAATATATAAATATATATATATATATATATATATTTATATTTGAAAAAAAAAATATCAAAAAAAAATAAAAAAATATATATATTTTTGACCTTGGGAAGGGGACTCGGCCCCTGTGGATGTCCCCATAAGGTGGGCCCCCCCTCCGCACTATGGGCGATGACCCTAGTGATGACTACGGCCGCCACTGTGGGCAACAACCCACAGTGGGGAGGCTTCGCCCCCCGCCCCCCCCAATGGGTGGTGCCTCATAGTGGCGACGCTGCCAAGGCTGCAGGCCACATCCCACAGCGGTGGCCTAGGCCGCCTCTGTGCGCCTTGACCCACAGGCTCGGAATTGGCCGCCCCTGCAAGGAGCCCCCCACCATGGCCACCGCAGTCCCTCCCTCTTTTAAAAAAAAAACTCGGCCGCCCTCCGCCACCCAGATTTGCTCAGCCCCTGCAACAATCAAGAAATTCGAAACCCTAACCCAGTTTGGGTTAGGGTGTTCCAAAGAAGATAGTATGAATTAAGAAATGAAAAAATATTAAAAGGGTTCATTTTTTATAATGTATTTTTAATTAGGGTTAGCATGGATAACTTATAATAAAGAGAAAACATATTTATTTATATATATAAATACATGTATATATATTTATGTATATATATAATTATACATAGAGTTTAAAATATAAAAGAATAAGGCAAATTTTAGATTAAATAATTTATTAAGTGTTTATAAATTATATATGTTTTAATAAACATATGGACAATTAAAAGTTTTGATAACCATAAGGGTATTTTAAAAGAATGTTGTGTAAAATTATATTATTATATTTGGAGTTTAATCTGATATAGGTCTTTGAGTTTAAACTTTATATGAAAATATTCATTATGAATTTAATTGACCCTTTAATCAATTTGGTTTAAACACTTTTTAATTATTGATTAAATAAAATATAGACATTTATAAACTAAGTGGTAGGACTAATTTAATTAGATCCTAAAAATAAATAATGGTTATTGGAGATTAATTTTATCTTCATCAATTATTTTAGAGAGTTTTGATTTAATTAATCTATTGGCTAAATTTGATGAGATAATAAATTAATTCATTTAGTATTCTGCATTTAATTTTAAATTATTTTCATTTACTTGAGTTAGTGGTTAGAGTTAACTCGAACATAGTTAAGACAAACTTGCTTGTGCATTTCATATTGGCAATTTTAATGTTTTTAGGTAGTAAATTTAAAAAAAAAAAATCCCGTTTGTGCCCAAAAGTTTGGGCATGACATTTTGGTATGAGAGCAAGGTTTCCAACACTAGGAACCTTTCTCCATTATGTTTCGCTTTAATTAATTTTATTATATTAATTTTCTATGATATTTAAATTTAATTAATTAAATATTTTTCCGAAAAATTAGTTATTTAATTTATTTTAATTTATTTTATTTTGTTTTCTCCTAAGGATGCCTCTGACTATGCGACAAGCTTGCAAGCACAGAAGGGGTCCTAGATGTGAACGCATAGCATGCGAAGAGGTAGATAGCGAGGAATCGGTTTTGGAAGTGAACCCAGAGGCTCCTCCCGAACAACTAGTTGACCCAAACCGAAACATCTTAGAAGCACTCCAAAATCTGATTGGTATAGTCTAGAATAGGTTTCCAGTAGAGGATCATCATGTTGAAAATCAGAACTCAGGGAGTCATAGATCGACAAATAGGGAATGAAGTAGGAGTCCACCTCCTATTCCTATAGAGAGTCAGGGTGGGAATGAGCCTGAGTCGGTGAACCTACCAAGACCACCTTAAGTGGAAGAGCCAATATATTATGAGAGATCACGTCAAGATCCAGGAGATCTTATCAGGGAGGTTATGTGCCTCCAGCCACCATCTTTTGGGGGATCTACTGACAGGGTAGAAGCTGAGGCTTAGCTTTTGAGCCTTGAGAGGTGCTTTGCATTGCGCTCTTATGAGAGCAATCTAAAGGCACGTGTAGCAGTCCATCTATTGAGAGGAACGACCTCCACATGGTGGAGATAGGAGGAATACAAGTGTGGTTTAGTTCCTGATACTCTCACATGAGAGATATTTATAGAGAGGTTCAGGGAGAGGTACTTGTCAGAGCATTACAGACAGTGTAGGATAGATGAGTTCCATGACCTCTAACAAAAGGGTCTATCAGTAACCCAATATGAGAGCAAATTCTTTGAGCTCTTGCCATACATGGACTACCTAAAAGATGAGAAACTTCTCGTCAACCATTTCATCAGAGGGCTGAATGTCGGCATAGCAGGACCAGTAAGGATGTCTGCTCTAGGAGCCTTCGGGTTGTCATGGAGAAGGCACTGATAGCAGAGGAGATTTAGGTCAGGCCACAAGATACAAGGGATCGGTTCTAGAACCAAAACCCTATATCCTAGACATATGGATTTCAAAAACCCCATTGGAAGGGAAATAACAGAAACACACAGGGGTTCTCCAAACCCCCTCCTCCGCAACAGTCATAATAGAACCAGAGGCAGAGGCCTCCGCAGAATCAGTAGGGCGCAAAACCCAAGCAGTGGCAGTCTCAGGGTCAGAGGTGAGATCAGCGATCTCAGGTTCCCTACACACCTCCAGCGAGGACTCAGCAATCCTTCAGGGGTGGGTACAGTGGTTCTAGTAGGACAAGGGGACAGGGTTTCTCTAGGCCTCAAGGCACCCAGTTTCAGGCATGTAGTGCTTGCTTTACATGTGGAGCCATGGGGCACATGACGAGGGATTGTGCTCAGGGCTAGATGGTAGGAAATCAAAGGATGGTAGCATCAAAGCCTACAGTTGGAGATATTGGTAGGTCCCACAAAGTCTTCGTAGTGGTTGACAACCACCAGGTAGAACACTAGGCCATAGTCATTGAGGCTGTAGGTATGATCAAAGGTAGCAGTGTATCTATTTGATTTGATTCAAGAGCTACTGACTACACTATATCTCCATTGGTTGTGGAGCATTGCGGGCTAGTGGCAACTAGATAGTGTGTCAGTTGGGAAGTGGAGTTAGCTTCAAGGGCTAGAGTGTCAATGGAATCAGAGGTTAGGGCATGTCAGCTTCAGATTGGTAATACCACCACCCTAGGAGACCTTAGAGTTATACCACTTGGATCTTATGGAATCGTACTTGGCATGGATTGGCTTTATGCCCACAGAGCCAAGATGGATTGCCACCAGAAAGAAATTGAGTGTGAGGATGATCAAGGTTCACCCATAGTAATCACAGGGATTTAGAGACCTGTGTCTCTTTGTATGATCTCCGCAATGCAGCTTAAGCAGAGCATGCGAAAGGGATGTTAGCTATTTGCCATCACCATCAGTGATAGAGAGGAAGAGGATGAAAAGGAAACATTGATTGACGACCATCCTATCCTTAAGGGATATTCTGACGTGTTTCCTTCAGAGCTACCTTGGATGTCGCCCTGTAGAGAGATTGACTTTCATATAGACCTTGTACTAGGAGCTGAGCCAGTTTCTAGAGCACCTTATAGGATGACCACAAATGAGCTTAACAAGCTCAAGATGCAGCTTGAGGAACTCCTAGAAAAGGGTCACATTCATCCTAGCGTATCCCCTTGGGGTGCACCAGTCATCTTCATGAAGAAGAAGGACGGATCTCTCTGATTATGCATGGATTATCGTCAATTGAACAAAGTAACCATCAAGAACCGATATCCCTTGCCCAGAATCGATGATTTATTCGACCAAATTTAGGGTGCCAAAGTATTTTCCAAAATTGATCTGAAGTGAGGATACCACCAATTGAGGATAGTGGAAAGTGATATCCACAAGACCGCATTTCGCACTAGATATGGCCACTATGAGTTCACCGTGGTCCCATTCAGTCTTATGAATGCTCCAGCTATTTTCATGAGCCTCATGAGTGGAGTATTTCACATATTTCTTGACTATTTTGTGATTGTGTTCCTTAATGACATATTGATATATTCTCGGAATGAGAAGGAGCATGAGGAGCACCTAAGATAGGTTTTGCAGTGTTTGAGGGACAATCAGTTGTTTGGCAGTTTGTCAAAGTGTGCTTTCTTTTGATCAGATGTCAAGTACTTTGAGCATGTTATTTCCAGTGATGTGATCTCAGTAGACCCATCCAAGATCAGAGCTATTATGGATTGGCCAGCACCAACCAGTGTGACAGAGGTTAGGAGCTTCATGGGCTTAGCAGGTTATTACTGATGCTTTGTTGAGGGATTCTCTAGAGTCACACATCTTATTACTTCTCTTCATCATAAAGGGAAGAAATTTGAGTGCACAGAGAAGTGCGAGAGGGCCTTTTAGGAACTCAAAAAGGCACTTACTAGCGCACCTATCCTTGAAGTACCAGATCCCTCCACTGACTTCATGGTTTGCATAGATGCTTCCCTAGAGGGCTTAGGAGCAGTCCTTATGCAGGATGGTAGGGCTATAGCTTTTGAGTCTAGGAAACTTAAGACTCATGAGCTTAAGTACCCTACTCATGACCTTGAGCTTGCAACAGTAGTGCATGCACTTGTGAGGTGTAGACACTTCCTTTTGGGTCATCATTTTGAGCTTCATTCAGACCATCAGAGTCTTCAGTACATATTCACTCAACCGAACCTTAATGTACATTAGAGGAGATGGATGGAGTTCTTGTGCGAGTATGATTTTGATGTTCACTACATCAAAGGGAAAGAAAATGTAGGTGCAGATGCTTTGAGTAGGAGATGTCATGAGGTATACACCATATCTATGGGCACGGATTTGAGAGATCGTATACTATAGCAGTTGCCAGAGGATGGATGGTATTTAGAGGTTTGTTAGGTGATACAATCTCAAGAAACTCTAGAAGGGAAATATGTTGATTATTCTTTGGATTACGATGGACTATTACACCATAAAGGGTGCATCTATGTACCTTCTTTCGGGGGTTTGTGAGAGTTCATTATCACGAAGGCTCATAGAGCTCCTTATGTAGCACATCCCAGAGTTAAGAAGATGCATGCTAACTTGAGACAGTTATATCATTGACCAAGAATGTGGCAGCTCATTGCTGAGTTAGTAGCCTGATGCCTCAAGTGTCAGAGAGTCAAGGCGAAGCACCGCCATCCAAGTGGGTTGCTCCAGTCTCATGCTATACCAGAGTGGAAATAGGATACTATATCCATGGATTTCATCATTGGTCTTCCTATGTCATCTCATCGCCATGATGCCATCTTGGTGACAATTGAAAAGTTGACCAAAGTGGCCCACTTTTCACTAGTTCAAACTACCTTCATAGCACTAGCAGTAGCATAGGTGTTCTTGCAAGACATTGTCAGACTTCATGGCATTTCATGCAAGATTATTTGTGACAGGGATTCCCTCTTCACTTCTTCCTTTTGGAAAGCATTATAGGTAGCTATGGAAACTAAGCTCAACTTTAGTATAGCCTATCACCCGAAAATGAATGGACAAACAGAGAGGGTTAACCAGGTGTTTAGCATTGCCACCTAGCCTGTCATGCATCCACGATGTGTTTCATGTATTAGTTTTGAGGAAGTATATCTATTATGAGTCTCATATTTTAGATTGGGATGCCTTGCAGGTGGAGTCGGACGGGCAGCTAGCTTTGGAGCCCATTTGCATTTTGGCATGCCGGACGCTAGCCCTTCGAGGTCGAAAGTTGGACCAGGCTAGGGTCTAGTGGGATTGCTATGATGAGGTTACGGATTCATGGAAGGATGCAACAGATATGAGATCACAGTACCCCCATATTTTTTATGAACTCTAGGAGGAAGTTCATGCCTAGAGGAGGAGGGTGTGAGGCCCTACCTCGACTCATCCTTGCATTTCAGTATTTTTCATGTTGAGACTATTATGGATGCTTTATTTTTATGCATTATGGATTTGGAACTTATATGATTTCATTATTTGAATAACGTTGATATATAATGATGTTTCATTTCTATGAATTATAGATATAGAACTCTATATGATTCTAGAATAGGACTACTTTGTGATGATGGATGTCATTATTGGAATTGCAAGACTTTACTATGATGATTGAAATAGGATGCATGTTTATGTATGGATCAAAATTATGAGGATTATGATAATTGTTTAAGTGGATTTATTTTGATACAAGATATATTGATTTTGTTTAATATTAATTGTATGCAGAGTGTTTGACATGTATTCTTATTCATGTGTTTAAATGTTATGTGAGGTTAATTGGGAGTACTAATGTGTAATTGAGATGCGCAGGAAAATTATCCATGTGACCATGGAAATATTATGGAGAACCAAACCTAGATCTATGTACGTTAATAAAACTAGGGTTTCTCTATTTGGAGAGACAACACCCCATTTGTATCATATTTTATTTGTGAAAGTGAATGTGGCATGTGTGTTAAATTGAATTTATTAAATTGTGTAAATCTAACAAGAGACAAGATTTCATGTGTAATTTTGTAAAAGTATTTTTATTGTGTCACTTGACACGTGTTGATTTATGTCTTGATTTTTGAATTGTCTCTTGGAGGGAGTTGATTTAACCATAGCTTTTTCAAATAATTTAATGTGGTTCTATATTTTTCTTGGGTAGAAAATCTTTGGGGTGGTCAACTTAGGTTTGACCCGAAAGTTAACTTTAGATGGGTTTAAAAGGGGTTAATGGACTCCCAAGGGTAGTTTAAAGGTGTTTCCTAAAGCCCATAAGGTATACCTAAGGGTTAGGAGTAATTTTAGGCATGTGACAACTCCCATGTGGCTATTTAGTCACCCTAAAAAGTGAGTTTTCTAATATGTGCAAAAATTGAATTTAGAAGGCAACATCTAGGTTAGTAAACTTTCCTTTTGATGAGAGATCCCTTTTGATCTTTTTCTGACTTTTCCTTTTTCAATTTTAGAAACTTGTGAGAACTCTCATTGAGGTCTTCTTAGGCAAGAATGAGAGATTTTTTGGGTAATGACCCACTCTCCGTTTTTGGAGACAATGCAATTTTGAGAAAACAAAAAAAAAAAAACATAGATTTTGTTTAGGAATTTGGCTAAGGGTAGAGAAACAAGGATTGTGGAATTGGGTAGCTCATCCTCAACTAAACTAGCATACCTTTGGGCAGTTGAAGGTTGGTTAAACTTCCCTTTGAGTTGTTTTCTTTCATGTTACATGTTATTTTGGAAGGATTGTTTGTGTGGAAAAAGTTGTTCTCTTGCATTTTAGTTTGTGAGAATTATTACGCGTTATGTCTTTGTATTCTTGTATGCATTCTGTGTTTTGGGAGTAACCAAGACCTCCTACTCTTGGGAGAGATGATGTTCTTGTGGGTGGTAGAAGTATGACAGCCCTCAAGTGAGAGGCTCTCGTTATGAGAGTGATCTCAAGGGATATTTATGTGACCCTTGGTGCATGGCTTGATTATGCATTCAGTGACCATAAGGAGGGAAATAAGGCATGAATGCCTTGGGGGGCATAAGGATGCGGGGATTATTATACTTATGATAGATCTTTGTTTTCCATGAAGAGGCTTTATGTTTTACCAGACTTGTAGTCTCTTTAGGGTATTTGGCCCACTACCACCCATGTAAAGACATCACATTGTGTGGTGCAGTGTAGCCTTGGTTGGGAATATGTTTGTGATTGTTTTCCCCTGCATGTTGTGTTTGCATGTGTGTAACCTATCTAGGGCTTGGTTCTCCAAGCTCAGAGGTGGCTACTAGTTAGCCTAGGCTGGGAGGTGAGCACTCCATGGTCATAGCCTATGATTTATTTGCAGGTTGTTGGAAGAAAGGAAAAGGACAAGTAGAAGTTGCTAGTTTTATTTGTTTATAGAAAAAGATTTGGAAATGGAAAATTATGTTTTTAAGTTGCAGCAATGTAAAGGGAAACTATGTTGTATTTGTTTTCGAAAGGGAATGTATCTAATATTTTAAGATCCTCATTTAATAAAAATGAGAGATCCATTTGTAAGGTTGACTATAATGTATTGTAAATATACCTTAAGGAAATACAGTGTTTTTATTAAAGTATTATCTGGTTGCAAAATGAATTATTTATGTTGAGTTTTCATTTTCTAATGTTCCTGAAATTTTAAATGATTGCATGCATGTTACTTTGAAAATAAATATTTAGTTTATTTCCTATTTGCATATCTCTAATGATAGATTCAAATGATTCTAGATAAAATAAGTTGCAGAAATTAAAATCACATATTTATTTGCAGAAATTTAAATCTAGACATTAAATGGTCTATCTAGTTTAAATAATCACATATTTGGATAGTTGCTGTTAAAATTATTAAACTTTGTTATTTACTTATTGCAGAACATAAAATCTAAAGTTAAATATCCTAGCTAGTTTGATTAATATCTTTTTTTTTAGATGATGTTTCAATTCTGATTTCTGTCATTAATTTAAGGCTAAATAAATTATTTCAGATTTTAGCAACTTGAGATTTAAAACAAAAAAAAAAAATATGTTTGCTTAAAAGAAAATTTATCCCTAAATTTAATGAGTATCCTAAATATATATATATATATAATTATATTTAAAAAAAATAATATCAATAAAATAAAATAAATAAATATATATATATATATATTTGACTTTGGGAAGGGGACTCGGCCCTTGCGGATGTCCCCACAGGGCGGCCCCCCTCTCCGCACTATGGGCGGTGACCCCAGCGATGGCCGCAGCCGCCATTGTGGGCCGCAACCCATAGTGGGGAGGCTTCGGCCCTCCCTGTGGGCAGCGCCTCTTGTCGAGGTTGCGGGCCGCGTCCCACAGTGGCAGCCTAGGCCGCCTCTATGGGCCGTGACCTGTAGGCTTGGTAGTGGCCGCCCCTGCGGGGAGCCCCCCACCATAGCCACTGCAGTCCTTCCCTCTTTTAAAAAAAAAACTCGGCCGCCCTCCACCACCTAGATTTGCCCAGCCCCTGCAACAATCAAGAAATTCGAAACCCTAACCCAGTTTGGGTTACGGTGTTCGAAAGAGGATAGTATGAATTAAGAAATGAAAAAAATATTAAAAGGGTTCATTTTTTATAATGTATTTTTAATTAGGGTTTGCATGGATAACTTATAATAAAGAGAAAACATATTTATTTATATATATAAATACATGTATATATATATATTTATGTATATATATATAATTATACATAGAGTAAAATATAAAAGAATAAGGCAAATTTTAGATTAAATAATTTATTAAGTGTTTATAAATTTTATATGTTTTAATAAACATATGGACAATTAAATGTTTTGATAACCATAAGGATATTTTAAAAGAATGTTGTGTAAAATTATATTATTATTTTTGGAGTTTAATCTATTATAAGTCTTTGAGTTTAAACTTTATATGAAAATATTCATTATGAATTTAATTGACCCTTTAGTCAATTTGGTTTAAACACTTTTTAATTATTGATTAAATAAAATATAGACATTTATAAACTAAGTGCTAGGAATAATTTAATTAGATCCTAAACACAAATAATTGTTATTGGAGATTAATTTTATCTTCATCAATTATTTTAGAGAGTTTTGATTTAATTAATCTATTAACTAAATTTGACGAGATAATAAATTAATTCATTTAGTATTCTGCATTTAATTTTAAATTATTTTCGTTTACTTGAGTTAGTGGTTAGAGTTAACTCAAACATAGTTAAGACAAACTTGCTTGTGTATTTCATATTGGCAATTTTAATGTTTTTAGGTAGTGAATTTAAAAAAAAAATTATCCCATTCGTGCCCAAAAGTTTGGGCATGACATTGATTATTAGTCCAGAAGAAGTTGAGTTTGAAAGGAGACAAAATCTAGCAAAAGAATCCTCTTTATCATGTACACAAGTATGTCAACTCCAAAATGCAAATGAGGTCAATCAAGAAGGAATTTGCAATATTAAAGACGTGTGTGTTGATATAATCCATTCATTTAAGGGACAAACATCAGTTGAAGAACCACTTGAGTGTGAACTACAAAATGCTAATATCAATTTTGTTAGAACTAATTCAAAGATGCTTGAGAAAGACAATTCTCAAAAACATTTAATCTATGATAGTACCTATTCTATGTCAAGTTATGATCATTATATCACGAACGTTGAAACACCTAATGATAAAAGTGATTATGATTTACCCCTTCTTCATCCTGAACTAATTGATTGGGATAATTTAGACAACCCTAAACTGAATGTCTTTTCCAATGATCATGACTTAGACGTGTACCTTAACATTGTTGAACCCATCCCACCTAAGATATCTTCCTTTACAGAATCAAATAATGTTTCTTGTAGTTAGGAGAATACCAAAATTTCCAGTCGCAAAAGTGAAATAAAACAAGGAAAGAGACCTATTGTTGAAAATCATTTCATGGCAACACTAGATCAATCAAAAGAGAAAACACAGGATGTATCTGATGGTGAAAACCTCTTTCAGGTGCTAGAAGATGAAAAGTTTGACATTCTTCCTACATAT
Organism: Cryptomeria japonica; assembly: GCF_030272615.1. Taxonomy (NCBI): domain Eukaryota; kingdom Viridiplantae; phylum Streptophyta; class Pinopsida; order Cupressales; family Cupressaceae; genus Cryptomeria; species Cryptomeria japonica. Next base: position 383,700,923 of record NC_081411.1, on the reverse strand, counting down.
TTTCAAGAGAGATTTGCTATCCTGATAGAACCAACAGAAGCAGTAAACATTGGTACATCAAAGGATCCTAAAATACTTCATTATGCTGCCTCATTATCAGAAACAGAGAGGAAAGAATACATGGAATTCTTTAAGCAAAGGCAAATAATTTTTTCTTGGTCCTATGCAGATATGCCAGGACTTAATCCAGATCTTATCATGCATCATCTTAATGTGGATTTAAAATAAAAACCGTTTAAGGAGAAGCTAAGAAAGATGCATCTGCACATTGCTCTTCTTGTAAAAACCAAGCTGAAGAAACTATTGGAAGTGGGTTTTATAAGACCTGTTGCTTATCCAAAATGGGTTTCAAGTATTCTACTAGTATCAAAACCAGATAAAAGCATAAGGGTCTGTACAAATTTTAGAGATTGAAATAAAGCATGTCCAAAAGATGATTTCCCGCTACCAAACATTGACATCATAGTGGACTTATCAGCAGGGCATGAGATTTTTTCATTAATGGATGGCTTGTCAGGATATAATCAAATAAGAATTGTACCTGAAGATCAAGAAAAGACAGCTTTCACCTATGCATGGGGAACATATTGCTGGAATGTTATGCCATTTGGGCTTAAGAATGTAGGAGCGGCTTATCAAAGGGCTATGACAATAGTTTTCCATGATATGATGCATACATTTATGGAAGATTATGTCGATGACATACTTACAAAATCTCATACAAGACAAGAACATTTGAACATTTTAAGCAAGATTTTTGACAAGTTGGAAAGATATCAATTGAGATTAAATCCAAAGAAATTTTCATCTGGGGTAACCTCTGGAAAACTCCTTGGCTGCATTATATCAGCTCATGGAATTGAAGTAGATCTTGAAAAAGTCAAAGCTATCATGGAGATGGAGTCACCTAGGAACATATGTCAATTGTGATCTTTACAAGGAAGATTGAAATCAATCAGAAGATTTGTTTCTCAGTTAGCAAATATATGTCTTCCATTTACCCATCTTCTACATAAAAATGATCCATTCAAATGGGATCCAAAATGTGAAGAAGCTTTTTTGCAAATAAAAGAATATCTTATGAGTCCTCCAGTACTGATATCACCAACCAAAGGGAAACCATTGTTGCTCTGTATCTCAATAACAAATGTGTCATTAGGAGCCCTCCTAGCTCAACATGATGATGGAGGAAAAGAAAGAGCAATTTATTATATCAATAGAATGCTTGTTGGTTATGAATTAAATTATTTCTCAATAGAAAAGACATGTCTAGCAGTTGTATTTGCAACTCAGAAGCTGCGACATTATATGTTGATTTATTCTGTGAAACTAATAGCAAAGATAGATCCTCTCAAATATTTGTTGAGAAAGTCAACATTAATAGGGAGACTAGCCAAATGGGTTATGATACTGAGTGAATTTGATATAGAGTATTTTGACGAGAAAGCTATTAAGGGACAAGTTATCGCTAATCAATTGGCTGACGCACCTTTCCAAAATAACAAGCCTTTGCACATTGAATTTGCTGATGCATATATCTTGACAGTAAGTACAAACATTTGGGAATTGTACTTTGATGGTTCTTATACACAATATGGATCAGGCATAGGAATCTTTTTTATCACACCTCAAGGACACACAATTCCCAAGTCATATAGACTGTGGTTTCCATGCACTAATAATACTGCAGAGTATGAAGCATTGGCTATTGGGCTTAAAATGGCTATTGAATGGAATGTCAAAGAACTACATGTCTATGGTGATTCACAACTTATCATCAACCAAGTAAATGATGAATATCAAACAAAGGATGATAAGCTTATGCCATACAAACAATTGGTGGAGGGGTGTAAAGGACACTTTAAAGAAATATCATTCACCCAGATTCCAAGAAATGAGAATAAAGAAATAGATGCAATGGCTACAATAGAATCTCTCTTGCAAAATAAGAAGAATCAACAACGTTACAAATTTCTTGTGGAAGATATCTTAACCCCTACCATTCAATCCTAGCATGCCTATCGAATTTTCCATCTATCAGGAACCAGTCAATCCTCATACGGTCAAACTTATCAGTATTTAAAATAGCATATCCTTCCTCTTGACTTATCTCACAATCAGAGAAGGAATTTTATTCACCAGTCCTCTCGCTATACTATAATTTTTTATATCCTATATAGGCGTGGTCTAGATGGTACTTTATTAAGATGTCTTGAACAAGAAGAATCTGCAAAAGTTCTTAACAAAGTTCATGTAGGTATTTATGGAACACACTCAAGTGGTTTAACATTGGCTAAGAAAATTCCTCATATGGGTTAGTTTTGGCCTACAATGGAGAGAGATTCATTCACATATGCTAGGAAATGCAAACAATGTCAGATCTATGGGAATATCATTCATGCACCAGCACAAGAGTTATATCCTATGACAAGATCATGGCCATTTTCACAATGGGGCCTTGATTTGGTAGGAAAGATAAATCCCTCATCTTCTAATGGACATAAGTTTATTCTAATAGCTATTGAATATTTTACTAAATGGATTGAAGCAATGCCTTTAACAACAGTGATAGGAAAACAAATATCATCATTTATTTTGAATTATATAATCTGTCACTATGGAGTTCTTATGAGCATTATCACTGATAATGAAAGAAAATTCAAAAATCAAGATGTGAAGGAGATATGTTAACAATTTCATATCCAACATAGGTTTTCTACTCCATATTATCCACAGGGAAATGGTCAAGCTAAGGTATCAAACAAAACTATCTTGAAAATCTTAAAGAAAATTGTCAATGAAGTTGGAAAAGACTGGCACATTTAGCTAAATCCTTCTCTTTGGGCATACCAAACTAGCATCTGCACTCCAACAAGGGAAAATCCATATTGTTTGGTCTATGGATCAGAAGCCATATTACCTATAGAAGTAGAGATACCTTCTTTATGAGTATCCTTGCAAGGTCTTATACTAGAAGAAGAACAACGAGTCTCTCGACTCCAGGAACTAGAACTGACTCCGGAACATCGCCAAAATGCAACAGGTCATTTGAAATTATATCAACAAAGAATGACAAGAATCTATAACCATAGAGTCAAGCCAAACAATTTTCAGATTGGAGATATAATTTTAAGGGAGAATCCAAGAAATCAGCAAGATCGAGAAAAGAAGGGAAAATTTGAACCAAATTGGCTAGGACCTTTTGTCATAGTAGCAACATATGGATCGGGAACATACAAGTTATCTACCCCTGAAGGTGATTGCTTTGATGAACCTATCAATTCTATCCATCTCAAGAAATTCTATGCTTGAAATATAAAGTCCTGAAAAACAGTAACAAAAAGCATATAAAGTCCTAAAAAAATCAACAAAAAGCATATAAAGTCTTAAAAAAAAAAAATACAAAATATGAAAAAAATGCAATAAATTTAGATAGTAAAAACTTGGTAAACATGCGCTATCTAAGAAGTAAGTTCCTCCATCTATGAGATCTCTTTGCACACCTATCCACTCCATCCTATCGCATCTAACACTTCCATAAATCCTAGCTTATCCATTCCATCTTTCACATCCATTGATCTGAATCATTTAGAAAGAAATATGCATCTTACCAATAGTTATCAATCTTTGACATACTTGTCATAGTCACTATCTTAGATTTTATCAAAATCAATCATATCTGCATTTGTATCCCACCATGGTTTGGATCTTGATCAATTCATACATCCATAATAATTTTGTTTCTGCTAGGGGCAAAATCCAAATTCCTTTTGCTAAGGTGATCTTTTGAATCTCTGAAAATCCAAAAACATTCAAAAAACTTAGAAAAACCAAAAACACCTAGGATTTTGTAACAGATAACAAGCAACAAAGTAATGAAAATCAAGGCATTTCATCAACAAACTAAATCATGAAACTCAGAAACCGAAGAATCGATCAACAAGTAATAAAGGATTATCAAAGATCATTCATCAAGATGATTACATTAGTTAATGACCATAAGAACATGTGAATGACATGCAAGATTCAGTGTTTATATCTTGATTTTATTGCTAATCATGTACTCTATGCAACTCAAGGATGTCCATGACTAGAGAAGCTATGATGGGGCATGATTATTTTCTTTGATTGTTGTTTGTGGTTTATCTCTTACTACGGTATGAACTTGTCTCAGGATATGACTGGCAAAAGATCAAGCATGACGTTCCAAGTCATGCATGAAAGGGGATAATCCTTGTCTGTTGTGCAAGCAATACTCAGGTCAACTTGATCCATTATATCAAGTTTCTTGTATTAACTTGCTATATCAAAATCCATGTAAGGAATACTCAGGTCATCTTGAATCTTTATGTCAAGTTGCTTGTATTTTCTTACAACATTTTAAAGCTTAATGATGACATCAAAGTTCTGTTACAAGATAGCATATGAAGAATGGCAGTATCATTTCTAGTTAGATCATTGCATTAGCTCATTATTCGTCTGCATTATAAGCATTCATTGTTAGTTGCATTATAATAATTTCATTTCATTAATAGATCAATGGTCATAAATAAAGATTGAGTATACTTGGACAAACAAAAATAATTTGCATTTAATCATTATAGGTGCATTTATTTTTAGAATCATTTTAATCATCATCCATTTCATTTAGTTGCATTTTATCGTTGCATTAGTTTGTATTCAATTAAGTGCATTTCATTCATCATGTAGTGTATCATCATTATTATTTGCATTATCATTCCATTAATGATCATTTAGTTGCATCTTTGCACTTGGATTCATAAACATTACATATAAAAATAAAAAACATTTCATGTAGATCATTTGCATTTGCATCATCATAAGCATTAAAGCAATCATTCATTTGTATTTCCATATAGATCATTGCATTTGCATCATTTACATATCATTTAAGTTAGTAATCATTTTCATTTGCATCCAAGATCATCAAAATTGAAAATCAACAAAAGCATTTATCATTGCATCATCATATGAAGCATCATCATCAAAAAGAGTAACATGAATAAATATCATCATCCATCTAATCATGCATCTCTAATCAAAGCATATAAAGATTATCATCAAATAGAATAACATGCATAATAAAGATCATCATATAGAATCCATGTCTGCATATAGATCATAATAAAAATAATAAAAGTCCAAGTATACAATGATATCAAATAAACAATACAAGTGCTTCCAAATCAAGTCAAGATTGTCCTATACCACTACCACCTGACTCTGTCCATCTCTGTGGCTATGGGCGAGAAGTGTTAGGTCGCGGAGACAACTGAGAGGGGGGGTGAATTAGTTGTCAACAAATTTCAAACCAAAAACAACTTAACTAACTTAATGCTCAATACTGGTAAACCAGTTAAGTATGTCGGTTAACAGTTTTAATAGTTAATAGCTATACCGGTAAAGAATAATGCATAAAACATAAACACAAAGTCATCCACAACACATGACACCAATATTTGTACATGGAAACCTTGTAAGGGGAAAAACCACGGTGGGAAACCTTACCCACAATCAGCTGATACTACTGCAGATAGTAAGTCTACATAAATGGGGTCTGCACATGTAGAAAGGCCAACAGCCTAGAGCTCACTGCTCAATCACAAAATGGGAGTCACATTGACTACAGTTGGATGGTTAAATCCAATAAGAATGTACTCCACAAAATAGCATCTTCATATGCTAGATTCAGTACCGGTGTAATGCTGATATGCTTTCACAAAAACCTAACTTCACCTTCAAATGATGTCTTCATGTATAGCTTTGCTTAATCTCGCATATACCTTCACACAATTCTTTTTCGCATTCCACACTTGATCTTACAATTAAGATCTTACATTTATACCATAACCTAAGACCAATTTTAGTAGGTCGGCTCTACAAGATATTTACAATAAAAACATTTTACAAACAATATAATATCCAATGCAATAGCAGATTGAACATGTTGGCTTAATGCATTTACAACAATAATTAATCATTTTCCACAATAACTGAAGAACAACAGCAAACAAAGACACCCCGATATGTAAGATTGAATTATTTTGAAGATCAGATAATTGGAAATAAATTTAAAAGAGTTATGACAAGAGGAAGTATACATTGAACAACCTGATGGATTTTCTTTGATAGACGACAATGATATGGTTTGCAGGTTAAGGAAAGCTCTGTATGGACTGAAACAAGCCCCAAGAGCTTGGTATGCAAGATTGGATAAGTATCTTTTAAAGATTGGTTTTACTAAAGGAAATGCAGCCAACAATTTATATTACAAAATAACTAATGATGACATCTTGATTATAGAAGTATTTGTTGATGATATAATCTTTGGAGGAGAAGATAGTTTATGTAAGGAATTTTCTACTAAAATGCAGCAAGAATTTGAAATGTCTATGATTGGAGAAATAAAATTCTTTTTAGGATTGCAGATTTCACAAACTGACAAAGGTATATTCTTGAGCCAATCCAAATAATTAAAAGAGTTACTAAAGAAATTTGGGATAGAGAACTCTAAACCAGTAAGCACACCTATGACTACAAATGACAAATTATCTCAAAGGGATGAATCTACACCTGTTAATCCAACTAGATACAAATCTATGATAGGAGGTTTACTATATTTAACACAAACCAAACCTGATATTATGAATGCAGTATGTATTGTTTCAAGATTTCAAAGTAATCCTAGAGAAAATCATGAATCAGTAGTAAAAAGGATTTTTCGGTACTTACAAGGCACTATAAATCTTGGATTATGGTATCCTAGAGATGAAAACTTTGAGTTATGTGCATACACATATGCAAATTGAGCAAGAGATGTGGATGATAGAAAAAGCACCAACAACGAAGCATTCTTTCTTGGAAAGAGATTAGTTTCTTGGTTGAGTAAGAAACAGAGTTGTACATCTTTATCAACAGCAAAATCAGAATATGTTGTAGTAGCAACTAACTGTACATAGGTACTATGGCTTAAGCAAATGTTGAAAGACATAAAGGTAAAATGCAAGGAACCTATTACCATATATTGTGATAACATTGCAGCAATTGATATATCTAAGAATCCAGTACTACATTCTAAAACAAAACATGTTTCTATCAAAGTGAATTTTCTAAGGGAAAAAGTTGAAGAAAAGGAGATAAAACTGGTTTATGTGAACACTAAAGAACAAATTACAGATATTTTCACAAAACCTTTGGCTAAAGAGACTTTTGAATATCTCAGAGATTAGCTTGGAGTCATACCACCACCACTAGAGATGTAGACAGTTGATGATTGTCATCAACCGACAGAATTAAAAGACAAAAATTTTACTCCAGTCTTTGATGAGGAAGCTATTTCTCAGGGGGAGTAGTTGGTATTTTGTATATGAACTTGGTATTATTGTAACTTTGGCATTTGATGTCAAAGGGGGAGAGGTATATATGGAAAAACACATTATCTTTTGAAGAGATTGGTATGGAAACTTTGGATAATGCATGTTGCTCCCAAACGGAGAGATTGTTGTTTAGGAGAGATTATTACTCTCTGATTTCTAGTTATAATCTTTTTGGAGATTGTTGGTTTTTGATACTTGGCATTTCTGTTTTGGCACTTTGATGGTTTTTCCATCTTGTGTTTCCATCAATGCCAAAGGGGGAGATTCTTGGTATTTTGGTATGGTTTTGTCATTGATGTCAACACCTACTAAAACACTAGCACTTCGGAGATCCAGTAGCATTCACCGACAAGCAAGTAACTATTGCACAGTTACTGGTATATGGTTCACCGGCAAGATATAATGATCACCGACACTTGAAATTATGTGGAAGACACTTGGTAATGTCGAAGACATCTTTTGGACATCTTGTCCTAGAGTTTTGTTCATTAGTATATTCATATTTGCATATTTTCTTTTATCGGCAAATAGGTCCAGGGTTACCTAGGGTTACACCAGCAGGTTTATCTTTTCAAGATCAGCATGGCACGCTAAGAAAATGATTAATTATTGTTGTAAATGCATTAAGCCGACATGTTCAATCAGTTATTGCATCAGATATTATATTGTTTGTAAAATGTTTTTATTGTAAATATCTTGTAGAGCCGACCTACTAAAATTTATTCTTAGGTTATGGTATAAATGTAAGACCTTAATTGTAAGATCAAGTGTGGAATGCGAAAAAGAATTGTGTGAAGGTATATGCGAGATTAAGTAGAGCTATACATGAGGACATAATTTGAAGGTGAATTTAGGTTTTTGTGAAAGCATATCAGCATTACACTGGTACTGAATCTAGGATATGAAGATGCTATTTTGTGCAGTACATTCTTATTGGATTTAGCCATCCAACTATAATCAGTGTGACTCCCATTTTGTGATTGAGCAGTGAGCTCTAGACTGTTGGCCTTTCTCCATGTGCAAACCCCATTTATGTACAATTACTATCTGCAGTAGTATCATCTAATTGTGGGTAAGGTTTACCACCGTGGTTTTTCCCCTTACAGGGTTTCCACGTACAAATATTGGTGTCATGTATTGTGGATGACTTTGTGTTTATGTTTCATGCATTAATCTATACCGGTATAGCTATTAACTATTAAAATTGTTTACCGGCATACTTAACTGGTTTACCAGTATTAAGAATTAAGTTGGTTAAGTTGTTTTTGGTTTGAAATTTGTTGACAACTGATTTAGCCCCCCCCCCCCGTCTCAGTTGTCTCTGGGACCTAACAAGAAGATCCTCCAGATGCATGTCTCCCATGATCACCACTCCTCTAAGGAGGTCCCATGACCCCACCACTGCTAGTATCCATCAACATGGTGGTATGATAACTACCTGATCTTTGGCTCTCTGCAATTGCCTCCTCATATCGTCATCACAAGTGGGAGGTCTCCTTACTAACCTGAACTAATTCTCTAATAGTGTTAGCTGAGAGAGTACCTGATCCAACCTGCTAAATATGATCAAGAAGGCCCTAAGTATCCTGATGTCTCCTAACAGCTCTATCACTCTCAGCCATAAGAGTCTACACCTATGCTCAAAGCTTATCAATCTATGCTCTAAGACTATCAATGGTCTGCTGCTCTAGCACATCATGCTTTGGTACATCCCGCTCTAGCATATCATGCATTGGTGCATCCCCCTCTAGAAAATCCTACTGTGGTGCATGAACCCCAATCCCCTCCTCACCACCACTCTGTCTAATTGTTGGAATCTTTTTTCGAGTAGCTCTCACAATCCATCATCTAATAAAGGGAACATGATCCTCTGGATCCTCATCATCTCCACCATGAGCTGCAATAACCCTAGGGTCTGGCTAAATCTGTCCAAAATCAATGTCTCTGCTACAACCCCCATCTAGTCTAGTCACCCTTCCTCCTCTTGTCAATGGCAACCCTCTCAGTGATCTCATAACTACCCTGCCATGCTACCTCCCAATCCGTCCAATATCACTCTCACCCATAGGATGTGGTCTCCCAATCCTGCCAACTGATCCAAACGGTCCTCCACGGACTCTAAATTGACCTCCCCTCCATCCAGGCCTCCTACCACCACCATCTCCATCCCCACCCTCATCTCCACCTCCCCCAGCCTCTTGAGCAGATCTAAGGTCTCATCTCCATCTACGTCTCCTAACACCAAGACCATATGAATCATCATCCTCATCAACTAAGCTAGGAGAAGGATTTGCTAGATTAGTATTACGAGGAAATGGGTGAGCTAGTATGTACTGAGCATAATCTGCAGTAACCCCAGGATCAAGAATGTGTAATCTCATATCATAAGCCACTCTCAGAGTAGAAAGAAACTCTGTGTGAGAAATCTCAAATGACAAGGAAGGTCCCCAATCTCGCCTATCTTTGTACCACCGAGCATATATAATCACACCAGTAGGCATAAGCTGGATGATACCAAACTGTCTAAGAATTCAACTAATCAATTATCTCTCAACAATGTAAGGAGTCCAACCAATGAGATATCTACTCTGCATGATAAATGGTAATGTCTGTGCATCATCAATCCATGGCTCACAATCAACATATGGTCTCCAAGTAATGCTAGCCAATGAATCAAGCACCCAATGCCAATACTCCATTCTACCCAGCTTATGCTGAGTAAGGATACCTATATAAAAATACACATATGGCTGCCTCTCTCCATGAACTTTGTGATGGATAGGCTGAGTAATAACAATGTGCTCCCAGCACCAGATCTACAATAATGTGCATCCTGTAGACAAACTATCACTCTCATCATACACTACTTGATGAAGATCATGATATAAATGTCCCAACATACAAACACCCCAAGCATATCGAGTACGATGATGCATCATACTCAGGAGAATCTCACCCCATCCAACAACAAAACCTCATGATTTCCTATCAGGACAAATAAATCCTCCAAAAAAACCAGTAAGAATAACAGGGAGAGTCTCATAATACATCACCATATCCTCCCATAGGATCTCTCCTCTAGCGATTCTATCATCAGCAAACATGGCTCTACAAGCCTTTGTCCCAACACGATCCTAAAAAATCATACTGCAATAACTTGCCAGTCACTCGAATGTGTAGAATCCTATAAACATCCTCGAGTGTCACACTAATCTCATGCATGGGCAAGTGGAAAGTGTTATGCTCATTGTGCCATCTCTCGGTTAACATCGTCAACAATCCTCTATTATGCATAATCTCAGGCATCTATATGTCTAACCCTGTGTCAGCTCTGGTACTAAATGACGTACTGCCGGCAATTTCTCCTGACACTAGAGAACATCAAATTTTTCCTATTTATCAAGACAATTAGATCAATCATCAATTATCTATCTATCAAATCAAAGCAAGTGCTAATCTATCTATCTATCAAATCAAACTGAAGCAACCTATGCTATCGATCTATCAAATCAAATTGAAAAAAATTAAGCTATCAAATCATTTTAAAACTTATCAATCATGGTTTTCTATCAATCACTGAGTTCAATCAAAACTCTGCTAAGCTCTTGCATCAGAAACTAAATAGGTTTCTTAGAGCTACTCTATCAAAACAAATCAATCAATCAATCAATAAATCAATCAAGCAAAGCAATCAATCAACCAACAAAGCAATCAATCAATCAAGCAATCAAATCAATCAATCAATCAATCAAATCACACAACTCAATCAAATCAATCAATCAATCAATCAATCAACTCCCTATTCATCATACATGGACATCAAACATGTTAAATCTAATCATCAAAGTGATTTTAGGTTTTGCATTTATCAAAAATATCAAATTTTGAGCATATGCACTATCCTATTGAGCAAAAGTGCTAAACTATAGCATATGCACTATCCTATTGAGGAAAAATGCTAAAGTACAACATTTGCACTATTGTATTAAGAAAAAGCACTAAACAAAAGCATATGCACTATCTTTTTGATTAAATGCACTAACCCTACGAACATATGCGCAAAACAAAGCAAACGAGACAACTTTAGCTGGAAAAGTGCAAACAACCAAAGCAGAAGCACTATCTTATGCATATGCACTATCATACTTAACATATGCACTAACAAAATGATCATACGCACTAATCTATGCATATTTCACAAACGCACCTAAAACATGAAAAGTTGCATGTCAAGTTCTAAACAAAGCTCGGGATAAGATACATACCGGATACCCATACTCGGTAGGTTATTGATATCATCGTACATGCTCCAAATGATGGTTCTCCACAGGAATCACCATTTTGCCACCTCACCAAGAAAATTTTCTTCACAAAGCTAACAAGGATAACAATGAAGTTAAAATTAGCCTTGGTTAATTTTATGTTTACTATTTGATGAGTAATTAATCCTACTCAATGGGGTGATTTAATTTGTTTTCTATAAATTAATTTAATTGACATAATTTTTATCAATTATCATGAGATCAATTGTTCAAACCAAAGTTTTCAACAATTTCACGATCAATCTCCTAAGGGGGCACACAATCAAGATTTTTATCTCCATCAGGCATACTATCGAGACTTAATTTAATCTTTGAAACAATGTTGTCTCGACATCATTTCAAAGAGGGGCAAAATGTATACACATAAAAATGGCTATGAGCAATCAAATAAATATTTTATATTTATTTAATAATTATTCTTCTATTAAATAGTTAATTTGAAAAGATTAATTTATTTAATTCATTTCGTGTCTTTCTAATAATTAATTTAATTGAAATATTTTATTAATTAATTCATCCATCCTATTCCTGTAAAATAATTAAATATTTATTTAATTATTCATCTAACCAGGTTAATTAAATATCTAATATTTAATTATCTTCTCCAAACAATTAAATATCTAATATTTAATAGTTATTCTCCTATCCTATAGTCTCAAATATTAAATAATTTCTTAAATTATTTAAATCCCTTTTCCAACTCACCTTCCATCTCCACTTCATCTTCCCTTTGCCAACTCATCCAACATGTGGCTAAGGAAATTAATATTTCTTAAATATTAATTCATCATTTATCTTCAACCTCCAAACTTAATGAATATTGTGTACATACACATATTTCATAACCATCTCCTATATTCTCTCCAACACCCCCTACATCCTAGGAAGGACTTGAGTCCACTTGTCCTATCATACCTAAATCTTCTCTAACTATCCCTAGATTCCCTTAGTCAGCAACCCAGTCAAGGTGAGATGAGTGACACTTGTCTTCTCCTTCCCTCTTTCTCTTAACCTTCACCTTTGCTCACAACCATCTAAATCTATAGATCTGATCATGACTGTTGATCTGAGTCACATCATCTCATCCTCTCAAGGTCTATAAAATCAAGAGGTTCAGTTGAGAGAGAGTTAATCTTCAAGAATCTTGAAGCTAGTTTTCAAGTGCATTTTCAAGAAAATCATTTGTAAAACTTATGCATCTATGAGTTTTAATCTTGAAGAAAATAGAAATTATCATATAGCATAATCATGTATTATTGCATATAATAGCATCAGTTAACTACCATTTATCAGTCCATTCTTCATATGCCATCTTGGAAGCTATCAGTGCATTGTCTAAGAGAACACCATCTACAACCAGGGACAATAGAGTTAGGACACAATTAGACATAAACCATGAAGGTAATATTAATGTTTTTATTTCATATGTATTTCATGTAGTTTCATTGGTTGAGTTTGGATTTCCTATAGCATTTCTATTGGAATTTTGTGAAACTAACTTGTTACAGGAGGCATTCTGAGGATGAAATTCAAGTTGACACACTAGTTATCCTATGTTTTCTATTGAAGACTTTTTTGTCTACGACCTCAATTGTCTTCTCCATTTCATCTAGAGCTATAGTAACATAGATAGATAACAGTTCTTGAATTTTAATGTGTTTATCTTCTTGCATAGCAGATAATCTTCAAGCATCTAACATGTTATATAACTTAGCCAATATTTGATTTTCTATCTCTATTAAGGCTTTCTTATAAATATCTAAGTATAATAGGACTACTTCTTCTACCTCTCTTTGTTCATCATCCTCTATGTTTTCATAATAAAATTTAACATTCTTGAACATGCCATCTTTAGTGATTTCTTCTACAAATTCTGCATTAGTTTTAGGTGAAACCTTACTAGAATCAGTGTCAGTCTTCTTCTTCCTCTTAGTAGTACTAGATGTAGTTGTAGGTGTAGCTTTAGGTGCTTGATTTTGTTTCAGTATCTTGATTGTGACCTTCCTAACCAATTGCTTCCTTGCTTCTACCTTTGTTTCCTCTGGTTTCTTCCTAACAACCCTCTTAAATGCTAATGGTTGTGTCATCCTCTAATTCAAATTCTGCAATAATAGGTCCAATATGAAGTTCTGGATCATTCCTCTTTCTCCCTTTCCCCGGGACAACATCAATTAGTGCTTGAATATCCTCTGAGACCTTCTGTACAATTTTTCTTTCTTTTCCTTTTTGTTTCTGTTAGGTCTTGGAGACAACTGAGAGGGGGGCAGGGGGAGGTGAATCAGTTGTCTAATAAATTTAAACCAAAAACAACTTAATCAACTTTCTGCTTAATACCGGTGAAACAATCATTTATACCGGTGGATAGTTTTATCAGATAATTGTAATACCGATAAATATTAATGCATGAAACAAAAAGACAAAGTCATCCACAACACATAACACCAATATTTGTATGTGGAAACCCTATAAGGAGAGAAACCATAGTGGGAAACCTTACCCATAATCATATGATACTTCTACAGATAGTAAGTGTATACAAATGAGGTCTGCACCTACCAAAAGGCCAAGCGCCTAGAGCTCACTACTAAATCATAAATAGGAGTCACACAGACTACAATTGGATGGTTAAATCCAATAAGAATGTACTGATCAAAATAACATCTTCATATGCTAGATTCAGTACTGGTGTAGTTCTGATTATCTTCACAAAAACCCTCATTCAACCTTCAAATGATGTCTGCGAGTATAGCTCTGCTTATTCTCACATATATCTTCACACAATCCTTTTTCGCATTTCTTTTTTATCTTACAAATAAGATCTTACATTTATATCATAACCTAAGACCAATTTTAGTAGGTCGTCTCTATAAGATATTACAATAAAATCATTTTACAAAATAAATTAATGCCCGATGCAATAAATTATTCACCATGTCGTCTTAATGTATTTGCAACAATAATAAGTCATCTTCATAGCATGCCATGCTGATCTGAAAAAGACAAACCTGATGGTAACAACAAATATACAAATATGAATATACCAATAAACAAAACTCCAAGACATGGTGTCTACATGATGTCTTTGACATAACCATGTGTTTTCTATGCCCTTCCAAGTGCTAGTGAACATTATATCATGTCAATGTATGAGATACTAGTGACTGTGCATAAGTCACTTGCTTGTCGGTGAATGTTGTTGATTCTCCAAAGTGCATGAGTTTATAAGTGGTTAGTAGGTATTGACATCAATGACAAAACCATACCAAAATACCAACAATCTCCCCATTTGGCATTGATGGCAACACAAGATGGAAAAACCATCAAAGTGCCAAAATAGAAATGCCAAATACCAAAAGCCAACAATCTCCCAAAGTAATCAATCTCTCCCCTTGAGAGTAACATGTTTTTCCTTGTGTTTTTCCATACCAATCTCTCCCCCTTTGACATCAAATGCCAAAGTTATTACCAAGCCAAGTTCATATACAAAATACCAATCAATTTAGTATACCAACTACTCCCCCTGAGAAGTAGCTTCCTCATCGAAGCTGGAGTAAAAGATTTCTCTGTTAATTCTGTCAATTGATGACAAACATAAACTTCCTAAGTCTCTACCGGTGACGGTATGACCCCAAGATGGTCTCTGAGATATTTAAAAGTCTCCTTTGGTAGAGGTTTAGTAAAGATATCTGCAATCTACTTTTTAGTATTCACATAAACCAGTTTTATTTCCTTTGCTTGAACATTTTCCCTTGGAAAATTCAGTTTGATAGAAACATGTTTGGTTTTAGAATGTAATACCAGATTCGTAGATGTATCAATTGCTGCAATGTTATCACAATAGATAGTAATAGGTTCCTTGCATTTTACCTTTATGTCCTTCAACATTTGCTTAAGCCATAATACTTGAGTACAGTTAGTTGTTGCTGCAACATATTTTGATTGTGCTCTTGATAAAGATGTACAACTTTATTTCTTACTCAACCAAGAAACTAGTCTGCTTCCCAGAAAGAATGCTTTGTTAGTGGTGCTTTTTCTATCATCCACATCTCCTACCCAATTTGCATCTGTGTATGTACATAATTCAAAGTTTTCATCTCTAGGATACCATAATCCAAGATTTATAGTGCCTTGTAAGTACCGAAAAATCCTTTTTACTGTTGATTCATGATTTTCTCTAAGATTACTCTAAAATATTGAAACAATACATATTGCATTCATAATATCAGGTCTAGTTTGTGTCAAATATAGTAAACCTTCTATCTTAGATTTGTATCTAGTTGGATTAACAGGTGTAGATTCATCCCTTAGTGATAATTTGTCATTTGTAGTCATAGGTGTGCTTACCAGTTTAGAGTTCTCCATCCCAAATTTCTTTAGTAACTCTTTTAAGTACTTGGATTGACTCAAGAATATACCTTTATCAGTCTGAGAAATTTGCAATCCTAAAAAGAATTTTATTTCTCCAATCATAGACATTTCAAATTCTTGCTGCATTTTAATAGAAAATTCTTTACATAATCCATCCTCTCCTCCAAAGATTATATCATGAACAAAAATGTCTATAACCAAGATGCCATCATTAGTAACTTTATAATATAAGTTGTTGTCAGCATTAGCTTTAGAAAAAACAATCTTCAAAAGATACTTATCCAATCTTGCATACCAAGCTCTTGGAGCTTGTTTCAATCCATACAAAGCTTTTCTTAACCTGCAAACCATATCTTTGTTATCTGTCAAAGAAAATCCATCAGGTTGTTCAATGTAAACTTCTTCTTCAAGATCTTCATTCAAAAATGCACATTTAATATCCATTTGATATACTTTGTAGTTCTTGTGTGCTGCAAAAGCCAATAATAATCTGACTGCCTCAATTCTAGCTACCAATGCAAAGGTCCCATTATAATCAATTCCTTCTTTCTGAGAATATCCCTTACACACTAGTCTTGGTTTATTTCTTATTACCTTACTATCTTCATTAAGTTTGTTTCTGAATACCCATTTGGTTCCAATTACATTTTTATCTTTAGGCAGGGGAACTAATGTCCAAGTGTTATTTTTATCAATTTGTTCTAATTCTTCTTCCATAGCTTTGATCTAGTGTTCATCTTCACATGCCTCATTAATAGATGATGGTTCAATTTGAGAAATAAGACATACCTTTTCATTTGCCAATCTTCCTCTTGTCATAACTCCTTTATACCTGTCTCCAATTATCTAATCTTTAGAATGATTCAACCTTACATACTGGGGTGTCTTTGTTTGTTGTTGTTCCTCAGTTACAGTGGAATTTTTGTTGGTATTTTGGTATGGTCTTGTCATTGATGTCAACACCTACTAAAACACTAGCACTTTGGAGATCCAGCAACATTCACTGGCAAACAAGTAACTATTGCATAGTTACTGGTATATGGTTCACGGAGCTACTGCCATTAGCTACGATGCCAGGTATCGATCTCGGTATTGAACCGAACGAAGATAACTTGGTTATGACTCTTTAAAAGGAAGGTACACTGTGCGAGGTTATGTTGAACCTATATGGGGATCACGCTAAGGTCTGACCTCACGAAGGGTGAGGCTAAGCTCCCTCGTTTAGCTTTACTGCGATTCATTCAATATAACCTTCTCACTTTATTGAGCCATGATGACTCGCAATTGACGTTCCCCTTAGTGCCTTCCCTATTGCTCTGGTTGCCTATGCTTTAGTTGTTGTTTACTTGGATGCTTAAGTTGCTTTTGCTGCCTTTGCTTACTCTGCTCCAGCTGGAACTGAAGAATCAACAATTTCTTATATATATATATATGGCTTTTGAACCTAGACTTCCCTTCCTGCGGCTAGTGGATCTACTTCTAACACTGAATCTCTACTCGATCTACTGCATCTACTTCTTGCTCCTCTACTTTTCTCCAACTACTGCTGCCCATTATATATATAGAGCTCGATCAACTAGATCTTCGGCCACACCTACCTCTGCTTCTGTTGCTAAACCCCCCCCAATAATAATTGTAACGAAGGATCACCCGAAGGGGAGAAGGAGATGATATCTGGCAGGCCTCCTGAGCGGGTTAACTTCCACAGGGTATTTATTCCCCTCAATTCATTGGGTGGGGCCCCTACTATTCTAAAGGTGAACCTACCTGCAGCTAAACCAACCGGGTATGAATAGAGACTAAAAAGCCTTTCAATAGGTCCTAATATTAAAAAACCTGAAGTCCTTATCTCCTTTTCCGATAGGCCAGAGAGCCCTTCCCGTAGCAAATAGGTAGGTCCATGCCGACAAGATATAATGATCACCGGCACTTGGAATGGCATGGAAGACACATGGTTATGTTGAAGACATCATCTAGACATCTTGTCCTGGAGTTTTGTTCATTGGTATATTCACAGTTGCATATTTTTTGTTATCAGCAAATAGGTCTAGGGTTACACCGGCAGGTTTGTCTTTTCCAAATCAGCATGGCACGTTATGG
This sequence comes from Cryptomeria japonica, assembly GCF_030272615.1. Taxonomy (NCBI): domain Eukaryota; kingdom Viridiplantae; phylum Streptophyta; class Pinopsida; order Cupressales; family Cupressaceae; genus Cryptomeria; species Cryptomeria japonica. The sequence continues at coordinate 383,682,736 of NC_081411.1, read as the reverse complement.
AGATGATTAATTATTGTTGTAAATGCATTAAGCCGACATGTTCAATTAGTTATTGCATCAGATATTATATTGTTTGTAAAATGCTTTTATTGTAATATCTTGTAGAGCCGACCTACTAAAATTGTAAGATATTATTTGTAAGATAAGATGTGGAATGCGAAAAAGAATTGTGTGAAGGTATATGCGAGTTTAAGTAGAGCTATACATGAAGATATCATTTGAAGGTGAAGCTAGGTTTTTGTGGAAGCATATCAGCATTACACTGGTACTAAATCCATCATATGAAGATGCTATTTTGTGCAATACATTATTATTGGATTTAACCATCCAATTATAGTCAGTGTGACTCCCATTTTGTGATTGACCAGTGAGCTCTAGGTTGTTGGCCTTTCCGCATGTGCAAACCCCATTTATGTACACTTACTATCTGTAGTAGTATCATCTGATTTTGGGTAAGGTTTCCCATCGTGGTTTTTCCCCTTACAGGGTTTCCACATACAAATATTGGTGTTATGTGTTGTGGATGACTTTGTGTTTATGTTTCATGCATTAATCTTTTCCGGTATAGCAAATAACTGTTAAAACTATCTACTGACATACTTAACTGGTTTACCAGTATTAAGCATTAAGTTGGTTAAGTTGTTTTTGGTTTGAATTTATTTGACAATTGATTCACCCCCCCCCCCTCCTCTCAGTTGTCTTTGGGACCTAACAATTGGTACCAGAGCCTAGTCCTCTTTTGCAGAAGTTTAACAACTTGAGGAGATCCAATGTCTACTAACTATTTTAGGAAGGACAGTCCTAAACTTGATGGAACCAACTATGGCATATGGAAGATTAGAATAGAGACACAGCTAAATTGCATTAGAAAGGACATCTGTGAAGTTATAAAGAATGGTTATACTGCTACTACACCTGGTCAGCCCAGTCTAGCTAACTTGAGAAAAGATGAGGAAAATGATTGCAAAGCAAGAGAAGCACTTTTGAGCACATAATCAGATCAACAAATCATGGGACTATCAGATAGGTCTATTGCTAAAGCTATTTGGGATCATTTGGAAACACTGAATGAAGGAGATTCCATAGTCAAAATTGCAAAACTTGAAAGCTTCTGAGTCAAGTATGAACATCTAAAACTGGAAGAAGATAAAAGGATTTCTGCTTTTATGGAAAGAGTAAATGAAATTGTTTCAAAATTTTTAAGAGGATTTCCACCGGTATACAAAATAAATGTTATTTCTATAAATGAGTTGAGAACAATGCCTAATACATTAGTTACAAGGGATACATTGATTGGGAAACTTTCAAATTTTAAAATTGAAGAATTTGGTCCTGTTGCTACTATAAACACAGATTTGGCATTTAAAGCATCAACATCATTTGCTCCATCATTTGAAAAATCTGATTGGAAAGCCTTTTATGCAAGAGAACTTGAAGAAAGTAGGAAAGAAAATGAAGAACTTGAAGAACTTCCAATTAAGATCTTACAATTAAGATCTTACATTTATACCATAACCTAAGACCAATTTTAGTAGGTCGGCTCTACAAGATATTTACAATAAAAACATTTTACAAACAATATAATATCCAATGCAATAACCGATTGAACATGTTGGCTTAAAGCATTTACAACAATAATTAATCATTTTCCATAATAACTAAAGAACAACAACAAACAAAGACACCCCGGTATGTAAGATTGAATCATTCTGAAGATCAGATAATTGCAAACAAATTTAGAGTTATGACAAGAGGAAGTATACATTGAACAACCTGATGGATTTTCTTTGACAATTGACAATGATATGGTTTGCAGGTTAAGGAAAGCTCTGTATGGACTAAAACAAGCCCCAAGAGCTTGGTATGCAAAATTGGATAAGTATCTTTTAAAGATTGGTTTTACTAAAGAAAATGCAGACAACAATTTATATTACAAAATAACTAATGATGACATCTTGATTATAGAAGTATTTGTTGATGATATAATCTTTAGAGGAGAAGATGGTTTATGTAAGGAATTTTCTACTAAAATGTAGCAAGAATTTGAAATGTCTATGATTGGAGAAATAAAATTATTTTTAGGATTGCAGATTTCGAAAACTGACAAAGGTATATTCTTGAGCCAATCCAAATACTTAAAAGAGTTACTAAAGAAATTTGGGATGGAGAACTCTAAACTAGTAAGCACACCTATGACTACAAGTGACAAATTATCTCAAAGGGATGAATCTACACCTGTTAGTCCAACTAGATACAAATCTATGATAAAAGGTTTACTATATTTGACACAAACCAGACCTGATATTATGAATGCAGTATGTATTGTTTCAAGATTTGAAAGTAATCCTAGAGAAAATCATGAATCAACAATAAAAATGATTTTCTGGTACTTGCACGGCACTATAAATCTTGGATTATGGTATCCTAGAGATGAAAACTTTGAATTATGTGCACACACAGATGCAAATTGGGTAGGAGATGTGGATGATAGAAAAAGCACCATCGGCGGAGCAATCTTTCTTGGAAAGAGATTAGTTTCTTGGTTGAGGAAGAAACAAAGTTGTACATCTTTATCAACAACAAAATCAGAATATGTTGTAGCAGCAACTAACTGTACACAGGTACTATGGCTTAAGCAAATGTTGACAGACATAAAGGTAAAATGCAAGGAACTTATTACCATATATTGTGATAACACTGTAGCAATTGATATATCTAAGAATCCAGTACTACATTCTAAAACAAAACATTTTTCTATCAAAGTGAATATTCTAACTGAAAAAGTTGAAGAAAAGGAGATAAAACTGGATTATGTGAACATTAAAGAACAACATGCAAATATTTTCACAAAACCTTTGCCTAAAGAGACTTTTGAATATCTTAGAGATTAGCTTGGAGTCATACAACCACTGGTAGAGACTTAGACAATTGATGATTATCATCAACCGACATAATTAAAAGACAAAACTTTGACTCTGGTCTTTGATGAGGAAGCTACTTCTCAGGGGGAGTAGTTGGTATTTTGTATATGAACTTGGTATTATTGTAACTTTGGCATTTGATGTCAAAGGGGGAGAGATATATATGGAAAAACACATTATATTTTGAAGAGATAGGTATGGAAACTTTGGATAACGCATGTTGCTCCTAGGGGGAGAGATTGTTGTTTAGGAGAGATTATTAATCTCTGATTTCTGGTTATAATCTTTTTGGAGATTGTTGGTTTTTGATACTTGGCATTTCTATATTGGCACTTCGATGGTTTTTCCATCTTGTGTTGCCATCAATGCCAAAGGGGGAGATTGTTGGTATTTTGGTATGGTTTTGTCATTGATGTCAACACCTACTAAAACACTAGCAATTTGGAGATCCAACAACATTCACCGACAAGCAAGTAACTATTGCATAGTTACTGGTATATGGTTCACCAACAGGATATAATGATCACTGGCACTCAAAATTATGTGGAAGACACTTGGTAATGTCAAAGACATCTCTTAGACATCTTGTCCTAGATTTTTGTTCATTGGTATATTCATATTTGTATATTTGCTTTTTCCGGCATATAGGTCCAGGGTAACTTAGGGTTACACAGGCAGGTGTATCTTTTCTAGATCAGCATGACATGCTAAGGAAATTATTAATTATTTTTGTAAATGCATTAAGCCAACATATTCAATCAGTTATTGCATCGGATATTATATTGTTTGTAAAATGTTTTTATTGTAAATATCTTGTAGAGCCGACCTACTAAAATTGGTCTTAGGTTATGGTATAAAGGTAAGATCTTAATTGTAAGATCAAGTGTGGAATGCGAAATAGAATTGTGTGAAGGTATATGCGAGATTAAGCAGAGCTATACACGAAGACATCATTTGAAGGTGAAGTTAGGTTTTTGTGAAAGCATATCAGTATTACACTGGTACTGAATCCAGCATATGAAGATGCTATTTTGTGCAGTACATTCTTATTGGATTTAACCATCCAACTATAGTCAGTGTGACTCCCATTTTTTGATTGAGCAGTGAGCTCTAGGCTGTTGGCCTTTCTCCATGTGCAGACCCCATTTATGTACAATTACTATCTGCGGTAGTAACATCTGATTGTGGGTAAGGTTTACCACCATGGTTTTTCCCCTTACAGGGTTTCCACATACAAATATTGGTGTCATGTGTTGTGGATGACTTTGTGTTTATGTTTCTTGCATTAATCTTACCTGTATAGCTATTAACTGTTAAAACTATTTATCGACATACTTAACTGGTTTACCGATATTAAGCATTAAGATGGTTAAGTTGTTTTTGGTTTGAAATTTGTTGACAACTGATTCATCTCCCCCATCTCAGTTGTCTCCGGGACCTAACAAGAAGATCCTCCAAATGCTTGTCTCCCATGATCACCACTCCTCTGAGGAGGTCCCATGACCCCACCACTACTAGTATCCATGAACATGGTGGTATGATAACTACCTGATCTTTGGATCTCTGCAATTGCCTCCTCATATCATCATCGCAATTGGGAAGTCTCCTTCCCAACTCAAACTAATGCTCTAATAGTGTCAGCTGAGAGAGTATCTAATCCAACCTGCTAAATATGATCAAGAAGGCCCTGAGTATCCTGATGTCTCTTAACAGCTCTATCACTCTCAGCCATAAGAGTTTGCACCTATGCTCGAAGCTTATCAATCTATGGTCTAAGACTATCAATGGTCTCGTGCTCTAGCACATCATGCTTTGGTGCATCCTGTTCTAGCATATCATGTATTGGTGCATCTTGCTCTGGCAAATCCTACTATGGTGCATAAACCTCAATCCCCTTCTCACCACCAATCTATCTAACTATTGGAATCTTTGTTTGAGTAGCTCTCACAATCCATAATCTAATAGAGGGAACATGATACTCTGGATCCTCATCATCTCCACCATGAGCTGCAATAACCCTAGGGTCTGGCTGAATCTTTCCAAAATCAATGTCTCTCCTGCAACTCCCATCCAGTCCAATCACCCTGCCTCCTCTTGTCAATGGCAACCCTCTCACTGATCTCATACCTGCCCTGCCATACTCCCTCCCAATCTATCCAATATCCCTCTCACGCATAGGATGTGGTCTCCCAGTCCTACCAACCAGTCCAAACGGTCCTCCACGGACTCTAATTTGACCTCCCCTCTGTCCAAGTCTCCTACCACCACCACCTCCATCCCCACCCTCATCTCCACCTCCCCCAACCTCTTGAGAAGATCTGAGGTCTCATCTACATCTATGTCTCCTAACACCTGGATCATCTGAATCATCATCCTCATCTCCTGAGCTAGGAGGAGGATCTACTAGATTAGTAATACGAGGAAATGGGTGAGCTAGTATGTATTGAGCATAATCTGCAGTAACCTAGGGATCAAGAATGCATAATATCATATCATAAGCAAGAAACTCTGTGTGATGAATCTCAAATGACAAGGAAGGTCCCCAATCTTGCCTATCTCTTTACCACTGAGCATATATCGTCACACTAGTAGGCATAGGCTGGATGATACCAAACTGTCTAAGAATTCGACTAATCAATTATCACTCAACAATGTAAGGACTCTGACCAATGAGATATCTACTCTGCATGATAAATGGTAATGTTTGTGCATCATCCATCCATGGATCACAATCAACATATGGTCTCCAAGTAATGCTCTCCAATTAATCAAGCACCCAACGCCAATACTCCATCTTACCCAGCTTATGTTGAGTAAGGATGCCTATATAAAAATACACATATGGATGCCTCTCTCCATGAACTTTGTGATGGATAGGCCGAGTAATAGAAATGTGCTCCCAACACCAGATCTGCAATAATGTGCATCCTATAGACAAACTAGCACTCTCATCATACACCACCTGATGAAGATCATGACATAAATGTGCCAACATACAAACACCCCAAGCATATTGTGTACAATGTTGCATCATACTCAGAAGAATCTTACATCATCCAACAACAAAACCTCATGATCGCCTATCAGGACAAATAAATCCTCCAATCAAACCAGTAAGAATCACAGGGAGAGTCTCATAATACATCACCATATCCTCCCATCAGATCTCTCCTCTAGTGATTCTATCATCAACAAACATGGCTCTACAAGCCTCTGTCCCAACATGATCCTGAAAAATCATACTGCAATAACTTGCCAGTCACTCGGATGTGCAAAATCCTATAAAAATCCTCGAGTGTCACACTAATCTCACCCATGGGCAAGTGGAAAGTGTTATGCTCATTGTACCATCTCTTAGTTAGCACTATCAACAATCCTCTATTATGTGTAATCTCAGGCATATATAATAGATGGCATAAACCATAGGCATCTATATGTCTAACCTTACCCTGTGTCAACTCTGGTACTAAATGACATACTATTGGTAATTTCTCCCGACACTGGAGAACATCAAGTTTCTCCTATTTATCAAGAGAATTAGATCAATCATCAATTATCTATCTATCAAATCAAATTGAAGCAACCTACGCTATCGATCTATCAAATCAAATTGAAGCAAATTAAGCTATCAAATCATTTTAAAACCTATCAATCATGGTTTTCTATCAATCACTAAGTTCAATCAAAACTCTGCTAAGCTCTTGCATCAGAAACTAAATTGGTTTCTTAGAGCTACTATATCAAAACAAATCAATCAATAAATAAATCAATCAAGCAAGCAAAGCAATCAATCAACCAACAAAGCAATCAATCAATCAAGCAATCAAATCAATCAATCAACCAATCAATCAATCAAATCAAACAAATCAATCAAATCAATCAATGAATCAATCAATCAACTCCCTATTCATCATACATACACATCAAACATGTTAAATCTAATCATCAAAGTGATTTTAGCTTTTGCATTTACCAAAAACATTAAATTTTGAGCATATTCACTATCTTATTGAGCAAAAGCGCTAAACTATAGCATATGCACTATCCTATTGAGGAAAAATGCTAAACTACAACATTTGTACTATTGTATTGAGAAAAAGCGCTAAACAAAAGCATATGCACTATCTTTTTGATCAAATGCACTAACCATACGAACATATGCGCAAAACAAATCAAACGAGCCAACTTTAGCTGCAAAAGCGCAAACCAAAGCAGAAGCACTATCTTATGCATATGCACTATCATACTTAACATATGCGCTAACAAAATGATCATAAGCACTAATCTATGCATATTCTCTAACCCAAATTGCATATGAGCTAAATAAAAATGCAAATACGCTAACCTAATACCGAAAAAATGAAAAAAAAAATAAAATTTCACAAACGTGCCTAAAACATGAAAATTTGCATGACAAGTTGAAAACATAGCTTGGGATAAGATACATACCGGACACCCATACTCGGCAAGTCATTGATATCATCACACACGCTCCAAATGATGGTTCTCCACAAGAATCACCATTTTGCCACCTCACCAAGAAAATTTTCTTCACAAAGCTAACAAGGATAACAATGCAGTTAAAATTAGCCTTGGTTAATTTTATGTTTACTATTTGATGAGTAATTAATCCTACTCAATGGGGTGATTTAATTTGTTTTTTATAAATTAATTTAATTGACATAATTTTTATCAATTATCATGAGATCGATCGTTCAAACCAAAGTTATCAACAATTTCACGATCAATCTCCTAAGGTGGCACAGAATCAAGATTTTTATCTCCATTAGGCATACTATTGAGACTTGATTTAATCTTTGAAACAATGTATTCTCGACATCATTTCAAAGAGGGGAAAAATGTATACACATAAAAATGGCTATAAGCAATTAAATAAATATTTTATATTTATTTAATAATTATTCTTCTATTAAATAGTTAATTTGAAAAGATTAATTTATTTAATTCATTTCGTGTCTTTCTATTAATTAATTTAATTGAAATATTTTATTAATTAATTCATTTATCCTATTCCTCTAAAATAATTAAATATTTATTTAATTATTCATCTAACCAAGTTAATTAAATATCTAATATTTAATTATCTTATCCAAACAATTAAATATCTAATATTTTATAGTTATTCTCCTATCCTATAGTCTCAAATATTAAATAATTTCTTAAATTATTTAAATTCCTTTTCCAACTCACCTTCCATCTCCACTTCATCATCCCTTTGCCAACTCATCCAACATGTGGCTAAGGAAATTAATATTGATTCATCATTTATCTTCAACCTCCAAACTTAATGAATATTGTGTACGTACACATATTTTGTAACCATCTCCTATATTCTCTCCAACACCCCATACATCTTAAGAAGGACTTGAATCCACTTGTCCTATCATGCCTAAATCTTCTCCAACCATCCCTAGATTCCCTTAGTCAAAAACCCAGTCAAGGTGAGATGAGTGACACTTTTCTTCTCCTTCCCTCTTTCTCTCAACCTTCACCTTTGCTCATAGCCATCTAAATCTACAAATCTGATCATGACTTTTGATCTGAGCCACATCATCTCATCCTCTCAAGGTCTATAAAATCAAGAGGTTCAATTGAGAGAGAGTTAATCTTCAAGAATCTTGAAGTTAGTTTTCAAGTGCATTTTCAAGCAAATCATTTGTAAAACTCATGCATCCGTGAGTTTTAATCTTGAAGAAAATAGAAATTATCATATAGCATAATCATGTATTATTGGATATCAGAGCATCAATCAACTACCATTTATCAGTCCATTCTTCATATGCCATCTTGGAAGCTATCAGTGCATTGTCTAAGAGAACACCATCTACAACCAGGGACAATAGAGTTAGGACACAATGAGACATAAACCATGAAGGTAATATTAATGTTTTTATTTCATATGTATTTCATGTAGTTTCATTGGTTAAGTTTGGATTTCCTATAGCATTTCTATTGGTATTTTGTGAAGCTAACTTGTTACAGGAGGCATTCTAAGGATGAAATTCAAGTCGACACAATAGTTATCCTATGTTTTCTGTTGAAGACTTTTTTGTTTGCCACCTCAATTGTCTTTTCCATTTCATCTGGAGCTATAGTAACATAGATAGATAATAGTTCTTGAATTTTAATGTTTTTATCTTCTTGCATAGCAGATAATCTTCAAGCATCTAACATGTTATATAACTCAGCCGGTATTTGATTTTCTATCTCTATTAAGGCTTTCTTATAAATATCTAATTATAATAGGACTACTTCTTCTACCTCTCCTTGTTCATCATCCTCTAAGTTTTCATAATAAAGTTTAACATTCTTGAACATGCCATCTTTAGTGATTTCTTCTACAAATTCTGCATTAGTTTTAGGTGAAACCTTACTAGAATCAGTGTCAATCTTCTTCTTCCTCTTAGTAGTAATGGATGCATTTGTAGGTGTAGCTTTAGGTGCTTGATTTTGTTTCAGTATCTTGATTAAGACCTTCCTAACCGGTTGCTTCCTTGCTTCTACCTTTGTTTCCTCTGGTTTCTTCCTAACAACCCTCTTAAATGCTAATGGTTGTGTCATCCTTTGATTCAGATTCTGCAATAATAGGTCCAATATAAACTTCTGGATCATTCCTCTTTCTCCCTTTCCCCTGGACAACATCAATTAGTGCTTGAATATCGTCTAAGACCTTCTGTACAAATTTTCTTTCTTTCCCTTTTTGTTTGTGTTAGGTCCCAGAGACAACTGAGAGGCGGGGGGGGGGGGTGAATTAGTTGTCTAATAAATTTAAACCAAAAACAACTTAATCAACTTTTTGCTTAATACCAGTGAAACAATCTTTTATACCAGTGGACAGTTTTCTCAGATAATTGTAATACCGGTAAATATTAATGCATGAAACAAAAAGACAAAGTCATCCACAACACATAACACCAATATTTGTACGTGGAAACCCTATAAGGAGATAAACCATGGTGGAAAACCTTACCCATAATTAGATGATACTACTATAGATAGTAACTGTATACAAATGGGGTCTGCACATGCTGAAAGGCCAAGCACCTAGAGCTCACTGCTAAATCATAAATAGGAGTCACACTGACTACAATTGGATGGTTAAATCCAATAAGAATGTACTGATCAAAATAGCATCTTCATATGCTAGATTCAGTATCGGTGTATTTCTGATTGTCTTCACAAAAACCCTCCTTCAACCTTCAAATGATGTCTGTGTGTATAGCTCTGCTTATTCTCGCATATATCTTCACACAATCCTTTTTTCGCATTTCTTTTTGATGTTACAAATAAGATCTTACATTTATATCATAACCTAAGACCAATTTTAGTACATCACCTCTATAAGATATTACAATAAACTCATTTTACAAATAAATTAATGCCCAATGCAATAACCGATTCACCATGTTAGCTTGATGTATTTACAACAATAATAAGTCATCTTCATAGCATTCCATGCTGATTTGAAAAAGATAAACCTGCCGGTGTATAACCTGGACCTATTTGCTGGTACCAATAAACAAAACTCCAAGACATGGTGCCTATACGATGTCTTCGACATAACCAAGTGTTTTCTATGACCTTCCAAGTGGCAGTGTACCAGATACAGGTGACTGTGCATAAGTCACTTGCTTGTCGATGAATGTTCTTGTTTCTCCAAAGTGCCAGAGTTTATAAGTGTTTAGTAGGTGTTGACATCAATGACAAAACCATACCAAAATACCAACAATCTCCCCCTTTGGCATTGATGGCAACACAAGATGGAAAAACCATCAAAGTGCCAAAATAGAAATGCCAAATACCAAAAGCCAACAATCTCCCAAAGTAATCAATCTCTCCCCCTGAGAGTAACATGTGTTTACTTTTGTTTTTCCATACACATCTCTCCCCCTTTGACATCAAATACCAAATTTATTACCAAGCCAAGTTCATATACAAAATACCAATCAATTTAGTATACCAACTACTCCCCCTGAGAAGTAACTTCCTCATCAAAGTCGAAGTAAAATATTTCTCTGTTAATTCTGTTGATTGATGACAAACATCAACTTCCTAAGTCTCTATCGGTGGCGGTATGACCCCAAGCTAGTCTCTGAGATATTTAAAAGTCTCCTTAGACAGAGGTTTAGTGAAGATATCTGCAATCTGCTCTTTAGTATTCACATAAACTAGTTTTATTTCCTTTGCTTGAACATTTTCCCTTAGAAAATTCAGTTTGATAGAAACATGTTTGGTTTTAGAATGTAATACTAGATTCTTAGATATATCAATTGCTGCAATGTTATCACAATAGATAGTAATAGGTTCCTTGCATTTTACCTTTATGTCCTTCAACATTTGCTTAAGCCATAATACCTGAGTACAGTTAGTTGCTACTACAACATATTCTGATTGTGCTCTTGATAAAGATGTACAACTTTGTTTCTTACTCAACCAAGAAACTAGTCTTCTTCCAAGAAAGAATGCTCTATCGGTGGTGCTTTTTCTATCATCCACATCTCCTACCCAATTTGCATCAGTGTATGCACATAATTCAAAGTTTTCATCTCTAGGATACCATAATCCAAGATTTATAGTGCCTTGTAAGTACCGGAAAATCCTTTTTACTACTGATTCATGATTTTCTCTAGGATTACTCTGAAATATTGAAATAATACATACTACATTCATAATATCAGGTCTAGTTTGTGTCAAATACAGTAAACCTCCTATCATATATTTGTATCTAGTTGGATTAACAGGTGTAGATTCATCCCTTAGTGATAATTTGTCATTTGTAGTCATAGGTGTGCTTACCAGTTTAGAGTTCTCCATCCCAAATTTCTTTAGTAACTCTTTTAAGTACTTGGATTGACTCAATAATATACCTTTATCAGTTTGAGAAATTTGCAATCCTAAAATGAATTTATTTCTCCAATCATAGACATTTCAAATTCTTGCTGCATTTTAATAAAAAATTCTTTACATAATCCATCTTCTCCTCCAAAGATTATATCATCAACAAAAAATTCTATAACCAATATGTCATCATTAGTAACTTTATAATATAAGTTGTTGTTAGCATTACCTTTAGAAAAACCAATCTTGCATACCAAGCTCTTGGAGCTTGTTTCAATCCATACAAAGCTTTTCTTAACCTGTAAACCATATCCTTGTTATCTACCAAACAAAATCCATCAGGTTGTTCAATGTAAACTTTTACTTCAAAATCTCCATTCAAAAATGCACATTTAATCTCCATTTGATATACTTTGTAGTTCTTGTGTGCTGCAAAAGCCAAAAATAATCTAACTGCCTCAATTTTGGCTACCGGTACAAAGGTCCCATTGTAATCAATTCCTTCATTCTGAGAATATCCCTTACACACTAGTCTTGCTTTATTTCTTATTACCTTACCATCTTCATTAAGTTTATTTCTGAATACCCATTTGGTTCCAATTACATTTTTATCTTTAATCCAGTGTTCATCTTCACATGCCTCATTAACAAATGATGGTTCAATTTGAGAAATAAGACATACCTTTTCATTTGCCAATCTTCCTCTTGTCATAACTCCTTTATACCTATTTCCAATTATCTGATCTTCATTTTGTACTAGTGGATTTAGTGTAGGTTCATTTGTCAAAAATTTTGTTGCTGGTTCAGAGTCTATATACCTTGAAGTTCCTCTGAATTATTCATGAATCTTCACATTTGTACTTTCAACAATTTTCTGCAATCTTTTGTTAAAACATCTATATGCTTTACTCTTAGTTGAATAACCACGAAATATTCTTTCATCACTTCTAGGATCAAATTTGCCATTATACTCATCTCTTCTGATATAGCATTTGATTCCAAATATTCTGAAATATTTAAGAGTAGGACTAATACCAAATCATAGTTCATGAGGGGTCTTACCAGTTTCACCTTTGATGTGAACTTTGTTGAATGTATAGACCGATGTACTTACTGCTTCTCTCCAATATACATGTGGTAGGTTTTCTTCTGATAACATACTTCTAGTTGCATCCAAGATAGTTCTATTTTTCCTTTCTACAACTCCATTCTGTTGTGGTGTCCGAGGTGCTGACAGTTGTCTTCTAATTCCATTCACTTCACAGAATGCATTAAATTCCTTAGATGTAAATTCTCCTCCTTGATCTAATCTTAGACATTTGATTTTCTTACCAGTTTCATTTTCTACCATTCTTTGAACAATTTGAACTTTCCAAGTGCTTATGATTTTTCTCTAAGAAAAGTAACCCAACACATTCTAGAATAGTCATCAATGATTAGCATGAAGTATCTATCACCTTGTAAGCTTTTAGTTCTAGCTAGACCACATAAATCAGTATGAATTAAATCAAGAGAATTATTGGATTTTTGTGGAATACTTTTGAAACTAGCTCTAACTTGCTTTCCAAATCGAACTTCCTTACATACTGTATCGTGAGGTTTGACAATTTTAGGTAAATCTCTAACTGCCTTAGTAGTACTGATTTTCACCATACAATCAAAGTTTACATGATAGAGTCTCTTATTCCATAGCCAACTTTCATCAATATGTGCAATCAAGCATGTCTTTTCACTACTATTCAAATGAAAGATATTACCTCTAGTCTGATTACCGGTTGCAATTTCCAAATGAGTTCTATTCATGATTTTGCATTTTCCATTTTTGAATTGTAACTGAAATCCTTTCTCAACTAATTGACCAACATTCAAAAGATTATGCTTTAAACCTTCAATATAGTAAACATTGTCAGTGTTATGCTTACCATCAAGATATATTGTACTCTTACCTTTGATCAAAAAAGCTTTGTCATCTCCAAATCTTACTAAACCTCCATTATACTCCTAAAAAGTTGGGAATTTATTCTTATTAGTAGTCATATGATGTGAGCATCCTGAATCAATGATCCATTCATTCTTATCTTCAACTTTAGCTGCCAAGGCTTGTTCTACCAGTTGAATAGTAGGTGCCAGATGATCTTCTGTTATAGAAACAAAAACCCATCCATTGTTTGTCGGATCCTCATCAGAATCATCAGTCACTCCTTCATCAGCAAGATAACAAGATTTGTCTTTATTCTTCTTAAATCTATATCTCTGATATTCAGGGTTAGGCTTGTATGTTCTTCTAGCTTCTTCTCTTAGTCTAGCATGTCTATTAGGGCATCTTGAGGCCATATGACCCATATTTTTATAGTTAAAACATTTAAAGAGTACTTTACCTTCATACTTACTTCCAACTGGACCTTTAGGCATTTTCCTTGCAAATAGTGCTTCAAATTCTTCATTTTCTTTCTGCTTTCTTCAAGTTCTCTTGCATAAAAGGATTTCCAATCATATTTGTCAAATAATGATGCAGATGATGTTGATGCTTTAAAGGCTAAATCTATCTTTATAGTAGCAACAGGAACAAATTCCTCAATTTCAAAGGCTAAAAGTTTTCCAATCAATGTATCTCTAGTTATTGATGTGTTAGGTATTGTTCTTAATTCATTTATAGTAGTAACCTTCATTTTATATGCCTGTGGAAATCATTTTAAAACTTTTGAAACAATTTCATCCTCACTTAAGGTTCCTCCACAATATTTAATACCCAAAACAATTTCATTAACTCTTTCCATAAAAGCAGAAATCCTTTCATCTTCTTCCATTTTCAGATGTTCATACCTAACCCGAAATCTTTCAATTTTTGCAATTTTGACTGTGGAATCTCCTTCATTAAATGTTTCCAAATGATCCCAAATATCTTCAGCAGTAGACCTATATGATAATCCCATGATTTGTTGATCTGATAACAAGCTCAAAAGTGTTTCTCTTGCTTTGCAATCATTTTCTTCATCGTTTCCCAAGGTAGGTGGATTAGGCTGACCAAGAGTAGGAGAAGTATAACCACTCTTTGTAACATCCCAGATGTCCTTTCCAATGCAATTTAAATGTGTTTCCATTCTAACCTTCCATATGATATAGTTGGTTCCATCAAGTTTAGGACTATCCTTCTTGGAAATAGTTAGTAGACATTGGATCTCCTCAAGCTATTAAACTTCTGCAAAAGAGGACTATGCTCTGACACCAATTTTTAGGTCCTAGAGACAACTAAGAGGGGGGGGTTGAATCAGTTGTCTAATAAATTTAAACCAAAAACAACTTAATCAACTTTTTTCTTAATATCGGTGAAACAGTCTTTTATACCAGTGGATAGTTTTATCAGATAATTGTAATACCGGTAAATATTAATGCATGAAACAAAAAGACAAAGTCATCGATAACACATAACACCAATATTTATACGTGGAAACCTTGTAAGGGGAAAAACCATGGTGGGAAACCTTACCCACAATAAAATGATACTACTGCAAATAGTAAGTGTATACAAATGGGTTTGTACATGCAGAAAGGCCAAGCGCCTAGAGCTCATTGCACAATCACAAATAGGAGTCACACTGACTACAATTGGATGGTTAAATCCAATAAGAATGTACTACTCAAAATAGCATCTTCATATGCTGGATTCAGTACCAGTAAAGTTCTGATTGTCTTCACAAAAACCATCCTTCAACCTTCGAATGATGTCTGCGTGTATAGCTCTTCTTATTCTTGCATATATCTTCACACAATCCTTTTTTGCATTTCTTTTTGATCTTACAAATAAGATCTTACATTTATATCATAAATTAAGACCAGTTTTAGTAGGTTAGCTCTACAAGATATTACAATAAAATCATTTTACAAATAAATTAATGCCCGATGCAATAACCGATTCACCATATCGACTTAATGTATTTACAACAATAATAAGTCATCTTCATAGCGTGTCATGCTGATCTGGAAAAGATAAACCTGTTGGTGTAGAACCTAGAGCTATTTGCTGGTAACACCAGATATGCAAATAGGAATATACCAATAAACAAAACTCCAAGACATGGTGTCCACATGATGTCTTCGACATAACCAAGTATTTTCCATGCCCTTCCATGTGCTGGTGATCATTATATCTTGTCAGTGTACCAGATACCGATGACTATGCATAAGTCACTTGCTTGCTGGTGAATGTTGTTGATTCTCCAAAGTGCCAGAGTTGATAAGTGTGTTGACATCAATGACAAAACCATACCAAAATACCAACAGTTTCTACTTTTTCTTCTAGTTGAAGTTTGTTTCAACCTCTTGAGTCTTTTGTTGTAGAGTACCACAGGGTTTGTCTGCCTCATATATTGGTGCATCAATTAATATTTTTGTGTAGGAATCAAGAATCTATGCATCTACCCCATAGCCCATTTCTTCAATCCAAATCTTCTGGGGCTTAACTGCTTCCATGAGAGTCTCATCCTTCTTTACCATGAAGCATATGTCAGTAATTTTTCTACTATATTCTTAGGTACCCTTACCCTAGACCTCATAGATTTTTGAAATGTCATAAAATACCCCCATGCCTTATCGTCTCTTTGGCTTCCTAATGCAGCAATTGATTGTTTCAATTCTCTTGCTACCGGAATGTCAAAAGCCCATTGTCCCTTACTAGAACTGGGTGTATCATTCAGAAAATATAACATCAAGAAGCTAACAAGTTCACATATTGGAAAGTGCCCTTCTTCTGACCCTTAATCTTTCCTAAGCTGACTAACAACTCATCAAGCATCCATCCGCATAGATCTAAATTTACATTATCTTTCATCATTTTGTATGCAGCCAAAATGCATGAACTGGAAACAAAATTCAGTCAGCTTGACTGAGTTATCTTATATCCGATAATCATGCTACCAAATTTGATGTTTGTGTCGGTGATAGTGCTCACTTTCATGGATCTTTTGTCAGATGTAGCACCGGTGATCTTCCTCACAAAGTCATTTGAAACTTTCTTGTCTCGATGTTGCCCTACCGATGGAAAACCAGTAATTACTTGGATGGTTTCCTTGGTGATTTTATAAGGTCTGTCCAGCCATATGAATTTCCCATGTACTCTACTCAGTACATATTTGATTATTTAATCCTCAAACTTTAGAATATCCAGAATGTCTATAAACCCTAGTTCTTCAATATTTTGATACGTCAGTTTAATCTTTCCAGATTCTCCCATTAGCTTACTCATATACATTCCCTTGATTTATGAAGTTCTTAAATCCTTGATATGATAGTGAATATATGCCCTAACATCTTCTACATACACAACTCCCTCCAGAACGTGAGAAAACGCTCCAACCGAGTCTTCCAAGGTAGCCACATGTGGATATCGCTTGAAAATTGTCTTGGGGTGGTCCTTGACCTCCATGATAGTTGTGTTTGCAACAAAAACAAGAATAGAAGATGATCACGCTTCCATGTTTAAAAATAAATACCTCTTGATCATTCTCGGTGAAAACCTTCAACAAAATCTTCTAGACGCTAGTGAAATCGCTCAAGAAGAAATTTGATTGCCTCTAAATAAGCTCTGATTGTACTTAGTCACTCTAAATTTCCCTAAAATTTCTTTGAATGCAAGGTGATTAACAATGAAGTGTTTTCGATCTTTTAACCTTCGAGAAAAACCCTAATCTTCCATTGATATAAATGACTGTCAGTGAAAGATACTGGATCTTTCTCAGAACATATCCATGTCGGATAATCCTCTCCAATATCTGGAACATCTTCCATAACCTCTTCCCGGGGCATACGCAACATCTTCATGAATTTTTCCTACCCCTAAGGCACTTTCCTTATTTATCAGATGAGCTTCATGTCAGTGTAGGAGCACCCTCTTCTATTGGATAAGTAACCGAGACATTCCTATCTAATGATTGTTCTTCTATTTTCTAACCCATCTCCAAGTATGATCTTGTTGGATTTTACTGAGCTTCTCTTTTTATTTTTCATTTGATCCTCCATTACTAATCGGTGTATTTATTCTTCTACATAACTTAGCAATATGTCCAACTTCATTACATGCATAACATGAAACATTGTTCTTTTGAATTACTTTGGTAAAACCAATGAAATTGCTTGACCTACACTGATTAGCCATATGTCCAAATTTCCCACAAGCATAGAATTTAACATTCATTCTGAAATCTCTGGTCTTATGAACAAACTTATTGCATTTAGAACATTTACTGGGAGCAGAATCAGGGTTTTGATTTGCTCTGTTTCTAAATTCCCTAGCCATGTGAACAAATCTATTGCAAAAAGAACATCTACCATTGAATTTATAAGCATTGAATTGACTTACCATTTCCTTATGGTTTTGATCTTTATTAGCAGTACCGAAACTATCCTTTCTCAAATCCAAGTCCACTAGAATCTCCAATCTATCTTTGTCTCTTCAATAACTCATCAAGTTGTGTTGAACTGATGTTGAATTTTTCTTTGTACTCACTTGCAGTAGTTAAATCTTCTCTTAGTATTATCATTTGTCTCTCAAGCTCTTTCTCATTACTCTAGGATTGTCCCAAATCAATTCTCAACATATCATTTTCATGAACCAACCTACCACATTCTTCAAACTTGTTCTTCAAGGATACATCAAGATTTTCTTTCTTTTTCTTTCTATCCTCATTCTCCTTAGACATCCTCATAGTTATAACTTTCATTTCATTTTTCATAACCATGTTATCTTGACTCAAATTTAGACATTGCTCCTTAAGTGCATTTTTCTCTTCATCATCCTAATTTTGCAAGAGTTCCTTCCTTCAAGCTTGAATAGATGATAGCCTCTCTTGTAGGACAAGAATGAAATCCTTAGCAAAATTCAATTCATGTTGTAGCTTTAATTTTGTCAACCTTTCAACATCATAATCTTCAAGTGCCATCTCAAGTTGCTTCTCCAAAACCATATTCATTGATTTCGGTTTCAAGATCTTCCTCAAGTTGTTAAACTTCCTTTGAGGCACAAGGCTATGATACCAATTGTTAGAAACCAATAAGACTGTGAGGGGGGGTGAATCAGTGTTATACCATAATAGTAGATTTTAGCCTTATTAAAACATGCATACACCAATCGGTGTACTAGTATAAACATAATTGAAAGAAGTAAAGCAACTAATAAGCCAATCACATAAATCAGAATCATAACACACAAATTTTATACGTGGAAAATATAAAAGAGGAAAAATCATGGTAAGATTTGTGACCCACAATATCAATCCATTGACCATATGAAGAGATATTACAAAATATGAGGGGTCTGCACTTGCAGGAAGGCTTACAACCTAGAGCACACTGCTCAATCACAATAGGAGCCTCACTGACTACATAAAATTCCAGACAAGAATTCAGAGAAGTGTGAACTTCTTAAGATAGCATCTTCTATGCTAGAATATAGTTCTGGTTTAAGCTTTGATTGTTTCAGTTTGAAACCCTAAACCCCTTTACCAGAATAACCCTTACAATAAATTTCTCACATACATGATCTCTCTGATATATTTTGTATCATATTACACTCAAATATTCATAATCTCCTATCTCATGTCTATATCTCTATATCAAAATGATCTAATCTTAACTAGCTTATATACCCTATACAACTTTTTTGCCTTATGTTGGCTTACAAAGATATATACAATATCAAATTACATGTCCGCCAGCTAACATAAATGAATAAATGTTAAAAAAAATTATCGATGCCAGATCTAAGATATGTTGGCCTCCAATATCGGTAACTCATCACAGAGTATTACCAGCTCATACAAAATACCGGTTGCTGGTTTGATAAAATGAAGACTAGGAAATATGAGTTGTGCCGCGTCATTCCTTCGTACCACTTGAGATCCTTGAACCGCTTGGGGTCAACATACCATTTCAGATCGGTAAATACTTTATGCAAAACACCAATAGTCTAAGGACTATAATGCATTATATCGATTGGAACAAGTGTTGGTTGAGCATAACTCATACATATAAAAGTGATCTCAATGCAAGTGTGTGTCCATCAATGACAATCACAACATAATCATCAGAAATGCCAACAATCTCCCCCTTTGGCATTGATGGTAACACTTAGGAAATTTTGACATCTAAGTGTTTTACAACAAAAATATGTCATAATCAAAATTACTCCCCTAAGCATATACACTATCCCTTTTGCAGAAAATACAATGTATACTACTTCTTAACAGGAAAGTATACATCAAAACATTCAAAATTTATACTTCTCCCCCTTTGCCAACAATGACAACAAAATATTACAAACCAACCCCTGTTTCATTAGTATTAAAAGAATAAGAGTTTATGACAATAAATAATAAAACTTGTCAAAAACTAATTTGATGTCCTGCGAAAATTGTTTCATAGATAAGGACCAGGACTCAAGTAGGGAGGTAGCCACTTCTTTCTCTGTCTGCATTTGGGAGACCTGTTCTTCCATGGTGTCTATTGTGCTCATCTCTTGAGTCACTGTTAAGGTATCCAGATTGAGATAACATTTTTGAAGTATCTGCACGTGTGGGAGTAGAACCAGTTGGAGTTCCTACAAATCTCGAGTCCGATTGCTGATTTCCAACTCTATTTTGGCAGATTGGATATGAAACCGGTGCATTGTTTGGCCATAAGCTATAAAATAGTCATATGGTAGCTTGAAGGTGCTCATGTATAAATGCAAGTCAGTTTGTAGCTTTTGCTTCTATACAAGCACATCATCACAGAAGAGATGGGGTTGGCAAATCTTACTCAGTAGTAGATTCCCCTCATCCAAAGCATTCTTTATGTCTTTTTGAGCTTTTTGCAGATTGGACTGGAGCTCATTTAGCTTCTTCACCAGGGCAATGTTGAGAGCTTTTTGATGCTCTTTCTTGGCATTTGCTTATGCTACCTCTTCTAGGCTCTACACCTGATCATCCACTATGGTGCATAGGAGCTTCAATTGTGCCAGTGATGAATCAGTATTGGGGACGTTTGTGTCAGGTAACAAACCAGTAAGAGTGTCCACTGCAGCTTGGATCACATCTTGGTCCTTCTTCCTCCTTATCACTTCAAGGCAATCTTGAGCAACCTTAATACTCTGTAGTAGCTCCATTTCATTTGAAAACTAGAGGTCAAAAGGATTGGTGAGGTCAGCTGGTTTGGCTTGACTACCGGTTGCCTTTGGAGTCTCCATTTGAGTGCTTTTTGCCTCTTCTTCTTTCTTTGTAGCTCTTAACTTTTCCTCTTCTGTCTTTTTCTTTTCCTCTTCTTTCCTCTGCTTCTCTTCTTCTTTGTCCTTTTTATTTTGCTCCTCTTCCTGGTGCTTCTTATCCTCTTCCTTTTTCTTTTCTTCATCTTTCCACTTCTTTTCTTCTTCATTCTTCTTCTTCTCCTCTTCCTTTTTCCTCTTCTCCTCTTCATCCTTCTTCTTCTTCTCCTCTTCCTTTTTGCTCTTCTCCTCTTCATCCTTCTTCTTCTTCTCCTCTTCCATTTTCCTCTTCTCCTCTTCAGCCTTCTTCTTCTTTTCCTCATCCTTTTTCCTCTTCTCCTCTTCATCTTTCTTTTTCTCCTTCTTCGCTTCCTTTCCCTTCTCCTCTTCTTCTCTCTTTTTCTTCTCCTCCACTTGCTTCTTTTCTTCTTTCATTTTGTCCTCTACTTCCTTTTTCTTTTCTACCTATTTTGCCTCCTTCTCCTATCTTGTTGCTTCTGATGGTGTATCCTAGCCCACATCCTCTACATCCAAAGCATCGACATCAATAGTGTCTATACGTTTAGTAACCAGGTTTCCTTTATTATCAAGCACTACATCCGGTTTTGTTATTGTCAGTTCTTACTCAGCCTTCTTGTTTGCTTCAGCCACTTGATGCATCTTAAGAGCTTCTTGAGAAAGAGTATGTGTATTCTTGATCACTTCTTGACCCTTTCCTTCCAGTAGCAGGAGTCTTCTTCTTCTCATGAAGAAGAGGCCTTTGTATTTATTCATAACTTCAAAAAGTTCTGAACTAGATACATCAGGAAAATGTTGAGCAAATATTTTCTCCCTCATTTCTTGTTCCTTTTCTATGCCAATGTGCCATTTATTGTCTAAAGAATTATAAAAAGAATCTAGTGTCTTAGATCTAATTTCTGAAGGTGAGTGGTTATTAACACATAAATACCTAATGATTTCCTGTTCAACTGCTTCCTTTTCATCATCATTGAAATCATCAAAATAATCAATCAAATCATTCAGCACTTTTCTCCTAATATTCTTTATAGTTCTTTGACAATGTGTCAAAGGTTTGTAGGAAGAAATGTCAATATTTACTGGTGCAGATGATGTCGGTTCATTCTTTATCTTTTTCTTTGTTTGTCTTGTCTTCTTGGGTTTTTCTTCAGACACAGTTTCTTTTGAGTCTGGTGAGTTATTCCTTGTCTTTCTCTTCCTCTTGAAGACTTTTGTAGGTGCCACTTCTAGTTTCTTCTTTGCAGGTGACCACTTGGTCACTTTGGGACTGGTTGTAGTAATCGGTGTTGATGTCGAAGGCACTTCCTTTCCTTTCTTTTCAGGGGGTTTTACAACTAGTGCAACCCTTTCCAAATAGGTGTCGGTTCTCTTTGCCTTAGGATCCAGGGGTGAGGCGATTAGGGTAGAAGCATACCCATCCAGCATATCATACATCACCTCATAGCCCATAGGCTCTACTTCTTCCTATCTAGGCTCAACAACCTCCATTATGAATTCATCCACTTTGATGATAAAGCAGATATCCTCTTCATATTTCTTGACAATGTCACTGGATATCCTCATCCTTAGGCTCATCTTGCTTCTGAACTCATCAAAGTACTTGTTCAGAACATCAAGGTAACCGGTTCCAACTGCTTACAGGCTCTCTTTGATCTGCTTGGTAACCAGTTGGTCGGTAGACCACTGAATATCTCCAACTCCTGGGAAATAACCTTGGAAGTAGAAGAATAACCCTACCAATAGTTGTCCAAACTTGAATTTCAATGCATTCTCCTATTTGATTGACTTAAGATTCAACATAAGTTGTCTTTGCATACAGGTGCACAGATCAAACAATGAATCTTCTTTGATCATCCTGTAAGCGACATTTACCACTGTAGCAGAGACAAAATTAATTCTACTGGTAGAGAACATCCAGTAGCCTATCACCATGCAGGCATACTTGACCAGATCATCCTTGATTGAGTTGATGGTCATGCCATGTGAGTCGCTCACTGAACCCATGAGCTTGGACATTTCAGTCTTGCTGACCTTCCTTAAGGCTAGCACTTCCCCTATATTGCAGAAACCGATGATGGCCCTGAATAGCTTGTGGTGTGATATCATGTGTTCTCTCAAGATACATCTTGTCTATTAGGCCCAATATGGAAATCTAATGTACTGAGAGGGGAGGGGTGAATCAATACTCCAAAACTTTTCTTGAATAATAACTTTACTGTTATGCATAAACAAAATAGTGCAGTAACATAAAATAAAGTTAAAACAAATAGATAACAATCATACATGATTCACTCCATAATACATATATTTTCGTTATGTAGAAACTCTTGGTTACAGAGAAAAACTGTGATGGGGATGGCACCCACAACTTCACTACTGCAATAATAAAGAATGCTCGGTTAGAGCTACATTTAGCTATTTCTGATAGCTTACCCTATTAAGAGTAACAAGATCTGTTAGATCTACCTTGCTAAAGGATTTTACAACATTTATTCTGAATTTTGCATCTGGTTAGAGGCTTTAGAATTTATAGACTTGATTAAAGTCTTTTACCCTATTAAAGGTTTCTCTTTCAACTTCACAATATTACAATAAAATCATTACAAATATCTGCAACTTTACATCTGAAATGTTATAGCAGATTCTATGTGCTTAGAATAGATTACCTTGCTTATAGCATACCTCGATAACCCATATAGTAACTCGGTAAACCCTTCTATTTACTCTGTTCTTCGATTGTTCTCTGAAAACTTTTTCAGTGACCTCTGTGTCTCTGTAACAGTCTTCTTCCATGCATACATACACTTAACTCATACTGTATAAATAGATCTCTTAAAATGATGATCCAATTCATTGCTTCAATCTTACAAACAAGATTCCTCAAATGAATAACTAAACAAAATATTTCACTGGTTAGATTGATCTCGTAATCATACACAATCTTCTAGTGCAATTTCCAATGTAATAATGATTAGATGTGCCTTGAGCTTGTAACACATTTTCATATGCATGTCCAGGTTCAATGTATCTGGTAACATGTTTCACTCAGTGAATATCAACTCGGTGTGTCATCTTTACTGCTCGATAGTCATAAAAAGATACTTGGTAGACAACTCGATGTGTACTATGTTCTATGACTACTTTCTTCTATAACCGACTAGACTATGCATACCGACTTCTCTTTTATACTGACTGCATGATTCGGTAGTGCTAACTAACTAGAATATATAGTATGACTTTTAATATAAAAACTAATGGCAACTTGATAAGTAGTAACAATCTCCCCTTTTGACATTAGTTGAGATGTTTGACAAAAACTACTTTCAAAGTCATAACTCAAAAATCTATATACTTTACAAAATGACTATACTTGACAATATATACAATAGTCAATGAAATAGTATATTCAAATATACTCCCCTTATCATTATACTTTACATAACTCTGATTTTGCATGCTTGGTTCTGTGCTTGTGTGCTCTGCTTACTCTGCATACTCAATATACTCCCCCTATATACTATACTCTGAATATTATATCAAAACTGTATCACTCTCCAGATATATTATATTACTCCCCTATATAGTATTACTCCCCCTTTTTGATAAACATCAAAAACTTAATTTCCATCTGGGGGCAGTAACTAATCAAAAATAGATTTATACTTTTTTCGGGCATTGGTGAGAGTGATTGAGAGTGCATCCTTTACACTTTCCATTAAATAATTTTGTGCTTAAATATCAGCCAATAGTGATATTAAGCCATCAAGAGTGCTTCCCTCTTGTGTAGTAGATAGACGTGTAGCTCAGTTAATCTATTCTTGAACTAATGAAAGATGAGGAAGGAATAATATCTGGAGTGTCATTATATCCATCCTGATCTTATGTTCTTCATTTCTTAGTTCCAATTGTTGAGTCATGAGTTGTTGAAGCTTGGTATAAAAATTCTGAACAAAATTGGGCTCTGTGGTCAAATTATTTGAGAGATCAGTGATCTCTTTCTCAATTGCATCAGTTTTAATCTTGATATCTTTAATGAATAAGGAAAATGTGCAAAGTTTCTGAAATAAATAAAGAATATGCTTGAGTTGAGGGGACAACTCAGCAAT
This sequence comes from Cryptomeria japonica, assembly GCF_030272615.1. Taxonomy (NCBI): domain Eukaryota; kingdom Viridiplantae; phylum Streptophyta; class Pinopsida; order Cupressales; family Cupressaceae; genus Cryptomeria; species Cryptomeria japonica. Next base: position 383,657,600 of record NC_081411.1, on the reverse strand, counting down.
GAATTTGACAAGCTTGACTTTCCCAATATCTAGAGCTTTTTGTACCTCTTCTAACATTTTCGTAGTAAGCTCTTTGTCTTTTAGCTTGGTCAAGTACTCAGATGCATCAACTCCAGATGTTTCTATTTGATTAAGGAGTTCATCCAATTGAATGTGGATGGCTGCATCAGTTAACACTATTGCTGAAGGTAGCATATATGTTAGTACTGTCTTTACCTTTTGAAGTACTTTATTCTTCTTTTGAATGGCCATCTATTTTTCTTGTTTAGCCTTTGCTTTGTATAGTTGACTGAAATCAATAAGTGCTTGCCCTTTTAATTTTGAAACATCCACATTGGGCAACACTATCAGTTTAGTTAAATCAACTTTAAAACTTTGCTTTTTCACCTTCTTCTCTTTACCTTTGGTCGGTTGTACCAAGACAATAGCTTGTGAGGCGGTAGGTTGCTTGGTAGAGGCAACACTTTTCTCGGTTCCAGTAGCCATTGTGGTTTCTTTTGGTGTCTCAATACTGGGTGTCTCAGTTGTAACATTTTTAGTGCTTAACGGTGCTTGAGAGGTCTTTTCTTGAGTTGTACCTTCTACTGCTTCAGACTGGTGACCTTCGGTGCCTTGTGCTATATCCTTAGGAGCTTAGGTAGAGACGGGTTGCTTGACTGGTGGATAAGGCTGAACTTGTTCTAAAATAGATTCACTAGATACAAGTTTTGCATAGGTAGCGCCTTCTATCATTTCCTGCTTCGGTGCTTCTGTATCCATGACATCTTCATCAATTTGAATAGTGTCAGTCGGGTCTTGCTTGGTAGCATCAGGACCTTGCTCGGTGACATCAGGATCATGCTCAATGACATCAACAATTTCAACTTTAGATTTTTCACCGACATCTTTTATTTTGAAGATTTCCTGCCATTTTTCTTTTGTCTCATTCTCTACATCAATATATAGCCCATTCATCAGTTTTAAGGCTCTCTGTTTGACAAGAAATTTTGAATTGTAGGTTGTCAAATGTTCCTTTATTTCTGCTATAGACATATCAGGAAATAGATGGACTAGAATTCTTTCTCTAATTTGTTTCTTTGAGTCCATTGCATATTTCCACCTATTATCAATATGCAAGTAAAGTTCATTTGGAAGTGACTTTACTAGTTCTAATGGAGCTAGCTGAAACTTTAGAAGTGTGCAGATGACAGCTTCTTCAATTTGTCTCTTCTCATCATTATTCCTTGTCTCATACTTGACATATCTAAATCCTCCAAATCCACCATATTCTTTTAGATTGTCACAAAAATTTTCAACACTATGAATATTTACCTTCTTGCTCTTCACAATCTGGAATTTGTTGGCATCTTCTAATTCTGTATCACTAGACTCTTTTGCCAGAATGAGTCTCCGAGTAGATTTCTTGTAGGTCTTGGTAACCTTGGGAGCAGTAACACTCTTTTGTTTCTTACTCGATGATGCAGCTGATGCTCTTGTATTAGGTCTCTTTGTTGGAGATGGAGTCGGTAGGGCCTTTGTAGTGTCTAGTTTCTTTCTTTTCAACACTTTACCCTTAGGCAATTCGGTGCTCAATGTTATAGCTGCCTCTTGAGCTTCAGATTCCTCTCTGGTAATGGAAAGAGTGCCTTTGATAGGTGTAGAGGAAGAGTCTTCTCTGAATTTCTCAGATAATGCCTTAATCATCTTTGTAGCCTTTCTTGTATCTTTGGGTACTACAATGCTCATTTTTACCTTTTCCTTAACTTCTTCATAAGTTCCATATCTCAGCTCGATAACATGCCTTGGTAATGAAAGATAGGCATCAATTTGCTGTTGTGTGATATCATAGTCAATCTCATAACCCATTGGTGGCAAAGATTGAGTCCTTGGTTCCACAGCATTCACATAATAGTAATCAGTGTCTACCTCAAAGCATATATCATCCTTATATTTCTCCACCAGTTGGGGTGGAATCCGGTACCTGTTGTGCATATTTTCTTGAAATTTGCTAAAGTAGTCATCCATTATATCATTAAAATTATCTCCCAACTTCTTGATAAAGTCATTAATTTGATGGGTGATTGGTCAGTGTAGCTCCCAAACTACTTTGCCGACTGATGGAAAGAATTTCTCAAAGTAGAAAAACATGCATACAAGAAGTGAACCAAACTTCAGTGTATTTGCCGAGTTGTTCTTCTTCGGCTTCCTTATTATGTTCAGGTTCTCAAACAAGTTCTTCAATAATACTTCACATAAGTCAACTTTCATTCCCTTTTTCACTATTTTATAGGCTAAGTCAATTGCGGCACAGGGTACACTGTTTTCCCTTGCTGATTGGAAGAAACAGTAACCAATTACTCTAATGGCAAACTTAAGTTTTGCATCAATGACATTGTTCAGTTTCAGTCCTCTTTAATCAGATTCTACTCCAGTTAAACTGATTAACTCCTATGATATCATCTTTTGTGCTCGTACATGATCATAGATAGGATACCCAGTGATCACATGAATGATTTCCTTGGTGATTTTGAATGGTTGCTCCTCTAGCCACATGAAATCATCATGAACTCTGCTCAAAACAAACTTAACCCACTGGGGTTTGAACACACAAGGGTAGGTTAGGGCTTCCGTTAATCCTTTGATTTTGATGTGTTCATACTTGCTATCCATTTTGCCATTGGTACATAGCTCATCGTAGGTGTCACTTATCTCAACATGACCTAGTTCTTCAACACGGCATTTGGTGAAGAATCTAACATCTTTGACTAACAAGACTCTATCTGGGATGAGTGAAAAGGCAGTTTTATCATCTGGTTCAGAGGCAACTTTAGGAGTCAAAGTGTATTTTAGAGAGGGATTCTCTACATTCTTGACAACTATGGGATCTTGGATCTGGGTGCCATTTGTAAATTTCAGACAAAACTAGCAAACTATCCTTAGGGTTTTTGATGGTTTACAAATGACAGACATTTCACACTCGGTAGATAATAGCAATTTGACAAGATCGGTAAACTAGCTTAACAGTGTGATAAGATTTGATGTAAATACCTTGGATTCGCTTTGAATGAGGTTTTGATCACCTTGATTTTCTCTGCTCTACTCTCTTGAAAACTTGGTGAATGAAAATGACCGTGAAAATGCTTTTAAGTACACAAAATACCTTATCGGGCTCCGTGCAAGTTAGGTCAAAAACATTAAATGCACTCGGTTCACCTTTAACTGATTTACTCTCCTTTCTTTCATTTTAACCGAGTAACTAAATTTCCTTCTTTTATCGACTTGACATGCTTCCTATGTACACCGACTTGACAAATTTCCTATAAAGTACTTTTGATAGAATTTCAAACTTACTAATGCATCTTGACTATGTAGATTTTGAATTTAGTACATAATAGAATAGGAACTGTTATGATTTTAACCTTTAGAGAATGCAGTCCCTTCATACCTTTTTTGATTAATTTGGAATAGGTGCACCTAACTCAGTAGGTAAGGTGCTTTCTTTGTTTGACATGATTTCCTTCTTTTTCCAAATCATCTTCAATTTTTCTTTTATCTCTTCAGTGTCTCCTCTAGGTTGATCTTTGCAATCTCCAACCAAGTGTCCAACTTTGTGACAATGAAAACATGTCATACCAGGATTTCTCCATGATATTCGATTGTTCATTCCAAACCTTATAAAATAGTTGGCACTAATATGTCCATATCTTCCACAACATTCACACCATATCCTTGTATTGTAATCCCATGGTACTACTACATATTGTCAGTAAGGATTTGTGTGATTTCAGTAACCTCTAGTGTTTGCTCGATGTGCAAACCACATGTAGTTCTTTTTCTTAGACCAGCCCTTCTTAGTACTATGTCCATATCTATTGCAGTTTCTACAAAACCCTTTGAATTTTGCCTTCTAATAGTTGTTAACAGACTTTGTCCTACATTGATTAGATGTGTGACCATATTTATTGCAATTGCAACAATAACCATTAGACTTAGTGATATTCAGTTGCTTACCTTTTCTGATTTGGCATATGTTGGCGGTATGACCTTGATTTCTACAGTAGTAGCAAATATGCTTCTTTCTTTTGATGTTATTCCTATTTCCAGCTTGCTTTGATGATTCTCCTCTCTCGGTAGTATGAATTCCTTTCTCGGTAGATTCTTTTCCTTTATAACCGAGTCCTGCATCTTTGTTGGGTCTTCTTATATTCAGTTGCTCATCCAACATCTTTGATGCTTCATAACTCTTCTTCAGTGTTTCTTTGGATTTCTTCTCTATTTCCAATTCATCGGTCAACCTTGATACTTCAAGTCTCAATGCTTGATTCTCATTATTCTTCAGAATTGCTTCATGATGTGCATAATCTAGTTGATTTGTCATATTTTGTTGAATCCCAGTCAACCTTGTGATTTCATCATTCTTATCAGATACTAAAACTTCAAGCTATTGTTTCTCTCTCTATAGATCTCTTGCTTTATCCTTAGCTGTCCTCAATGCATCTAGATTTTCAGTCATCTGTGTAATGAAATGTTCTTGTTCTCTTTTCATTGCTTTTATTTGATCAGCCAATGCTTTGTTCTTTTTTTTCAATACTCCAATCATTTCTTCAGTCTCTTCAGATATACTATTCTTAGATGATGTCTCAATTTGTTCCACTAACTCTTGAGAATCCTACAAATCATCAGATAATCTTCTTCTTACTTTCAGAGTTTTTTGCATTTTCCTTTGCATGTCTGCAATCACTTGATTAGCATGATCCAGATTGGTGCAGGAGCACCCTGGCAAACCTACAAGACTAAGAAGACCAGGAAGATGAAAGGGTGGAATCATGAATAAAATCAAGTCAATTGGAATGTATTGAAGCCTATAATGGCCTATTGTAATGATGAATTTAATAAATTGTATAAAAGTCCTAAACGTCCTGATAAAAGCCTAAGGACCAAAATGCTATGTAATTGGGTTAATGATGCCTAAGAGTCTAGATAGGTTGAATAAGGGTCTAGTATGCTTTAAATGATCATATCATGATTAAAACCCATTGATTTGATACATTTAGTTGATTGAATGCATTAAAAATGAAGTTTAAATTCAAAAATTGGACTTCCAACAGCTAGTTCCAGTTTTGGTGGGAATTAAGTTTTGGAGTTGTTTAAACATTTTAATCACTCTAATCAATTGGAGATCAGTTGGAGTTGGTTGGGGAAGGTCTTATAAAGTCCTTAAAGTAATTTTGGTGTGGTCGTATGATGCTAGTATGGATTTGTATGGACTGTTCCAGAAAGTCAATAAAAAAACTCTTTATTTGCTCTCAAAATCTTGTGTTTTCATGTTTTTCTTGCATTGCTAAGTGAAGGGATTGATATTACCATGTTTTAGGGACTCCATTTCCTATTAATTACATGATTTACATGTTTTAAAGTTCTTTTAAAGATAGCATTTTTGTTTTATTGTTGACTGTCCCAGGAAAACCAGTGATTTCTCACTAATTTTGTGAGTTTCCAAGCATGTATGGATCCATCCTATGAATGTAAAGGTATAATTATCATAGGGTGGATGCCTAATAACATGTACAATAATTTCCTAACCTTTTATTGATAGGAAGGAGTGAAGAGTGCAAGCGTACACCATGAAAGTTGCATGAAAGTTGAAGAAAAATGACTGAAAATGAGTGAAAATGAAGGCTAGGGTGTAGCAGCAGAGAATCTACTTGAACAAGGGGGGTATTTTATGCTTTTAAGTGTCTAGAAACACCATTGTGAAGGTTTTTGAACTTTGGTTGAGCCTCAGAAGTGACTGGAGGTGGAATTTTGAGAAAGCCCTAGTTGTAAGGTGGATTTAGTGAGGTTTTTGGAGTTTGGGTATCTAGGAGTGCAACCAAAAATTAAAACCTGAAAAATACTTGTATTGATACCATAAAAAAATATTTTACAGAAGGGTTAAGTTTGGAAGTGAGTTTGGAGGGTACTTCCTTCACAAAAGTGACCTAATTAGCCCTCACGGTGACTAGGGACAACAGTTTTTTGAAGACTTTGTTCTAAAACAATCGTAGGCAATATTTTGGTTGTTGATAGAGGTTGATATTGGGTATCTAAATCAGTCATAACATTGGTCCATGTTTTGGGAAATGTGTGTGAAAAGAGCCAAAAATAGTCCAGCAGGCTACTAGGAAACCAGGCCTAGTGAAGGGCTAGATTTGGGATTTTGTATTAGTTGATGAGTTGAGGGTTTGAAAAACTTAGAGACATGTTAGTTGAAGTTATTTTATGTATGTGAAGGTGGAGGAAACACCTGATTAAGGTGAAGACAAGTTTTGAGTCTATTGAGGCACTTTGAGCATTTGAAACACCATAGGAGTGTTGGGGTTTGGGTCCATATTCCATTCTAGTTTACAAGATTACAACTAAATCCTCCATCCTCTACATCATAGATCTTCTTGTTGATACACAATTCTCCAAGATTGTTTATATCCTTCCATTGATAAGATCTTTCTCTTTAGGAAGTTAAACCCTTTTCCAAGATTCAAGCTCTGATACCAATTGTTAGGCCCAATATGGAAAGCTAATGTACTGAGAGGGGAGGGGTGAATCAGTGCTCCAAAAATTTTCTTGAATAATAAATTTACTATTATCCATAAATAGAATAGTGCAGTAACATAAAATAAAGTTAAAACAAATAGATAACAATCATACATGATTCACTCCATAACACATATATTTTGGTTACGCAGAAACTCTTGGTTAGAGAGAAAAACTGCAGTGTGGATGGCACCCACAACTTCACTACTACAATAATAAAGAATGCTCGATTAGAGGTACATTTAGCTATTTCTGATAGCTTACCTTGTTAGGAGTAACAAGATCTATTAGATCTACCTTGCTAAAGGATTTTACAACATTTATTCTGAATGTTGCATCTGGTTAGAGGCTTTACAATTTATAGACTTGATTAAAGTCTTTTACCCTGTTAAAGGTTTCTCTTTCAACTTCACAATATTACAATAAAATCATTACAAATATCTACAACTTTACATTTGAAATGTTATAGCAGATTCTATGTGCTCAGAATAGATTACCTTGCTTATAGCATACCTCGGTAACCCATATAGTAACTCGGTAAACCCTTCTATTTACTCTATTCTTCGACTGTTCTCTGAAAACTTTCTTGGTGACCTCTGTGTCTCTGTAAAAATCTTCTTCCATGCATACATACACTTAACTCATGTTGTATAAATAGATCTCTTAAAATGATGATCCAATTCATTGCTTCAATCTTACAAACAAGATTCCTTGAATGAATAACTAAATAAAATATTTCATTGGTTAGATTGATCCCGTAATCATACACAATCTTCTAGTGCAATTTTCAATGTAATAATGATTAGATGTGCCTTGATCTTGTAACACATTTTCATGTGCATGTCCAGGTTCAATGTATCTAGTAACATTTTTCACTTGGTGAATGTCAACTCGGTGTGTCATCTTTACTGCTTGGTAGTCATAAAAAGATACTCGGTAGACAGCTCGGTGTGTACTGCATTCTATGACTACTTTCTTCTATAATCGATGAGACTGTGCATACCGACTTCTTTGTTATACCGACTGCATGATTTAGTAGTGCTAACCGACTAGAATATATAGTATGACTTTGAATACAAAAACTAAGGGCAACTTGATAAGTAGTAACACTTGTCACCATGAACTCTACTCAGAATGATTCGAATGTGGTCATCTGTGAAATCCTTTAGGAAGTAAATCACATTGTGAAGCTTCTTCTTCTCCAAGATGCTATACTCTAGTTTGATCTTTTTATCCTTCCCACAGAATAGACCTAGCTAAGAATGGATCACAAGAGACCCTAGGTTTTCAATTTTACAATCTATATAATCCGAAATCCCTTCTTCTACTAGAACACCAGCCGATACTTGAGACAAGGCATTATATTTCGACTTTCATTGTATGAAATCCATAGAATCGATAGTTGCGCTAGAACTATCATGCGATGCAGAAGCCATGATAAAATAGAAAACTCAAGAAATACCTTTCAGAAATCAAGAATTTAGGGCTTGCAAGTTCCACTTTGCCTTCCACTTTGTCAGTTTCTTAATCACCACTTTGAGTTCTTCTCTTGACCATTTGATATTTTCTTCTGAGTCTTCTTTAGGGTTTCAAGATTTCTTTGAATCGCAACACAAATCATTTTTTCTTTGCTCTGCACTTGAAAAACTTCTTCACTCGAAAAATGATAGTGAGAAATGATTTGAAAATTCCTTTTAAACATATTCCTCACCTACCATAATAAATGCTCCACCATTAGGGCATAAACCCTAATTTGTCTGTTACCATTTTCGGTCTTCTGCCAAATGACAAGTATCACATACCAGTGTAAACCGGGGGTTTATAGTGTTTCACCATTTTCTCCCCCTAAGCTTTTATGATTCTTAGTTTGCAGGTTATGTTATTTCCACACTAGGTGCAAAAACTGGTTCTTCTTGCAACACTCCTGGTTTCTTTATCTAGGTTGTGTTCATATCCACTTGAACAGTTTCATTGTCAATCTTTCCTTCTAGAGTGATCGGTATGTCATCTGATATGTTCTTTCTTACTTTGTAGAATCTGGCAATGTGACCCAGTTTTTTGCAATGATAGCAGACCATTCCAGGTGCTCTCCAAGGTCCATTATTTATGTTACCATGACCATAATAGATCAAACAGTTTTCTCTCCATCCGGTTGACGCTTGATAGCCACTGCTTCTTGACTGATGATTGAAGGCATTAAACTAGTTGTGATTCTGGTTCACAAAAGGTTCCGAACCAACTCCTTGAGTCCTCTTAGGATATCTTCCAATGTTGTTCATAACAGACTTGCATTCAGATGCTTTATGCCCAAACTTGTTGCATGCATAACAGTTACTATTGAATCTATAAGATCTAGGCTTATCATTTAGAAAATAAGGAAAATTATTGTAAGCCATACTCCTACACACATGGTAGTATGTCCTTCTGTAAGACAGTTAAAGAAAATAGGTTTAAACTTTTTCTTACCTTTATCCTTTGATGTCGGTTGTTTCTTCGATGCTCCAACATTTGTACTAGAGGTCTCACCTTCCTCATGACTGGAATAACCAAGTCCATTAGTATTCTTGACAGGTTTGGCAGATTCAAGCTTTTGCTCTAGCTTAACAGTATTCTTGTTGAACTTAGCAAGTATTTCCTTTGACTCAGAGAGTTCTTTGTGTTGATATGTGGTGACTGATCAACAAAGTACTGTACACTCAGCACGTAATGTTATAAGCGGCTGGGATGCTTAAGGCATTGTAATGTTGATGTACTATTTTTGTTGGATAATAAGAAAGATTGGATGGTTGTGTATGGTGGACATAACCCATTCTGGGTGAACCATGTTAAATCTTTGTGTTATCTATGTCCTATTTTATTCCTTTATCTTTTGTATTTAAATCTGCATATAATTGTTAGTTCATATTTTCTTCGGAATCTGCTTGAAACCCTAATAATTGGTATCAGAGCAAGGTTTTCTATAAATTGGCAGGACTTTCAGATTTGAGTGGGAGCAATGGAGGATTCCAAATTCAAGGTCGAAAAGTTTAACGGCCAAAATTATCAGTTATGGAAAATGCAGATGGAGGATTACCTATATCAAAAGGATTTGTGGCGGCCATTAGAAGGAAAGGTAAAGAAAGTGACCACAATGTCAGATGAAGAATGAGACATTTTAGATAGAAAGGCACTGGGATCCATTCGATTGTGCCTTGCACCATCTGTAGCTTTCAATATAATAGAAGCAAAAACAACTATAGATTTAATAGCAACATTGGCTAAGTTGTATGAGAAACCCTTGGCTTCGAATAAGGTATTTCTTATGAAGCGTTTGTTTAATTTGAAAATAAGTGAGGGAGGATCTGTAGTGGAGCACTTAAATGAATTTAATATAATTACTAGTCAATTGTCTTTGGTAAAAATTACTTTTGTAGAAGAGGTTAGGGCTCTCTTGATTTTATGTTCTTTGCCAGAAAGCTAGAATAGCTTGGTTATGGCTGTAAGTAACTCTGTCTTCGGAAAAAATACTTTGTTATTTGATGATATTGTTGGTGTTATCCTAAGTGAGGAAATGTGAAGGAAAAGCATAGGTGAGACTCCAACATCATCAAGTAGTGTTTTGAATGTGGAGAATAGAGGAAGATTAAAGGAAAGAGGAAAAGGCCCTTGGAATGAGAAATCATGAGGGAAGTCAAAGAAAGGACGCTCTCAATCTAGAAGAAAGAAAGATTGCTGGTACTGCGGAAAGCCTAGCTATCTAAAGAAAGACTGTTGGTCTCAGAAAAACAAAGAAGGAGACAAAAATGAAAATGACAGTAAGGAAGCTAATATTGCAAGTAATACTTTAGAAGATGCTTTAATCTTATGTTTGGATAATGTTAATGATTCCTAGGTAATAGATTCTGGGGCTTCATTTCATGCTACACCCCATAGAAAATATTTTCTAGATTATGTTCAAGGTGATTTTGGACAGGTATATTTGGGTGATGATGAGCCCTGTCAAATTGTTGGAAAAGGAAAGATAAATATCAAGTTGCAAAATGGTAATGACTGGTTTCTCTAGGAGGTAAGACATGTTCCTAACTTAAGAAGAAATTTAATTTCTGGAGGGCAACTAGGTAGTGAAAGGTTGCATAGTTACCTTCTCAGACAGTATCTAGAAGGTCACTAAAGGATCATTGGTAGTAGCTAAAGATGCAAAGGTAGGCACATTATATCTGTGTACTGGTAACACTTACTCTACCTTAGCTGCTACAGATAAAGTTACTGCAGGGACAACAACAATAGATGTTGCAAGAATAGATTCGATAATGTGGCACCATAGGCTTGGGCACATGAGTGAGAAAGGGATGAAAATCCTTCACTCCAAAAATCTATTGCCAGGACTAAAGAAGATTAATTTAGAGTTCTATGAAAACTGTGTTTATGGCAAACAGAAAAGAGTTAGATTTCTCAAGGTTGGGAAAGAGAAGAAGAGTGAGAAGTTAGAGCTTGTGCATTCAGATGTATGGGGACCAGCTCACATATCATCTCTTTGTGGCTCTTGTTATTATGTTATTTTTATTGATGACTCAACCAGAAAAACATGGGTATATTTCCTAAAACAAAAATCAGATGTTTTTGAAACTTTTAAGAAATGGAAAGCTTTGGTTGAGAATGAGACAGGAAAAAGGTTGAAGTGTCTCAGATGGGATAATGGAGGTGAGTATTGCAGCAAGGCATTTGAAGATCACTACTCCTTAAATGGGATTAGAAAGAAGAAGACAGTTCCAGGAACTCCACAAGAAAATGGTGTGTTAGAGAGAATGAATAGGACTATCATGGAACGCGCAAGGAGAATGAGATTGCATGTTAGATTGCCCTTACATTTTTGGATAGATGTTGTACATACTATTGTCTATTTGATAAATAGAGGACCTTCAACCCCTTTGGATGGTGGTATTCCAGAGGAGACATGGATAGGTAAAAAGGTAAATTATTCTTTTTTGAAAACTTTTGGTTGTGAAGCTTTTGTCCATATTGATAAAGAAAATAGAACCAAGCTTGATGCTAAATCTTAGAAATGTACCTTCATTGGATATGGGATAGATGAATATGGCTATCAGTTATGGGATTTTGAAAATAAGATAATAACTAGAAGTAGAGATGTTATATTCAATGAGAAGGTTATGTATAAAGAACAGATGCAGGAAAAGAAGCATGAACATGACAAGCAAGAATATGTGGTGTTGGATGAGATTCCTAAAAATGAAATGTCATAGGTACCTAATGCTCAACAACAACAGAATGTCCCACAAACTCCTCCAAGTGTTAGATGTTCTACGAGGTCAAGTAGACCCCCTGAAAGATTTTCTCCTTCTTTGTATTCTATATTATTAACTGATTCTGGTGAACCAGAAGACTATGAAGAAGTAATGTAGGTGGATGCCAAACAATAGTGGGAGCTAGGCATGAAAGAGGAGATGGACTCCTTGATGAAAAATTAGACTTGGGACTTAGTCCCTTTACCTGCAAAAAAAAGAGCCTTGCCTAACAAATGGGTTTATCGGCTGAAGGAGGAGGAAGGAGGTCAAAAAAGATATAAGGCTAGACTTGTGGTAAAAGGTTTTGCACAGAAAAAGGGTATAGATTATGATGAAATATTTTCTCCAGTTGTAAAAATGACTTCAATTAGAACTGTACTTAGTCTTGTGGCTGCAGATGATTTACATCTGGAACAATTAGATGTGAAAACAACTTTTCTCCATGGAGATTTGGAGGAGGAAATTTACGCGTTTCAACCACAGGGATATGAGGTCAAAGGTAAGGAGAAATTGGTGTGCAGGTTGAAGAAAAGTTTGTATGGCCTAAAGCAAGCACCCCAACAATGGTATTTAAAATTTGATAGTTTCATGATTGAACACAGTTATCATAGATGTCATTCTGATCATTGTGTATATTTTAAGAGATTGGATAATGGAAGTTATATTATCCTGTTGCTTTATGTTGATGACATGCTTGTTGTTGGGTCTAACATGGAACACATAAATTAGGCAGGTCATTTGCTATGAAGGATTTGGGTGTAGCTAAGCAAATCCTGGGTATGAAGATTACATGGGATAGAAAAAATAGAACCTTGAATTTGAACCAAAGCGAGTATATAAAGAAGGTGTTGAAAAGATTTAACATGTAGGATGCAAAAGTAGTTAGTACACCTTTGGCTAGTCATTTCAAATTGACTAAGGAGATGTGCCCAAAGGCACAGGAAGAGGTAAATAAAATGTCTAACATCCCATATTCATCATCTGTTGGTAGTCTGATGTATGCAATGGTATGCACAAGGCCAGATATTGCACATGCAGTGGGAGTTGTGAGTAGGTTTATGAGTAATCTGGGTATGGAACATTGGAATGCTATGAAATGGATCCTTCGGTATTTGAAAGGAACCACCATGAAGGCATTATGTTTCAAAGGATCTAATGCTGTGCTGAGTGGATTTGTTGACTCTGATCTGGCAGGTGATGTTGATTCATGGAGGAGCACTACAGGGTATGTTTTTACTATAGGGGGAACTACAATCAGTTGGATTTCTAGGCTGCAAAAGGTTGTTGCACTTTCAACCACTGAAGCTGAGTATGTTGCTGCTATAGAAGCCAGGAAGGAGATGATTTGGTTACAATGTTTCCTAGAGGAATTGGGTCAGACACAGGAGGATCACCCATTGTATACTAATAGCCAGAGTGCCATTCATCTTGCGAAGAACTCTACTTTTCATTCAAGGACAAAGCACATTCAGCTCAAGTACCACTTCATCTGGACTGTTTTGGAGGAGGGTCAGTTACAGCTTGAGAAGATTCACACAAGTGAGAATCCTGTCGATATGTTCACGAAGGCAGTTCTACAGGAGAAGCTAATTTCTTCATCAGTTTCTGTTGGTCTTCTTGATTGATAATTGTGGAATGTATACCAGTCGAGTCAGAGTGTTTTAGTTTTTTTCAGCGGATGTTGCATGTATAGTGGTGTCATGCAGTTTCAGTTTCCAAGTGGGAGATTGTTGATATGTGGCAATTAATCAGCAAAGTACTATCCACTCAGCACGTATCCTTGCCCCCAAAGCGGGCGAAGCCCGCTATGGGGGTTCGGGGGCGGTAGCCCTGGAGAAATTTTTTTTTGCCATTTTTGTTGATGAAAACCAACATTGTAATAAAACCCTAAAAAGGCCGACTTTGTTTATTGCCCTAAAAACGCATGCTATAAGCGACTGGGATGCTTAAGACATTGTAATGTTGATGTACTATTTTTGATAGATAATAAGAAAGATTGGATGACTGTGTATGGTGGACGTAACCCATTCTGGGTGAACCACGTTAAATCTTTGTGTTATCTATGTCCTATTTTATTCCTTTATCTTTTGTATTTAAATCTGCATATAATTGTTAGTTCATATTTGCTTCGGATCTGCTTGAAACCCTAACACTTTGGAAATAGCAGCATTTGTGTCCATCAGGTTTTCATTCTAAGAGATGGCAATGTTCAGTTCTCCTTTCATGTCTTCCTTTTCCACTTTGCTCACATAGAGTTGAGCAGTTAGGGCACTGATCTCTTGTTTCAATTTGGAAAGCAAGTTAGAGCAACTTTCAAGAGTATTCCAGAGAAATCTAACAATGTTCTTGATTTAATTCATACTGATTTATGTGGTCTAGCAAAAACTCAAAGTATACAAGGAGATAGGTACTTTATGCTAGTCATTGATGACTATTCTAGAATGTGTTGGGTTACTTTTCTCAGGGAGAAATCTGAAGCATTTGGGAAATTCAAACTATTCAAGGTTATGGTAGAGAATGAAACCGGTAAGAAAATTAAATGTTTAAGATCAGATCAAGGAGGTGAATTCACATCTAAAGAATTTAATACATTCTTTGAAGTGAATGGGATCATAAGACAGTTATCAGCACCTCAGACATCCCAGCAGAATGGAGTTGTGGAAAGGAAAAAAAGAACTATCTTGGATGCAACTAGAAGTATGATATCAGAAGCAAATCTACCTCATATATATTGTGGAGAAGCGGTCAAAATAGCAGTTTATACATTCAATAGAGTTCACATCAAAGGTGAAACTGGTAAGACCCCTCATGAACTATGGTTTGGTAATACTCCTACTCTTAAATATTTTAAAATATTTGGAAGTAAATGCTATATTAGAAGAGATGAGTATATTGGCAAATTTGATCCTAGAAGTGATGAAGGAATATTTCTTGGTTATTCATCTAAGAGCAAGGCATATAGATGTTTTAACAAGAGATTGCATAAAATCATTGAGAGTGTAAATGTGAAGATTGATGAACAGTTTAGAGGAAATTCAAGGTACATGGACTCTGAACCGGCAATAGAGATAATCACAAATGAACCTACTATGATTACACCAGTACAGAATGTTGATTCAGTTACATCGACATCATCTAAGGATTCAATAGTTACCGAGGAACAACAACAAGTAAAAACACCCTGGTATGTAACATTGAACTACTTTGAAGATCAGATGATTGGAAACAAATTTCAATGAGTTATGACTAGAGGAATATTGGCAAGTGAAGAGGTATGCCTTATTTTTCAAATTGAACCTACATCAATTAATGAGGCATGTGAAGATAAATATTGGATTAAAGCTATGGAAGATGAATTGGAACAAATTGAAAGGAATAACACTTGGTCATTAGTTCCCGGGTCTAAAGACAAAAATGTAATTGGAACTAAATGGGTTTTTAGAAATAAACTTAATGAAGATGGAAAGGTAATTAGAAACAAAGAAAGATTAGTGTGTAAGGGATATTCACAGAAAGAAATAATTGATTACAATGAAACCTTTGCATAGGTAGCTAGAATTGAGGCAGTCAGACTTTTATTGTCTTTTGCAGCTCACGAGAACTATAAAGTATATCAAATGGATGTAGAATGTGCATTTCTGAATGGATATCTTGAAGAAGAAGTTTACATTGAACAACCTGATGGATTTTCTTTGATAGATAACAAAGATATGGTTTGCAAGTTAAGGAAAGCTTTATATGGACTAAAGCAAGCTCCTAGAGCTTGGTATGCTAGATTGGACAAATATCTTTTGAAGCTTGGTTACACTAAAGGTAATGCAGACAACAATCTATACTACAAAGTGACTAATGATGACATCTTGGTTATTGAAGTTTTGGTTGATGATATAATCTTTGGAGGAGAAGATGGATTGTGTAAAGACTTTTCTAATAAAATGCAGCAAGAATTTGAAATGTCTATGATTGGAGAGATAAAATTCTTTTTAGGATTGCAGATTTCACAGACTGAAAAGGGTATATTCCTATGTCAATCTAAGTACTTGAAGGAATTACTATAGAAATTTGGCATGGAAAACTCTAAACCAGTAAGCACACCTATGAATACAATTGATAAACTATCTTTGAAGGACGAATCAACACCTATTAATCCAACTAGATACAAGTCTATGATAGGAGGTTTACTGTATTTGACACAAACAAGACCTGATATTATGAATGTAGTATGTATTGTCTCAAGATGTCAGAGTAATCCTAAAGAAAATCATGAATCAGCTGTAAAAAGGATTTTTAGGTACCTAGAAGGCACTACAAATCTTGGTTTATGGTATCCTAGAGATGAAAATTTTGATTTATGTGCATACAGAGATGCTAATTGGGCAAGAGATGTAGATGATAGAAAAAGAACCACCGGAGAAGTATTTTTTCTTGGTAGTAGACTAATTTCATGGTTGAGCAAGAAACACAGTTGTACATTACTATCAACAACAGAATCAGAATATGTTGCAGCAACAACTAATTGTACACAAGTATTATGGATCAAGAAAATGTTGAAGGACATAAAGGTAAAATGCAAGGAACCTATAATTATTTACTATGATAATATGGTAGCAATTGATATATCTAAGAACTTGGTACTTCACTCAGAAACTAAACATGTTTCTATCAAATTCAATTTTCTGAAAGAGAATGTTGAAGCAAAAGAAGTGAAATTGGTTTATGTGAATACTAAAGAGCAAATTGCAGGTATTTTTACAAAGCCTTTGCCTAAGGAAACTTTTGAATATCTCAGAGAGCATCTTGGAGTACTACCCCCACTAGTAGAGACTTAGACAGTTGATGTTTGTCATCAACTGAAGAATTAATAGAGAAATCTTTTTTCCGGCTTTGATGAGGAGAGCTGCTTCTCAGGGGGAGTAGTTGGTATGTTCTAATGAGTTAGTATTTTGTATTTGGTTTTGTATTGCTTTGGAATTTGATGTCAAAGGGGGGAGATATTATGGAAAAACACATTATCTTTTGGGAGAGATTATTCCTAGGGGAGAGACATTATTTTTTGGTTAGTAATCTCTTTGGGAGATTGTTGGTTTTTTGGTTTTTGGCATTTCTGTTTTGGTACTTTGATGGTTTTTCCATCTTGTGTTGCCATCAATACCAAAGGGGGAGATTGTTGGTATTTTGGATATGTTGATATGGTTTTTTCATTGATGTCAACACTTGTCAACACTTATTAACACTTGGAGATCTTTGGTTATGTTCACCGGCAAGTCAGTGACTTATGCACAGTCATTGGTATTTGGTTCACCGGTAGGATATATTGTTCACCGGCACTTGGAATGACTTGAATACTACTTGGTTATGTCGAAGACATTATTTGATCACTTGGTTTTGGTGATTTGGTTATTGGTCTATTCGGGTTTGCATATTTGTTGTTACCGGCAAATAGGTCCATCCTATGCATAGGCAAGCATATCTATTCTAGATCAGCATGACACGTTATTGAGATGATTTATTATTATTGTAAATGAATTGAGCCAACATGATGCATCACATATTAATTTATTTATAATATATTTTATTGTAATATCTTTTAGTGAGCCGACCTATTCAATTGGTCTTAGGTTATGGTATAAATGTAAGATCTCATTTATGAGATTGTAATGCGATTGGAAAAAGGATTGTAATTGGGTATATGCAAAAAATAAGTAGAGCTATACACGCAGACATCATTTTAAGGTTGAAGAAAGGTTTTTGAGAAGATAATCAGAACTTAACTGGTATTGAATCTAGCATATGAAGATGTTATTTTAATCAGTACATTATCATTGGATTTAACCATCCAATTGTAGTCAATCTGACTCCCATTTTGTGATGGAGCAATGAGCTCTAGGCAACTAGCCTTTTTGCATGTGCAGAATCCATATTGTACACACATACTATCTGCAGTAGTATCATTTGATTATGGGTAAGGCTTCCCACCATATTTTTTCCCCTTACATGATTTCCAGGTACAAATATTTATGTTATGTGTTGTAGATGTTATTGTCTTTCTGTTTCATGCATTAATCTTTACCAGTACTGCAATTAACTGATAAAACTATCTACCGACATAAATTTTGGTTTACCGGCATTAAGAATTAGGTTTTGGTTAAGTTAATTTTGGTTTGAATTTATTGGACACCTGATTCACCCCCCCCCCCCTCTCAGTTGTCTAAAGGACCTAATAGGCGTGAGATTTGAATTTCAAAGAACAAAGGTTTGAAGGTACAAATTAATCTTATTGTAAATAAATAATGAAATTTCACTTAGAATCTCTATCGAAGGGAATATAAGAAATTGACAAGAATGGTCCTCCACAAACACCAGATGAGATAAAAAGTTTTTAGAATAATATGAAAGCTAGAGTCGATTTTGTTAGTTTCTTAAGTGATGAAGTTTTGGTAGGATTATGGGATCAAATGCTACTAAAGAAATATAGGAGAAGCTAAGAAGTGTTTACGAAGGTGATCTAAATTCAAAGAAAGCTAAATTGGAAAATCTAAACCATAAATTTGGGAACCTAAGGATGTTTGATGATGAGTGATGCAATACAAAAACTTAGACTCGTAATATTCAACACACAAAAAGCCCTTTAAGAGACTCTCAACTACAAATTCAATAGTTAGATTAGAAAAAAAAAACCTTATATGATCATAAAATTAGCAACCATAACTATAACTATAGCTACCTTTAGCCCTATTGGGTCCCCACACCAATTTTTGGGGTGTTCTGACAATTGAATCAGGGAGAAACTATCAAAATTCTTGTTAGTGCCCTAGTTAGCCTAGCTACCAGGCGACCCCATGAACAATCTACAAAATCTTTTTAATAACTTAGAATTTCAAATCATCAGTGAATGGAAGATAACACACCACTATACACCCACATGTGCTCACTTAAACAATTTGAATCCAAGCAACAATATGTAAATACAAAATTAGAGCAAATTACTGAAACAAAGCGAGTTTCAAAAAAAATAGTTCCAATTCAATGCCAATGATTTTAAATTTGAAAAAAAATAGTTACAGAATTACTTTGTAGAATTATCCCCATTCTCCCCTCTCTCTAGTTCTTTACCTATTGCTCATACAATTTATACCAAATTTGAACTTTCTTGCCATGACTATTGGACTGCATGACTATTCAAATTCAAAAACTGATAGGTCGCTATCGAACACAGGTGTCGAAATAGCAATGTTGAGTTAGTAGACCAACATTAGGTACCAATATCAGAATAACACCTTCGATCATGACTTTTGATCTCCCATTGGAATAAGACATAAAGGCGGATTAACAATTTCATGTAATCTCGATAGAACAAACTACTCTAATGTCACTCATTTTGGTATAGCTTATGTCAAACAAGACATGTGGATGCCTATCAGAATAACCCATTGAAGTCAGCTGGATAATATTTTACAATCCCAATAGTGTAAATTGTCTTGATGACAACCTTATTGGATTAACTATTCCGATGACAACTTTACCACAATGATGCTTTATCGGGTTAACTATCCTGATACCAATATGGATACCTTATTGGAATAACCATTCAAAATCAGGCTAACAAAATTTTCCAAATCTGATAGTGTAACCTATCCCGATAACAGTAATGATAAATTTTCCCCACAATGGCATCTCATCAGTATAACTTATCTCGATGACAAAAATGACAATACTTTGAGCAACTTTACAAATTTGAAAACCATGACTCCAAATTGACAAACAGACCCAAAAACATGAAATAACATCACAAATGATCTCAATAGACCTTATTGAATCAAAATAGACCTAACTCTAACTCCTCAGACTCAAAACACCAAATTGACAAATTGAATAGACCTTAGGTGCTCCTACACCAAACACCCAAGCTTAAAAATTTTGCAAGTCCCTTGGGAACCAGATTGTCCTTGTCCATCTCTGACCTTCTAAGGTGTCAATCCTACTTGAGTGCCTTGAACTAGTTTGTCCATCACAACTGCTTCATGCTTATCATATTTGTCCTTTGACTCTTGCGAAACACTCCCAGCTCCTTTTCCAATCACATGTCCTTTATGCCTCAAGTTCTTTGTTATTGGAAACCTTGATCCATCATGTTTATCAGACACAAAATACTCTATCATTGTAGAACATGACTGCTTATCAACTTCTTTTTCCACTATAGGACAAATTAGATTCCCAACAAGGATTGCTTCATCCTCCTTCTACCCACCTTGTGGTTGCACATACATCTAATATTTTGCCTTTGTTTGGTCTATTTTAGGTATCAACTATTGGCCTTTTGGTAGAATTGATTATGTGTTGTATTGATGTTTTGTCATTGATGTCAACACTAGCTGTTTGGATGCTTTACCAACACTCATTGCCAGAAAGAAGTAGAATAAATGAGAAAGAATCCACCATAGATCCACTTTTGCAACCATGACATTTGTAGGTATCTTTGGCTCACTATTTTTGGTAGCCAATGCATGAAAGTTCACTTTACTCAACACTTTTCACCAACCCAATGCCAACCATCAATCAATCTAGAAGATAGATTCTCTTTCACACATTTTCTTCACAATTCACTTTATTTCACATTTATTCACACATTCTCTCATGTCATCCTCAACCAATTAACCATTATTTATATCATCCTCACATATACAAAATCTCTAAAGATCATCTAAGCAGCTAACTGAACACAATTCAAATTAAGTTGGCATTAAACATTCCCATAGTTGAGAAGAATGTAACGTAGACCACAACACATCTTAATCAAGACCAAAATAATTATCAAACATGTTATGCAATAGTCCATAATCATCATAGAAACAATATGAAGTGTAAACACTTGAGGTCAACAAAACCTAGAGTAAACACCATCGAACTTGAAAATCATGCTTATGAAGCCCAAGAACATGTGCCAACTGAATAGAATGAAGCTAAGGATATTACTAATATAACTCAAAAAATCCAATGCTAGAAACCATAAGGCAAAGTAATCTAGAGCATGCATTTCACACATAAACATTGTCAATCAAACTAGTAAACATAAATTTGTCAGCATAGTAATCTAGGGCACCAAATCCATAATATAACATCTTCAAGCATAGCTTAACAACATGTCCAAACCACAAGAATAGACATGCAATGTGGAAGATATACAAATAAAAATATTCAGTGCATAGAGAACTCAATAATACTTATACCATTCAGTCACTAATGACAACTAAAACATGTCAATGACAACAAATAAAGAGCTCATACTGATCAACCTAGTAACAATCTCCCCCTTTGTCATTGATGGCAATACATTAACGACAATGATAAAAACTCTCATACCAATGTTCTCAAAAATAAATAAAAAATCAGTCCTTTCACTTTTCTATACATCTCATGTTCTCATTCTCTCCCCATTTTCCATCAAGGACAAAGACTCTGATAAAAGAATATCAGCTCATTCTATTCAATTCTTACAATTGCACCAAGGTCCCCCTAAGAGGTAGCACCAATTCATTAGTCTAGAATAATAGTATTCATGAAGTTCAATGGATCAATACAACTCTACATGTATTTAGTTCAGAAAAGGAGGGGAAATAACCTGTTGGAATCAAGGGAACACTAAGAGGGCTGGGGGGTTTAAATCAATGTTAAGCAAAATTATCTTTAATAACCTGATCATACAACCATATTATGCAAATGAAATAAAATAAATGTAAAAAATCAACGTCAAGATCATCAACATCACAACACCAATATTTTAACATGGAAACCCGGTTAAGGGAAAAACCGCGGTGGGAGTGGGACCCCCAATATTATAATACTATGATTAGGAGTATAATAATATTACAAGAAGGGAATGCATATGGATTCAGGCACACTGCCTACAACTCACTTCTCGATAACAAAAGAGGGATACAACCCAAAGAAAGGCTTGCTACCTTACAAGTGATTACAAATAAGAACAAGAATGTTTGAACTGAATAGTAGCATCTAAAAATACCAAAAAGTAGTTCTGGTTAAGCATAATTAATCTTCTGCCACTATTATGTCTCTCGTCTCTACTCTATCACATACCAGAGCATAGATCTCTCAACTGCGCACAATTTCTCATACAATCTTTCTCTAACACGAACAAAAAAACAAATGATCATATCAATCGGATTAATATATCCACACCATCAAATTAGATCAATTTCCATGTCATCTCCAAAAACTACATAACATGCAACATGAAATGTGTAATCCAAGTCAACTCAATCCGATCCAAAAGAACTATCTAGACCAAAAAAAGATGTCCACATGCTTCTCATAAGTCAGCTCATCAACCTCAAACATGAAAACAATCATCAAAATTACTTTGCAGATCCACACAATAATTATTGACATGCTCCTATACCAAAAAAGTATTATAGCGGAAAAACAGTTTACCAGATCTTCTAACAAACACCAAACTTAACACCAAAGGTCATAATCACTGAATGAGATGAATTGCATATCCACAACACATCTCCTAGATCAGTAAAGAAAAATACTTAACCAAATAATCTGTTGACCACTAAATGCCTCATCAATGCAATGCCTCATGCCAACAATCTCCCCCTTTGGCATTGATGGCAACACTTAGTGAAAAATGACTAAGTGTCAGTATCAAAACCAAAATCAAAATTCCAAACTCAAAAGAATGAAAGAATCAAGAATCTCCCCATCAGATCAACATTTTTCACTCATATATTCTCCCGCTTTGACATCAATGTCAAAGGTAGAGTTCTGGAAATAAAAAATGCTATTTACACATGTCCACACACAATCCTTATATTCACAAAAATGAAGATATCTACATAATAATTCTTCAATGAGTCTAAGTGACTATCCCAATCTTTCTACAAATTCTCCAAGACAGTTATGAACCTAGTAAGAAAATAAGTTTGTTCCTCTACTATCTTCACATCATTCAGATCACCACTAGCCAGAGCATCTTGGGCATCTTTGGAAGCACTCTGCATAATGTCCAGCTTAAGAGTAATGAGAATCCTAACTTCACTAACTCTCCCAATTATTTTCTCCTGATCATGGTTCAGGATCTTGATTTTCTCAAGTAGAGATGTTGCCTGATTCTCATGACTACTCAGAGATGTTGTCAGAGAGTCAACTTACTGAGATATTCGTTCAAGATCATTGTCATGCACCTTATACTCCTACTCAATATCTATAGTGAACTTATTCAAAGATAGACATGACTTGTACAAATTTTCACCTATGGTCAATGCATCTTGCATGCTCTTCACACATTATTCTAAAGTGGCTTTATTTTTTACAATCATTCTTTTCAGATTTCAAAGTATTTTCGCATTAAATTCATTTATGACTTTTTCTTCAGTTGACCTTTCAAAAGACTCAAAATGTTTGTCAACAAAATTAATCAAATTATTTAATCACCAGGATGGAGTATCTAAAATATTCTTTTGAAACAAGGGCATCAGCTTCTCAAGAACATCAGTTGCCAAGTTTAGCAACATATTATCCTCAACATGTAATTTCAAAATATCTTCTCTGTCTTTGGCTTGTGCAAACGATGCAAGTCGTAGCTTTTGAATTGGGGATAAGGAATCTAGGTTGATAGGACCTTGAATGAATTCTAGATCATCAATGACTATTTTTCCTTTTACTTCCTCTATTGTGTCAGTTAAACCAGTCTTGATTTCAACCTTGACATCCAATGTTTCTTCTTCTGCATTCACCTCAGTGACCAGAGGGTCAACTGTAACAACTAGAGGATTCTCAACTTTGTCCTTTCCTTCCTCATCTTTCCATGTATCCTCTACTCCAACTTCTTCTTGCACACTAACTTCTGCATGCTAAGAAGTATCATATGTTTTCCTCTCGGCTTCTAGATTGACTTGAGATGTCATGTTCTATTCTTCTGGATGATGTTCTTCTTTCTCTTTAGCCTTGTTTACCTCATATTGATTAACTAGCAAAACTTTTGTCAAAATATTTTCAGTCTCCTTTGCAAATTCACTAATCTTCCCTAGCATGATTTTGTTTACCCTATGTTTACTTCCGAATTCATTATTTGTTAGTTTCAGAAATCTATCTATCTCCTCAGTAGTAATGACTAAACATAAGTTAACCAACACATATTCCTTCAGTATCTCATCTTCCTTAGTATATATTTATCTTTTGGCATCCAAAATGTCATACAAGCTTTTGGGTATGACAAACATTAGTTCAATCAATGCTTTACTATGTACATTAAGATATTCTATAGTATCCTCTTCTAAAGTTCTCTTACCAGAGTCATGAAAATTGTTATACCACTTAGACAGTGGTTTCAAATTGTCATTCTTAACAACTTCATTTACAATTTGTTCTAATGTCATAGAAAACTCAGATTCTTTTGATTTCTTACCAGATCTTATTTTACCGGTAGGTTTCTCCCTCGAGATATTGGTAACTTTAGGAGTTTGAGCCTTCACTTCCTTCACAATTTCATCAGATTTAGTCTCTTCTTCATCCACAGTCATAAATTTAACTCTCTTCCTCTTCTTATCACCACCAGATACCTTAATTGAAGATTTAGGTTCGCTTGCTAATTTTGCAGGACTAGAGGAGGGAGTTGTGCTTCTTACTTGCCTTGGCTTAGGCTTAGATACTTCCAATTTTTCTTCCTTCTTCACGGACTGCTCCTTAGAGAGAATATTTTCTTCTTGATGAGGAGGCAATAGACTGGAAGGATAACATTGAAACAACCAACCTCCAAGGCTCACAAACTCAACCAAATCCCTACTTCCAAAGATCCTTACACAACACAAACTCAAGAAATGGTTCAATGACACTAAAAAATGCCTTTGGTGACTCAAAGGCTCCAATATGTCCACTTATAAACAACTAACACTCTCAAGTCTTGTGTGACTACACACACCCTTGCATACATGAGTGGGCTATTACTAGGCTTTAAGGGTTTGAAAGGCCCACTTGACCAATTCAATAAAACAACCCTTGGAGGGGTTTTCTCACAACACCTTAACAAAAATGAAATAGTATTTTATCATTAAGGCCCACTAGAACATCAATTTTGGCTCACTTTCCCACAAATAGAACCAGTTGCAATTAGTCCTCCATTTGAAGGATTCAAGTGATAACTTTTGACAACCCTGAGGACCTAGGAAAATAAATTATATTGTTTGATACTCTTTTGGGAGTTCTCAACAATATCTTAGTTTCTAGTATCAGGCCAACCTACAGATATCCTAACCTATACTGCACTAACAGACCTAATAGGGATAATAGACCTATTTGACCAAATGCCTTCCACAAACTGGTTTGGTTCTCCTAATGGGTGACCATCACTAATTATGAACTTTTATGTCAACCTCCAAAGGGCTCTTCTACAACATTCAAGCCCTTTTCCAGTGCTCTACCACTCAATTCTCATGCACTGCACTCATAAAATAGGTCTATCACATAGAGATGTCAGAACTAGGGCTACTTCTCAATCCACTTCACCCTGTTGTGTCCTCTTAATGGATTTTGGAACTAACATGTGATATAGTGGCCTATCATCTCCTATAATGGCATAGTGTTCAGTTAAGGATTGATAGGCCAAAACCCATTATTGCAATCAAACCCTAGGGGTTTGAGGGTTTCAGGCTACCAAGTAGAGATTTACTTGTAGAATGGGCTATCGATCACTTCAAGACTTCACACCAAATACAAAACAAAAGGTAAAACAATCTAGTTTTAAGATCTATTCCATGAGCATTCTTACCAATCCACCTGCAATATGCAATCAACTGCAATTAGACAGTTTTCTGAGTTTCCAACAGTTCTTGATGCTTCAATTTCCTTTCTAAATAAGCCAAAATAAACCCAACTTATATCTTTAAGTGCTTGGGGTCCTTAGAGGTGTCACCATAAATGAAAACAAACTCCTCTAACTATTTTCAAACTAAACTGACTATTGGAGAATCACAACTTACAAAAAGTGCAAAATTGTCATGACAACAAATTGACAATATGATAACTTTTGCATTATTCAACCAACTTAGACTAGTGACTATCATAGTCCCCCAAAATGATTACATTTGATTCTAAAACATCAAAAATTACTCAAATATACTTGCAGTCACTTGATCCCTCAATTTAGACCATTGTGACCCTTATTGACTCAATTTGCTCTACAAGACCCTAGATGACAATTTGACCCAAACATGGATAATGTCACACTCCTAGGACATTGAATTACAAAAAGGACCCATGGGGTCTTATTACTTTCATCTTAGACTAATAGAAAATCATCTTGTATTTTGTTCATTCCTTCATAGCTAGGTGCTCCTACACCATACTCCCTGGATGAAATTTGTCTCAAGTCCTCTTAGAAACCAACTATTGCAAATAACCACCCTTCTTCTTGATATCTTCCTCTAGCATCCATGTATCTTTTGAGTCATGAAGGCCTTTCCATTTAACCAAGTGCTCAAAATAATTCTTGTTCCTTGTTTTCTTGGCTTCCTTGCTATCCAAAATGCACTCCATCTTAGGCAGCTCCTTAGGTGGTAAGTACTCTATCCATTCTTCACTTTCCTAAGCAGATTCACCTGCACCTTCTCCTGTAGTAGAACTTCTATACAATGTTAGATCATAAACATTAAATATAGGTGAAATAACAATATCATCAGGGATTTCAATTTTATAAGCTTTAGGACCATATTTCTCCAAAATTTTACAAGGTCCAATTGTTCTCATCATCAACTTGCTATGGCTTCCCTTGGGCATCCTGTCCTTGCTAAGGTGAAGCATGACCATGTCACCCACTTGGTACTGCACATCTATCTTTCTCTAATCCACTCTTGCCTTAATCTTTTGACTGTTATGTTTTAAGGTATCTCTGGCCTATTGGTGCACCAATTTCATAGCCTCTACAAATTCATCAGCATGTCTACTCCACTTTTCCAGCCCCTGAACATCTCTCAATTTAAAAACTCCTCTAGGATGACTACCATACACAATCTCAAAAGTACTCAAACCTGTACTTTTGTTTGTTGAATCATTATAGGTATAGTCTATCTGAGGTATCACCATATCCCAGCTACTTTCATGCTCCTTTGTCAAGCATCTAAGAAGATTCCCCAATGACCTATTCACAACCTTAGTTTGGCCATCAATCTAAGGGTGATAGGATGAGCTAAAAGATAGATTTGTACCTAATCTCTTCCACGAGGTTCTCCAAAAATTCCCTACAAACTTATTGTCCCTGTCTAATACAATACTCAAAGGCAACCCATGAATTCTAACAATCTCTCTATAAAACAATCATGCAATATAGCTAGCACCATTTGTGGTTTTTCAAGGAATAAAGTGAGCCATCTTACTGAACCTGTCTACCACAAAAAACACACTATCATGACATGTCTTTGTCTTGGGTAATCCCATCACAAAGTCCATATGCAAAATTTTCCATGGTCTACTTGGTATAGGCAAAGGTTAGTACAACCTTGCATTGGTTGAGACCCCCTTTTCTCTCTGACACACAGTACAACTCTCCACAAACTTTCTGATATCACTCTGCATCTTTGGCCAAAAGTAAAATCTCCTAACTAGGTCGAAGGTCTTATTTAGTCCAAAGTGACCTGCTAAACCACCACCATGTTTCTCCTTCACTACATTATCCCTCATTGAACACCTTGGGATACATAACTGACACCCCTTAAACAAAACACCATCATGTAAGGTGTAGTTAGAAAACACTCCATGAAAAGAATTTGAAAAGTCACTGCATACCTTATATACCTCCTTGAAATCTTCATCCTCTTCATACAATCCTCTGAGTGCTTCAACACCCATGCTCTGCAACTGCACTTATTATATTGTTAACACCCTCCTACTTAGAGCATCTGCAACCTTATTGGCTACCCCTTTCTTATGCTTGATGACGAAGGTGTATGCTTCAAGACTTTCAACCCACTTCATATGCCTATGACTAAGCTTCTCCTATCCATTCAAAAAACTAAGAGCATGATTGTCAGTATACACAATAAATTCCTTAGGAAGCAAGTAATGCCTCCACTTTTTCAGATCTTGTACCATGGCATACAACTCTAAATCATATGAGAAATACTTCCTCTTTGCTTCATTTAGTTTTTCATTGAAAAAGGCCACCAGTTTCCCCTCTTGTCTCAATACTTGTCCTATAGCCAACCCACTTGCATCACATTCAATGGTGAAGACCTTACTAAAATCAAGTAATACTAGGACTAGGTACTTGGTAGCTTTCTATTTTAAACACTCAAAACTCTCATTTTCTTCTTTGGCCCACACAAACTCCACCTTACCACCATCCTTGATGGTTTCTAACATAGGTGCATAAATATCACTATAACTCCTAATTAATTTTCTATAAAATGTTGCCAAAACATGAAAACTTCTTATCTCTCTTGTTGTCTTAGGTGTAGGCTAGTTCAAAATAGCCTCTACCTTGGAAGAATCCATCTTCAAGCCACCCTTAGAGATGACAAATCCTAATTACACAAACTCCTGCTTCATGAAGTCACACTTCTCTAAGTTTATCATCAACTTCTACTCCTACAGTCACTTCAAGACTACCTCCAAGTGTTTCAACTTCTCCTCCTTTCTCTTACTGAACACTAGTATGTCATCAAGGTAGACTACCACAAATTTCCCTATAAATTCTTGCAACACTTCATTCATTAGTCTCATAAAGGTGCTAGGGGGCCAAGGGCATTTGAAAGACCAAAAGGCATCACAAGCCACTCATACAACCCTTCATTGGTTTTAAATGTAGTCTTCCACTCATCCCCCTCACTTATCCTTATTTGATGATACCCACTCTTGAGGTCAATCTTGGAGAAATAGGCATCCTCCTAAATAATCCATTAGGTCATATATCCTAGGAATAGGAAAACCTATATCTGATGGTTATCCTATTGATAGCCCTAGAATCAGTACAAAGCCTCCATTTCCCATCCTTATTTGGGGCCAAAATAGTAGGTATTGCACATGGGCTAAGGCTCTTTCTCACCAACCCTTTATCTAGGAGCTCCTAAATTTGTCTAGCTATCTCTTCATTATGTTGTGGGGTCATTTTATATGTTGCCTTGTTAGGAAGTACTTGTTAGGTCCCAAAGACAACTGGGAGGGGAGGGTGAATCAATTGTCAAATAAATTCAAACCAAAAACTTATTAACCAACTTAATGCTTAATACCGGTAAACTAGTAAAGTATGTCGTTAGATAGTTTTAATAGTAAATTGCTATACCGATAAGGATTAATGCATGAAACATAAACATAAAGTCATCCACAACACATGACACCAATATTTGTACGTGGAAACCCTGTAAGGGGAAAAACCATAGTGGGAAACCTTACCCACAATCAGATGATACTGCTGTAGATAGTAAGTGTACATAAATGGGGTCTGCACATGCAAAAAGGCCAACAGCCTAGAGCTCATTGCTCAATCATAAAATGGGAGTCACATTGACTACAGTTGGATGGTTAAATCCAATAAGAATGTACTGCACAAAATAACATCTTCATATGCTTGATTCAGTATCGGTGTAATGTTGATATGCTTCTACAAAAACCTAACTTCACCTTCAAATGATGTCTTCATGTATATCCCTGCTTGATCTCACATATACCTTCACTTAATTCTTTTTCCCATTCCACACTTGATCTTACAAATAAGATCTTACATTTATACCATACCCTAAGACCAATTTTAGTAGGTCGGCTCTACAAGATATTATAATAAAAACATTTTACATACAATATAATATCCGATGCAATAACTGATTGAACATATTGGCTTAATGCATTTACAACAATAATAAATCATCTCCATAGCATGTCATACTAATCTGGAAAAGATAACCTGCCGGTGTAACCCTAGATAACCTGGACCTATTTGCCGGTAAAATAAAATATGCAAATATGAATATACCAATGATTATTTCTTCAAAATAAAGTGTCCACATGATGTCTTCAACATTACCAAGTGTCTTCCATATCATTCCAGGTGCCGATGAACCATATACCAATAACTGTTGCATAGTTTACTGCTTGCCGATGAATGTTGTTGGATCTCCAAAGTAGGTGTATTCAGTAGGTGTTGACATCAATGACAAAACCATACCAAAATACCAACAATCTCCCCCTTTGGCATTGATGGCAACACAAGATGGAAAAACCATCAAAGTGCCAAAACAGAAATGCCAAATATAAAAACCAACAATCTCCATTTCTCCCCCTGGGAGTAACAATACCAATCTCTCATACCAATTTCTCCTTAAATGTGTTTTTCAAAATCTCTCCCCCTTTGACATCAAAATAATGTGTTTTTCCATAGATATTTCTCCCCCTTTGACATCAAATGCCAAAGTGACAAAAAGTCAAGTTCATACAAAATACCAACCAATTCAATATACCAACTACTCCCGCTGAGAAGTAGCTTCCTCATCAAATACCAGAATAAAAGATTTGTCCATTTAATTCTATCAGTTGATGACAATCATCAACTATCTATGTCTCTACCGGTGGTGGTATGACTCCGAGCTGATCTCTGAGATACTCAAAAATCTTCTTAGGCAAAGGTTTTGTGAAAATATCTGCAAGTTGTTCTTTAGTATTCACATAAACCAGTTTTATCTCCTTTTCTTGAAATTTTTCCCTTAGAAAATTCAGTTTGATAGAAACATGTTTTGTTTTAGAATGTAATACCAAATTCTTAGATATATCAGTTGCTGCAGTGTTATCATAGTATATAGTAATAGGTTCATTGCATTTTACCTTTATGTCTTTCAACATTTGCTTAAGCCATAATACCTGTGTACAGTTTGTTGCTGCTGCAACATATTCTGATTCTGCTGTTGATAAAGATGTACAACTCTGTTTCTTACTCAACCAAGAAACTAATCACTTTCAAAGAAAGAATGCTCCTCCGGTGGTGCTCTTTCTATCATCTATATCTCCTGCCCAATTTGCATCTGTGTATGCACATAGATCAAAATTTTCATCTTTAGGATACCATAATCCAAGATTTGCTATGCCTTGTAAGTACTAGAAAATCCTTTTCACTGCTGATTCATGATTTTCCCTAGGATTACTCTGAAATCTAGAAACAATACATACTGCATTCATAATATCAAGCTTGGTTTGTGTCAAATGCAGTAGACCTCCTATCATAGATTTGTATCTAGTTGGATTAATAGGTGTAGATTCATCCCTTTGAGATAATTTGTCATTTGTAGTCATAGGTGTGCTTACCGGTTTAGAGTTCTCCATCCCAAATTTATTTAGTAATTCTTTCAAGTACTTGGATTGACTCAAAAATATACCTTTATCAGTTTGAGAAATTTGCAAACCTAAAAAGAATTTTATTTCACCAATCATAGACATTTCAATTTCTTGCTGCATTTCAATTGAAAATTCCTTACATAATCCATCTTCTCCTCCAAAGATTATATGATCAACAAACACTTCAATAATCAAGATGTCATCATTAGTTACTTTGTAGTATAAATTGCTATCTACATTTCCTTTACTAAAACCAATCTTTAAAAGATACTTATCCAACCTTGCATACCAAGCTCTTGGGGCTTGTTTCAATCCATACAGAACTTTCCTTAACCTGCAAACCATATCATTGTCATCTATTAAAGAAAATCCATCAGGTTGTTCAATATATACTTCTTCTTCAAGATCTCCATTGAAAAATGCACATTTAATATCCATTTGATAAACTTTGTAATCCTTGTGAGCTGCAAAAGCCAAGAACAATCTATCTGCCTCAATTCTGGCTACCAGTGCAAAGGTTTCATTGTAATCAACTCCTTCTTTTTGAGAATATCCCTTACACACTAGTCTTGCTTTATTTCTAACAACCTTACCATCTTCATTAAGTTTATTTCTAAATACCCATTTAGTTCCAATTACATTCTTATCTTTAGGCCGAGGAACTAATGTCCAAGTATTATTTTTCTCAATTTGTCCTAATTCTTCTTCCATAGCTTAAATCCAAAATTTATCTTCACATGCCTCATTGATAGATGATGGTTCAATTTGAGAAATAAGACATACCTCTTCATTTTCCAATCTTCCTCTTGTCATAACTCCTTTAAATTTGTTTCCAATTATCTTATCTTCAAAATGATTCAATCTTACATACCGAGGTGTCTTAGTTTGTTGTTGTTCTTCAATTATTGTGTAATCTTCTGATGATACCGGGGTAACTGGATCTTCATTTTGTATTGGTGGATTCAGTATAGGTTCATTTGTCACAATTTCTATTGCCGGTTTAGAGTCTATATACCTTGAAGTTCCTCTGAATTGTTCATCAATCTCTACATTTGTACTCTCAACAATTTTCTGCATTCTTTTATTAAAGCATCTATATGCCTTGCTCTTAGATGAACAACCAAGAAATATTCCTTCATTGCTTCTAGGATCAAATTTACCAATACACTCATCTCTTCTAATATAACATTTACTTCCAAAAATTCTGAAATACTTAAGAGTAGGAGTATTACCAAACCATAGTTCATGAGGGGTCTTACCAGTTTCACCTTTGATGTGAGCTTTGTTGAATATATAGATAGTAGTGCTTACTACCTCTCTCCAATATACATGTGGTAGATTGGCTTCTGATAACATACTTCTAGCTGCATCCAAGATAGTTATGTTTTTCCTTTCAACAACTCCATTCTGCTGTGGTGTCTGAGGTGTTGATAACTATCTTTTGATTCCATTCACTTCACAAAATGTATTAGAGTCCTTAGATGTGAATTCTCCTCCTTGATCTGATCTTAAACATTTGATTTTTTACCAGTTTCATCTTCAACCATTGCTTTGAATAGTTTGAACTTACTAAGTGCTTCTGATTTCTCTCTGAGAAAAGTAACCCAACACATTCTAGAATAATCATCAATAATTAGCATGAAATATATATCACCTTGTAAGCTTCTAGTTCTAGCTGGACCACATAAATTAGTGTGAATTAAGTCAAGAGCATTATTGGATTTTTTTTGGAATACTTTTGAAACTAGCTCTAACTTGTTTTCCAGATTGACATTCCTTACAAATTGTATTCTAAGGTTTCACAATTTTAGGTAGATCTCTAACTGCCTTAGAAGTACTGATTTTTACCATGCAATCAAAGTTTACATAACATAGTCTCTTATGCCATAACCAACTTTCATCTATACGTGCAATTAAGCATGCCTTTTCACTGTTATTCAAATGAAAGATATTGCCTCTAGTCTGATTACCGGTTGCAATTTCCAAACCAGTTCTATTCATGATTTTGCATTTTCCATTTTTAAATTGTAACTAAAATCCCTTCTCAACTAATTGACCAACACTTATAAGATTAAGCTTTAATCCTTCAACATAGTAGACATTGTCAGTGTTATGTTTACCATCAAGATATATTGAACCCTTACCTTTGATTGAATAGGCTTTGTCATCTCCAAATCTTACTAAACCTCCATTGAATTATTCAAAGTTCAAGAATTTACCTTTGTCTCCAGTCATATGATGTGAGCATCCCGAGTCAATAATTCATTCGTCCTTTGCTTCAACTTTAGCTGCTAGGTCTTGTTTTACCGGTTGAGTAGTAGGTGCCAGTTGATCTTCTGTTATGGCAACAAAAACCCATCCATTATCTCCTGGATCCTCATCAGAATCATCAGTCACACCTTCATCAGCAATGTAACAAGATTTATCTTTGTTCTTTTTAAATCTATATCTCTGATATTCAGGATTAGGCTTGTATGTTTTTCTAGCTTCTTCTCTTAGTCTAGCATGTCTATCAGGGCATCTTGAAGCCATATGACCAATCTTATTGTAGTTAAAACATTTAAAGGGTGCTTTACCTTCATACTTACTTCCAATTGGACCTTTTGGCATTTTCCTTGCAAATAGTGCTTCAAGCTCTTCAAGCTCTTCATTCTCCCTTCTAGATTCTTCAAGTTCTCTTGCATAAAAGGCTCTCTAGTTTGATTTGTCAAATGATGGAGCAGATGATGTTGATGCTCAAATCAATCTTTATAGTAGCAATAGGACCAAATTCCTCAATTTCAAAGGCTGAAAGTTTTTCAATCAATGTATACCTAGTTATTGATGTATTAGGCATTGTTCTCAATTCATTTATAGCAGTAACCTTCATTTTATATGCTGGTGGCAAACCTCTTAAGATTTTTGAAACAATTTCATCCACACTCAAGGTTCCTCCACAACATTTGATACCCAAAACAATTTCATTTACTCTTTCCATAAAAGCAGAAATCCTTTCATCTTCTTCCATTTTCAGATGTTCATACGTGATTCGGAAGCTTTCAAGTTTTGCAATTTTGACTGTGGAATCTCCTTCATTCAATGTTTCCAAATGATCCCAAATAGCTTTAGCAGTAGACCTATCTGATAATCCCATGATTTGTTGATCTAATAATGCACTCAAAAGTGCTTCTCTTGCTTTGCAATCATTCTCTTCATCTTTAGCTAAGGTAGTTGGAGCAGTCTGACCAGCTACAGCAACAGTATAACCATTCTTAGTAACTTCCAAGATGTCTTTACCAATGTAATTCAAATGTGTCTCCATTCTGATCTTCCATATCCCATAGTTGGTTCCATCAAGTTTAGGACTGTCCTTCCTTAAATAATTAGTAGACATTGGATCTCCTCAAGTTGTTAAACTTCTACAAAAGAGGACTAAGCTCTGATATCAATTGTTAGGTCCCGGAGACAACTAAGAGGGGGGGGTGAATCAGTTGTCAAATAAATTCAAACCAAAAACTTATTAACCAGCTTAATGCTTAATACCAGTAAACCAGTTAAGTATGTCGGTAGACAGTTTTAACAGTAAATTGCTATACCGGTAAGGATTAATGCATGAAACATAAATATAAAGTCATCCACAACACATGACACCATTATTTGTACGTGGAAACCCTATAAGGGGAAAAACCATGGTGGGAAACCTTACCCACAATCAGATGATACTACTACAGATAGTAAGTGTACATAAATGGGGTCTGCACATGCAGAAAGGCCAACAGCCTAGAGCTCACTGCTCAATCACAAAATGGGAGTCACATTGACTACAGTTGGATGGTTAAATCCAATAAGAATGTATGGTTAACTTCACCTTCAAATAATGTCTTCGTGTATATCCCTGCTTGATCTCACATATAACTTCACTTAATTCTTTTTCCCATTCCACACTTGATCTTACAAATAAGATCTTACATTTATACCATACCCTAAGACCAATTTTAGTAGGTCAGCTCTATAATATATTACAATAAAAACATTTTACATACAATATAATATCCGATGCAATAACCGATTGAACATGTCGGCTTAATACATTTACAACAATAATAAATCATCTCCATAGCGTGTCATGCTGATTTGGAAAAGATAAACCTGCCGGTGTAACCCTAGATAACCTGGACCTATTTGCCGGTAAAAGAAAATATGCAAATATTAATATACCAATGATTATTTCTTCAAAATAAAGTGTCCACATGATGTCTTCGATATTACCAAGTGTCTTCCATATCATTCCAGCTACTGGTGAACAATATATCTTGCCGGTGAACCATATACCAATAACTATTGCACAATTTACTACTTGCCAGTGAATGTTGTTGGATCTCCAAAGTAGGTGTATTCAGTAGGTGTTGACATCAATGACAAAACCATACCAAAATACCAAAATAGTATTGCTTTTGGTATGAGGTCAATCTGATTACTAATATCTTTGATAGGTGGCAGGGAATTTGGTATGTCTTCTGCAACCACTCCTTTGTACCTCTCTAGCAGCTCCTTGACCTCCTTAGGTCCTACCTCACTCACACGCTTCTTCGTTTCTTCCTTGGGCTTCACAATCAAAGCAAAACCTACTCCACCTTCCTCCTTTAGTGTATGTAGGAACTCTTTTCCCCCCACCATCATCACACTAGATCCTACATGTTGTGGGTCCCCTTCTACTACTGATTGTATTATGAAAGTCACACCATCCTTTTGGAAAGAGTAAGCATTCTTTTCTCCATCATGATGAGCCTTTATGTCAAATTGCCATGGTCTATCAAGCAAAAGATGGCAAGCATCCATTGGAAGGATGCCACACAAAATTTTATCCTTATACCCCCCAATACCTAACTTTACCCATGCTTGTTTATTAATGAATATGTGTTGCCCTTTGTTCAACCAACTGACCCTATATCGACAACTATGGCATGCCCTTTCCAAGTTCAACTTTTTTACTGCTTCCAAAGATACAATGTTATCAGTAGACCCCGAATCTATGACAACTTTACAAACCTTACCTTGAATCTTGTAGTTGAATCTGAACAAAGCCTTTCTTTGGGATGTCTTAGCCTTCAGTAGTTCCTTTATGAGTGTCCTCTTGATCATCAGGTTCTCTCCCATCTTTGATGTCAAATTCACTTTAGGAGATGTCACACTCCTTGCATCTTTTTAAAACCACGAGAAGTTGAGGCCTTCTCTAGATACTTG
Organism: Cryptomeria japonica; assembly: GCF_030272615.1. Taxonomy (NCBI): domain Eukaryota; kingdom Viridiplantae; phylum Streptophyta; class Pinopsida; order Cupressales; family Cupressaceae; genus Cryptomeria; species Cryptomeria japonica. The sequence goes on along the minus strand of NC_081411.1, from coordinate 383,621,208 downwards.
TAGGCTAGGTACCTTATCTGATTGCAATTTTAGAATCTCATACTGGAGAACTTGGATCCTCTCCTTGGTCCATTTGTCCCACCTCTTCCATTAGGTCTTCTCCCATAGTAGCCTCCTCTGCTACTTGAGTCCCAAATTTTCTCACCTTGGCTAGACTCACCACTAGACCTTTGGTTAGGACTTCTTCCTCCAAAATTGCCTCTGCCTCTGAAACTTCTCCCTCCTTTACCTCTATTACCCTGCTCACTTCTTCTCTTTAGTTTCTCTTCTTATCTTAAGGATAGTTGAAAATACTCATTTATTGTCTTTAGTGCCAAAATATTAATATCATCTTGGATGTTCATCCTTAGGCCATTAAAGTACCTGACCACTTTCTTTGATTCCTCTTCTTGTCTCTTTGATCTGAGACTAAGTTTATGAAACTCCCCCATATATGCATTCACATCAAGGTCTCTTTGTCTAAGGTTCTACAATTTTTTATACATATGCACTTCATAGTCAATGGGAATGAATTGTGCCTTGACTTTAGCTTTCATCCTTTCCCAGTAGGTTATCATACTTTTTCCTTCCTTAACTCTCTCCCCTTGTACATAGTTCCACCATGTAAGAGAAGACCCCTTCAACTTTGCTTTTTCCAAGTTAAATCTCTTATCTTTGGGGATTTCTTTGTACTCAAAATGACTGGTCAATGCCTCAATCCAGTCTATCACCTCTTCTACTTCTATACTTCTACTATATATAGGCAACCCATCAATAGTGTCTCTATTGATGGACCTCAAGGCATCTACAAATGCCCTCTGATCTGGAGGTGTCTCCTCTACTCGCTTAGAGGATTCCTCATCTTCTTAATCCCCTTCTTCATCAGTGTCACTTCCATTTTCCTTATCCTTAGTCTTTTTCAATTATTCAAGCTTGGACTCAAGCATCTCTTCAATCAACTTCTTCACCGTATTTTGTCAACCCCTATTTCAATCTCTTCCTCTAACATACACTAAGACCACACCACCCAAGTGATATTCAAAATCCTGCTTAGTTACCAATATGATGAGGAGGCAACAAACTAGAAGGATAACCTTGAACCACCAACCTCTAAGGCTCACAAACTCAACCAAATCCCTACTTCCAAAGATCCTTACGCAACACCAAGTCAAGCAATGGTTCAATGACAATAAACAATGCCTTGGGTGACTCAAAGGCTCCAATATGTCCACTTACAAACAACTAACAATCTCAAGTCTTGTGTGACTACACACACCCTTGCATACATGAGTGGGCTATAACTAGGCTTTAGGGGTTTGAAAGGCCCACTTGACCAATTCAATATAAAAACCCTTAGAGGGGTGTTCTCACAACACCTTAACACAAATGAAACATGATTTCATGGTTGAGACCCACCAAAACATCAATTTTGACTCACTTGCCCACAAATAGAACTGGTTGCAATTAGGCTTCCATTTGAAGGAATCGGGTGATAAGTTTTGACAACCCTGAGGACCTAGGCAAAAAAATTATATTTTCAGATACTCTTTTGGGAGTTCTCAATAATATCTCAACTTTCGGTAACAGACCAACTTGTAGATATCCCAACCTATACTGCACTAACAAACCTAATAGGGCTATTAGACCTATTTGACTGAACACCTTCCACAAACTAGTTTGGTTCTGCTAATGCATGATCATCACTGACCATGAAATGTTATGTCAACCTCCAAAGTTCTCTTCTACCATATTCAAACCTCTTTCCATTTCTCTACCACTCAATTCTCATGCACTCCACTCATCAAACTGGTCTGTCACATAGATGTGTCATACCTAGGGTTAGTTCTCAATCCACTTAGCCCTATTGTGTCCTCTTAATGGATTTTGTAACTGACATATGATATAGTGTCCTATCATCTTCTATAATGGTAGAGTGTTCAGTTAAGGATTGATAGGCCAAAAACTATTATTGCAGTCAAATCCTAGGGATTTGAGGGTTTTAGGCAACCCGGTAGAGATTTGCTTGTAGAATGGGGTAGCGATCACTTCAAGACTTCACACCAAATGAAAAGAAAAAGGTAAAACAATCTAGTTTCATGATCTATGTCATGAGCATTCTTACCAGTCCACCTGTGGTATGCAATCAACAGAAATTAGATGGTTTTCTGAGTTTCCAACAGTTCTTGATGCTTCAATTTCCTTTCCAAATCAACCAAAATAAACCTAACTTACATCTTTCAGTATTTGGGCCCCTTAAAGGTGTCACCCCAAATGAACACAACCTCCTCCAACTATTTTTAGATTGAACTAACCATTGGAGAATCACAACTTACAAAAAGTGCGAAATTATCATGACAACAAGTTGACAATATGATAACTTTTGCATTATTCAACCAACTTAGACTCCTCACTATCATAGTCTCCCAAAATGATTACATTTGATTCTAAAACATCAAAAATGGCTCAAATAGACTTGTGGTCACTTGATCCCTAAATTTGGACCATTGTGACCCTTATTGACTCAATTTGCTCTAGAAGACCCTAGATGACAATTTGACCCAAACATGGAAAAACATGTCACACTCCTAGGACATTAAATTACAAAAAGGACCCACATGGTCTTTTTACATTCATCTTATAATAATAGAAAATCATCTTGTCTCTGGCTCATTCCTTCATAGGTAAGTGCTCCTGCACCACTTCTCTAGATTTCTGGACAATTTCCTTAGATATTCCCATACTCTCTACAAAATCATCTACTTCCTTATGAACCTTCTTCTAAATTACCAGTTTCTTAAACTGTTGATGAATTTTTAAACTTTTCTCCTTGTATGTCCCGAATCTTTCCTCATTAGGATCCACTAGTTTGCTTAGCATATGTTTTGCATACAGTTCCAAATTTGTTCTTCGACCTCATAGCCCATAGGCATGATCCATATAGTATGGGCCTCTATAGATTCCATCAAACATTAATTAATATCTACCATGAAGTAGATGGTATCTTGATACTTTTCTACAATGGACTTAGGTATCCTTTCCCTATCATGCATTTCCTTTTGAAATTTCTTGAATAACCCCATAAATTTTTTCTTTGGAATTTAGAATCACTGAAATTGTACAGATGTTCCCATATTTGAAATCTTTTAGGTCTGGAAAATGCCCATTCTATTGGACCAACACCCAAAACCTCCTTCATAAAGTACAAAAATAGGCATAGAAGTAGTGTTCCAAATTTGAAAGGATTTTTCTTATTTTCTTTAATCTTCTTAACATTCTTGATAACCTCACTCTGGAGAAATTCACAGAGATCACATTTCTTGTTCTCTCTCATCATCTCATATACAGTATAAATGGCAATACTAGAAAAAAAATTCTTTGCTAAAAAATTAGATTTTGTATCCAATGACCATTGATGCAAACCTGATATCATGTTCCAGAATGTCATTGATTGTCATCGCTCACTTGCCAAATTTAGATCTAGTTGCATTGATCATAATTTCTTCACAGATTTTAGGGATGGCAGTTCTCTGGTTGCACATAACCTAATTAAGGCTTGAATTACTGACTTGGTGAGTTTATAGGGCTTATCCAACAAGAAAAATTCATCATGAACTTGGCTCAAAATATACCAAATTCATTCTTGTTCATAGAACATCAGAAATCTGATGAACTACGCAGAACCCTTACTCTCCAAATCTTGAATTTCAGGTTTCAGTACTGAGCTCTTGTCTGCTAGTTGATTGTTGTATAGATTTAGCATTTATGTGCTACCCAATTCCTTAATGGGGCAGTGTGTATATGTTGGCAAATTGGAGGAATTGATTATGTGTTGCATTAATGGAAACACCAACTATTTTGGTTGTTTACCAGTTTCTGGTAGGTTCCGGTAGAGTGGTTGGATTATGATATTGATCTAGTATGCTCTGGTATGCTTCAGTTTGTGGAATTGGTTTGGAACTATCATTCATGCTATTTGATGTGTATCATGATCAGTTGGTTTGGGATTTGATGCCTTGGGAGCTATCATTTGTTCTAGTAATCCATTTGGTCACTGGTAAGGGTTTTACCGATAGATCTTTGTTGAAGATATTTTGATGCACTTGATAAGTGGTGTTGGTGCGGCTTCTAGATGGCTTTCAGGATGCTATTGGTTATCTTGTTCATGTTTTTGTTGATCGGTGGTGTTGCATTTCAGACCATACCTAATGCTATCTTATTCTCCTATGTTATTGACTAGTTTATGTAACGTGTTGGTGGATGATCCCAATGCATTTTTGATTGGATCTATTGATTGGATTATGTTGTTTTAGGCTTAGGCTGACTTGGTTGATCATTGGATTATGGGTTTATGTTATGAATTTATTATATTATCTTTTAGGTGGCCGACCTAATTTTTTAGGTCTCAGGTTGGTATAAATATGATGTAAGATCTATTTGTAGATCGTGGGTTTTTGGGAGTGTAGCGTCGTAAATTGTACGCACTTGCTAGGGTGGTACAATTTCACACCTAGTTTAGCACCCGCCTTAGTGCATTTTACATTTTGCATTGCATTTCTCCTTAAGCACTTAATTAATCAAATTAATTAGGTCTAAGGTCCTATTTCATCATTCCCTACATCATAAAATTGGGCCCTTTTCACTAAAGCGCGCCCTTCGCATTTTATTCCTCCAATACACCACTTAATCAAAAACCCTAATTAAGTCCTATTTCGAACTTGGGGGCTTGGTTTCGGGGTCAAAACATCTCAAAATCACCTGTAACTTTGGGATTCTCTCTAAAATCATCATATCCGACGGCCCTGAAAATTTGGTGAAAAGTTGTCGGGACTATGGCGCCCGGAGTGCAACATGGTCTTGGAGATTTTTCCCAAAATTTTAGGAGCGCAATCCAATCATAAAATAAAGCTTAACCCCAAGAAATTGGCGGGATATTCAATCTCTAGGTCGGCCAAAATACGAATTTACGACCTAGGGTTTCATACATAAAAGCTCTCTTTCCTCATTTGAAGTGATCCAATTTTTGTTTCCAGGAACTTCATATGCAGCGAAAGAGCAGATCTTTGAAGACTTCAACATCTTACAACATCTTTCTATCAAGCATCTATCAAATTCATTCATCCACTTAGGGCTTGGAAGACATTGAAGAACAATAGGAGATTACCGACTGAAGATTGGCTTGTACTCCTCCATTGAGGGTTGGGTATGATTTCATGTTGTTTTCATGTCTTTACATAAGCTTTAATACATCATTTATTCATGCTTTAGATCACATTGCATCTTGATTTAGAGCATTTACACTATCATTTACAAGCAATTAGGGTTTACTTTTTAGGTTTCTCTAGTTTGCTTTCTTGCATTTTAGGACCTTGCACACACACTAGGTCTGCACACACAATACATTTTACAAAACAACTTGGCTATTCGTGGAGGTGGAAATCACCGAAGCGGGGGTTTGACTAAGGAAAAACCCTATATAGCCACCCATACACCCCTTTTCAGATATCATTGCAGGTTATGGGATTCGGACGACGCCGCGAGATACAGATCCGGAGAGAGAAGATCGAGATAGCACTCTGTATCAAATTGCAGAGCAGAAGACTAGGACAGGAGCGCTGGGCACCCTGGTCCTGCCAGGACAGGGGTGCTGGGCGCCTTGGTCCCTGGGACAGAGGCGCTGGGTGCCCTGGTCCTCCGGACAGATAGCTTTCAGACAGCTTCCCGACAGTGTTTTAGAGTGCAGAACCGCAGTTTCCGGTGCAGTTTTCAGGATAGTGGCGCCCGCGCCCCCGTCCTAAACATTTTCAGTCTGATTTTGACTCTGGGTACACATCTGCATTCTTATTTCATCCTTGTATTTACAGTTGTTCATTGTTTAATCTCAATTCTGCAATCTTGTTATTAGTTCATACTTGCATTTTGGGATTAGGGTTTGAACTTGCATTACTTGATCTTACAATTTCAACAAGGGAATAGAAATCCTAATAGATATCCCATGGCTCTCTCTTTCACTAAAAGAAGTAGCCAATTGTGCGATATCTCTAGGCTCTTTCGTATTCCGTAATGTGTGTCAAAAGGTAGGATTAGGGCATGATTAACCTAGTCTCGCTTTTTCCCCTACACATTTTGGTGAACCCGACGTGAATCTATCATTTCTTCCTCTTGAATTACATTTGTTAGATCTAGATCTAGATTTAGTGTGTTTTCATTTCATTTTCATTAAAGAGAAAAAAAAAAAAGTGTGTTTCTTTGCATTGTGTGTTTAAATTTTATGCAATCTTTTCAAAATGTCAGATTTTTATTTGCAAAATGTTCATGCTTTTGATGATTATTATGAGTATAGAAAAGATGAATTAGATGAAGCTTTAGATGAGTTTTTAAACCCTAAAGATGCCAAACCTTCATTTTACCAAAAACTCATAAACCTTGTTACTATGCCATTTAGGTGTGATGAGAAAGATAAGTCAAATGATTCCTCTCAAGGATACATTCCTATCAACTCTTCCCCTGAATCTAGTAACATGGTTGTTTTCAATAATCCCCTCTATGAGGAGATGTCTCCTTTTGAATCAAAAGACAAACCTTTTAACCGATATGATCATGCTTTGTTGGATGATGCTCTTGATGACTTTGTGGCTTTATCGAAATCTTTAAACAAGAACAAGGCCTCTAAATTGGTTAACATGATAAACTTGAATGGACATAATAAGCCTCTCTTTGAAGTCCAAGGTGCTTATCCTTCTCCCACCTTTCAAGTTCTTAAATCACCTCTCCTTACTGTCCAAGGAAGGTATGATCATGATTCCTTTCGTACCCCGAATAAACCAATCATCACCGTGCAAGGAAGAAAAACTGTAAGTCCTTACAGTTATGCTAAACAAATAACTAGAGAGAGTTATCATGCGGTTGCCCGTACTTATCATACTAGAAATAATAGGCAACCTAATCCTCCTCTTGTTATTCCAGTTTCCCTTCCTAATCCTCAACCAATTCTTCCTCAAGCTCCCCGTATTTCGCAAGTTATGGGTAAGGAATATGATCTCATAGAACAACTTAAAGCTACCCCTGCTAAGATATCCCTTTGGGATTTGATTCAAACTTCTTCCACTTATCATGGAATGTTACAAGATGCCTTGAAAGATTTGAATGTTCCTCCACCGAATACATCTAGTAATATAGCATCTTTTGTTAACTCTGTGATGAATCCTAAAGCTCAAATTGTGTTTACCCAAGATGAGTTGCCTACTAGTGAAATTCAACAACAATATGATCCCTTGATGATTGTGGTTATCATGAAAGACACTGCTATAAGACGAACACTAGTAGATAATGGCTCTGGCCTTAATGTGTGTAGCATTAATTTATTGCATAAGATGAATGTGGATACGTCTCTTATTGAGCCTGACTCTCGTCCCATTCGTGGCTTTGACAATGTGGCTAAGACTTCATTAGGTATCATCACCTTACCTCTCACAGTGGGAGCTGTTACTTTGCCTACTCCTATCCATGTTATGCCGGGAAATTTAACATATAACTTGTTATTAGGGAGGCCTTGGATTCACAGCATGCAAGCTGTCCCCTCTACATTGCATAGACAAGTTAAATTCATTTATAACAATAAGACATACACTTTGATGGGTGATACTAATTTTCAAGCTTGTCTACAAACATCTACTTCCAAAGGGAGTTCTTCTAAGCCATCCTCATCTAGTGATGACTCTTTAAACAAGAAACCTATCGATGAATCCTTGCTCTCCGATGAGCGGAATTCTTTGGATGAGTCTGGAGCTCCTGGAGAGGATCCTTCTCGACTTGAAACTACACATAAAAAGGATTTTGATCCTGAGAAGGTTCTCGCAGAGGATGATTGGGGATCTCTTGATTTTAACCCTACCTTTGTAGGTGAATATAAGGTTCCTTCTAGAGAAATTAAAATTGAAAAGAAGGAAGAAGCTAAAAATCATAAAGTTGAAAAGAAAGAAGAAGCTAAAAATCAATCAACCTTACCTGAATCTATGAGTAATAATTTTGTGGCCGCTTCTCAAACTTCTTCTCCTCACATCTATAATTATGAAGAGTTTGATTCTTTGTCTTATGAAAAACCACCTTCTCTTCCTGAAATGGTTGATCGTTATGGTCGTGGTTTTCGCATTTTTGCTAAGCATGGGTATCATGGAAAAGGTTGTGGTGCTCATGAACAAGGGATAAGAGTTCCTCTAGAGACTAATTTTCACAATTATGCCTTTGGACTTGGCTATAATCCCTGCAGACATACTAAAGCTTCTAAAAGACCATGCATTAGTGTTAATGCTATTTCTACATCTCTATCAATGCAGCACCCTGAGTATATTGATGGGGATCCTTCGGGTGACTGTGCTTTGGATATCTTCCCTACCGATGATGCTTTAGCTGAGTTCTTGGGAGCCTATGACACTCTTCCTCGTTATCATCACAATAGGGGACTCCCTTATTGTTTGAACACCGAAGCCTATTTTGGAAAATAGATTGATAATGATGAGATTGTGAAAGAATTCCCTCAGTTAAAGGACACTCCTCAACAAAGTAATCTTCTCATAAGTGATACCACTGATGTTAAGATAGACCTTTGCAATAAAGAGAAATTTATTAAAATTGGAAAATGTTTGGATGAAGAGGAACAGAAACAATATGAAGAACTATTGCATGAATTCCCTGAGATCTTTGCTTGGACATATTCTGACATGCCTGGTATAGATCCTAAGATTGTTACTCATAATATTGTCTTAGTTCCTGATGCTAAGCCTGTGAAACAAAAAATTCAAAAAATGAATCCTAAGGTGGCTCTGCTTGTTAAGGCTGAGATTGAAAAATTATTGGAGGCTGGATTTATCCGCCCTATTGACTATTCCCCATGGATTTCAAATATTGTCGCTGTGGCTAAACCAAATAACAAAATAAGAATGTGTACTGACTTTCGAGATTTGAATAAAGCTTCCTTGAAAGATGATTTCCCTCTTCCAAACATTGACATGATAGTTGATTCTACGGTAGGACATGCCTTGTTATCCTTCATGGATGGTTTTTCAGGTTACAATCAAATTTTTATTAACCCTCAAGATCAATTCAAAACTACTTTCACCACTCCTTGGGGTACGTTTTGTTGGATAATGATGCCTTTTGGACTTAAAAACGCCGGTGCGACTTATCAACCAGCGATGACCCTTATCTTTCATGATTATATGCATAACATTTTAGAGGATTATGTTGATGATATTTTGGCCAAATCCTTTCTTTGCATGGATCATGTTAAAGTCCTTCATCAAATCTTTGAAAGAATTCGTAAATATCACATGCGCTTGAATCCCCGAAAATGCATTTTTGGTGTGGATAGTGGAAAACTATTAGGGTTCATAGTTTCGCATCGTGGGATTGAGGTGGATACTAAGAAAATAGATGCTATTGTCAACATGCCACCTCCTAGAAATGTGTCTCAACTTAAAAGCTTACAAGGAAAGATTCAAGCTATTCGTAGGTTTGTGTCTCAGCTTGCGGATCGTGCCTTTCCTTTTACTCAACTTCTTAAAAAGGATATCACTTTTCAATGGAATGAGGATTGTCAGCAAGCATTTGAAGATTTAAAAGTGTATTTGGCTAGTCCTCCTATTCTTCAACCTGCCGAACCTTCTAAACCCTTCCTTCTGTATACAGCTACCTCCTCTCATGCTCTCGCAGCATTGTTGGCACAACATGATAAAGATGGTAAGGAATGTCCGGTTTATTACATAAGTCGTACCTTACTCAATTATGAGACCCGATATTCTGCGATAGAAAGACAATGCTTGGCCTTGGTGTTTGCGACTCAGAAATTGAGACATTATCTTTTAAATTCAAAAGTCCATGTCATGGTAAAGTTTGATCCTTTGAAGCATCTTTTCTCTAAAACTGATTTATTAGGACGTCTAGCTAAGTGGGTTATGATGTTAACTGAATTTGACCTTAAATTTGTTTCACAAAGAGCAATTAAAGGGCAAGCGTTGACCGATCACTTAGTTGAGGCCCCTTCACCTTTCTCCTTCCCTAACCCTGAGTCTTTTCCTGATGACTTCATTCTTTCTATAGAGAAAGATGAAACTTGGGAGTTATACTTTGATGGCTCTAAGTGTCGTACGGGATCGGGGGCAGGGGTTGTTCTGATTTCTCCTACAAAGAAGTCCATTCCTTTATCATATCGTCTAAATTTCCTGTGTACCAATAACATTGCTGAGTATGAGGCTCTTATAGTGGGAATAAAAGCAGCCTTAGCTCTGAATATAAAACACATACATATCTATGGAGATTCGCAATTGATTATAAGATAGGTAACAGGAATATATCAAGCAAAACAAGACAAATTATCACAATATAAAGACCTTGTTGTCTCTTTATTACAAAATTTTGATTCTTATACTATGGAACCCGTTCCTCGAAAAGATAATCGACATGCGGATGCAATGGCATGTGTGGCTTCTCTGGTACCTTTAGAGGACCCTGTGGTCGATCTTAAATTCGTTATTCACAAGCTTATTTCTCCAGCTATTGTAGATGATTCTAGCCTAGTAACATGTTGTGACTTTGTAGACTCAGACGAATGGTACTCGCATATCGTAAGATATTTGACTGATGGTACCTTTCCTGATTCCGCTAATAGGAACACTAGGGCTAGAATCCACAAGCTGTCTATTAGGTATATCATTCTTTCTAATTTCCTATACCGAAGGGGTTATGATGGTCTTCTCCTTCGTTGTCTTAACAAGTCAGAAATCCCTGTTGCTCTTGAAGAGGCACATTCAGGTGCTTGTGGGGGGCATTTTGGGGGCAAATCCTTGGTTCATAGATTGCTTCGTATGGGATACTATTGGCAAACTATGCAGAAGGATTCCTTTTCATTTGTTAAAAAATGTCATCAATGTCAACAACACAATAATCTGATTCATGCTCCTGCCCAAGAACTCCGTTCTCAAGTAGCTTCTTGGCCTTTCTCCGCATGGGGTTTGGATCTTATTGGAAAAATCTCTCCTCCTTCATCTCAAGGACACACCTTCATTATAACCACAACAGATTACTTTACAAAGTGGGTAGAAGCTATTCCCCTTCGCTCTACTACTGCTGAAGTGATTTGTCAATTTCTTCTAGAAAACATTATTTCTCGATTCGGGATACCTTCCACTATAATCTCAGATAATGGGACATCATTTAAGAACAAGGACGTGAAGAAATTCCTTGAGAAGTATCATATCAAACATCGATTTTCTACACCATACTATCCTCAATCAAATGGCCAAGCCGAATCATCCAATAAGATAATTGAACAAATTCTTCGCAAAACCGTGAATAAGCATGGTAAGGATTGGAGTAACCAGCTGATCTATGCTCTTTGGGCCTACCGAATGAGTGTATGAATTGCTACGGGAACTACTCCTTATAATCTTGTTTATGGTGCTGATGCTATTATGCCCTTAGAATTAGAGATTCCATCACTTAGGGTTTCTCTCAAAGGTATAGTAGATGATGACTCTTATAGAGAACAATGACTTCAACAGCTTGAGATGCTTGATGAATAGCGCATAAACGCTCTTGAGCATATTCAAGCGTATCACAAAACTCTACAATGAAGCTATAATGATAAGGTCATTCAACATTCCTTCTCAGTAGGCGACTTAGTCCTTTATGAGAATCAGCGCAATGTGAATGCCTTACCTGCAGAAAAGGGAAAATTTAGTCCTAATTGGCTTGGACCATATATCGTTATTGAGGATTATGGATCAGGTGCTTACAAAATAGCAGATGTAGACGGTATGCCTCTTAAAGAACCTATTAATGCTATGCACTTGCATAGATATTATGCTTAATTCTTCATTTTTCATCTATCTTCTTTTTCAATTCTTCAACATTGGATAATATGTTAGTATCTCTTAATTAAAGCAAAATAGAATTAAATGTTATGTTGTTTAATCTATATTGCTTCGTTCCTGACAAGCGTGTCTTCTTACTTTATAGTTTGTCTTGAATTCATTCATGTAAATTGTAAAAGATTTACATTCCTATTATGCTAGCATATTATACAGTGTCTTTATGTGTTAAGTAGAATCGTATCATGTTGTGTTTAAATTTAGAATTAAATCACATTAGTTATATGATTCTTAGACTTAATGCATATGTCTTCCTTATCATCAATGTAGTACTTGATTAAATATTTAATTAAGTCACACATGTATCAATTTAATCATGGAGCATTGAGAAATCAATCACATGGAAATTAAATTCTGAACATACATGTACATTTACCAAATGAATTAGATTTAATCAAAACAAAATATACATTGTTTTAAGCATTAAAGATAACACATTTGAGACAAAGAGAAGCATGTATATATATATATATGTGGATCGTATACAAAAACAGGTCACTGTATATCCAAAATGTGACCTCTCTTTTACATCATAAAATCATCTCCTATCCCTAGGGCTAGTGGCTGGAGAGTGTCGACTGGACGCTCCCTCCTGATCTGGCTGTGAAGGTGGACCCATGGGTGTGTAGCGCGATACAAACTGTGAGTGACTCCGAGAGGAACTCCTACGATCCCTATCCATAAGGATCGTGCGATAGGTGGTAGCCTCGGCCTGAGCTACTGCTAGATCTCGCCGCGCCTGCTGGAGGTCCTCTGATAGGACTCTCTCTCTCTGCAGCGCCCGCTGGACGTCCTCTGATAGGACTCTCTCTCTCTCCCTCCATATATCTACCTGTACTCGGAATGGGGAAAACAAGTCCTCATACTGACCCGCATTCCCCTGAGGCCTATAGGCAATCTGTGAGGAACTGGGGATCTGTGCTATCATGGAAATGTCTGTCATTGCCTGCTGAATCAGGGAGCGCCACTCCTGCACATTAGCTGTGGCAGTAGAACAGATTTTTTGTTAGTACCATTCTATATCATCAAAACATTAATCAATCAATATAAAAATACTATACCTGGATCTCCCTCACGCCAGTAGGGATCATGATATGGTACCATCTGTGCCTGGGCACCGCTAGGCTCCCCTCGCTCGAATAATCTGTGCACGATGGGTGTAGGCTGGATGGTACTAGGAACAGGTCTCTGTATCACCTCATGTTCCCCCTGTTGGGGAATAAGAGGTGGATCTAGAGCTATGGTATTGTCTCCTGAATGGTGGGGAGCTGCATCTGATTCCTCCTCATCATCTCTATCCTCCTCCTCGTCATCCTCATCCGCATCATCACCTGCATCTCCCTCATCCTCCTCTCTATCTATATCCTCCTCCTCCTCCTCCTCGGCACTGGACTGATCGCCTGTAGGTGGATCAGGATCTCCCACCTCCTCATGATCCTCTCCCTCCTCTGGCTCCTCTGACCTGGATCCCTGGTCTTCGTCTTGGTCTCCATGTCTCCATGGGCCTGGATAGCTTGTCGGATGATCTGGTGAAAAGATAGGACCTGGATATGATCTCATAAACCATGAGACGTACCTGCGCTGTGCTCCAGGCTCTGCAGAGTAGTCAGTGACTACATCCTAATCAGATCCCTCTAAGTCTATAGTCTCAATGTCATCTACCATCGGTCTCGCTACTGCTCTAGGTCTGGGAAGGACCCGTGAGTGTCGAGTATAGATGGGCACATCGGTTGGAACACACTGCTCTAGCCCGAACTACCTCCATACTCGGTCAAAGTAGAAAGGGACTATGATGTGTGCATATCGTCCTCGCAGTAGGTGGTTCCTCTGTAGGCATGCTAACTATCTCTCCATACCATCCCATCTGTGCATCTGTAGGTAAGGTCTCCACACTATCACCTTGGCTGTCAGTCTGTCAAAAATCACTCTCCAATATAACAAATCTCCAAATCTCCACTCGCTGGTAAGTGGATAAGTGAACACCCTAGGTCGCTCGCTCGCTGTACTCAGCGGAAAGCCGACGGGCCTGGTGCATGTGAAGTGCTCTAAAATCCACACCTGCAGAAGTGTGCATGTCATCAAACTGAACCCCTGTCCGAATACATACTCCTCAAGGTCATGATAGAGATGCGCAAGCATACTCCGACCCCAAGCATACACTCTCCTGTATCTCTCCATCGCTCTGATACACCATGTGAGACCCCCATGCATGTGTGTCCCTCGCCCATTAGGGCAGACGGCTAGTACTATGATGGCTATCATAAGGCGTCTCAGAAGGGGTACCTCCCCTGTAGGATGTAAGAGCCAGTTGACCATGATGCGACCTCTCGTCTCACTCGGCATGACTCTCCCTATGCAATACACCTGCTCTCTCTGATGATCCTCTACTGATCGATCGGTCACGTATGTAACTGTCACTCCTCTGATAGGAAGATGAAGTATACAGTATACATCCTCGAGTGTGACCGTCAGCTCTCCTACTGGAAGGTGAAAAGTGCATGTGTCAGGATCCCATCACTCCATCAAGGCCATCAGCATCGCAGGATGAAATCGAATGGCCGGCATGAGAATCACAGACCACAATCCCACAATCGATAGTGTGTCTCTCTCTGACTGAGTCAGCCGCGGAATCTGATCTCGCAAAGTGCGAAGAATATGTCCCGCTGTATGCTCTCTCATGTACGGGAGACCCTGCAACATCAAAACATGACTGTAATCAGTACTCGATCATCAAAAATGCTAATGCAAACTGTCGTACATTGTATGCTAGCCTTGTAACCCCTTGCCAGGCCCTGATTGGGGACCATGGCACCCTGTCAGGGACCATGGCACCCTGTCAGGGACCATGGCACCCTGAGGGGACCATGGCGCCCTGTCAGGGACCATGGCGCCCTGAAGGGACCATGGTGCCCCTGTCAGGGACCATGGCACCCTGGGGGGACCAGGGCGCCCCACAGGGACCATGGCGCCCTGGGTGGGCCCCGGTCAGCCTTCAAGGCCCGCATACGATCACAAAAAAGTCAAAATGTGAAAGAATCAAAAGTCAAACGTTCAGTCAACTCACCTCGTCTAGTGGCTCATCGTCGATCACGGCCTGGCGCAGGATCTCGATCCTCATGGGATGCTCCGGTCGTCATGAAGGCATGATGATGTCTATGTGGGCTCCGCTGCACTGAATAGTATTCTGAAATCAACAAAGTGACGAATACAAGTGTCACTTTCGAGGTATATACTCTCGTTTGCTTATTCTTACTTTTTGAAACCCTAATTCTCCTCTGTCATTCATTTTATCATAACTTGAGTTTGGGAGATGTGATTTTCGAACCGTTTGTTGCGTTGGAATCGTATTTTCCTTCCCCTACTCTCGGGATGTTCCAAAAAGTGCTCTGATGAAGCCTATTTAGTGAACACCCCTCATCAATACTCTCTTACACAATTTGTCGCAAGTAAACATGCTACCCTATTTCACCTCCCTAATAAGCAAGACGAAACAGGGGGGGGCATATAGCTACTCACAGATTTCATCACTTTCCCTAGTAAGCAATAGGTGATTTTGTGATCTAACGTGTGTTTTGTAGGGTGCGGTTCCTAACTATGTACTGCAGATACCGCTGGGGGCTTCATCTGACAACTTATGGATATATCCTTTTTCAAATAATGTTTACTTTTCTGTACTTTAGCTTCCATATGCACGTAGTACTCATATGACTGCTAAAGTGGGGGCTAAATGTAGCGTCGTAAATTGTACGCACTTGCTAGGGTGGTACAATTTCACACCTAGTTTAGCACCCGCCTTAGTGCATTTTACATTCTGCATTGCATTTCTCCTTAAGCACTTAATTAATCAAATTAATTAGGTCTAAGGTCCTATTTCATCATTCCCTACATCATAAAATTGGGCCCTTTTCACTAAAGCGCGCCCTTCGCATTTTATTCCTCCAATACACCACTTAATCAAAAACCCTAATTAAGTCCTATTTCGAACTTGGGGGCTTGGTTTCGGGGTCAAAACATCTCAAAATCACCTATAACTTCGAGATTCTCTCTAAAATCATCATATCCGACGGCCCTGAAAATTTGGTGAAAAGTTGTCGGGACCATGGCGCCCGGAGTGCAACATGGTCCCAGACATTTTTCCCAAAATTTTAGGAGTGCGATCCAATCATAAAATAAAGCTTAACCCCAAGAAATTGGCAGGATATTCAATCTCTAGGTCGGCCAAAATACGAATTTACGACCTAGGGTTTCATACATAAAAGCTCTCTTTCCTCATTTGAAGTGATCCGATTTTTGTTTCCAGGAACTTCATATGCAGCGAAAGAGCAGATCTTTGAAGACTTCAACATCTTACAACATCTTTCTATCAAGCATCTATCAAATTCATTCATCCACTTAGGGCTTGGAAGACATTGAAGAACAATAGGAGATTACCGACTGAAGATTGGCTTGTACTCCTCCCTTGAGGGTTGGGTATGATTTCATGTTGTTTTCATGTCTTTACATAAGCTTTAATACATCATTTATTCGTGCTTTAGATCACATTGCATCTTGATTTAGAGCATTTACACTATCATTTACAAGCAATTAGGGTTTACTTTTTAGGTTGCTCTAGTTTGCTTTCTTGCATTTTAGGACCTTGCACACACACTAGGTCTGCACACACAATACGTTTTACAAAACAACTTGGCTATTCGTGGAGGTGGAAATCACCGAAGCGGGGGTTTGACTAAGGCAAAACCCTATATAGCCGCCCATACACCCCTTTTCAGATATCATTGCAGGTTTCGGGATTCGGACGACGCCGCGAGATACAGATCCGGAGAGAGAAGATCGAGACAGCACTCTGTATCAAATTGTAGAGCAGAAGACTGGGACAGGAGCACTGGGTGCCTTGGTCCTACCAGGACAGGGGCGCTGGGCGCCCTGGTCCCTGGGACAGAGGTGCTGGGCACCCTGGTCCTCTGGACAGACAGCTTTCAGACAGCTTCCCGACAGTGTTTCAGAGTGCAGAATCGCAGTTTCCAGTGCAGTTTTCAGGATAGTGGCGCCCGCGCCCCCATCCTGAACATTTTCAGTCTGATTTTGACTCCGGGTACACATCTGCATTCTTATTTCATCCTTGTATTTACAGTTGTTCATTGTTTAATCTCAATTCTGCAATCTTGTTATTAGTCCATACTTGCATTTTGGGATTAGGGTTTGAACTTGCATTACTTGATCTTACAATTTCAACAAGGGAATAGAAATCCTAATAGATATCCCATGGCTCTCTCTTTCACAAAAAGAAGTAGCCAATTGTGCGATATCTCTAGGCTCTTTCATATTCTGTAATGTGTGTCAAAAGGTAGGATTAGGGCATGATTAACCTAGTCTCGCTTTTTCCCCTACACAAGGAGATAGGATTATCTATGTGTGAGTATGGTTGTAATCATATGCAAAGGTTTTGGTTGATCATAGGTGACCGAATTGGGTTGGTGGAAGAGGTTTAAGACCTTTGGTACTAAGCTTAACTGGAACTATATTCAGGCATAGGAGATTTTATATTTGTAGTTCACTCTTCTTTCTGGATTGTAGTCTGGATTTATTTTATAGTCAGTGAGGCTCCTTTTTTAATGAGCAGTGCACTCTAGGCTATTGGCCTTCGTGCATGTGTAGGCCCCTCTTTTTGTAATCACATACTGACTGCAAAAGTATTATTTGATTGTGGGTAGGATTCCCAGTATGGTTTTTCCCTTTACCAGGTTTTCCATGTACAAATTTGTTCGCAATTTGGATTTGATTATGTGTTGCATTGATGTTTTGGCATTGATGGCAACACTAGTTATTTTGGTTGTTTACCACTTTCTGATTGGTTCCAGTAGAGTGGTTGATTATTATATTGATCCGGTAGGATCCAGTATGCTTTGGTTTGTGGAATTGGTTTGGAGCTGTCATTCATGCTTTTCAGATGTGTATCATGATTAGTTGGTTCGGGATTTGATGACTCGGGAGCTATCATTTATTCTAGTAAGACTTTTGGTCACCGATAAGGGTTTTACCGGTAGAGTTTTGTTGAAGATATTTTGATGTACATGATAAGTGGTGTTGGTAAGGATTCTAGATGGCTTTTAGGATTCTGTTAGTTATACTGTTTGTGTTTCAGTTCATCCATCGTGTTGGATTTGGTTTATGGTGACCTATTTTGGGTTCGATGTTATCTAGGTTATGGACCAGTTTCTGTAACATGTTGGAGGATGTTCATGATGTGTTACTAATGGGATTTAATGATTGGTTTATAGTATTTTCAGCCTAAGCCAACTTGGTTGATCATTGGATTATGGGTTTATGTTATGAATTTATTGTATTATCTTTTAGGTGGCCGACCTAATTTTTTAGGTCTCGGGTTGGTATAAATATGATGTAAGATCTCTTTGTAGATAATGGGCATATAAAGGTCAAGGATATAGGTTTATCTATGTGCGAATAATGTTGTAATCATATGTAGATGATTTGGTTGATCATAGGTGATTGAATTGGGTTTGTAATAGAGCTTTAAGGCCTCTGGTATTGAGCTTAACTGGAATTGTACTCAGGTATAGGAGATGTTATACTTGCAGTTCACTCTTTTTTCCCGATTGTAGTTTGATGTCTATGTAGTCAATGAGGCTCATTTTTATGATGAGAAGTGTGCTCTAGGTTGTTGGCCTTCCTGCATGTGCAGGCCCCTCATATTGTAATCACATACTTGCTGCAGAAGTATTATCTGACTATGGGTAGGCTTCCCATCGTGGGTTTTCCCTTTACTAGTTTTTCCATGTACAAATCTTGGTGTCAAGTGTTATGGATGGATGGTAACTGTTATGTGATTTATTTTTATGTTTAAATGCTTTATCAGTCATTTCGGTATTTTTTGTATGCATTCCGATATTAAGTTTATGTGTTCCTATAATAAGGATTTCAATACTTAAAGTTATTTAATCTAGTGACAATTGATTCACCCTCTGTCAGTTGTCGTCTGGTTTTTTGAATTTTCTAACAATTAGTATCAAAGCTTGATCCTCTTTGTAGAATCTTAACCACTTGAGGAAGATCCTATGGAATCTAGCAGTTCAAGTTCTCTAGCTATTTTTTGGAGCAAAATTCCTAGGCTTGATGGAACAAATTACAGGGTATGGAAGATTCATATGGAGACTCAACTGAGATGTCTTGGAAAGGTGATTTGGGAGATCACTGAGAATGGTGTTACATAATTTAATCCAGCATATGGTAATCCTCCTCCATATAGTCTGGGTAAAGAGCTCGAGAATGATTGTAGAGCTAGAGAAGCCCTTTTGTGTGCACTTTCTAGTCAACAAATTATGGGACTAACTGGCAAATCAAATGCAAAGGCTATATAGGACAAATTGGAGACTCAAAATGAAGGTAACCCTACTATTAAAATTTCTAAACTTGATGGTTATTTGGTAAGGTATGAATATATGAAGATGGAATAAGATGAAAGGATTACTTCTTTTATGGAAAGAGTTAATGAGATTGTTTTGGGAATTCAATGTTGTGGTGGATCTCTGAGTGAAGATGAAATAGTTGCTAAAGTACTAAGAGCTTTGCCACTAGCTTATAAGATGAAGGCTACTGCAATTAATGAGCTTATAACAATGGAAAACACATTTGTTAATAGGGATACCTTGGTTGGGAAATTATCTTCTTTTGAGCTTGAGGAATTTGGACCTTCTGGAACTGTTAAATCTAAACCTACTTTTCATGCATCTACGTCATCTACCAACAATAGTGATTGGAAATATTTATATGCAAAGGAACTAGAGGATATGAAGAAAGAAGATGAAGAGTTTGAGCAACTTGAATCCTTATTTGCTAGAAGAGTACCTTAATGACCGATAGGAAGTAAGTATGAAGAAAAATCACCTTTTAAATGCTTTGCATGTAATAAGATTGGTCATTTTGCATATAGATGTCTTGAAACGAATGCAAGATTTGAAGAAAGAGCTACAAGATCTTTTAGGCCTAACCATGATTATCAGAACAAGCATAAGTACAAGAAAAACAAAGACAAATCATGCTACTATGCAGATGATGAAGGTGTGATTGATTCTGATGATGAACCAACACAAGATTCAGCTAGTGGACCCAACAATGGAAAGTAATGGGTATCTTTTACTATCAAGGAAGATGATCTGATACCTAAAGAGAAGTTCCTTTCTGCTAAAATTCAAGACAAGGATGAATCAGTAATTGATAGTGGATGTTCACATCATATGACTGAAAATAAAAGGAAGTTCTTATCTATGCAAGAATTGATCGTGCTCTGGATAGATTTGGAGATGACAAAGCATGTATGATCAAGGGGAAAGGAACAATATCATTAGATGGTAAGCATTACACTAATAATGTTTATTATGTTGAAGGTGTAAGGCATAATATTTTGATTTTAGGACAATTAGTGGATAAGGGATTTCAGTTATAGTTCAAGGATGGAAAATTCAAGGTTATCAATAGATCTGGTTCAGAAATTGCAACCGGTACACAGACTAAAGGTAATATCTTTCGTTTGAACCCCAGTGAGAAGACATGTTTGATTGCACAAATTGATGAGAGTTGGCTAGGGTATAAGAGGTCGTGTCATGTGAATTTTGATTACATTGTGAAGATCAATTCTACTAAGGCAGTTAGAGATATACCTAAGATTATAAATCCCTATAAGCTAGTATGTATGGAATGTCAAATGGGAAAGAAAGTCAGGATTTTTTTTAGAGTATACAAGATAAATCTAATGATGTTCTTGATCTTATTCATATTGATTTGTGTGGTCCTTCTAGAATCAAAAGCTTTCAAGGTGATAGATATTTCATGCCAATCATTGATTATTATTCTAGAATGATGTGGGTTACTTTTCTAAGGGAGAAGTCTAAAGAATTTGTAAAGTTTAAAATCTTTAAAGCTAAAAGACAAAGACAATATTGAATATTAAATGCTTAAGGTCAGATTATGGTGGAGAATTCACATCTGGTGAATTTAACAGTTATTGTGAGAAGAATGGGATAAGGAGATAGTTGTCTGCACCTCACAAACCTTAGCAGAATGAACTTGTGGAAATGAAGAACAAAACTATCTTGGATGTAGCTTGAACCATGATGATGGAAGCTAATCTGCCTCATATATACCAAAAAGAAGTTGTAAGTATGATGGTTTACACATTCAACAAAGTTCATATCAAAGGAGATACCAGTAAGACACCTTATGAGTTATGGTTTGGTCATACACCGATAGTTAAGTATTTCAGAATCTTTGGTAGTAAATGCTATATCAAAAGAGATGATTCCATTAGAAAGTTTGATCCTAGATGTGATGAAGGAATATTTCTTAGTTATTGTAATGAAAGAAAAACATATAGATGTTATAATAAAAGATTGCAGAGAATTGTGGAGAGCACAAATGTCAAAGTGGATGAGCAGAACAAAAGTCAAATCAGAACTTATGAGAGAGAACCGATAATGGAAATGATCATAACTAAACTGGTAGCACCTATACTAGAATAGAATGTTGAACTAGTTACTCTAGAAGTATCAAAAAATTCATAGTAACTGAAGATCAAGATAGATGAACAGAAAATTAAAAGACTTCTAGGTATGTAAGGTTGAATCATTCTAAAGATCAGATCATTGGAGACAAAAGTAAAGGAGTGATGACATGAAGAAGGTTGGCAGTTGATGAGGTATGATTTATTTCTCAAGTTGAACTGGCATCAGTAATTGAAGCTTGTAAAGATGAATATTGGATGAAAGCTATGGAAGAAGAATTAGATTAGATAGAAAAGAATAACACATGGACTTTACTACCCTAACCTATAAATAAGAATGTTATTGGAACTAAATGGGTTTTTAGGAAAAAATTGAATGAGGATGGACAAGTTGTGAGGAATAAAGCTAGATTGGTTTGTAAAGGATATTATCAGAAGGAAGGAATTGATTATGGTGAAACCTTTGCACCAGTAGCTAGGATTGAAGCTGTGAGATTATTTCTTGCTTATTTTGCTCATAAGAATTAAAAGCTTTATCAAATAGATGTTAAGTGTGCATTTCTGAGTGGAGATCTTGAAGAGGAAGTTTATATTGAGAAACCTAGTGTATTTTCACTTTCAAATGATAAAAACACGGTTTGTAGGTTAAGGAAAGCTTTATATGGATTGAAACAAGCCCCTAGAGCTTGGTATACAAGACTAGATAAATATCTTTTGAAGCTTGATTTCATTAAAGGTAATGCCAACAGTAATTTATATTAAAAGATCATTGATGATGACATATTGATTATTGAGGTCTTTGTTGATGATATCATTTTTGGAGGTGGAGACAAGTTGTGTATAGAATTCTCTAACAATCTGAAGAATGAATTTGAGATATATATGATTGGAGAGATGATATCTTTCTTAGGTTTGCAGATTAATCAAACTGATAAAGGTATTTTCATCTATCAAACTAAGTATGCTAGAGAGTTGTTGAAGAAATTTGGTATGAAAAATTGTAAATTGGTTAGTACTCCTATGGTTACAAGTTAAAATTTGACAAAGAAATATGCATCTACATCAGTAAATCCTAAGAGGTTCAAATCTATGATTGGTAGTTTGTTATATCTGTCTTAGACTAGACTAGATATAATGAATGTAGTTTGTATTGTATCAAGATATCAAAGTGACCCTAGAGAAAATCATGAGAATATGGTCAAAAGGATTTTCAGGTATTTGCAAGAAACAACTGAATATGTTTTGTAGTATCCTACAAATGATGACTTTACATTATGTGCATATACCGATGCGGATTGGGTTGGAGATGTTGATGACTGAAAGAGCACATCCGGTGGGGATTTCTTTCTTGGAAAGAAACTTGTTTCATGGATCAGCAAGAAGCAATCATGCACTTTTTTATCTATTGTTGAAGCTGAGTATGTTGCTACTACTACTAACTGTACAGAAGTTCTATGGATGAAGAAAATGTTCAAGGATATAAAGGTGGATTTTAATGAACCAATAGTTGTGTCGACTTGAATTTTATCTTCAGAATGCTACCTGCAACAAGTTAGTTTCACAAAATACCAATGGAAATGCTACAGGAAATCCAAACTCAACCAATGAAGCTACATGAAATATATATGAAATAAAAATACTAATATTACCTTCATGGTTTATGTCTCATTGTGTCCTAACTCCATTCTTCCTCATTGCAGATGGTGTGTTCTCAAACAATGTACTGATAGCTTCCAAGATGACATATGAAGAATGGATTGATAGCTGATAATTAACAAATTCTATGATATGCAATACTACATGATTATTCTAAAATGCTAATTGTTATTTTCTTCAAGATTAAAACTCATGGATGCATAAGTTTTACAAATGATTTTCTTGAAAATTCACTTGAATTATAACTCTCTCTCAAGTGAAGCTCTTGATTTTATAAACCTTGAGAGGATGAGATGATGTGGCTTAGATCAACAGTCATGATCAGATCTACAGATTTGGATGGTTGTGAGCAAAGGTGAAGGTTGAGAGAAAGGGGGAAGGAGAAGACAAGTGTCACTCATCTCACCTTGACTAGGTTACTGACTAAGGGAATCTAGGGATGGTTGGAGAAGATTTAGGCATGAGAGGACAAGTGGACTCAAGTCCTTCCTAAGATCTAGGGATGTTGGAGAGAATATAGAAGGAGGTTATGAAATATGTGTACGTACACAATATTCATTGAATTTGGAGGTTGAAGATAAATGATGAATTAATATTTAAGAAATATTAATTTCCTTAGCCACATGATGGATGAGTTAGCAAAGGAAAGATGAAGTGGAGATGGAGGGTGACTTGGAAAAGAGGGATTAAATAATTTAAGAAATTATTTAATATTTGAGACTATAGGATAGGAGAATAACCATTAAATATTAGATATTTAATTGATTAGAGGAGATAATTAAACATTAGATATTTAATTAACTTGGTTAGAGGAATAATTAAATATTAGATATTTAATTATTTTAGAGGAATAGAATAGATGAATTAATTAATAAATTAATCTTTTCAAATTAACTATTTAATAGAAGATTAGTTATTAAATAAATATAAAATATTTATTTAATCACTCATAGCCAATTTTATGTGTATACAGTAGTTATTCACTGTGATAACTCTGCTTCTATTGATATATCAAAGAATCTCGTATTTCATTCTAAGACAAAACACATATCTATCAAGTATAGCTTTTTGAAGGAGAAGGTGGAAGCAAATGAAGTCAGACTGGTTTATGTGAACACTAAAGAGGAGATTGCAAACATTTTCACTAAACCTTTGCCTAAAGAATCATTTGAGTACTTCAGAGATAGATTGGGGGTTTCTGCCCCTTCAATAGAGACCTGAGTGATGTTGATTGGCATCAATCTGGTATGCATTTTTAGAGTTATTACTCATTCCAAATTGATGTGGTGGTGCTACTACTCAAGGGGAGTAGTCAGTTGTATGATTCAAAGAATTTATGATTTTTATTTGATGTTTTATGCAAGACCTTTGACATTGATGTCAAAGGGGGAGAGATATATGTAAAAAATAGAACTTAATATAATATTAGTCAAAAGTGAGTTTGGTTTAGAATTTTATCGTTATATCATTTTGTGGGAGATTGTTGGTTGTCTTCCACTGGGGGAGACCTGTTCAGCATTTTTTTGGCACTTGGATTTTTTTCACATCTAGTATTTCCATCAATGCCAAAGGGGGAGATTATTAGAAATTTGGAATTGATTATATGTTGCATTGATGTTTTGTCATTGATGGCAACACCAGTTGTTTTGGTTGTTTATCAGTTTTTGATTGGTTCCGGTAGAGTGGTTGATTATGATATTGATCTGGTAGGATCTGGTATGGTTTGGTTTGTGGAATTGGTTTGGATCTATAATTCATGCATTTCAGATGTGTATCATGATCAATTGGGTTGGGATTTGATGACTCAAGAGCTATCATTTCTTCTAGTACGCCTTTTGGTCACTGGTAAGGGTTTTACAAGAAGAGTTTTGTTGAAGATTTTTTTATGCACATGATAAGTGGTGTTGGTGTGGCTTCTAGATGGCTTTCAAGATGCCATTGGTTATCTTGTTTGTGCTCTAGTTCATCTTTGGTATTGGATTTGGTTTATGGCGACCTGTTTTGGGTATGGTGTTATCTAGGTTATGGACCAGCTTTTGTAATGTGTTGGAGGATGTTCTTGATGCGTTACCAATGGGATTTAATGATTGGTTTACATTGTTTTTAGCCTAAGCCAACTTGGTTGATCATTGGATTATGGGTTTATGTTATAAATTTATTGTATTATCTTTTAGGTGGCTGACCTAATTATTTAGGTCCCAGGTTGGTATAAATATGATGTAAGATCTCTTTGTAGATCATGGGCATATACAGGCCATAAGTTTATCTATGTGTGAATAATCTTGTAATCATATGCAAAATGTTTGGTCAATCATAGGTGATTGAATTGGGTTTGTAAGAGAGTTTTAAGGCCTCTGGTATTGAGCGTAATCATAACTATACTCAGGCATAGGAGATGCTATACTTCCAGTTCACTCTTCTTTCCGGATTGTAGTCTGATGTTTATGTATTCAGTGAGTCTCCTTTTTGTGATGAGAAGTGTGCTCTAGGCTATTGGCCTTCCTGCATGGGAAATCCCCTCATATTGTAATCACATACTTGCTACAAAAGTATTATCTAACTATGGGTAGGCTTCCCACCATGGTTTTTCCCTTTATCAGGTTTTCCATGTACAAATTTTGGCGTCATGTGTTATGGATGGATGGTAACTGTTCTATGATTTATGTTTATGTTTAAATGCTTTATCAATTTTTCTAGTATTTGGTTTATGCATTCTGGTATTAAGTTTATGTGTTTCAGTAATAATGACTTAAATGCTTGAAGTTCTTTAATCTGGTGAGAACCGATTCACCCCCCCTCTCAATTGTCCTTTGCTTATCTGAACTATCTAACAAAATCTTGGTGTTATATTTTATGGATGGTTGGTAAATGTTATGTGGTTTATATTTGTGCTTAACTATTATATTTGATATTCAGGTAATAAGGTTTTAATGCTTAAAGCTCTATAATCTATTAACGGTTTCACCCCCCCTCTCAATTGTTCTCCAGTTATTGTTGGCATTATAACAGACAATAAGAGATTGTTGGTATTTCAATTAGGATATTGAGAAGGTTGTTGATAATTATAGATATAACTGATTAAGGATGTTTACAGTCTTCACAATATTATTTTGTAATTGATGTCAAGAAATTGATTTTCTGATTTAGTATGATGTTGCCATATCTTAAGAAGTATGTTTTGAAGTGTCGGTAAAAGACACATAAAGAATGTGATGAATAAGGGGAGGAATAAGTTATTCAATGGGCAACTCTTACCGAGTTAGACAATGATGAGATCATGTTGTTTAGATTGTTTTGATATCCTACATATGCTATTGTTTGTAAGGTTAATACTATACTATGTTACTGAGCAAGAAACCTAGTCGATAAACCCTAAGGTTATCACTATCGGTTAATGAAGGTGGAATGTCTACCGAGTGAAGTTTAGTATTTATCGAGTTGCAACCGAGTAATAACATAATGCATTGGATGAATACATGCGTTATTTAATGATGGAAGTTGATGAGCTGGTTATGATTAAATGATTGATACAATGCGTATGAAGTTTGTTAAGGATCTATGGCAATGGAAGATCGGCAGGAAGATCTATAGGTCAGATTGAACCGCAATACCCTAGCACAAGTTCCAAGAAATGTATGCAAGTTCCAAGGCGATGTAAAACATTTTTTAATCAAAGGATACATTGAACCTGGTCAAGATTGAAGATTTGATGGCTATGATTGATCATGGGAAATGTGATCAAAGAGATTAAGCGGTTAGCAAATTGTTTATAAATAAGGAACTATTGATAAACAATGTATGCGGGCAAGTGTAAGCACAAGGATGCTACATAGTGATTACCGAGCATAGAAGCTTGAAGACCTGTTTGAAGAAAAGAGTAAGGAGCCCAATAGAGGGACAAGATAAGTCCTATGACTAGATTGTATTGAGCAAATAAGAATTTGCTTTAGCATTTTAGATGCAAAGTTGCAGACATACTCATTACTGTTATTTATTTGTAAGTGACAGAAAATCTATTAACCGAGTGGACTTAATAGTCTTATTTGTAAATCCTCTAGCAAGGTGACATTCTGATTGAGTGTTTGAAACCCTTTAACAAGGTGAAGATCCTAATAGATCTAAGGGAAATCCCTTAACCGGGTCACATCTAGCAATGTGTTTGTAATCTTTAACAGGATTTGCTTTTAACCAAGCATACTCTAGAGGAGTATATTTCTTAGTGGGTCTTAAATCCCACAGTGGTTTTTCCCTATTTGGGTTTCCACGTTAAATCCGGTGGTATGAGTGTTGTTATGATTATGTGTTCTTAAGTTTGCATGTTTTACAGTTTTGGTTACATATATCTGTTAAAGCTACCGCGGTTGAATTTGTTGAATATATTGAAGATTAAGTTTGTATGATTCACACCCCCCCCTCTCATCTTATTAACAATTGGTATTAGAGCTTTGGACTCTGGAAGAAAAGTTTAAAGGTACTTGAGGAAAAGGTCCAAAGATGTATAAGAGGGATGCACCGAAGTTGAACAAGTCAAGTTTCTCTACATGGCAGAAAAGGATGAAGTTGAACCTATCAGGAATTGGAGAATATGTTTTATATTATCTGGAGAATGATTTCATTATACCTAGCACCTATCCATTGACAATGGAAGAGATAAAGGCAAAGAAAAAACATATTCAAGCAATGATTGAAATAACATCTGCATTAATTGACTCAAAGTTTAAAGATCTAGAAGGTTACAATGATGCCAAGGCAATGTGGGACAAGCTCATATCTGTGTATGGTGGTGATGAACATGTTAAAAGAGAAAAAGTGGAGAGTCTAAGAGGACAACTTGAATCTATGAGAATGAATGAAGGTGATAACATAACCCAATACAGTACAAGGTTAAAGGAGATTGTCAATCAAATCAAAGGAGCAGGAGGAACCATTGAAGAGGAGGATGTCACAAGTAAGATATTAAGAACCCTTCTACTTTCTTATGCAATCCGAGTCTCTGCAATCAATGAATTGAGGTCTGTACCCAATATGCCAGTTTCTTTGGATGCTACTATTGGTAAGCTACATGCATTTGAGATAAGTAACTTTGATAACAGTGGGTCTTTGGTAAATAAAATTGAGTCTGCATTTAGTTCTTTTCATCTTGATGAATTTGATTATTACAATGATAGAAAGTATAAGTACTCTGAAGGGAATCACAATGGAGCAAGTGAAATATTTTGCAAAAACATGGAAGAGGTACATAAACTTTATGAAGAAATCAGAAAGAAAGAAGAGTTTGAAGCACTATTAGCCAAAAGGCTACCGAGAGGAAAAGGTAAGTACAAAGGAAAGTTTCCTTTGAAATGTTTTAACTGTGATAGAATAGGACATATGGCTTCTAATTGTCCTAACAAAGAATCCAGTGAAAAGAGAGATTACCGAGATGATAGACAGAAAGATAATCATTACAAAGGACACCGAGACTTCAGAAGAAGAGATAAAAAGACATGTCTAATAGCTGATGAGGAATCTAATGATGATAAATCAGATGAAACTATTATAGAGGAAGTTGTTTATGTGGCTATCAAAGATGGATCAGATTAAGAAAGGTACGAAGAAAAAGCGTTAATATCTCACATAAATACTAATGATTCTTGGATCATAGATAGTGGACGCTCATATCACATGACAGGTGATAAGAACGAGTTTGTTATGTTAGAAGATTATGGAGGTTATGTAAGATTTGGTAATGATGCACCATGTCTAGTAAGAGGTAAAGGATCTATAACACTTCTTGACAAAGCTAAATGTAATGATGTTTATTGGGTTGAAGGTTTGAAATACAATTTGTTGAGTGTAGCACAGCTAAACAATACAAGATACCGGATAGAGTTTCAGAAAGGAATTGTCAAAGTTCATGACAAGCATGGAAAGTTCGCAACTACTAGGACACAAACAAATGGTAACACATTTCACCTTGACTCAACTCGAAATAAGTGACTATATGCAAAGATAGATGATACGTGGTTATGGCATAAAAGGTTTTGTCATGTAAATTTTGATAATCTGATCAAAATAAGCAAGAAGCACCAAGCAAGAGGTCTACTGAGTCTTGAGAAACTTGGGAATGCTATATGCCAAGGATGCCAGATGGGTAAGATGACAAGATCAATCTTTACAAGTAAGTCCTACACTTCTAAGGGAATTTTAGATCTTGTGCATACTAATCTTTGTGGTCTTATGAAAGTTCAGAGTTATTATGGTGATAAGTATTTCATATTATTTGTGGATGATTACTCAAGGATGATGTCAGTAATGTTTTTAAAAGAAAAATCAGAAGCTTTTCAAATGTTTAAATGGTACAAGGCAAGAGTTGAAAATGAAACAGGAAGACAACTGAAATGTCTTAGATTTGATAGAGGAGGAGAGTTCACTTCTGATGAATTTAACTTATACTGCAATGATCATGGTATAAAGAGGCAAGTATCTGCATCGAGAACACCCCAGCAAAATGGGATAGCCGAGAGAAGAAAGAGATCAATTGTGGATTATGCAAGAACCTTGATGATAAAAAAGAATGTACCTCAAACATTTTGGAGAGAAGCAATCAACACTGCAGTTTACACCCTAAACCGAGTAAAACTAAAGAAAAGAACCTTGAAGACACCATATGAAATATTTTATGACAAGAAACCTAATGTAAGTTATTTTAAAATATTTGGAAGTAGATGCTATGTTCACAAAGATGACAAAAATGGTAAGTTTGATCAGAAAAGTGAAGAAGGAACATTTCTTGGTTATTCTTCTAGAAGCAAAGCATTTAAATGTCTGATCAAATCATCTAACAAAATAGTAGAAAGTGCAAATGTGAAAATTGATGAATTTGCAGAAAGAAATGATGAAGGAAACTCCAAAGAACCAGAAGATTATGAAGGATTTGAATATGTTCAACCGAGAAGTCCTACCGAGAAAACTATTGAAGGAAATGAAGAGAATATCTAGTTACCGAGTGATGAAGAAGATCATACAGAATCTACCAAGCCTATCTTAGCCAAGTATGTCAGAAGGAATCATGCATCAAGTCAGATTATAGGAGATAAGAATGATACAGTGATCACAATGAATAAACTGAGACAGAACACATGTCTGATATCTGAATTTGAACCAAGGATAGTGAAAGAGGCATTTAACAGTGAAGATTGGATAAATTCTATGATAGAAGAGATTGAT
The DNA here is from genome assembly GCF_030272615.1 of Cryptomeria japonica. Taxonomy (NCBI): domain Eukaryota; kingdom Viridiplantae; phylum Streptophyta; class Pinopsida; order Cupressales; family Cupressaceae; genus Cryptomeria; species Cryptomeria japonica. The sequence continues at coordinate 383,590,926 of NC_081411.1, read as the reverse complement.
CAAATCAAGAAGAATGACACATGGACACTGGTCCCAAGACCAAAGGACAAAAATGTAATCGATACAAAGTGGATTTTCAGAAACAAGCTGAATGAAAAAGGTGAGGTCATTCGAAATAAAGCAAGACTAGTTTGCAATGGTTATGCTCAAGAAGAAGGAATTGATTATGGTGAGACTTTTGCACCTGTGGCAAGACTTGAAGGAGTAAGAACATTGTTGGCATACGCTGCTTACAAGAATTTCAAAGTATGTCAAATGGATGTCAAATCTGCATTTCTGAATGGTATATTAGAAGAAGAAGTTTTTATTGTACAACCTGAAGGATTTGTTGAAGGAGAGAATAAAGATCATGTATGTAAACTGAACAAAGCTTTATATGGTATGAAACAAGCACCTAGAGCATGGTATGAAAGATTGCACTCTTATTTAATCAAGATTGGTTTTATAAGGACAAGTGAAAACAACAATATGTACATGAAGAATGATGAAAATGGAATACTGATCTTGACCATATTTGTTGATGATATTATTATCTTTTGTGGAAATAACTCTTTATGCAAGAACTTTGGAAATGAAATGAGCAAAGAATTTGAGATGTCATTAATTGGTGAGATAAAGTATTTTATAGGTCTACAGATATTGCAAATAAAATATGATATTTTCATTACTCAATCCAAGTACATAAAGGAAATCTTGAAGAAATTCGGAATGGAGGATTCAAAACCAGTAAGTACTCCTATGACTACCAACTATAAACTATCAAAGAATGATGAATCTGCATCTATTGATGAGACACTTTACTTATCTATGATTGGAACGTTGCAATATGTTGTTCACAATAGGCCAGATATAGCACATGTAGTAGGTATAGTTGCAAGATTTTCTGCAGATCCCAAGGAAACACATATGACAGCAATCAAGAGAATTTTTAGATGCTTGAAGGCACTGTAGATTATGGCTTAGTATATCAAAAAGGAAATGACTTTGATTTAAAAGTTTATATTGATGCTGATTGGATGACAGGAAAAGCACAAGTGGTGGAGCTTTCTTTTTAGGAGAAAGACTAGTGAGTTGGTTTAGCAAGAAACAAGGATGTATTTCACAGTCAACAACAAAAGCTGAATATGTTGTTGCAGCATTGAATTGTACCAATATAGCATGGATCAAACAACTATTGGAAGTCATAAATGAGAAAGTTACCAAGCCAGTAACTATATTCTGTGATAATACTAGTGCCATTAACATTTCAAAGAATCCTATTATGCACTCTAAGACAAAGCACATCTCTATCAAATATCATTATCTTAGAGAAGAAGTTCAAGAGAAGAAAGTGGTCTTGGAGTATGTTAGCTCAAAGGAACAAATAGCAGATATTTTCACCAAGCCATTACCAAGGGACACTTTTGAGTATCTCAGAAGTAAGTTAGGGGTCCTACCCCTATCTTCTACTCATTGACCGAGTTCGGTGAAAGCATCAATTCGATGACTCTAAAGATAACTTTTAGGAGTTGATGCTGATTTACACACTTTAGGATATTTTCTAAAGGTGTGCAAGAAACAAAAATAGGGAATAGGAATTGAAGACAAAATGCTCTAACCGAGACTGAGTTGATACCAAACAACAAAGGAATTACTTCACACAAGAAGAAATTATGTATTAGTTTTCTTTTGGCATTGTTGTCAAAGGGGGAGAAGACTAATCTATGGGGGAGAAGACTAATGATAGGGGGAGAGCATTTCAGCAATCTAAGCAATCACAATCATAGCAATCTTAATTCAAATCTTAGGTCAAATCAATTGGTTTTGCCATCAATGCCAAAGGGGGAGATTGTTGGCATTATAACAGATAATAAGAGATTGTTGGCATTTCAATTAGGATATTGAGAAGGTTGTTGATAATTATGGATATAACTGATTAAGGATGTTTACTATCTTCACAATATTATTTTGTCATTGATGTCAAGAAATTGATTTTCTGATTTAGTATGATGTTTCCATATCTTAAGAAGTATGTTTTGAAGTGTCGGTAAAAGACACAGAAAGAATGTGATGAATAAGGGGAGGAATAAGATATTCAATGGGCAACTATTACCGATTTAGACAATGATGAGATCATGTTTTTTAGATTGTTTTGATATCCTACATATGCTATTGTTTGTAAGGTTAATACTATACTATGTTACCGAGCAAGAAACCTAGTCGATAAACCCTTAGGTTATCGCTATCGGTTAATGAAGGCGGAATGTCTACCGAGTGAAGTTTAGTATTTACCGAGTTGCAATTGAGTAATAAGAGAATGCATTGGATGAATACATGTGTTATTTAATGATGAAATTTGATGAGCTGGTTATGATTAAATGATTGATACAATGTGTATGAAGTTTGTTAAGGATCTATGGCAATGGAAGATCGACAAGAAGATCTACAGGTCTGATTGAACCGCAATACCCTAGCACAAGTTTCAAGAAATGAATGCAAGTTCCAAGGCAAGGTAAAATGTTTTCCGATTGAAGGATACATTGAACTTGGTCAAGATTGAAGATCTGATGGCTATGATTGATCATGGGAAATGTGATCAAAGAGATTAAGCGGTTATCAAATTGCTTATAAATAAGGAACTGTTGATAAACAATGTATGTGGGCAATTATAAGCATAGGGATGCTACATAGTGATTACCGAGCACAGAAGCTTGAAGACATGTTTGAATAATAGAGTAAGGAGCCCAGTAGAGGGACAAGATAAGTCCTATGACTAGATTGTATTGAGCAGATAAGAATCTGCTTTAGCATTTTAGATGCAAAGTTGCAGACATACTCATTACTATTATTTATTTGTAAGTGATAGAAAATGTCTTAACCAAGTGGACTTAACAGTCTTATTTGTAAATCCTCTGGCAAGGTGACATTCTGATTGAGTGTTTGAAACCCTCTAACAAGGTGAATATCCTAACAAATCTAAGGGAAATCCCTTAACTGGGTCACATCTAGCAATGTGTTTGTAATCTTTAATAGGATTTGCTTTTAACCGAGCATACTCTAGAAGAGTATATTTCTTAGTTGGCCCGAAATCCCACAGTGGTTTTTCCCTATTTGGGTTTCCACATTAAATCTGGTTTTATGAGTGTTGTTATGATTATGTGTTCTTAAGTTTGCATGTTTTACAGTTTTGGTTACATATATCTATTAAAGCTATCGAGGTTGAATCTATTGAATATATTGAAGATTAAGTTTGTATGATTCACCCCCCCCCCCGCTCTCATCTTATTAACAATTGGCATCACAGTTATCAATCTAAGTTGTCTAACAATTGGTATTAGAGCCTAGTCATCTCTACAGAATCTTAACCACTTGAGGAAGATCCTATGGAATTTAATAGTTCAAGTTCATCTGCAACTATTTTCTAGAGAGAAATTCCTAGGCTTGATGGAATAAATTACTAAGTATGGAAGATTCAGATAGAGACTCATCTCAGATGTCTTGGTAAGGAGATTTGGGAGATCACTGAGAAAGGATATATACCTCATAATCTAGCATCTAGAAATCCTCCTCCAGCATGCTTCGATAAGGACATTGAAAATGATTATAGAGCTAGAGAAGCCCTTTTGTGTGCACTTTCTGATCAACAAGTTATGGGACTAACTGACAAATCAACTGCAAAGGCTATATGGGATAAATTGAAGACTTTGAATGAAGGTGACCCTATTGTAAAAATTGCTAAATTTGATGGTTGTGAGGTGAGCTATGAGAACCTGAAGATGGAAGAAGATGAAATGATTACTACTTTTATGGAGAGAGTTAATGAAATTATTCTGGGAATTCAGTGCTGTGGTGGATCTCTAAGAGAAGATGAAATAATTTCTAAAGTATTGAGAACTTTGCCACTAGATTATGAGATGAAGGCTACTATAATTAATGAGTTGAGAACAATGGAAAACAACTCTGTTAATAGGGATACCTTACTTGGGAAGTTATCTACTTTTTAGCTTGAGGAATTTGGTCCTTCTAGAGCTGCAAAATTTGAACCTGCTTTTCATGCATCTACATCATCTACTGGCAAGCGTAATTGGAAAGCCTTATATGCTAAGTAACTGGAGGAAGTGAAGAAAGAAGATGAATATTTTGAGCAACTTGAAGCCCCATTTTCTAGAAGATTACCTAAAGGAGCGGTAGGAAGTAAGTATGAAGGAAAATCACCTCTTAAATATTTTGCATGTAATAAGATAGGTCATTTTGCATCTAGATGTCCTAAAAGGAATTCAAGATTTAAAGAAAGAGCTAGAAGATCTTATAGGCCTAACCATGATTTTTAGAACAAACATAAGTAGAAGAGGAACAAAGACAAATCATGCTACTATGCGGATGAGGAAGGTGTGACTAATTTTGATGGTGAATCGAGACAATATTCAGCTAGGAGATCTGACAATGGAAAGGAATGGGTATTCTTGGCTATCAAGGAAGATGATACAGTACCTGAAGAAAAGGCCCTTGCTGCTAAAGTTGAAGACAAGGATAAATGGGTGATAGACAGTGGATGTTCACATCATATTACTGGAGATAAAAGGAAGATTCCATCTTTGCAAGAATTTTATGGCGGTCTCATTAGATTTGGAGATGAAAAAACATGCATGATCAAGGGAAGAGCAACTATATCATTGGATGGTAAGCATGATATTGATAATGTTTATTATGTTGAAGGTTTAAGGTATAATATTTTGACTATAGGACAATTGGTAGATAAGGATTTCAATTATAGTTCAAGGATGGAAAATTCAAGATTATCAACAAATTTGGGTTGGAGATTGCAACAGATACTCAGATTAGAGGTAACATCTTTCATTTGAACTCCAGTGAGAAGACATGTTTGATTACACAAATTGATGAGAGTTGGCTATGGCATAAGAGGTTGTGTCATGTGAATTTTGATTGCATTGTAAAGATCAATTCTACTAAGGCAATTAGAGATATACCAAATATTGTGAAGCCCTATAATCTGGTATGCAAGGAATGTCAAATGGAAAAGCAAGTCAGAACTTCTTTGAAGAGTATACAAGACAAATCTAATGATGTTCTGAATTTTATTCATATTGATTTGTGTGGTCCTGCAAGAATCAAAAGTTTTTAGGGTGATAGATATTTTATGCTAATCATTGATGATTATTCTAGAATGATGTGGGTTACTTTTCTAAGGGAGAAATATGAAGCATTAGAAAGTTTAAAATATTTAAAGATAGTATTGAGACAAAGATAGGATTGAATATTAAAGGATTAAGGTCTGATCAGGGTGGAGAATTCACATCTGGTGAATTTAATAGTTATTGTGAAAAGAATGGGATAAGGAGACAGTTGTACACACCCTAAACACCTTAACAGAATGGAGTTGTAGAAAGGAAGAACAAAACTATCTTGGATGCGGCTAGAACTATGATGATGGAAGCTAATTTTCCTCATATCTACTAGAGTGAAGTTGTGAGCATGGTGGTATACACATTCAACAGATTTCATATCAAAGGAGACACTGATAAGACACCTTATGAGTTATGGTTTGGTCATACACCTACAGTTAAGTATTTCAAAATCTTTGGTAGTAAATGCTATATCAAAAGAGATGATTCCATTGAAAATTTTGATCCTAGATGTGATGAAGGGATATTTCTTGGTTATTCTAATGAGAAAAAGCATAAAGATGTTATAAAAAAATATTGTAGAGAATTGTGGAGAGCACTAATGTCAAGGTGGATGAACTGAACAGAAGTCAAATCAAAACTTATGAGATAGAACCGAAAGTGCAAAATGATCATAACTAAACCAGTAGAAACTACACTGGAATAGATGTTGAGCCAATTACTCTGGCAGTATCAGAAAATTCAATAATAACTAAAGATCATAATAGAGGAACAGGAAATTAGAAGACTCCTAAGTGTGTTAGGTTAAATCATTCAAAAGATCAGATCATTGGAGACAAGAATAAAGGAGTGATGACAAGAAGAAGGTTGGAAACTGATGAGGTATATTTAATTTCTCAAATTAAACCGAAATCAATAATTGAAGCATGTAAAGATGAATGTTGGATAAAAGCTATGGAAGAGGAATTAGATCAGATAGAAAAGAATAATACATGGACTTTAGTTCCCCGACATAAAAATAAGAATGTTCTTGGGACTAAATGGGTTTTTAGGAATAAATTGAATGAAGATGGACAAGTTATGAGGAAGAAGGCTAGATTGGTTTTTAAAGGATATTCTCAGAAGGAAGGAATTGATTATGATGAAACTTTTGCTCTGGTAGCTAGGATTGAAGCTGTGAGATTATTTCTTTCTTATGCTGCCCATAAGGACTACAAGGTTTATCAGATGGATGTTAAGTGTGCATTTCTGAATGGAGATATTAAAGAGGAAGTTTACATTGAGCAACCTAGTGGATTTTCAATTTTAGATTGCAAAAACATAGTTTTCAGGTTAAGGAAAGATTTATATGGATTGAAACAAGCCCCTAGAGCTTGGTATGCAAGATTGGATAAACATCTTTTGAAGCTTGGTTTCACTAAAGGTAATGTTGACAATAATTTATATTATAAGATCACTAATGATGACATATTTATTGTTGAAGTCTTTGTTGATGATATCATTTTTGGAGTTCGGGATAAGTTATGTATGGAATTCTCTGATAATATGAAGAATGAATTTGAGATGTCTATGATTGGGGAGATGAAAATTTTCTTAGTTTTGCAGATTACTCAAACTGATAAAGGTATTTTCATCTATCAAACTAAGTATGCTAGGGAGTTGTTGAAGAAATTTGGTATGGAAAATTCTAAACCGGTTGGTACTTCTATGGTTACAAGTAAGAAATTGACTAAGATAGATGCATTAGCACTGTTAAATCCTACAAGTTACAAGTCTATGATTGGAGGTTTAGCACCAATAAATCCTACAAGTTACAACTCTATGATTGGAGTTTTTTTATATCTGACTCAGACTAGACAAGATATAATGAATGCAATTTGTATTGTGTCAAGGTATCAGAGTGATCCTAGAGAGAATCATGAGAGTGCGATGAAAAGGATTGTTCAAGTATTTGCAAGGAACAACTAAATATGGTTTGTGGTACCCTAAAAATGATGATTTTACACTATGTGCATATACAAATGCAGATTGGGTTGGAGATGTTGATGATCGAAAGAGCACATCCGATGGAGATTTCTTTCTTAGAAAGAAACTTATTTCATGGATCAGAAAGAAGCAGTCATGTACCTCTTTATCTACTATTGAAGCTGAGTAAGTTGTTGCTACTACAAACTATACATAAGTTCTATGGACGAAGCAAATGTTGAAGGATATAAAGGTGGATTGTAATGAACTGGTAGTTATTCACTATGATAACGTTGTTGCTATTGACATATCAAAGAATACAGTATTTCATTCTAAGGCAAAGCACATATCTATCAAGTACAACATTTTGAAGGAGAAGGTGGAAGCAAATGAAGTCAGACTAATTTATGTGAACACTAAAGAGCATATTGCAGATATCTTCACTAAACCTTAGCCTAAGGAATCATTTGAGTACTTCAAAGACAGATTGGGGGTTTCTACCCCTCTGGTAGAGACCTGAGTGATGCTGATTGGCATCAGTTTGGTATGCATGTACAAAGGTACTATTCATTTTAGATTGATGTGCTGGTTCTACTACTCAGGGGGAGTAGTCACCTGTGTGGTTCAGTGGATTTATGATTTTTATTTAATGTTTATATTAGATTTTTGGCATTGATGTTAGAGGGGGATATATATATGAAAAATAGAGCTTAACAAAATATCAGTCAAAGTGAGATTAGAGCTTAATAGGAATATCATTCACAGGGGGAGTTTTTTTAACTTTATTGTAATATAATCTTATGGGAGATTGTTGGTTGTCTTCCTTTGGGTGAGACTTGTTTGGTATTTCTTTGCACTTGGATGTTTTTCACATATAGTGTTTCCATCAATGCCAAAGGGGGGGATTGTTGGAAAATTAGAGGAATTGATTATGTGTTGCATTGATGTTTTGTCATTGATGGCAACACCGACTATTTTGGTTGTTTACCAGTTTTCGGTAGGTTTGGGTAGAGCGATTGGATTATGATATTGATTCAGTATGCTTTGGTTTGTGGAATTGGTTTGGTTCTATCATTCATTCTATTTTGACATGTATCATGATGAGTTGGTTTGGGATTTGATGACTCAAGAGCTATCATTTGATCTAGTAATCCTTTTGGTCACTGGTAAGGCTTTTACCGGTAGAGCTTTGATGAAGATCTTTTGATGCACTTGATAAGTGGTGTTGATGTGGCTTCTAGATGGGTTTCAAGATGTTGTTGGTTATCTTGTTCATGTTCCTATTGATTGGTGGTGTTGCATTTCAGACTGGACCTAATGTTATCTTATTCTGCTAGGTTATGGACCGGTTTATGTAATGTGTTGGTGGATGATCCCAATGCGTTTCCAGTTGGATCTATTGATTGGATTATGTTGTTTTGATATTAGGCTGAATCGATTGATCATTGGATTGCGAGTTTATGTTATAAATTTATTGTATTATCTTTTAGGTGGCCAACCTAATTGTTTAGGTCTTAGGTTGGTATAAATATGTTGTAAGATACCTTTGTAGATCATGTGTTTTTGGGATATAGGATTATTTGTGTGTGAATTTAAGGTTGTAATCATATGCAAAGGTTTTGGTCAATCATAGGTGATCAAATTGGGTTTGTGAAAGAGGTTTATGACCTTCGGTACTAACCTTAACTAGAACTATATTTAGGCATAAGAGATGTCATTCTTGCAGTTCACTTTTTTTTCTGGATTGTAGTCTAGATTTATTTTGTAGCTAGTGAGGCTCCTTTTGTGATGAGCAATGTGCTCTAGGTTGTTGGCCTTCCTGCATGTGCAAACCTCTCTTTTTGTAATCACATACTTACTGCAGAAGTATTATTTGACTATGGGTAGGCTTCCCACCATGGTTTTTCCCTTTACCAAGTTTTCCACGTACAAATCTTGGTGTTATCTTTTATGTATGGTTGGTAAATATTTTGTGGTTTATATTTGTGTATAACTATTATATCTGATATTCTAGTAATGAGGCTTTAATGCTTAAATTTCTATAATCTATTAACAACTGATTCACCCCCCCTCTCAGTTCTTCACCGGTTATCTAAGTTGTGTAACAATGTATACCCTAATGTCTTCAATATGTAGTACTTTGTAAGGCACAAATGAAAATGTTCTCTCGGGATCATCTTCCACTGAAATGAATGGGTGATTCTTGAAATTCAGACACGCACGCTCAATGATTTACACAACCAAGGGAGTTGCAGTGCCCAATGCATCCATCTTATATAATTAAAACTCCAAACTTCATCTAGAAAAGGGGTTTCATAGTTAAATACCTTTCAACCGCACTTAAGATCACACACCAAATTTGGATATTGCTTCAGAATCTTTGCAAGTTCTCCTTTACTGCGCTCTTTTTCTCTTCCGCTTCGAATGCAAGGTGAGAAATGAATGATTAACTCACCTTTTATCCTTAGGAAACTTAATTTTTTATTGTAATAAATTCTCTTAACCCTAATACTTTCAGATACCCTTCATTTCATAGAGGTCTTTTACAGACCTACATATTCTTCTGGAAATCTATCATAGACACCTACAATCATCATATATACCTCTTTAACCTATTGGTATTTTGGTTATGTTGATATGGTTTTGTCATTGATGTCAACACCTATTAACACTTATCAACTCTGGCACTTTGGAGGATTGGCAATGTTCACTGGCAGGCAAGTGACTTAGGCACAGTCATCGACACTTGGAATGACATGGAAAACACTTATTTATGTTGAAGACATCGTTTGGACACTTTGTCTTGGAGATTTGTTCATTGGAATATTTGTGTTTGCATATTTGTTGTTACAGACAAATAGGTCCAGAATGAGCACCGATAGGCTTATCTATTCTAGATCAGCACGACACACTTTGGAGATGATTTTGTTGTTATTGTAAATGCATTAAGCCGACATGTTGAATTGGATTTGCATCGGTTATTGGTTTACTTGTAATTGTTTTATTGTAATATCTTTTAGAGCCAACCTACTAAAATTGGTCTTAGGTTATGGTATATATGTAAGATCTTATTTGTAAGATCGATATGCGATTGGGAAAAGGATTTATAATAAGGTATATGTGAGAACAAGAAGAGCTATGCACGCAGACATCATTTGAAGGTGAAGCAAGGTTTTTGTGAAGGCATATCAGAACTACACCGGTATTGAATCCAGCATATGAAGATGCTATTTTGAGCAATACATCATTATTGGATTTAACCATCGAATTGTAGTCAGTGTGACTCCTATTTGTGTTTGAGTAGTGAGCTCTAGGCACTTGGTCTTTCTACATGTGCAGACCCCATTTGTATACACATACTATCTGCAATAGTATCATCTGATTGTGGGTAAGGTTTCCCACCATGGTTTTTCCCCTTACAGGGTTTCCACATACAAATATTGGTGTTATATGTTGTGGATGTTATTGTCTTTCTATTTCATGCATTAATCTTTACCGGTACTATAATTAACTGATAAACTATCTACCGACATAAAGTTTGGTTTACTGGTATTAAGCATTAAGGTTGGTTAAGTTTTTTTTGGTTTGAATTTATTTGACAACTAATTCACCCCCCCCCTCTCAGTTGTCTCTAGGACCTAACAATTGGTATCAGAGCCTAGTCCTCTTTTTGCAAAAGTTTAATAGCTTGAGAAGATCCAATGTCTACTAACTATTTCAGGAAGGATAGCCCTAAACTTGATGGAACCAACTATGGCATATGGAAGATTAGAATGGAGACACATCTGAATTGCATTGGAAAGGACATTTGAGATGTTACAAAGAATGGCTATATTGCTCCTACTCAAAGTCAACCTAATCCACCTACCTTAGGAAAATATGAGCAAAATGATTGCAAAGCAAGGGAAACACTTTTTAGCGCATTATTAGATCAACAAATATGAGATTATCAGATAGGTCTACTGCTAAAGCTATTTGGGATCATTTGGAAACATTGAATGAAGGAGATTCCATAGTCAAAATTGCAAAACTTGAAAGCTTCCGGGTCAGGTATGAAAATCTAAAAATGGAAGAAGATGAAAGGATTTTTGCTTTTATGGAAAGAGTAAATGAAATTGTTTTGGGTATTAAATGTTGTGAAGGAACCTTAAGTGAAGATGAAATTGTTTCAAAAGTTTTAAGAGGATTGCCACCGATATATAAAATGAAATTTACTACTATAAATGAGTTAAGAACAATGTCTAATACATTAGTAACTAGGGACACATTGATTGGAAAACTTTTAGCTTTAGAAATTGAGGAATTTGGTCATGTTGCTACTATAAAGACAGATTTAGCTTTTAAGGAATCAACATCATCTGCACCATCATTTGACAAATCTGATTGGAAAGCCAGTTATGCAAGAGAACTTGAGGAAAGTAGGAGAGAAAATGAAGAACTTGAAGAACTTGAAGCACTATTTGCAAGGAAAATGCCTAAAGGTCCAGTTGGAAGTAAGTATGAAGGTAAAGCTCCCTTTAAATGTTTTAACTGTAATAAGATTGGTCATATGGCTTCAAGATGCCCTGATAGACATGCTATACTAAGAGAAGAAGCTAGAAGAACATACAAGCCTAACCCTAAATATCAGAGATACAGATTTAAGAAGAATAAAGATAAATCTTGTTATCTTGCTAATGAAGGAGTCATTGATGATTCTGATGAGGATCCGGTAGACAATGGATGGGTATTTGTTGCAATAATAGAAGATCAACCGACACATACTATTCAACTGGTAGAGGAGGCCCTGACAGCTAAAGTTGAAGTTAAGGATGAATGGATCATTGATTCAGGATGTTCACATCATATGACTGGTGATAAAGGTAAATTCTTGAACTTTCAGGAGTTTAATGGAGGTTTGGTAAGATTTGGAGATGATAAAGCTTGTTTGATCAAAGGAAAAGGTACTATATCTCTTGATGGTAAGCATAATACTGACAATGTTTACTATGTAGAAGGTTTAAAGCATAATCTTTTGAGTGTTGGTCAATTAGTTGAGAAAGGATTTTAGTTACAATTCAAGAATGGAAAAATCAGAATTATGAATAGAACTGGTTTGGAAATTGCAACCGGTAATCAAACTAGAGGTAACATATTTCATTTGAATAATAGAGAAAAGACATGCTTGATTGCACATATTGATGAAATTTGGCTATGGCATAAGATACTCTTTCATGTAAATTTTGATTGGATGGTAAAAATCAATACTACTAAGGCAGTTAGAGACTTACCTAAGATTGTTAAACCTCACAATCTGATATGTAAGGAATATCAATTTGGAAAACAAGTTAGATCATCTCTTAAAAGTATTCCAGAAAAATCCAATAATGCTCTTGAATTAATTCACACTAATTTATGTGGTCCAGCTAGAACTAAAAGCTTACAAGGTGACTGATATTTCATGCTAATCATTGATGACTATTCTAGAATGTGTTGGGTTACTTTTCTTAGAGAAAAATCAGAAGCACTTGGGAAGTTCAAACTATTCAAGGTGATGGTAGAAAATGAAACCGGTAAGAAAATCAAATGTCTGAGATCAGATCAAGGAGGTGAATTCACATCTAATGAATTTAATACAATTTGTGAAGTGAATGGAATTAGAAGACAGTTATCATTACCCTAGACACCAAAGCAGAATGTTGTTGTAGAAAGGAAAAATAGAACTATCTTTGATGCAGCTAGAAGTATGTTATCAGAAGCAAATCTACCACATGTATATTGGAGAGAGGCAGTAAGCACAACGGTCTATACATTTAACAAAGTTCACATCAAAGGTGAAACCGGTAAGACCCCTCATGAACTATGGTTTGGTATTACTCCCACTCTTAAATATTTCAGAATATTTGGAAGTAAATGCTATATTAGAAGAGATGAGTATATTGGCAAATTTGATCCTAGAAGTGATGAAGGAATATTTCTTGGTTATTCATCTAAGAGAAAAGCATATAGATGTTTTTAAAAGAGATTATAGAAAATTGTTGAGAGTACAAATGTGAAGATTGATGAACAGTTTAGAGGAACTTCAAGGTATATAGACTCTGAACCGGCAATAGATATATTGACAAATGAACCTACATTAAATCCATCAGTACAGAATGAAGATCCAGTTATATCAGTATCATCTAAAAATTCCACTATAATTGAGGAACAATAGCAAATGAACACACCCTGGTATGTAAGATTGAACCACTTTGAAAATCAGATAATTGGGAACAAGTATCAAGGAGTTATGACAAGAGGAAGATTGGCAAATGAAGAGGTGTGTCTTATTTCTCAAATTGAACCATCATCAATTAATGAGGCATGTGAAGATAAGCACTGGATTAAAACTATGGAAGAGGAACTAGAACAAATTGAGAAGAATAACACATGGACATTAGTTCCTCGCCCTAAAGCAAAAATGTGATTGGAACAAAATGGGTATTCAAAAACAAACTTAATGAAGATGGTAAGTTAATCAAAAATAAAGAAAGATTATTGTGTAAGGGATATTCTCAGAAAGAAGGAATTGGTTATAATGAAACCTTTGCACTGGTAGCTAGAATTGAGGTAGTTAGATTATTCTTGGCTTTTGTAGCACACAAGAACTATAGAGTATATCAAATGGATATTAAATGTGTATTTTTTAATGGAGATCTGGAAGAAGAAGTTTACATTGAGCAACCTGATGGATTTTCTTTGATAGATAACAAAGATATGGTTTGCAGGTTAAGGTAAGCTTTGTATGGGTTGAAGCAAGCTCCAAGAGCTTGGTATGCTAGATTGGATAAATATCTTTTGAAGATTGGTTTTTCTAAAGGTGATGCTGACAACAACTTATACTATAAAGTGACTAATGATGACATCTTGGTTATAGAAGTTTTTGTTGATGATATAATCTTTGGAGGAGAAGATGGATTATGTAACGACTTTTCTATTCAAATGCACCAAGAATTTGAAATGTCTATGATTGGAGAGATAAAATTCTTTTTAGGATTGCAGATTTCACAGACTGATAAAGGTATATTCTTGAGTCAATTCAAGTACTTGAAGGAGTTACTAAAGAAATTTGGAATGGAAAACTTTAAACTGGTAAGCACACCTATGACTACAAAAGACAAATTATCACTAAGGGATGAATCTACAATTGTTAATCTGACTAGGTACAAATATATGATAGGAGGCCTACTGTATTTGACACAAACAAGACCTGATATTATGAATGCAGTATGCATTGTTTCAAGATTTAAGAGTAATCCTAGAGAAAATCATGAATCAATAGTAAAAAGGATTTTTCAATACTTACAAGGCACTACAAATCTTGGTTTGTGGTACCCTAGAGATGAAAACTTTGAATTATGTGCATACATAGATGCAAATTGGGCAGGAGATGTGGATGATAGAAAAAGCACCACCGATGGAGCATTTTTTCTTGGAAGCAGATTAATTTCTTGGTTGAGTAAGAAACAAAGTTGCACATCTTTATCAACAATAGAATCAGAATATGTTGTAGTAGTAACTAACTATACACAGGTATTATGGCTTAAGAAAATGTTGAAGGACATAAAGGTAAAATGCAAGGAACCTATAACCATCTATTGTGATAACACTGCAGCAATTGATATATCTAAGAATCCGGTACTACATTCTAAAACTAAACATGTTTCTATCAAACTGAATTTTTTGAAAGAGAATGTTGAAGCAAAAGAAGTAAAACTGGTTTATGTGAATACTAAAGAGCAGATTGCAGATATTTTCACCAAGCCTTTTCCTAAGGAGACTTTTGAATATCTCAGAGATCAACTTGGGGTCATACCCCCATCGGTAGAGACTTAGATAGTTGATGTTTGTCATCAACCAGCAGAATTAACAGAAAAATCTTTTACTCTAGCTTTGATGAGGAGAGCTACTTCTTAGGGGGAGTAGTTGTTATACTGAATTGGTTGGTATTTTGTATTTGAACCTAGCTTTTGTATTGTCTTTGGCATTTGATGTCAAAGGGGGAGAGATTGATATGGAAAAACACAAGAAAAACACATGTTACTCTCAGGGGGAGAGATTGATTACTCTCTATATCTGAATTTTGTTTTCTAGTTATGATCTCTTTTGGGAGATTGTTGGTTTTTGGTATTTGGCATTTCTATTTTGGTACTTTGATGGTTTCTCCATTTTGTGTTGCCATCAATGCCAAAGAGGGAGATTGTTGATATTTTGGTTATGTTGATATGGTTTTGTCATTGATGTCAACACCTATTAACACTTATCAACTCTGGTACTTTGGAGGATTGGCAATGTTCACCGGCAAGCAAGTGACTTATGCACAGTCACTAGTATCTGGTTCATCGACAGGATATAATGTTCACCGACACTTGGAATGACATGGAAAACACTTGGTTATGTTGAAGACATCATTTGGACACTTTGTCTTGGAGATTTGTTCATTGTTATATTCGTGTTTGCATATTTGTTGTTACTGGTAAATAGGTCCAGAATAAGCATCGACAGGCTTATCTATTCCAGATTAGCACAACACATTTTGGAGATAATTTTGTTGTTATTGTAAATGCATTAAGCCAACATTTTGAATCGGATATTGCATTGGTTATTGATTTACTTGTAATTGTTTAATTGTAATATCTTTTAGAGCCGACCTACTAAAATTGGTCTTAGGTTATGGTATATATGTAAGATCTTATTTGTAAGATCAATATGCGATTGGGAAAATGAATTATAATAAGGTATATGTGAGAATAAGCAGAGCTATACATGCAGACATCATTTGAAGGTGAAGCAAGGTTTTTGTGAAGGCATATCAAAACTACACCGGTACTGAATCTAGCATATGAAGATGCTATTTTGAGAAGTACATCATTATTGGATTTAACCATCCAATTCTAGTCAGTGTGACTCCTATTTATGTTTGAGTAGTGAGCTCTAAGCGCTTGGCCTTTCTGCATGTGTAGACCCCATTTGTATACACATACTATCTGTAGTAGTATCATCTGATTGTGGGTAAGGTTTCCCACCATGGTTTTTCCCCTTATAGGGCTTCCACATACAAATATTGGTGTTATGTGTTGTGGATGTTATTGTCTTTCTATTTCATGCATTAATTGTTACCGGTACTGTAATTAACTGGTAAATTGTCTACCGGCATAAAGTTTGGTTTACTGGTATTTAGCATTAAGGTTGGTTAAGTTGTTTTTAGTTTGAATTTATTTGACAACTGATTCACCCCCCCCTCTTAGTTGTCTATGAGACCTAACATAACCTACCAGAATCAAGAAAAAATCTCAGACAAGAGAATTGAAAGATCTTCATGAAAGCTTCCCCCAAGGCCAAATTCCTTAGCTTATTTACTGGATGAGGTTCCAGTACCGAAATCAGGTGTGGACCCATCTCCTACCTTAGAGTCACTCTTCTTGACCCATTTCTTCTTGTACTTCTCTCTGATTTCTTCAACTTTCACCTTCTCCTTACCATAATATTTTTTCTTGTTTTCCAAAGTATTCTTCATGTTCTTGATTCTACGGTATCTTACAATGTGACCGGTTTTATTACAAGCATAGCAAGTAATGTCATTTCTCTGATAAAGCCTGAAGTTACTTTGATTTTCCTTTGATCTAAATTGGTTAGAAATATGTCCAAATCTTCCACAAGCATAGCA
Source organism: Cryptomeria japonica (assembly GCF_030272615.1). Classification (NCBI taxonomy): domain Eukaryota; kingdom Viridiplantae; phylum Streptophyta; class Pinopsida; order Cupressales; family Cupressaceae; genus Cryptomeria; species Cryptomeria japonica. The sequence continues at coordinate 383,574,153 of NC_081411.1, read as the reverse complement.
TCTTACATTCCTCCTATTTACTATACTTATGCATTCAACTGACTTATGACCATATTTATTGCCATTGAAACATTGACTGATGAATGATGAATTATTCTGATTTGTTCCCTTTCTGCATTGACTTGAGATATGACCAATTTTATTGCAAACAAAGTATTTACCATGGAATTTATAAGTCCAGGTTGTCTTACCAGAGGCCTATTGTTCTTTTATTAACTACTTTGACTAGATCTAGAGCTTTCTCCTTTTTCAAATCCAAGTTCTCCCATATCATCTTTATTCTTCTTGCTTTGTAGTATTGAATTTTTATTTTTACTCATTAGTAGTGGTAAGTTGATCTCTTAGAATTATGATGTCTCTCAAGATCTAGCTCATTATTTTTGGATTGCATCAAATCAAGCTTCAAGAGGTCACTTTCATTATTTAGTCTGCATCACTCATCAAATCTATCCTTTAGGGATTGAGTCAAGATTTTCTCATTCTTCTTCCAGTTTTCAATCTCCTTTGTCAATTTCATCACAATGGCTTCCATCTCATTCTTCTAAAGTGCATTGACTATTGCTAGTCTGTCAAATTCTTTTGTCTTTTCTTTCAGGCCTTCATAAATGCATTGGATTTATTTCTCCTTGATTTTGTCCATTAGTTCCTTTCTCTTCTCTCTGGATGTGTTTACTTGATCTTTCAATGACTCAATAAAATTTATAAAATATTTGAGATTTGTCTTTAGTTCTCAAACTTTGGCTTTGGACTAATCAAGATCATGAAGTGAAATAAGAAATTGTTGTCTCAGACCACTTGAATCCATCAAGACACCTTCCCATATCTCCTTCAAGCTATTAGGATCCTTCTGAGGAACTAGGCTCTGATACCCATTGTTGGAATCAAGGGAAAACTGAGAGGGGGGGTGAACTAGTGTTTAGAAAAAATGTCTTTAATAACTTTATCATGCAACTATATTATGCAAATGAAATAAAGTAAATGTAGAAACTCAAGGTCAAGATCATCAACATCACAACACCAAGATTTCTACGCGGAAACCTGGTTAAGGAAAAAATCATGATGGGATTGGGACCCACAATATTATAATATTGTGATTAGGAGTATTTATTACAAGAGGGGAATGCACATGCATTGAGACACATTGCATAGAGCTCACTGCTCAATTCCAAAAGAGGGAAACCCAGAGGAAGGCTCACTTCCTTACAAGTGATTACAAATAAGAAAAGGAATGTCAGAACTGAATACTAGTATCTACAAATGCCAAAAAGAAATTTTGATTAAGCATAATTAATCTTTTGCCACTGTTTTGTCTCTCTACTCTTTTTTCTCTTCTCTATCACATACTGGAGCACATATTTCTCAACTGTGGAAGTGAAACTGCACACAACCACTCATACAATCTTTCTCTAACATGAACAACAACCCAAATGATCATATCAACTAGATTAATATATCTGCACCATCAAATTAGATCAATTTTGATGTCAGCTCCAAAAACCACATAAAATGCAACATGAAACATGTAATCCAAGTCGGCACAATCCGACCTAAAAATAACTATTTAGATCAAAACAAGATGTCCACATGCTTCTCATAAGTTGACTCATTGACCTCGAACATGAAAACAACCATCAAAATTATTGTGCATGATCTGCACATTAAGTCTTTACATGCTACTACACCAAAACATTGTTATACCGGAAAAACGGTTTACCAGATCTTCTAACCAACACCAAACTTAACACTGGAGGTTATAATCATGGAATAAGGTTAATTGCATATCTACAACAAATCTCCTACATCTGGAAAGAAAAATACTTAACCAAAATAATCTAATGACCACTAAACTACACACTCTGTTAGATACACTACTCTTTTTATGAAACCTCACTGAACCTTAATCAATCTTCCAGAATGAAGGAATCTCGAACTATAGATTGGATATCCAACTCTCCAGATGCCAGTTGCCATCAATGATAACAACTAATCATCAATGCAATGCCCCATGCCAACAAAACCCACAATTTCTCCCAAAGATATTCAAAAGTATCTTTAGCAAGTGCTTTAGTAAATATATCAATAATTTGTTCCTTTGTAGGCACAAAATCAAGCTTCACTTTATTCTCCAAAACTTTATCCCTTAATAAGATACTGAATTGAAATATGTTTCATTCTTGAATGTAGTAGCAAATTCTTAGAAATATTAATTGCACTGGTATTGTTACAAAATATAGATATAGGTTCATCAAACAATATTTCAATGTCCTTCAAAGTTTGTTTCATCCATAATACCCAGGTACAACAAGTAGCAATAGAAATATACTCAACTTAAGTGGTTGATAGAGATAATGAAACCTATTTCTTTCTTTACTAGGCAACGAAATGGGGTCCAAGGAAAAATGCACCCCCACTAGTACTTTCCCTGTCATCCACACAACCAGTCTAATCTGCATCTATGTAGGCAACTAGAGTGAAATTGGATATTTAAGGGTACTATAGACCAACTTCTTATGTTCCTTTCAAGTATCTAAAAAATTCTTTTCATTGCAACAACATGTGTCTCTCTGAGGTCTAGTTGAAATATAGCCACAAGGCAAACTACACGCATTATATCTGTTTTAGTATCAGTTATATACAATAAACCTCCAATCATTGATCTATATATAATTTGATCAGTCTTTGATGATTCAACATCTGTGCTCAACTTACAACTAGTAACCATAGGAGTACATATAGGTTTAGAATTTTCCATTCCAAACTCTTCAACATTTCCTTAACATACTTAAATTGTGAAATAAATATACCATCACCTTTCTAATTAAATTGGAAAACAATAAGGAAATTCATCTTCCCAATCATAGAATTTTTAAAATCTTCTTGCATCTCATAAAAAAACTTCTTGCACATACCATAATTTCCTCCAAAGATTATATTATCCATAGAAACAACTACAATCAAATTTATCATTTTATACAACCTTAAAATAGAGATTACTATCAGCAGTGTCTTTTTGAAATCCTTTCTTTAGCAAATACCTATCAAGCCTTACATACCAAGCTCTTGCAGCTTTAGTCAATCCATATAGTTCATTATTCAATTTATAGACCATATCTGAAGTATCTGATAGATTGAATCCTTCTAGTTGTTCAATGTATACTTTCTCTTTTATTTTTCCATTCAGAAATGCAATCTTCATATTGTTGGCAATTTGGAGGAATTGATTATGTGTTGCATTGATGTTTGTCATTGATATCAACACTAGCTGCTTTGGTTGTTTAACAATATCTCGTTGGTCTCGATAGGATGATTGGTTTCTTGTTTGATAAGATCATGTTGATCCGGTATGCTCCGGTATGCTTTGGTCTGCGGAATTGATTTGGACTAGTTACTCATGTGTTCCTGATGTGTATCACATTCAATTGGTATTGATTTGATGATCCAGAAGCTATCACTTGTTCTAGTAATCCTTTTGGTTACCAGTAAGGGTTTTATCGATAGATCTTTATTGAAGATCTTTTGATATTATGCATAAGTGGTGTTTGTGAGGCTTCTATTAGGGATTCAGGATGCTGATGGTGATCATGTTCAGGCCTTGACTAACTAGGATCATTGCTTTAGCGTGTGTGGACCTAAATTGGGTCTGGTGCTATCTAGGTTATGGACCGGCTTAATGTAACGTGTTGTTGGAACTTCTCGACGTGTTTCCAGGATGACTTATGGGTTGGATGATATTTGTTTGGCCTCAAGATGACATGTTTTCTAATTATGTAATAGGTTTGATTATCTTTATTATCTAGGTGGATGACCTAATTGTTTAAGGTCTAGCATTTGTATATATATGTGTATGATCTATTTATAGATTATGAGATTATGTATGGTATGGGTTATGGTATTATCTCTATGTGAACAATGTTGTAATAATTCATGCAGAGGATTTGGTCAGTCTTAGGTGATAGAATTGGGTTTGTGGAAGAGGTTTAAGGCCTCCGGTCTTGAACTTAACCGAAATTGTACTCAGGCATGGGAGATGCTATACTTGTAGTTCAATCTTCATTCTGGATTGGTGTCGGGTGTTTTCTGTAGTCAGTGAGACTCCTTTTGTCATGAGCAATGTGCTCTAGGCAATTGGCCTTCCTGCATGTGTAGCCCCATTATTGTAATATTTATTCATTTGACCAGTGAATAGATATTATGGGTCTCCAATCCCACCATGGTTTTTCCTCTTTGAGGTTTTCCACATATAAATTTGTGGTGTTATGGTGTTCATCTTTGTGGTTTCATTGTTGCTTATTGTTATATGCTTTTATGTTTACTGGTTGCTGAGTTGTTTTATTAATAAGATTAAATTTCTCCATTCTGGTATAACACTGATTCACCCCCCTCTCAGTATTATTGGATCCCAACAATTGGTATCAGATCTTGGTGCCTCAAAGAAAGTCTAATAGCTTGAGGAAGATCCTATATCCAGAATCTATGGAGATAAGTTTAAGGAAGGAACTTCAAGTAGAACTTGAAGACTATGATGTTGAAAGATTGAGGAACATGAAGATGCAAGATGAGTTAAGATCTATGAAGGAATTCATTTTTAATTTATAGGATAGGTTGGTATCTGCCCAAGCTAAAAGGAAGAAACTTTTACAAAATTAGGATGAAGAGAAGGATACCCTTAAGAAATAATGTTATCAGTTGAGTCAAGAGAATATTGTCATGGAGAATGAAATGCAATCCCTAACTATGAGGATGTCCAAGGGGATTGAAGACTGTAAGAAGAATGAAGAAAATATTTCTATATCTCTGAAAGATAGATCTAAGGAATGCATTAGGTTGGCACATGAGAATGATGTGTTGAGAATTGAATTGGTGCAATCATAGAACAATGAGAAATAATTGGAAGGAATGGTAACAATCCTAAGAGATCATCTGACTATTGCAAATGAATACAAAGATAAGTTCAAGGTTAGTTCTTCTAAGCTTGATGAGTTATTGAATGATCAAAGGGACACTTCAGACACTAGAGGTCTTGGATTTGAGCATGGAGAAAGCTCTAGTACTACAAATCAGGTTAACAGATCCGGTTAGAAGGTCAACTAGAATTAGAGATCACCGATAAGGCAACCCAATGCACATAAATTTAGTGGTAGATTCTTTCTTTGGAATATATCTAGTCATATAGCTAGGCATTATAGAAAAAGAGCAAATCAGAATAATAATGCAACTCCTAATCAATGTTCAAATTATAAGAAGTATGGTCATAGGACAGAAGATTGTAGATGTTGGAAAATGCACACTCCAATGAGATATTATAGGTGATTGAAGGTATTTTCATTGATGGTAACCTTACAATCATGTGATATCAACAGCCAGACACAAGCACTGGCGCCGATAGACTCTACACCGACATACAGAACACTGACACTGAAAAGGAAGATTACCAGCACCTTGGCTGACAACAATTTTGTATTAATGTATTTTGTAATTAATTGTAAAATCTTTTTTAAGCCGACATGGCAGATTTTAATATGAATCATATATGTATGAGATCATTGTAGAGCATTTTATATGTGTTAGGGTATGATGCAAAAGATAGAAGGTAACAAAACTATTATGCAAATTATTGGATAAGGATTTATGTATGTAGCAGAGCTTAAACTGGTACTAAATTCGGCATAGCAGATGCTAATCTGAAGTAGTACAAGACATTGGATTAGCATAATCCATTTTTGTAAGTCAGTGTGACTTCTTTTGTAATTCAGCAATGAGCTCTAGGCACTTGGCCTTCCTGCATGTGCAGGCCCCTATTGTAGCAGTAATATTCTCTTATTGGCCAGTAAGTGAATATTGTGGGTCGCAAATCCCACTGAGGTTTTTCCCACACCGGGTTTCCTCATTAAAACATTGTGTTATGGTGTGCTTTTCATGTTGTGGTTATTATTCTTATTTGCTGCATTATTTCTAGTTTACCGGTACACAATTTTAATATGCTTTTCATGTTATAAGTTAAGAAAATATTATTATTGGTCAGATACTGATTCACCCCACCCCCCCCCCCCCAGTGTCTTTGGGAATCCTAACATAAGAAAGAATATGAAATGTCATGCATGTGGAAAATTTGGACTTATGGATAATCAATGCAAGTCAAGGAATGGTCAAGGTTACAATAAGGCAATTCAGAAGAACAATGTCACTTGTTATGCATGCAATAAAGTAGGACATATTGCTAAATTTGGCAGAAGCAAGAACCTACCGGCAGGAAGTGATGAATCTAATGAGAAGGGAAAGTAGAAGGTTAATGACATTAAGAAGGATCATGAGAAGAAGTGGGTTATGAAGTTTGAGGCTCAACTGGAAGAATCAATTGCCCCAGATGTTTATTTGGCTAAAGGATATACCCCGTAACTCAACTGACATAGTAGAATGTTCCTACATCGGCAGGAAACTCATCTGGTAACTAAGGAATTCACCTTAGGGGGAGGAAAATTGATGACAAATCTTGCATTGCCCCTGGTAGTGGCCTGAAAGCCTATTTCAGATATTTGGAAGTCAATTTGAAGGTTAACCGACAAAGATTTATTGGATCTTAGATCTAGTTTGGTTTACCAGTAAGTCACTTTATGAGTTATGGTTTGGTCATACATCTATAGTTAAGTATTTTAGAATATTTGGTAGTAAATGTTGTATCAGGAGAGATGATTTCATTGGAAGTTTGATCATAGATGTGGTGAAGGAATATTTCTTGGTTATTCTAATGGAAGCAAAGCATATAGATGTTATAATAAAAGATTGCAGAGAATTATGGAGAGCACAAATCTCAAGGTTGATGAGAAGAATATAAGTCAAATCAAAATTTATGAGAAAGAACTGGCAGTGGAAATGGTCTTAACTGAACCGGTAACACCTTTACTGAAACATAATACTGAACTAGTTACTCTGGCAGCATCATAAAATTCAACAGTAACTGAAGAGCAGGGAAGAGGAATAGAAATTTAGAAGACTCCTAGGTATGTAAGGCTGAATCATTCAGTAGATCAGATAATTGGACAAGAAGAAGGTTGGTAGCTAATGAGGTATGCTTAATTTCTTTAATTGTATGGGCATTAGTTATTGAAGCTTGTAAGGATGAATGTTGGATGAAAGCTATGGAAGAGGAATTGGATCGGTTAGAAAAGGAAAACACATGGACTTGGATGTTATTGGAACTTGGCTTGATTGGTTTTCAATGGATATGCTTAGAAGGAAGGAATTGATTATGTTGAATCCTTGCTCCGGTAGCTAGGATTGTCAGATATTTTCAAGGATTTTCTAGTATGGTTTTTGTTTTATGATGACTTTACACTTTGAGCATGTTCGAATGTGGATTGGGCTAGAGATATAGGTAACCAGATAGGTTCATCCGGTGAATCTTTCTTTCTTGGAAAGAAAATTATTTCATGGATCAGCAAGAAGTAGTCATGTACTTCTTTATCTAGTATTGAAGTTGAGTGTATTGTTGCTGCTACTAACTATACACAAATTCTATGGATGAATCATATGTTGAAGGATATAAATTTGGATTGTAATGTATCGGTAGTTTTTCATTGTAATAACTCTCCTGCTATTGAAATATCAAAGAATCTGGTATTTCTATCAAGTATAATTTTCTAAAGGAGTAGGTGGAAGCAAATTAAGTCAAATTGGTTTGAATAATCATTTGAGTACCTCAGAGATAGATTAGAAGTTTTCTGCCCCTCCGATAGAGACCTAAGTGATATTGATTGGCATTAGTCTGGTATGCATTATCAGAGCTATCATTAATTCTGGATTGATGTGTTGGTTCTACTACTCAGAGGGAGTAGTCAGCCATATGGTTCAAAGGATTTATGATTTTTCTTTGATGTTTATGTTAGATTTCTAGCATTGATGTCAAAGGGGGAGAGATATTCATGTGAAAAACTTATGGAGTTATATAAATTAGAGGGAGAGATAATTATGTGAAATATAGAGCTTAACAAAGATATCAGTCTAAAGGGGAGATTATTGGCACAAGGAGGAACAAAATTCCAGATTGGTTGTATCCCATTGGGGGAGTTTGGTTCAGGTCTATGGATGGTTAATTGGTATAGAGATATTTGGTTCAGAACCTCATTGTCATATCATCTTGGGGAGATTATTAGTTGTCTTCCATTGGGGGAGACTTGTTTGGCATTTCTTGGCACTTGGATTCTTTTCAAATCTAGTGTTGCCATCAATTACAAATGGGGAGATTGTTGCCAATTTGGAGGAACTGATTATGTGTTGCATTGATATTTGTTATTGATGTCAACACTAGCTTCTTTGGTTGTTTACTGCTATCTGGTTGGTCCCGGTAGGATGACTAGTTTTTGGTTGATAAGATCATGTTGATTCGGTATGCTCTAGTATGTTTTGGTCTATGGAATTGGTTTGGATTGTTTAGTCATGTGTTCTTGATGTGTATCACATTCAGTTGGTATTGATTTGATGATCTGGAAGCTATCACTTGTTCTAGTAACCCTTTTGGTTACTAGTAAGGGTTTTGTCGGTAGAGCTTTGTTGAATATCTTTCGATATTATGCATAAGTGGTGTTGGTGCAGCTTCTAGTAGGGATTTAGAATGTTTATGGTGATTATGTTTGGGCCTTGGCTGATTGGGATCATTGTTTTAGCATGTGTGGACCTTAATTTGTTCTGGTGCTATCTAGGTTATGGACCGGCTTAATGTAACATGTTGTTGGAACTTCTGGATGTGATTCTGGGATGACTTATGGGTTGGATGATATTTGTTTGGCCTTAGGCGCCACATGTTTTGTAATAATGTAATAGGTTTTATTATTTGGGTGGCCGACATAATTTTTTAAGGTCTAGGGTTTGTATATATATGTGTATGATCTCTTTGTAGATTATGAGATCATGTATGGTGTGGGTTATGGAATTATCTCTATGCGAACAATGTTTTAATCATTCATGCAGAGGATTTGGTCGATCTTAGGTGATCGAATTGGGTTTGTGGATGACATTTAAGGCCTTCGGTATTGAGCTTAACCAACACTATACTGAAGAATGGGAGATGCTATACTTGCAGTTCAATCTTCATTTTAATTTGTTGTCGGATGTTCTCTATAGTCAATGAGACTCCTTTTGTGATGAGAAGTGTGCTCCAGGTTGTTGGCCTTCCTGCATGTGCAGGCCCCTTATTGTAATATTATTCATTTGATTAGTGGATAGATATTGTGGTGTCCAATCCCATTGTGGTTTTTCCTCTTTGAGGTTTTCCACATATAAATTTGTGGTGTTATGGTGTTCATCTTTTTGGTCACATTGTTGGTTATTGTTATATGCTTTTATGTTTACTGATTGCTGAGATGTTGTATTAATAAGGTTAAATTTCTCCATTTCGGTAGAACACTGATTCACCCCCCCATCTCAGTGTTCTTGGATCCCAACACACATCCATCTAATAGGCCTTGAAATTCTTGCATGCAACAAAAGCTAAAAACATTCTAATAGCTTCCATTCTTGCTACAAGAGCATAAGTCTCCTCAAAATATATCCCTTCTACTTGTCAGTAGCCTTTATATACAAGTCTTGCTTTCTTTCTCACTATGTGACCATCCTCATCTATTTTGCTCTGAAATACCCATTTAGTTCCTATCACATTCTTGTCTGCTAGTGTTGGGACAAGTTTCCAAGTCTGATTCTTCTCAATGTATTCTAATTCTTCTTGCATAGCTTTCATCCAATGCTAATCACTGCAGGAATCTTTCACTATTTTCAATTCGGTTTTAGAAATTGAGCATAAATTTATTTGTTCTTAAACAACTTTACTTCTAGTGATTACACCTTTGTTCTTTTCTCCAATAATTTATTTCTCTGAGTGATTCTTTTGCACATATCTCAGAGTCTTAATAGAAATTTTTAGACCATCTTCATATTTGATTAGCGTTTCCATGTCTAGCTAGTTGAAGCGGAATAGTGGTAAAATATTATATAAATGGTTATTATTGAATGTAAAGTATTTTGAAAGGATCAAAACATTTTTTTTTAAGTGTTTTTAGTTTTTCATACAGCTATAAGGAAGGAGGAACGAGTTGGCAATGGATAGATGTAGTAGTTGACTAGAAGTGCAGAAAAAGCCAAAAACCGGTTTCAGTAAAACGGGCATATCTCTCTCTTTTATTTTAATGAAATTCATATTTTTAAAAATGATTTGGAAAGATTAAAATGAGATATAAAATCCTACTAAACCATTTGAGCTTATTTTCAATATTTAATGAGCAGGATTCACTAGAAGTTGGCTGAGACAAACTAGCAGATTTTCAGGCAGTAGTTAAGGAATGAGTTCTAATTCAACTTGGACTCCTCTACCTCTTGATGAGTTCATGTATTTGGAATTATTGAAGTCAGATAACATCAGAGAAGCTTATATAAAAATTATTTGATGATTCATAAATAATTATAACATGTTTTGTAGACATGTTCAATCATGACTGTATTTTGAAGTTGTAAATAGTTTGAAGAGGATTAGAACTATCAACTCTTATTAGTTTAGTATTTATTATCAGTCATGAATAGAATAAGTCATCTCCTTAGTGTTGTGGGAGAAATGACATTTTTAATAAGTTTTTGAGTTTGTAATGACTCCAAATATCAAGCCTCATGCATAAAATATGAGATCTTTTTGAATTGTGAGTACTGTAGAGAGAATATCCAATTAGTGTTGAGTCTTGTTAATGGTGTTTATGTTCAATCACCAAGTCTGATATATGTCTATGTAATATTTGATTTGCAATAAGAAAATTATTTGAGCAATGAAGCTTGTAGATTGGATGTTGAATGCTAATGACTAATATTGTAGCAACTCAAGCAAGGGCCACTTGAGGAACAATGACTCCATTGTAGTTTAGTTTTGTAGTAGTTTAGATTGTTGTTCATTATGTTTTATTGTTAGTGATTAATTATTTATAATAGGTTTTATTTCAGCATATTTTACTCCATTATTTTTAGAACAATTTGACTGTAGCCACTACTGTTACAAATAACCAGTCTGCCTAATGCCATTGTCATGTAGTTAGTTTTATTTCCAGCTTTGTTATGTTTTCAATTCAGTTTATTGTTTTCAGTTTATTTTATATACATAAATGATAGAACAACTTAGAAGGCTTTCATAGTGCATATACGGTGCCAACTCATTTCAAGTTCACATCCCTAGGTTGATAATTAAATGTAGCTTCTAATCCATGAAGGGTTGCTCAGTGTGGATGAAAATCCTTGAGGTGTGAATTAGTATTCCAATCTCAATTGCAATTAAAAATCTCTACATTTTCTGTGTCATTGCAAACAATCTTGAAAACAACAAAAGATATCATAGTCAAAGAGTTTTATGCATAACCAATGTCTTTCCCTTGCTTGAAGACAAGCAAGATTTTAGTTGGGGTGATGTGATGAGCCTATAAATTGTCCATATTATTCCATGTTTTATAAAATTTTACCTCATGTTTATAATATCCTTCCAAGTTATTTCTAAACATTACCTTGGTTTTATGAAGCATTAACTAGGATTAATGCTATTTGATTAGCATTTGCATATCTAGCTAGTTGATGCTAAATAATTGTAAAATATTATAAAAAATGGTTATTGGTGAATGTAAATTATTTTGGAAGGATTAACATATTATTTTTTATTGGTTCGATTCATCCATACAGCTAGAAGGAAGGAGTTCAACAAGTTGGCAATTGACAGATGTAGCAGTCGACTGGAAGTGCAAAAAAGGTCAAAAATCCCAGTTTCAATAAAATAGGGACATATCTCACTCATTTCTTAACGAAATTCATATTTTAAAAATGATTTGGAAAGCTTAAAATGAGATATAAAATCCTACCAAATAATTTGAGATGATTTGAAACAGTTAATGAGCAACATTCACTAGAACATGACTGAAACAAAGTAGCAAATTTCTAGGCAACAGTTAAGGAATGAGTTCTAATTCAACTTGGACTCCTCTACCTCTTGATGAGTTCATGTATTTGGAGTTATTGAAGTCAAGGAACATTAGAGAATCTTGTGCAAACAATATTTGATGATTCATAAAAATTCTAACATGTTTCGTACACACATGTTCAGTAATGACTGTATTTTGAAGTTGTAAAGAGTTTGAAGAGGATTAAAACTCTCAACTCTTGTTAGTTTAGTATTTATTATCAGTCATGAATAGAATAAGTCATCTCATTTTTGTTATGGGAGAAATTACATTTGTAATCATTTGTTGAGTTTGTAATTACTCAAACTCTCAAGCCTCATGCATAAAATTTGAGATCCTGTTGCGTTGTGATCAGTGTAGAGAGAATATCCAGTTAGTGTAGAGTATTGTTAATGGTATCTATGTTCAATGAACAAGTCTAATATATATCCATGTAATATTTTATTTACTAAGAATATTATTTGAGAAATGAATCTTGTAGATTGGATGTTGAATGCTAATTACTAAGATTGTAGAAACTCAAGTAAGGGCCACTTGAGGAATTGTGACTCCATTGTAGTTTAGTTTTGTAGTAGTTTAGATTGTTGTTTATTATGTTTAATTTTTAGTGATCAGTTGTTTAAAATAAGTTTTATTTCAGCATATTTAATTCCATTAGGTTTAAAATAGTCAGACTGTAGCCAATGTTGTTGCAAATAACCAGTTTGCCTATAGCCACTCTTGTGTAGTTAGTTTTATTTCCAGCTTTGTTGTGTTTTAGTTTTATTTCCAGCTTTGTTATGTTTAAAATTCAATTTATTATTTTGAGTCGACTGATAGAACTTAGAAGGCTTCCATAGTGCATATATAGTGTCGACTCATTTCAAGTTCACATCCCTGGGATGATAATTGAATGTAGATTCTAATGCATGAAGGGTTTCTCAGTGTGGATAAAAATCCCCGAGTTATGAATTAGTATTCCAACCTCAATTGTAATTAAAAAGTGTACACCTAGATCTGAACAATTAATTAAATTAATTTTATTTGTTTAATTATCATTTGTCCACCTATTAATTAAATTAAGGTTTAATTAATATCCCCTTTTCTTTTATCCATACATTAATCAAATTCAACATTTGATTAATTCCCTTATTCTATTAACTGAATAAATTTGTTTTATTTGATTAAATCCTCTTTCTACATTTAATTAAATTTATATTTGATTAAAATCCTTTCTTGCATATAAATAAATCAATATTTATTAATAAACCCCATCCCCCACTTGCATTTTCCTACAAATGCAAGTTGCATCCATTTTTAGTTGAAATAAAACATTTTATTTTAATCAAAATCCTATTTTCTCCCACTTGCATTCTCCTACATTTTCCACTTGCATCCTAAAAATTCTTCTAGAACATCTCAAATCAAACTTAACTAGCCTAATCATGTCACATCCCTAAATTTGGGGAAATCACTTCTCCAAATTTGGAAGAAAGTCTTCTAGATGCATTTAAGACTTTATCTTTTTCAACAAGTTAACTTGTTGAGCTCCCCAAAGTTGTAAGGCTCTTACAAAAGCCTTGAAGCTTATCCACCTTAAAACAAATTAACTTCCAAAGTCTTCCAAACCATTAAAGGCTCTTACATAAGCCTTGAAGGTTTTTTCCCTTCACACGAGATAAGCCCTCAAAGTCTTCAAAAAGCATTTAATGCTCTTACAAGACATCATCTCTTCAACACATCAAACCATCATGGATTGTCCCCTTGTACAAATTTGAACTTTGCACAAGAGTTTAACCAATGGACAAGAGCCTTCATCCTTGGATAATAGCTTTATCTAATGGCTCATCCTCTTGAGGTTAACTATAAAATCTTATTAAGCATGTAATGTTCAATTAACATCCTTTCAAACCTTCTCATGATGACACTTGTTAACATGAGATAGGGTTGAAAACCCCACATGGATTTGATAACTTTCAATCCTTGCCCTTATTAAGATTATTCAATATTGGACATCCAATTCACCAATTCTTCTATAAATAGAGCTCATTTCTTCACCAATGTCTATTGAACACAAGATGCCACTAAGAGGGGGGGTAAATCAATGATTTTAAAACTTAACCCTTTTCCATCCCATGTGTGTATACCGGTTAACTGATCTAACACAAAGCAAACATACAAGTTAGATGGGAGAATGACATAAATGTAACCACACATAAAAGAGATATCACATAATATCATATGTACGAGGAAAACCCAAGATGGGAAAAACATTGATGAGAAGTGTTGATGGAGACTACAACTCCAATCCAACCTCACAAACCTTGGTTGCAACATTTAGGGCACCAACCCAAGGAGTACCAATTCTGGTTTAGAGCACCAACCCCTAATTTTAGGACACCAACCCAAGGAGCACCAACCCTTGCACCGAGCTCCAAGACAGTGATTACAAGATCATATAATAAATACAAAAGTAATCTCCTTGTTACAAAAGAACTTTGTAACTCTCATGCAAGTCTCTCCACCGGTTCTCCTCTCTCCAATTCTTTGTTGGTTCTCTGCTCACCTTCTCACTACTGCAACCTTATCTCTTGTTGCAACACACTCTCTACCGGAACCTTACCAGTTCAGCCTCTTCTTCACTCAGTTAGTTGTCTGCTATCTGATTATTGTTAGTTCTTAGTTTTTTGGTTCTCTTTTGATTCTTACTATGCTCTTCTCTTTACAATATAATATGGCTCTTCTTTGCTAGTTCAATCATCATTAGTGCACTTCTCTGTCAGACTTAATGGCATACTATTGATTTCCTCACTCTCGCTAGTTGAACTCTTCAAATCGGTTATCTTCTCACACACTCAGACTCTTCTATGATTGTCATTGAGCACTTGACTGGTTAGCTCTCTATTTTTTACTCCCTTCACTTTATTTTCTCTCTCATGTAGCAACACCATTTACATATTTGATTCACACTCTTATAGCTAGACTTTCTTGCATAAACTTGAGTTTGAACATTGGAACACTAGGGTTTCCACCATGCACTGAATCTGCATCCAATATGATATCTGATCATCATGGCACATCATATCTAATCAGATATCATATCCTTGATTGATGATATACAACTCATCAATCAACATCACCATACTCTTTACCTTTCAATGTATGTCTTCTATCTTTAGCCATTTGTAGAATGATTTTCAGCCTTGTATCTAGTCAATTACATGCATGATGTGGTTTCCTTCACCCACTTTGATCTACAAGATCAGTCTATACTGGATCTCTATTGTTTCCTTGATCTCAAGCCGCAATCCTCTTCCATCATTCCTCGAGATTTGTAGTTATCTTTAAATGTTGGACCAACCACCAACAACCTCACTCACACACCACACTCACCTATGCATGCATGCCAGTTCACCTTCACATGATACCTTTGTCGGCATCCACCTTGGCTCACTATGTCGGTTCAACTTGGTCACTGACTAGTAGCACACAACTAGGTCCATCTACTAGTTCACAAACCCTGTCAGTTATACCCTAACCAATTTGTCTTCACCCTTGAACTTTGCTTCTCTTTCGGTGGAAGACCTAAACTAGTCAATAAACTTTCCAACCTACCTCATGCACATCTTCAATAGATGGGAGCCTTTCACTTATGCACCTTGTTAGCTTTATCGGTGTACATACTTACCAATAACCACCTTGATGACACCATGTCATCAACCTTCAATGATCTCCATCTATTTGCATCTATGGCAACACCTTTCTCCATCTTCAATCTGGTTGCAGAGTCTGTCTCCAACTACTCAACCTTACCTTCTTCATCATTTGACTGGTTCTCCTATCAACTAGTTTGTCAAAGTGACAAACATATCCTTCAATCTCTATTCTAACAAATCATCATATATACGTAGCTAGTCCAGTGCATATCTATGATCTCATGCACCTGAGGCAACTTAGTGTGTCACTGGTTGATTTGGTATGAGCCTTCAATCACCTACATTCTACTCTTCCAACTTATCTTGGAGGACTACGATGTATTCCATGCATAATAGGAGATAAGGTCCACTTACCAGTGGGAGTGGATCCTTGTCATCTGCATCTTCGAATGCACCAATATGGCTTCCCTGTTTGAGAAGTCATATCTTCAAATAGGCACATGTGATCCGGTTCTTCACACTCACTATTACTCTTCTCTTCTTCCTATGATATCTTCTTCATCCGACAATTGCCACTATATCTGGTGGGAGTCCTGTTGTTTCACATACACACATCATACAGGTTGGCACTTCTTCATTAGCTCACCCTGCAGATCCACTTGTCGGTTGGCAGCAATGCACTACCAACAAAACACTTACCGGTTGTTATACTCACCGGTCTTCAGTCCTTATGTCTTCAACACAAGTCAACACTAACTTGTGTACTGGTGACTCCAATGATAATTATATTAGATGACACTCTCTTCCTTACTAGTGACCTTCTATGCTATTTGACATCAAAGACACCACTTCTAGTATGCATCAATGACAACATTGCTCATCAATCTATTAGCATTTGCATGAAGATTGCATTAATGATATGTTATATTGTCATTGATGCCAATTGAATCAGTAATAATATTGTTTATATTGTAGTTATTGTTGATATTGTCTTATAACCAGTAGGAAGAGCTTTGTGAAGGTTATTGTAAACTGGTATGTAAGTTTGTGAGTTGAACCGGTAATCAAAGTAAAAGGCTAAACCCTTTCTATGTTATGTAACCGATAAACCCTACCAGTTGTTTTTGTTAAACCCTGTTGAATTGGTTATGTTGGTTTATGATCTGATGTTGAGTGGTAATGATGATGACATGTAAGGTCATTGTATAAAGACAAGTTTAAAATGTTTTGGTGCAATTGTTTGTCTAGGGAATGAGCAAAGTGCATTGCATCTAATGCAAAACGTGTGATGAGTTACTGAGCTCGATGAAGCGGTAATCAAGGAGAGGTTGAGGTTTTCTTGATTGATGTGTAGAGATTGCTATGAAATCCAATGGTCATGCTTGTACTAACTTTTTTGTAATCTTGATGAGAGGATTAGATTTTTGTTGTGTTACCAACCTGATTGATTTGTATTTAAGGTCAATGAAGTTGTTTTGTTAAGTAGGTAAGAGTTGGAAGAAATCGGTTGAGTGTGTGGTCGTCGAATCGGAGAATGAGTATGTAGTTTGATTAAAGGTAGATAGAAGATTAAATGGATCTGATCAAGCAAATGTAGTGTTGTTTAGATAAATCAAGAAACTCATGTTGTTTTCTAACAATTACAGCAGAATTGAAATCCCCTAACCGGGTAATCTCTAACAAGCTTGGTTACTTATTAAATCCTCTAACAAGGTGATCCATTAGATTGGATTTTCAAATCGTCTACTGGGGTTACTCCTTACAGTTTATTTTCTTCTAACCAGGCATTTGTAGTCATCCCTTAACCGGGTGATTCCTAACAGGATCAGTTCTTAACAAGACTTTTGTAAAAGCTTTAGCAGGCTTGGCTCCTAACAGAGAACTTCAGAAGAGGTTAGATATTATCTTGTGAGTCTCATCTCACCGTAGTTTTTACCTATTTGGGTTTTCCAAGTATAAATACTTGTGTCATGTGGTGAATGCTTTTTTTGGTTATGATCTTATGGTTGATTTGATTAACTATTTAACTATTTCTAATAAGGCATGGTAACTGAAAGCATTGAGAAATAAAGCATTGGCATATGATAAGGCATTTGGATGTTTACAAGTTAAATGTTGTTTTTTGTTAAGTTGTTGTAACATTCAACCAGTATTCTTATGAGTATTGATCTTGACAGTGGTATTTCATGTTGGCATATGATGAACCGGCATGTTGATATCATGATAATGTATGTTGTCATTGATGTCAATAAGTGTAAGTGAATCGGTATGCAGATTGGAAGAAGTTGGTGAACTGGTATGAAGAAAAATAGTGAACTGGTGTCGAGGTTTCACTAAGTGTGACTACCGGTTGGTAGTCTCAGCTCTAGGGTTTCCGATTTGGCAAAATCGTTTGTGAGATGAAATTGATGACATTTTATGTTAAGCTAGCTAAGAGATGAAGATGAGATCATGATGCCACGCCAGCTTTGTGCATGTGAAGGATTTCCTTGAGGATCTTGCATGAGAAGATCGACTATATTAAATGTCTACCTCAGGAATGAACATTCTTCTTAGCAGTATGAGAAGAAAGTGTGATGAGTTACTGATTTCTATGTGCAGTGAAGAATGGACGATGTGGATTGTCTTGTTATCTGTTTGAAATTGTATTTCTCTATGCAAAGTGTTTGGACGGTCAGGATTGGACCGCTTGTATTGTAAACCTAAAATGCTTAGGGTTTAGTGTTTATGCTACTGACCTAATTGTTGTCTATAAGGTTGATGATTTTTATTGTAGTTTTTTGGCAAATGCTGTATGTGTATCCGAGTAATGAGATACTTGGCAGACCAGTAAGAGAAAACTACAGAGTGTGATTGCAGAAGTAGAGGAACTAAAAAGGATTTGCCTTAGCATATAGTGTTGTTATCAGATCAAAGCTTTACCTGTTGTCTTCTAACCATTTCAACAAAAGGAAAATCCCTTTGCTAGGTAGCTTTAACAGGCTTACTATAAATCCTCTAACCAGGTGACTCAAGTTCATTGTGTTCTTCAAATCCTCTAGCAAGGTAACCTTTAATAGGGTATATAGCCATCCCTTAACCAGGTGATCTTTAATAGGATCGGTTCCTAGAAGAACCTTATTGTAAAGTCTTTAATCAGACTAGGCTCCTAACAGAGTGAACTTCAAAAGAGTTCAAAAACAAGCTTGTGGGTATTCATCCCCACTGTGGTTTTTCCCATTTGGGTTTCCACTTGAAAAATATGTGTGTCATGTGTTGTGCATTTTTCATGTGATGATTAAGTGTTCTTTGTTTAAGTGATTATGCATGCAGAGCTAATAATTATGGTATTGGTGACACACCACATGCATATGTTTATGGGTAAAGTAGCTATCAAGTATTAAATGTATTTGATGTGTTTAGACTTACCGGTCTATGTTATCTGAAGTCTTATTGTGTTTAACCAGTATTGCCATGGTTTAGTTCAGTGATGAAGATAACCGATTAGTGTTGTTTTAGCTTGAAAAGATTGGTAGAAAGTCTTTGACTGTACTGATTCACCCCCCCCTCTTAGTACTAGTTAGGGTATCAGTTGTTCATCATTATTCATCATTTCATTGATAAGATTACTTTATATGTTTGAGTTTCGGTTTGGGAAGTTTGTATCAGTTTTTCTATTTACTAATTCACCTCCCCCCTCTCAGTAATCTACCGGATACTTATTCTTTCATCATACCATCAATTGGTATCAGAGCTTATCAGGTCCTCTAAGGTCTAATCCTAACATCTTGCTAGATTATGATGAAGAAGGAAGGTCTAAAGTTTAACAGAGAAAACTATAGGACATGGAGCGACAAAATGAAGATTTACATCAAGAGTCTAGGAAGTCAGTATTGGGATCATATAGATACTAAGTATATTGCACCTACTGGAATTATGACTGATGATGAGAAGAAATAACAACAAGAAAATAATCAAGCATTGGAGGATATTATCAGTTCCCTGTCTAATGTTCAATATGTAGATGGTCATGGTCTTGAAACTGTATATGAAGTACGGAAAAAACTTGAAGAGATTTATAGCGGTGATGAACATGTTAAGATTGCTAAAGAAGAGAGTCTAAGAGGAAATTTTGATGACATGAGGATGTTTGAAGGTGAGAATATCCAGCATTATGGTAAAAGGATAAAAGATATAGTCAGTGAAATTAAGAGTGCAGGAGGGAAAGTGGAAGACACCACAGTAATCAGTAAGGTACTAAGAACCCTACTACTAGTCTATGCTATTCAAGTTGCAGTTGTTTAGGAGTTGAAGTCCATTGATAAAATTAAGGTAACTCTTGACTCCATCATTGGAAAGCTTAGTGCTTTTGAATTAAACAGTTATAATGGTAGTGTATAGAAATCTGAGTCCGCATTTAGAGCTTTTGTTTCTAACCCATCTGTGAGAAAAAATAGAGATACTAGTCATGGTTATGAATCTAGATCTAGTAGAGATGCTGATGATGAAGATAGTTTAGTGGAGCTTGAAGCATTATTGGCAAAGTGGTTACCTAGTGGCACTGGTAAATACAGAGGTAAATTACCTTTAAAATGTTTTGTATGCAACAAGATTGGTCACACAAAGGCTAGTTGTCCTAATGGTGAAAATGAACACAAGAGAGATAAATTCAAGAAGTATAAGGGTAAAGGCAAAAGAGATTGTCTTATTGCTATTGATAGTGGTATCACTGATGAAGAATCTGATGGTGATGCTAGTGAAGATATTGTGTTTGTAGCTATTAAGGAAGAGATATCAGACTAGAAGGCATTAGTATCCAGGATGGATAACTCTGATGATTGGATCATTGATAGTGGTTGTTCACATCATATGACCGGTGATCGGATCAAATTTCTTTCCTTGAAAGAATTTCATGGCAGTGTTATTATATTTGGCAATGACTCACCCTGCATGGTTAAAGGTAAAGGAGTTATTTCTCTTAATGGGAAGAGCAATGAAGATGATTTCTATTGGGTTGAAGGACTAAAGCACAATCTTTTGAGTGTGGCACAACTCAATGACAAAGGATACCCACTAGAGTTTAAAAATGGTATGTGCAAAATGTTTGACAACAAAGGTGAATTGATTGCAACTGGGAAACAAACTAAAGGTAACCTATTTCATCTTAATTCTAAAGTTAGCAAGTGTTTTATTTCTAAAATATATGATAGTTGGCTTTGGCATAGGATATTTTGTCATATAAACTTTGATAACATTGTTAAAGTGAGTGAGTCCAAGATAGTGAGAGGTTTTTCTCAGTTAGAAAAACTGGTTATTGCTCTTTGCAAATAATGTCAGTTGGGAAAGATGACTTTTTCAAATTTTAAAAGAAAATCCTTTTCAGTAGAGAACTTGTTAGATTTGGTTCATACAAATCTTTGAGGACCAATAAGAAAAAAAAATCATTCAAGGTGACAAATATTTTATGATTCTCATTGATGATTGCTCAAGGATGATGTGGGTCACATTCTTGAAGGATAATACTAAATCTTTTGGTAAGTTCAAGGAATTTAGGGCCTTAGCTAAGAAAGAGAGTGGTAAGAAGATAAAATGTCTAACGACAAATCAAGGTGGTGAATTTACTTCTAAGGAATTCACTAGGTACTGTGAAGAGAATGGTATCAAATGACAAATTTCTGCACCAAGGACACCACAACAGAATGGTATCATAGAAAGGAACGATCGATCAATTGTTGAAGCTGCTAGAACAATGTTGATACAAGGAGACGTAACAAAAACCTTTTGGAGAGAAGCTATCAGCATAGTTGTCTGCACAATGAACTGGGATCTAGTAAAAAGAGGTAAGGAAAAGACTCCTTATGAATATTGGTATGGAAGATCACCTGATGTTAGCTATTTTAAGATATTTGGAAGAAAATGTTTTATTAAAAGAGGTGATTACATTAGAAAATTTGAGGCTAAGAGTGATGAAGGAATATTTCTTGGCTATTCCACCAAGAGTAAGGCCTACAAATGTTTTAACAACTAAACACAGAGAATTGTTGAGAGTGTTGATGTTCGAGTGGATGAATTTTCTAAAGTCTCAGAAGGAACCAATTCAGAGAAAAAGGATGAAGATCCTTGCATTTTGTTTTTGGAACTAGAAACTATGAAATATGAAACTGGAAAAGCAAATTATGATGCACCAGTCCAACCAGAACAAATAAATTCAGAAGAAGATGATGACAATGAAGAAGCTGAACCTGAAGATAATGATCATGTTATTCCTAGATATGTGAGACTGAATCATTATCCTGAATAGATTATTGGAGATAAGGATGCTGGAGTACTAACCAGAAGAAGAACCAAAGAGAATTCTTGCATGATCTTGACCATTGAACCAAAACTGCTAAGGAGGTATTTGGTGATGATCATTGGGTTAAAGCTATGGAGGAGGAATTGGATCAAATTGAGAAAAACCAACACTTGGACCCTAGTACCCTGACCACTAAATAAGAATCTTATAGGTACTAAATGGGTATTTAGGAACAAGTTGAATGAAGATGGTGTTATAGTTCACAACAAGGCAAGATTAGTCTGCAAGGGTTATGCATAAGAAGAAGGAGAAGATTATGGCAAAACTTTTGCACTAGTAGCAAGACTAGAAAGTGTCAGAACTTTACTTGCATTTGCAACCCATAAAAATTTCAAGGTATATCAAATGGATGTTAAGTCTGCATTTTTGAATGGGATATTAGAAGAAGAGGTATACATAGAGCAGCCAGATGGTTATGCTTTGACTAATGAGAAAGATATGGTATGCAGATTGCATAAGGCTTTATACGGATTAAAGCAGGCACCCAGAGCGTGGTATGAAAGGATTCATACACATCTAATGAAGATAGGCTTTCTGAGAACCAGTGATGATAGTAACATATATCTCAAGTCTGAAGGAGATGAAATACTGGTCAGTGAATTATTTGTTGATGATATTATATTTGGAGGTAATGATGTCATGAGCAACAATTTTGAAGAGGAAATGAAAAATGAGTTTGAAATGTCTTTAGTAGGGGAAATAAAAAATTTCATAGGCTTGCAGATACAGCAAATGAAGAATGGTATTTTCATTACACAGTCTAAGTATGTTAAAGATGTTTTGAAGACATTTGGCATGAGTGACTGTAAACCAGTTGGGACACCAATGGTTATAGGTTTTAAGTTGTCTAACGAGGATGAATCTAAGTCTATTGATGAGAAGGAATACAGGTCAATGATTGGCAAATTGCACTATGTTATTCACAACAAATCAGACATAGCCCATGTGATTGGCATAGTTTCTAGGTTCTAGAAGAATCCTAAGGAGACACACTTGATAGAAACCAAGAGAATCTTTAGATACCTGAAAGGTACTGTTGACTATAGATTATGGTATCCATGTGGAGAAAACTTTGATTTGAAGGCATACACAGATGTTGATTGGGTAGGAAATGTTGATGACTATAAAAGAAAAACCGGTGGAGCATTTTTTCTTGGAGGAAGGCTTGTTTCATGGAGTAGTAATAAGTAGAGTTGTACTTCACAATCTATTATTGAAGCTGATTATGCTGTAGCTTATATGTATTGCACACACGCTATTTGGATGAGGCACATTTTGGAAGGTTTTAAGATGAAGATTTCAAAACCTATAAAGATTTAATGTGATAACACAAGTGCCATAAATATTTCCAAGAATCCTATTTTGCACACATGAACCAAGAACATTGAATTGAAGTATCATTTCTTGAGGGAAAAAGTTCAGAGCAAAGATGTTATCTTAAAGCATGTTTCTACCAAGGAGCAACTTGCAAATATTTTTACCAAACCTCTACCTAAGACTACTTTTGAATATCTTAGAATTCATTTAGGGGTTGTCCCTCTTCATGAAGTTAGTTGAACATGATGTTGACTACATCAGTCCTTGGATCACTTGCAAAATTTTACAAAGGTTGATGTAGAAGTGGATGTATTCCATAGGGGCAGCATCAAGTTGCAGTATGTTGTTGATGCACAGTGAAATTTGACATTACATGTTTTACTTTCAATTTGGCATTGTTGTCAAAGGGGGAGAAGAATAATGTGATTATGTGAAGGAAAACCAGTGACAAACTTAAGACAGAGAGAGCATTTGAATACTTGGTAATGTCAACCAGGATTCATTTTCACAATCACAGCAGCAAAGTAATAGTTTTGATATTTGTATTGCCATCAATGCCACAGGGAGAGATTGTTTGCATTTGCATGAAGATTGCATTAATGATATGTTATGTTGTCATTGATGTCAATTTAACTGGTAATGATATTGCTGATATTGTTGTCACTGTTGATATTGTCTTATAATCAGTAGGAAGAGCTTTGTGAAGGTTATTGTAAACTGGTATGTAAGTTTGTGAGTTGAACCAGTAATCAAAGTAAAAGGTTAAATCCTTTCTATGTTATGTAATAGGTAAACCCTACTGGTTTTTTTTGTTAAACCCTAACCGATTAAACCCTTTTGAATTGGTTATGTTGGTTTATGATCTGATATTGAGCGGTAATGATGGTGACACATAAGGTCATTGTATGAAAACAAGTTCAAAATGTTTTGGTGCAGTTGTTTGTCTAGGGAATGAGCAAAGTGTATTGCATCTAATGCAAAGTGCGTGATGAGTTACTGAGCTTGATGAAGCAGCAATCAAGGAGCGGTTGAGGTTTTCTTGATTGATGTGTAGAGATTGCTATGAAATCCAATGGTCATTCTTGTACCGACTTGTTTGTAATCTCGATGAGAGGATTATATTTTTGTTGTGTTACTGACCTAATTGATTTGTATTTAAGGTTGATGAAGTTGTTTTGTTAAGTAGGCAAGAGTTGGCAGAAATTAGTTGAGTGTGTGGTTGCCGAACCAAAGAATGAGTATGTAGTTTGAGTAAAGGTGGATAAAAGCTTAAATGGATCTGATCAAGCAAATGTAGTGCTATTCAGATAGATCAGGAAACTCCTATTTTTTTTCTAACAATTACAACAAAATTGAAATCCCCTAACTGGGTAAGCTCTAACAAGCTTGGTTACTTATTAAATCCTCTAAAAATTTGATCCATTAGATTCTATTTTCAAATCCTCTACTGAGGTTACTCCTCACAAGGTATTTACTTCTAACAAGGCATTTGCAGTCAATCCCTTAACCAGGTGATTCCTAATAGGATCAGTTCTTAATAGGACTTTTGTACAAGCTTTAATAGGCTTGGCTCCTAACAGGGTGAACTTTAGAAGAGTTCAGATATTATCTTGTGAGTCTCATCTCACCATGGTTTTTACCTATTTGGGTTTTCCACGTATAAATATGTGTGTCATGTGGTGAATGTTTTTGTGGTTATGATCTTATGGTTTATTTGATTAACTGTTTAACTATTTTTGATAAGGCATGGTAACCAAAAGCATTGGCATATGATAAAGCATTTGGATGTTTAAAAGTTAAATGTTGTTTACTGTTAAGTTGATGTAACAATCAACCAGTATTCTTATGAGTATTGATCTTGACAATGTTATTTCATTGATAAGATTACTTTATATGTTTGAGTTTGAGTTTGGGAAGTTTGTATCAAGTTTTCTATTTACTAATTCATCCCCCTCTCAGTAATCTATTAGATACTTATTCTTTCATCACACCATCACTATCTTCCATACCAGTTGACATCAATGACAACACAATGCCAAAAATCTCCCCCTTTGGCATTGATATCAATACATGTAGTATTCGTCATACTACAGATTCTCTTTCTCCCCCTTTGTGTGTTCCATGGATTCTCACACCTGTAGTATGCGGCATACTACATAATCTCTCTCCCCCTTTGACAACAATGGCAATGGGCACTAGCAGGGTTTCTTCTCCTCATTTTTCTCTATCGGATGCTTCTCCTCCTTAGACCAACATACATTTAATCCTCTCAATTCACAACACTTGAGATTGAGGGCTCAACAACCAACTGACACTAATTTGTTAGCAACCAAGAGTATGTACAAACCGGATGCCAATTGCATATACAAGTCTGAAACCAATTTAAGGAACATGTGTCAGTGAATAAAACTTACCTGTTGGTCAGACTGAATCATCTCCCCTTTGATATGTAGAAGTTATTCTAACCCAATTTGCTAATATCAAGTGTTGAAGTTGACACTAATACCAATTGTATCTTCTCTGATACCAACTGTATGTTCTCCTCTGCAGGTAACTCTCCCATTTTGCAGACAACACTCTAGAGGGTCTAGTTGTGATTTTAGTTGGATAGACATTGAAATATCTCATAACCATAGAAACTTCAAAAAACACAAACATACTAGTACAGCCATAGACGTTTTCACTCCCATGTGTCTAGAAACTATGATACAAATTAGAAAACATGACTGTGAACTCTCCCTGAGTCATATATCTTAGGTCTTCATTTGTCTATTAGGTTCTAAGATGGAGCCAACCTGCCCCTTATACGGGTTGAGTTATGCATATTTGATCTATCTAATGATCTATCAGATCCAAAAATTCCACCATAGCATATGACATGACCCTAGCTGTACACACTTCCATACAATATCTCTATCATGCCATAAATCAAACTTATTAGCCCAAAAAGATGCATGTATACATGATCAACTACTAGGCCAACACATGTCATGTAGGAATTTTTTGATACCACCTGAGACATAAACACCTCAATCCATGCTACTAAATTTAATGCAATGATCCTAGGCCTCATTGTCTTATATAACTTGTAATACTGGTAACATACTACACATATTAGTTTCCTACATCGGTCCATCATCTCTACCGAAGAACCTTCCTCTAACTCCTATCTTCTTGTGTCAATGTGCTTCTGATCCCAATTGTAAATTTTTCATCCATTGACACATGCAATAGTAATCCATCTCTCTTCTGTAGGTGTGTAGCCAAGGCATCCACTACACCTACTTGTCATCTCATTTTCTTCCTTTATGCTAGCAGCAACATTTTCTTTCATTTGTCCTCTTCCACTGAGGGGGTGAATAATATTGTCAATATGTTACTCCCCCTAAGATCCTACATCTCCTTTAAGCCTTAGGAGATATCACCTATGCATTGAAGGCACAGTGTTAGTCCATGGTCCTACTCTCTTCCTTCTTCCTCCTAACCTACTTGGTCTCATTCTTCTTCCCATTTTCAGTCTTGGGAGTAGGTCTTTCCTTCTTTTGCCCATTTGTCATTTCTCTATTGGATTTTGCCACATGACCAGAGACATTGTTATAGAAGAAAACAATGTTCATACCAATCAAATGATTTGGGGATCTTCTGTCAAACTGGTTAGACCATCTTCTTCTAGTCATGTTATTGTAATCAGCTAACAGAACTGGTCTCTTCATCTAGTAGGGGCATTTCTCCTCTTGTTCCTTGTAGGTCTTTGACTTCCATATACTCTATATCCATTTCCATGTTTAGCATAGCTTCTATACCGATTGTCATGTGACTAAACTTTCTTATTCCTGCATTCATGACTTCTATGCCCAAATCCATTTCAACTATAACATACATAATTTACATTTCTTGGGGCAGAAAATGGACTCTTCATATTATGCATAGGAGCATATATATGCATCTTTCTACAACTTGACATACCATGGCCATAAGAATTACATCGTGGATAGGCTACATTCTTATTTCTAGACCTTTTTATGCATTCATTTTCCCTATGACCATAATATTTGCAAGAAAACAAGTAACCAATAAAGAATGCATATGACTTACAAATTTATTTTGTCATGCATGTGGAGATCTTACCAATTTAGTATCTACATGACTACTTCTCTGGGGATCAATCCTGAGATGTTCACTTTCTGTAGTTCTTCCATCTAATCCCTTCTTTCCCCACACTTTCTTTGTATTGTGGGTGGTAGCATTTCCTTGTCTTCTCTCGGTAGGAGGTCTTTTATGTTGTCTTCTTTTGTTCTTTCTTCTGATGAAGCTTCCTTCTCCCATCTTTTCTTTTCCTTTGGGATTTGTATTGTTTCTCTTTCTTGTAGCACCAGTCTTCATCCTTGACTCCATGTCTTCACCGGTTGTGGTTAGATCAACCTTCTTTCGAGGAGTATTCTAGATAGTGAAGGTTTGTCCCTTGTTATCTCCATTTGAGGAGACAAACAAAATTTATTTGTAGGGGACACTCTTGCTGGTGGAGCATTCACTTGCACCACTTCCTAATCCTCTAGTATCCTTGGAGTTTTTTTTGTTTATTCAACATTTTATCCAAGGCATCACTGCTACCATCAAACCAGATTATTACCTTGAGCTCATCCTAATATTTCTCAAAGTCATTTCGAAGACTCTCCATTTCTCCTTCTAGCTGCTTATATTCTTTATCCTTGGCCCCTAGCTCAGATGCTAGATAATTACACTAGCACTCCTTGGTGTCTTCTTTTTGAGTCTTCAACTTTGAGATATATTTCTTGGATTATTCAAGGAATTTGATTAACTGGTTATGTTCCACAACTGCAATATTATTGAATAACTTGTATTCATTCCTCACTCTACTAAGTTCTTTGAGTGCACTTACAAGTTCTCCTTCAAGATCTACTTCTACTTCATCTTCTTCTTCAGCTTCATTATCACTACCAAACACATCTTGCCAGTAGGAATGATCTACATGATCATTCTCAGATGTGTGCCTCTCATATTTTGATTCTTGAGCCATGAAGAGGTGAGTTTCCTCATCATCATTTATGTTGCTGCATACTTATCTACCTTCATCTCCACACTCATGTGTTATATTTTCCTTCTTGCTTTCATAAACTGGTTCTACAGTGCTAGGCTCGTTCTGATAGAGCTTCTTTAATCTGTCCCACAAACTCTTTGTTGATCTACATCTATCCACTTGTGATGAGACATCACCTGATAGACCAATGAGTATAACATTCATGGCTTTGATATTTCATGCATTTCTTCTTTCTGCTTCAGGACCTATGGGAGGACTAACTTTACTATGGCAGCCATTTACTACTGACATCCATACATCAAACACAAGGGATGACAAGTACATTTCCATCTTACGAGTCCAAATAAGAAAGTTTAAACCATCAAACACTGGAGTAGGGGTTGACACTAAACAAACCATTATGTTCAAATACCAGAATCTACCCAAGCTAGAGAAAGCTTATCAACTCAAAACCTAGGCTTTGATACCAATTGTTGAACAAGAGATGCCACTGAGATGGGGGGTGAATCAATGATCTCCAGACTTAACCCTTTTCTATCATATGTGTGTATACCAATTATCTGATCTAATATAAGGTAGACATACCGGTTAGATGGGAGAATGACATAAATACAACCACACATAAAAGGGACATCACATAACATCAAATTTATGAGGAAAAACCAAGATGGGAAAAATCTCAGTGAGAAGTGATGTTGCAAACTACTACTCCAATCCAGCCTCACAATCAAAACCTTAGTTGCAACATTTAGGGCACCAACCGAAGGATCACCAACCCCTGCACTGAGCTCCAACTCAATGTTTATAAGATCATATAATAAATACAAAAGTAATCTCCTTGTTACAAAAGAACTTTGTAACTCTCATGCAAGTTTCTCCACTAGATGTCCTCTCTCCAATTCTCTATCGGTTCTCTGCTCACCTTCTCACTACTGAAACCTTATCTCCTACTGCAACTCACTCTCTGCTACAATCTTACCAGTTCAGCCTCTTCTTCTTCTATGTCGGTTTTTCTCTCTGTCGGTTCTCTTTTCTCTCTGTCACATTGTTGCTAGCCACCACCGGTCTTCTTCACTCAGTTGGTTCTCTGGTATCTGATTACTATCGGTTCTTAGTATACTGGTTCTCTTCTTATTCTCATTGTGCTCTTCTCTTTGTAATCTATTATGGCTCTTCTTTGTTGATTCAATCATCACTAGTGCACTCCTCTGTCAGACTTAATAGAAGACTGTCGGTTGCCTCACTCTTGCCAGTTGAACTTTTCAAACTGGTTCTCTTCTCATACACTTGGTCTCTTCTCTGATTGTCATTGAGCATTTGACTGGTTAGTGTTATCAGTGTTTTGAATGTTATTGGAAGTCCTATCTTTATTTGTAAAAAGTCTTTCAAATTTTGGATTGATCCTTGTTTGCGAGTCCATGGTTCTCAAGGGTTTAGGGTTTTACATTTTCAAAATCATTTAAAAAAAATAAACCTTTGTGTTGCATTATTTCCAAGTCACTTATGTTTTCCTGTTTCTTTTTCCACTTAAAGTGGAAGGGTCGCTATGTCATTGAAAAGGGCCATTTTGAGTTCTAGGCTTGGGTAGGTTTTAATTAATTTTGAAATATTTCACAGTTTCCTAAAATCCTAAGTATTTTCCTTTGTATCTTTTGGGTTTTAAAAGGCGGGATAAGTTTCTTTTAATCTAACGACTGTCGTGATACTACAATGGGAAGTTTCCTGTTGAATATTCATCACGACCCAATGACAAGCCACTAGTGGTGGGCCCAGTCAGATAGTTAAGGTAGACAGTTAGTGCAGGCGGTTAAGTGGTGGCGGCCAAGTAACATGAGATTTTATAGATCGAACGGTTAGCTTATGATCCAACGGTTATCACTATACTACGATTGAGAGATGCTCGATGTTTATTCATCATGGACTAGCGACTGAATGGTGGGAATGGCCAATGTGGGTGGCCCAAGTGTGTTAAAGAGTTGACAAGTCCAAGGAAGATGGATGGCTATCGCTAGACCGCAATGAGAAGATGCTCAAATTTTAAACTTTCTGTATCAGCGACAAAGAGCAGATGAGCGACTGAGTGATGGGCCCACTTTTAAAAGCTAGTATGATTAAAGGGTGCGCTAGTTCCGCATGATCCAACAGCAGTTGCTGGACCATGATTGAAAGTTGGTAGAACTTTAATCTTTGCAGATCAGCAAATGAAGGGAAAATACTCAGAAGAAGCCCTTCTGGTCCGTTGGAGCCGAAATTTGAAATTTCAAAAGGATTAATTGTAGAAGTGTGCAGCTATAATAATAGTAATTAATACTTAGTTTTCAATTAAGGTCCCTCCATACAACATTATTTTGAAGTGTAAATTTGCAAAGAAACTTTCAAGAAGATTTGTAGAGAAAATAGGTGTGCGGCTTTGTGATTTCTCAAGCAACAAGTAAGTTTCTCTATGACTATACTTTACAATTCCTATTTGTGTGGGATTATTTGGTGCATGAAATTCAGAAGAGGTTATTTGAATAACAATTGAAGTAAGCATAGTTTTAAGATGGCACCACGAAGGGAATTCAAGGGAAAGATAGATTACCAAGAGAGGGCTATTTGTGATGACTTTCTAGAACAATTGGGCCAGTCTACAAATAGTGTAGCCAAGATAAAGGAACTCGTGCCCAAATATCCCCACTTGCAGATTGGTGATGGTTTATATGACAAGGGAGGTTGGCTGAGGGATGCCCAGATAGGCATGGTAGGTCTAGATTTCTTTAGGGTAGGATTTGGTCAGCGAAACACGCCTACTCCTATAAATAGTATATGGGAATTAGATGTTGGAAAATTGTTGGTCCCTAGAGTCTTCATGGACATTGATTTGTTGACCCAAATTGCAAAAATTTATGACCCTATCACTAGGACTATGAGAAATATAAATGGGGGGCCCTTAATTAAAATTAATGATGATGAATTCAGAAGGGTTTTCTGGCTGAGTGAGGCCTCAAACTATTTGGAACCCATTGATTTTGAGATGTTCAAGAAGGTTTATGATGTCCAGAGGGATCATCCTAGGAGTGGGCCATTGAAGGAATTTTTTGCAAAGATAGGAGGATTGACATTGGTAGGCCCTAGCACAATGGAGCCCTTCCCTATGATTTTTTTCACTTTAAGCACTAAGGGTATATATTGGTCTCTATGTAAAATTCTTGGGGAAGATGCAGAGAATGCCATGGCTACCCATTATATGCTTATGATGGCACAAATTTTGAACTTGTCCTTAGTAGTAACCTATGATTTTGTGCCTTATGTTACAGATGCCATTCATGAAGGTCTAATCGGGATAAATAATGCTAAGGTGGATAGACCTTTTGGCTGGTACTCCCTGTTGGTGCACATGTTCTTGTTTAAAGGTGTTGAATATTTTGCAAAGGATATGGATCTACTAAGGGAAAAGGATGGTGAAGACATGCCTGTTCAGTTATGGAGTACAGATTTGTCCTGGGATAGAGAGGATACAAGTTACTTGAAATTTGATAGATGCTTTGCATCTAGGCTCAGAATCCTTTTGTGTCAAGAGAACCCTAGGATCCCAAAGGCTCTCCTTAAATTCATTAGACCAAAGGAGTTTGTTGAGAATATTAAGATTATGCACAATTAGGGTGACATAATCTTGTATCTTGTTTCCACTATTTTCAAAGTATATGGTTTCAGGGGAACCCCATATCTCCTCCCCTATCAGGTCCCTTTGAAGATAGACATTGCTAAGATTTTGAGGCAGATTGGAGGCCTACAAGAAGTAGAGCTAATAAACAAAGGAAGAGGGACAATTTTCCCAACAATCGCTTTGGCACATCAGTTTGTAGTCACCAAATGTGGTTCGTTACATTTTGAAATCTTCCTTCAACCATACAGGTTGTCAATGACAGTTGCTAGGTTTACTAATCTAGAGGACTTATTCAATGGTATGTTTGGGAAGAAAGTCAAGTGTAGGGGTAGAATTCATCAATTTCACTTTCCTGAAGATCTGATAAGAAATGAATTCAATTTGGATGAGAAAGAAGTAAGAAAGGAAAAGTGGTTGGCATTCAAGAAGACCCTTGATTTTATCTCACATTTTGAGAAGAGTTATGATCCTTTGAATAATTTTCACCCTTTTGAAGAAAAGATTAAGTTTTTGGTAGACTATTTGGAAGATGCAATGCAAACCCTGAATGAGAAGAAGGATGTTGTAATGAAAGAAGATCCTGAGAAAGCTAAGCTTGTTTTAGCTAAGCCTATTTTTTCTACGATTGTTACCCCTGGTGAATATGTGATGTATAAGAGGTTGGGGTATAATGTAGTGATGCCAAGAAAAGATGAGTCTTCCACTTCAAAAGGAAAAGGGCCAATGGAGGATGCTCCTGAGTCACAAGCCTCCCCAAAAAGGTAGAGGTTGGAAAGGGAAGCATAGTCGAGTGAGTCTTTGTATTCTCCTTCTCAATCCCCATTAATTATAAGTGATGAGCGGGTAGTAGCTAAGCAATTGTTGCAGTTAGGAAGCCTAGGAGAGATTGCATGCACATACAGAGAACTACAAGAAGGGATGCCAGAAGAGCCAGTAGGTGCCAAAATGGACCTGACTATTGAAGAATTTGCAAGCAGATAACTGGATCTTGTCACTAAGCAGGCCAATGATGAATTTTTGGCTGATAATAGTGTTGTTAAAACATGAGCATTTTTGCAATTTGTTTGGAGGAAACATATTGGGCAGTTTAAAGAAAGATGTGAAAAGGGGAAAGTTGAGCAACCCCATAAAGATACATCTATTGTTGAAGCAGAAGTAAAGAAAGAAATGCTGAGAGAATTTGAGGCAATTACCCCTGAGCAAGGGAGAAAATTGATTACGGATGTTGGAGTTTTGATTCTCCCAGAATGGGAAATAGTTGATGCCCTAGTTGTTGATGTAGTAAGAAAGGAAACCAAGCCTCTAGAAGGAATAAATTACAGTAATGACCATGTGGCCCTTGTTATATGGTCACTAAAGAGGGAAGAAAACAAAAGAAGGAAAGACTCCTCAGAATCTGATTACTCAGGAAGTATGATTGTAAAGAGAGTTAGGGATACAGGGGTAGTAGAAGCTGCCAGCATGACCTTAGAGTCTGCTAAATTTGGTATGGTGGTGGTTGAGAAAGAAGCCAAAGAGAAAGTTGATCTTCAGGTGAAGTTAGAGGTAGTCCTTAAAGTTTATGATGAAGCAAAGCTTGAGATAGCTTGTAAGGACAACACCATTGTAGAGTTGAAGAATAAATTGGGAGGACAACATCAAAAGGGCGAGTCTTCCAAATTGATGATTGCCTCTTCTCCTCCTAGGCCCCCTCCTTCTAGCCCAATTATTAAATTCATGCCTTCTCCTATGACTCCTAGTTTTCAATCAGCTGAAAACATTCAAGATGAGATGGAGAGATTGAAGCAGTCCCAGACAATATTTGGAAACAAATATGAGGAGAAGATCAGGGGTACCATTTTGAAGTTTGTTGACACTATTGGAGCATCAATTGTTTATATTTATATGAAAAGAATATTGAATATTTTGAATTCTTTGAAAGAAGATAAGTCTATTTTGGAACCAATTTTGGATAAATGGATTGCCAGAGAGGTCGATTTAGAGCTTATATATTTATCCCAGGAGGAAGCAGGTGCTAATGCCACTATCAAAACCACTTACAAATTGGTAAAAGGTTTGTCCAGGTTTGCAGCTAAAAGAGTCAATGTGGAAAGAAAGGCAAACTTATATCGAAAAGAATATTCAGATCAGAAATTTGAATTGTTTCCTAGAGGTTTTGTTAGTATGAATAAATTGAAGATAAAGAAGTATGGCTTGGCAAGTTAGGCCATAAGTTGTCTCAAAGAATAAATAACATCATAAATATAGATGATACTTCTTTATTCATTCAAACCATTGAAGAGATTGAAAAATTAAAATCACACTTTGGTTTTTTGGAAAAGGAAGTTAAACAGTCAAAGGGGATGTGGAAGAGAATCAATAAGTTGAAGAAGAAAATTGTTAGTTTCTCTTGGCCTAATGACGATACATTCAAGGAATGGGAAAGTAAATATGTGATGAAAGAGACAGAGGCACAAGGAGATTCTACTGACACTCCAAGATGTAGAAACCCTCAAGTGACTAGAAGCGGTTAGTTCTTATAATAGATATTTTTTGGGTAAGAATTGAAGACACTTGGCACTTGATTTGCAAATATTGAGAAGTTAGTTGGCCTTTCTCCAGCTGGTTACCTAATTGGTTACGCTGCTTTTTCAATTGTAAACAATGGAACTTTTTAGGGGGAATTATGGTTAGGACAAGAATATTTTCTAGGGAAGTCTGAAGCTTGTTGCATCCATTTTCTCTATAAATGGATACTAGGACTACTTAAAAAGGGGATCGCAAGAATTTTGTATAAAAGCTCTGGCAAAAATGTATACAAGCTTTTGTTTAGTTTTTTAGAGGATCATTTGGTGTCTTTGTAAAATTTTGATGAAAGAATATAAATATAAAATCAGAACATTTTGAGCCTGGATCTATGTTGTCTTTGTGTCTATGTGTGGGTTATCATTTTGATTAAATGATCTAGGATTGTTTAGTTAAATGATTTGCAGGGAGAATTATGTGAATGTTTTAGGTTTTTCCTTCAATGAGGGAAATTAAATATACTTAATTCCTTTTCGTTGATAATTAGTAATTACGTATAAATTTGATGATTGGGTCTAGCATAGGTTGAGGGTTTATATATGTCAGGCATGCATAGATTCAGTAAATCAAGGTGATGATATGTGTGTGAGTTTCCACTATCAAAGTTATTATTTGATTTTAAATGACTCTGAGGCCCAAATAAGGCACTGGTATGGCTTGTCAAATTTTCTCATATTCTTGGTGATCCATTACTATGAAAATGAATCTTTCATTTATGTTCGGTTGCATTTAAGAGGGTGAAATTTGCAGAAATTTGCATTGGTTTTTGTAAGTCACCATTTAAAATTGTGATAAAGTCATCACAAAAGGGTATACCCGCCTAAGCTCTGTTGAGTTTGAAGTGTAGGAGGTTTCTTTGTAAACCTCGTTAATTGTTGTCTTGTGTTTCTTTTCTTGTTGTTCTCTCCTTATGTGAGTAGAGGCTTAAGATCTTATAGAGAAAACAAAGTAATCAGAAATCCAGACCAACAAGAATTGGTGACTCTACTGGGGAGAGTCATAGTATAAGTTTATGTTGCAGATCAATGCTTTTATTGCTCAAAATTTGTCTGAATCTATGTTTACCTGTGTCCTTGTAATAGGTTGCTCTATCCCCGTGTTTTTCAATTTTCTCTTTAAAAATAACATTCTCATTCTGTTGTCTCTTCTGAGTGATTTGTCGAGTTCAATAATAATATTCTAAATTCCCAATTGGGTGGTGACTCTGAAAATATAAAACAACCAATGTTCTTGATTAAATCACAAGTCATTTTAAGGAAGTGCATACAATGCAGAGAGGAAGAAACATGAGGTCCTACATGAAAAAGAATCCTCAAGAGAAGTTGCAAGAAGGAATACCAAAACTAGTCCAAAAAGGCTAGAAGGGAATAGTTATGCATGAACCAGTTAATGTTGCATGGAGATAGAAAAGAAGCCATACAGGTAAGTCTTCTGGATGACTAGTATATACAAATTCTAATACATCATCTCGTAAATCTGAACAAGCATCATGGGTTTTCATACTAGTCTATTTGGTAATAATGAGGATATTCAGACTTTTCATCAAAGATTGTCTCACACTGGCATTTCTGGGAGGTATAGGAATATCTCCAATTTTAGGGTGGATTCTTTGCCCCGAACTGTAGATGAGAATGTGAGTCTAATTGATATTGACCATGTCAACATATCAGATTCAAAGGAAACCTTCCTAGACCCTGATGAGGTTTCCCAGGAAATCGAGGCTCTTAACAAAAGGGTCCATTAATTAATTTCCTTAAGGAAAAAAAAGGAGATGGATAAGGAAAATGAAACTAAGGCAAGACTTATTGAGAGAGATAGGTTATTGAGACATATTGCAGATCTTGAGTTATTCACCCAAGAAGAACCTAAAAGTAAAGAAAAGGGCCTTGTTATTAGAGAAAATTTGACTACTAAAGTTAGTCTTGCACCCAAAGTTCTTGTGAAAACTAGTAGGGAGGTTTAAAGTGATCCACAACCTACCAAAATCATCACTGATAAAGGAAAAGATAAGGTTATAGACACTGGGTCTGGTTCCAAAACTGCAAACATAGTATCAAGAAATGAAACATTACATTATGGAATGCCTTTACATGAAGTAGAAATAGAGAGAATGAGGAAAGAGAAAGAGAATCTATAGAGGGATTTGGAAAAGGCTAGATTACAGGCAATTGATGCTAAATTCAGAAGAAAAAATGATTACCCGAAAGCTCCTCCTATAACTTTTTCTTTGACAGATCAGAGTAAACCTATACCTCAACATATTTCACACTCTGCAATGAAAATTCAACCAACTGTGCCCATGACTATTGTTCCACCTCTAAACCAATATGCTCCTGTTAACCAGCATAACCCTCCCTTTTCTTTTAATACTGTTGTAGTAAGTCAAATGTCCCTTGTGCAACCTCTTAACCAAAATAACCTGTTAGGTCCCAAAGACAACTGAGAGGGGGGGTGAATCAGTTGTCTATGAATTTCAAACCAAAACTAACTTAACCAAACTTAGTGCATAATACTGGTAAACCAAACTTTAATATCGGTAGATAGTTTAATAGTTAATTGCAATACCGGTAAAGTTTAATGCATGAAATAGAAAGACAAATAACATACACAACACATAACACAGTTATTTGTACGTGGAAACCCTATAAGGGGAAAAACCACGATAGGAAACCTTACCCACAATCAGATGATACTACTATAGATAATATGTGTGTACAAATGGATCTACACATGCAAAAAGGCCAACTGCCTAGAGCTCACTGCTCAATCACAAAATGGGAGTCACATTGACTACAATTGGATGGTTAAATCCAATGATAATGTACTACTCAAAATAGCATCTTCATATGTTAGATTCAGTACCGGTTAAGCTCTGATTTTCCTTCTCCAAAATCCTCCTTGAATCTTGAATTATGTTTGCGTTTATAGCTCTGCTTATATTCACATATACCTTATTACAATCCTTTTTCACACTCCTCTACTGCTACTTAATCTCACAAATGAGATCTAACATATATACCAAAACCTAAGACCAAATGTGTAGGTCGGCTTACTAAGATATTATAATAAAATCAATTACAAATGATTCAATATGTGATGCATATGTCAGCTCAATGCATTTACAGCAATAAGAAATCATCTCCATAATGTGTCATGCTAATCTTGAATAGATAATGCTTGTCAGTCCATAACCTAGACCAATTTGTCGGTAACAACAAATATGCAAACCCAATTAGATCAATGACCAAATCACCAAAACCAAGTGTCCAAACAATGTCTTCAACATAACCAAGTAATCTTTAGATGATAACAGATCATCCTCAGTGTTGGTGAACAATATAACCTACCGGTGAACCAGATATCGGTGACTATGCATAAGTCATTGAACATGCTAGTGAACATAACCAAAGATCTCCAAGTGTTCTCAAGTGTTGACAAGTGTTGACATCAATGAAAAAAAAAATGCAACACATCCATAATACCAACAATCTCCCCCTTTGGCATTGATGGAAACACAAGATGGAAAAACCATCTAAGTGCCAAAGCAGAAATGCCAAAAACCAAAAGCCACCAATCTCCCAAAGAGATCATCAAAATATAGATACAGAGAGTGACAATCTCTCCCCTAATGAATAATCTCTCTCCAAAAGATAATGTGCTTTTCCATAGATATATCTCCCCCTTTGACATCAAATGCCAAAGCAATACAAAACCAAATACAATCAGTTCATATAACTTTTTACAAATGCCAATTGTTATAACCACATTTGTTCAATACACTCCCCCTGAGAAGTATCTCACCTTCATCAAAGCCAGAAAAAATATTTTTTGTTAATTCTGGCAATCTGATGCCATGCTCCAACTGTCTAAGTTTCTACCGGTGAGGGTATAACTCCAAGTTGCTCTCTTAGATATTCAAAAGTTTCCTTAGGAAAAGGTTTAGTAAAGATATCTACAATCTACTCTTTAGTATTCACATAAACCAATTTCACTTCTTTTGCTTCAACATTCTCTTTCAGAAAATTGAATTTGATAAAAACATGTTTAGTTTTTGAGTGAAATACCAGATTCTTTGATATATCAATTGCTATCATATTATCACAGTAAATGATTATAGGTTCCTTGCATTTTACCTTTATGTCTTTCAACATTTTCTTAATCCATAATACCTGTGTACAATTAGTTGTTGCTGCAACATATTCTGATTCTGTTGTTGATAAGGATGTACAACTTTATTTCTTGCTCAACCATGAAATTAGTCTGCTGCCAAGAAAAAATGCTTCGTCGGTGGTTCTTTTTCTGTCATCTACATCTCCTGCCCAATTTGCATCTATGTATGCACATAAATCAAAATTTTCATCTTTAGGATACCATAAGCCAAGATTTGTTGTGCCTTGTAGATACCGGAAAATCCTTTTCACTGTTGATTCATGATTTTCTTTAAGATTACTCTAAAATCTTGAAACAATACATACTGCATTCATAATATCAGGTCTTGTTTGTATCAAATACAATGAACCTCCTATCATAGACTTGTATCTTATCAGATTAACAGGTGTTGATTCATCCTTCAAAGATAGTTTATCAGTTGTAGTCATAGGTGTGCTTACCAGTTTAGAGTTTTCATGCCAACTTTCTTAAGTAATTCCTTCAAGTACTTTGATTGATTTATGAATATAATTTTATCAGTCTGTAAAATTTGCAATCCTAAAAATAATTTTATCTCTCCAATCATAGACATTTCAAATTCTTCCTGCATCTTATTAGAAAAGTCTTTACACAATCCATCTTCTCCTCCAAAAATGATATCATCAACAAAAAATTCAATAACCAAGATGTCATCAATAGTCACTTTGTAATATAAGTTGCTGTCAGCATTACCTTTGGTGTAACCAAGCTTCAAAAGATATTTGTCCAATCTAGCATACCAATCTCTAGGAGCTTTCTTCAATCCATATAAATCTTTCCTTAACCTGCAAACCATATCTTTGTCATCTGTCAAATAAAAACCATTAGGTTGTTCAATGTAAACTTCCTCTTCAAGATCTCCATTCAAAAATGCACATTTAACATCCATTTGATATACTTTATAGTTCTTATGTGCTGTAAAAGCTAAGAATAATCTGACTGCCTCAATTCTAGCTACTGGTGCAAAGGTTTCATTATAATCAATTCCTTCTTTCTGTGAATATCCCTTACACACTAATCTTGCTTTGTTTCTGATTACCTTACCATCTTCATTAAGTTTACTTCTAAATAACCATTTAGTTCAAATTACATTTTTGTTTTTAGGTTGAGGAACCAATGTCCATGTGTTATTCTTTTTGATTTGTTCCAATTCATCTTCCATAGTCTTAATCCAATGTTTGTCTTCACATGCCTCATTAATAGTTGCTGGTTCAAATTGAGAAATTAGACATACCTCTTCATTTGCCAGTCTTCCTCTAGTCATAACACCTTGATACTTATTCCCAATTATCTGACTTTTAGAGTGACTCAATCTTACATACCTGGGTGTGTTCACTTGTTGTTCTTCAGTCACTGTGGAATTCTCAGATGATGTCAGTGTGATTGGATCAACATTTTGTATTAGTGTACTCATAGTAGGTTCATTTGTGATTATCTCAACTACTGGTTCAGAGTCTATAGACCTTCTAAATTGTTCATCAATCTTCACATTTGCACTTTCAATGATTTTCC
Organism: Cryptomeria japonica; assembly: GCF_030272615.1. Classification (NCBI taxonomy): domain Eukaryota; kingdom Viridiplantae; phylum Streptophyta; class Pinopsida; order Cupressales; family Cupressaceae; genus Cryptomeria; species Cryptomeria japonica. The sequence goes on along the minus strand of NC_081411.1, from coordinate 383,533,925 downwards.
GCAATCTCTTATTAAAACATCTATATGCGTTGCTCTCAGATGAATAACCAAGAAATATTCCTTCATCACTTCTAGGATCAAATTTGCCAATATAATCATCTCTCCTAATATAACATTTGCTTCCAAATATTATGAAATATGTAAGAGTAGGAGTATTACCAAACTGTAGTTCATGAGGGGTCTTACCGGTTTCACCTTTGATGTGAACTCTGTTGAATGTATAAATAGTTGTATTGATTGCTTCTCTCCAATACACATGAGGTAGGTTTGCTTCTGATATCATACTTCTAGCTACATCCAAAATAGTTATGTTCTTCCTTTCCACAACTCCATTTTGCTAGGGTGTCTGAGGTGCTGATAATTGTCTTCTGATTCCATTCACTTCACTAAATGTATTAAATTCCTTAGATGTTAATTCACCTCCTTGATCTAATCTCAAGCATTTGATTTTCTTACCGGTTTCATTCTCTACCATGACCTTGAATAGTTTGAATTTCCCAAAAGCTTCTTATTTCTCCCTGAGAAAAGTAACCCAACACATTCTAGAACAATCATCAATGATTAGCATAAAATATCTATCTCGTTGTAAACTTCTAGTTCTTGCTGGACCACATAAATCAGTATGAATCAATTCAAGAACGTTATTGGATTTTTCTGTAATACTCTTAAAAGTTGTTCTAACTTTCTTTCCAAATTGACATTCCTTACATATTGGATTGTGAGGTTTAACAATCTTATGTAAATCTCTTACTGCCTTAGTTGTACTAATTTTCACAATGCAATCAAAATTTACATGACACAGTCTCTTATACCATAACCAATTTTCATCAATATGTGGAATCAAGCATGTTTTCTCATTTTTATTCAAATTAAAGATATTACCTCTAGTCTGATTACCGGTTGCAATTTCCAAACTAGTTCTATTCATGATTTTGCATTTACCATTCTTGAATTGTAATTGAACTCCTTTTTCAACTAATTGACTAACACTCAAAAGACTATGCTTCAAACCTTCAACATAGTAAACATTATCAGTATTGTACTTACCATCAAAAGATATAATGCCTTTTCCTCTGATGAAACAAGCTTTGTCATCTTCAAATCTTACTAGACCTCCATTGTATTCCTAAAAGGTTAAGAATTTACTCTTATCACCAGTCATATGATGTGAACATCTAGAATCAATAATCCATTCATCCTTTTCTTCAATTTTAGCTACCAGGGCCTGCTCTACCAGTTGAATAGTCGGTGTTAGTTGATCTTCTGTTATAGCAACAAAATCCCATCCATTGTCTATTGGTTCCTCATCGGAATCATCAGCAACTCCTTCATTAGCATAGTAACATGATTTGTCTCTATTCTTCTTAAATCTATACCTTTGATATTCAAGGTTAGGCTTGTATGTTCTTTTAGCTTCTTCTTTCAATCTTGCATGTCTATCAGGACACCTAGATACCATATGACCAATTTTATTGTAGTTAAAACGTTGAAATGGTGTTTTACCTTCATACTTACTTCCAACTAAACCTTTAGGCATTTTCCTTGCAAATAGTGCTTCAAGCTCTTCAATTTCTTCATTCTCTCTTCTAATTTCTTCAAGTTCTTTAGCATAGAGTGCTTTCCAATCATATTTTTCAAATGGTGATGATGATGTTGTAGATGATGAAGCTTTGAAAGCCAAATCTATCTTAATTTTAGCAATAGGACCAAATTCCTCAAGCTCAAAAGCTGAAAGTTTTCCAACTAAAGTATCTCTAGATATTGATGCATTAGGCATTGTTCTCAATTCATTAATAGTAGTTACTTTCATTTTGTATGCTGATGGAAAAGCTCTTAAAACTTTAGAATAAAATTCATCTTCACTTAAGGATCCTCCACAACATTGTATACCCAAAACAATTTCATTAACTCTTTCCATAAAAGCATAAATCCTTTCATCTTCTTCCATTTTCAGATTTTCATACCTGACCCGAAAGCATTCAAGTTTTGCAATTTTGACACTGGAATCACATTTATTCAATGTCTCCTATTTATCCCAAATAGCTTTAGCAGTGGATCTATCTGATAATCCCATGATTTGTTGATTTGACAATGTGCTCAAAAGTGCTTCTCTTGCTTTGCAATCATTTTCTTCATCTTTAGCCAACATTGGTGGATTAAGTTGACCTTGAGTAGGAACAACATAACCATTCTTTGTAACATCCCATATGTCCTTTCCAATGAAATCCAGATGTGTCTCCATTTTGATCTTCCATATACCATAGTTGGTTCCATCAAGCTTCAGACTATCCTTCCTAAAATAGTTAGTAGACATAGGATCTCCTCAAGTTGTTAAACTTCTGCAAAAAGAGGACTAAGCTCTGATACCAATTGTTAGGTCCTGGAGACAACTGAGAGGGAGGGTGAATCAGTTGTCTATGAATTTCAAACCAAAACTAACTTAACCAAACTTAGTGCATAATACCGGTAAACCAAACTTTAATGCTGGTAGATAGTTTAACAATTAATTGCAATACCGGTAAAGTTTAATGCATGAAACAAAAAGACAAATAACATACACAACACATAACACAGTTATTTGTGTGTGGAAACCATGTAAGGGGAAAACCCATAGTGGGAAACCTTACCCACAATCAAATGATACTATTGCAGATAGTATCTGTGTACAAATGGGTCTGCACATGCAAAAAGGCCAACTGCCTAGAGCTCACTACTCAATCACAAAATGGGAGTCATACTGACTACAATTGGATGGTTAAATCCAATGATAATATACTGATCAAAATAGCATTTTCATATGTTGGATTCAGTACTAGTTAAGCTCTGATTTGCCTTCTCCAAAAGCCTACTTGAATCTTGAATGATGTCTGCATGTATATCTCTGCTTATATTTGCATATACCTTATTACAACCCTTTTTCACACTCCTCTACTACTACTATGTTGGAATTATGTGAAACGGTATGAGGACATAATGACATTGTGAGTTGTCATTGATGTCAATATGATGAAGAGAAGAGAACCGATGTGACACTGTGAACCAGCATTTGTGCCAAAGTGAAGCGGTGTGTTTGTTCAAGGTGAACCAGCATATGGTTATGGGAACCAGCACATGGAAGCATTGTATAACTACTGGTTGGTAGTCTCAACTTCAGGGTTTCCAATTGGAGTGCTTCAAGCCTATGTGGCTCAACTGGTGACTTTGTGTGATGAGTTAGCATGATAAAGAAGAATAGATCATGTCACCAAGTAAACCTTATGTGTGTGAAGGATCTTGCATGAAGAAGATTGTTCCTATCTACCTCAAGAATGTGCGAAGTCTATAAATGGTGATAACATGTGATGGGTTATCAGCCGCCATAAAATCGGTGTAAAACAAATGATGGAGAATGTCTTGAGATTGGATCAAGACTATTGCATTTAATATAGTGTGCTCAACGGTCAAGATTGAACCATTTGAATTCCTTAACCTAACAGTTTTAGGGTGTAGGGTTTATGCTACGAGCCTATCTATTTTCCTATAAGGTCGATGTTGTGATTCTTTCTGAGGTTGTTGGCAAAAGTTGTGTGTGTGTATCCAAGAGAAGAGACACATGATTCTTGCTAGACCAGAGGAGAGAAGTGATACCTATAGAGTGTAAGTGCAGAAGGTAAAGAGGAGCTTAAGCAGATCTGCATTGGCATTGAGTGTTGTTACCAGATCATTGTAATACCTGTTGATCTCTAACCACTTCAATAGTTGAGAAATCCCTTAACAGGGTAGCTTTAACTGGCTTGTTGTAAATCCTTTAACAGGGTCACTCAAAACCATTGAGTTCTTGAAATCCTCTAACAAGGTAACCTTTAACAGGGTTTAACCCTTAACTGGGTATTCTAGCCATCCCTTGACCAAGTGATCCCTAATAGGATCGGTTCCTAACAGAACCTATTGTATCAGTCTTTAATCGAACAAGGCTCCTAACAGATCAGACTTCTAAAGAGTTCAAAAACAAGCTTGTGGGTATTCATCCCCACCATGGGTTTCCCAATTGGGTTTCCATGTGAAAAATATGTGTGTCATGTGTGATGTCTTCTTCATGTGATGCTATGTTGTTTTCTATCAAGCAGTGAATCATGTTGATCTAGTTGCTTATATGTATATCTTTGATGGTAGATTACCTATTCATGCATTAGGGTGAAATGGAAATGAAGTGTTAGATTGTATGAGAAGATAAGTGTCAACCAATTTATGCTTGTCTCAGTTATTCTGGGTTTTGCCAGTTGTACTCTGTTTAAAGACCGGTATTTCTATTTGTCTATCAATGCACAGTGTTTGCTGACAAACTGGTTTAAGAGTGTGTTTTTGTCTGTACTATTCATTCACCATTGTGTTATCATACTACTTAATCTCACAAATGAGATCTAACATATATACCAAAACCTAAGACCAAATGTGTAGGTCGGCTTACTAAGATATTACAATAAAATCAATTACAAATGAATCAATATGTGATGAATGATGTTAGCTCAATGCATTTACAATAATAACAAATCATCTCCATAACGTGTCATGCTAATCTGGAATAGATAATGCTTGTTGTTCCATAACCTAGACGAATTTGTTGGTAACAACAAATATGCAACCTGATTAGATCAATGACCAATTCACCAAAACCAAGTGTCCAAACAATGTCTTTGACATAGCCAAGTAATCTCCAGATGATAATAGATCATCCTCAATGTTGGTGAACAATATAACTTGTCGGTGAACAAGATATCGGTGACTATGCATAAGTCACTGAACATGTCAGTGAACATAACAAAAGATCTCCAATTTTTCTCAAGTGTTGACAAGTGTTGACATCAATGAAAAAACAAGTGCATCACATCCATAATACCAACATAACCAAGTCCCTCAAACTAGTGGTCCTAGTTTGAGAATGAACATTGGTAATGAATTTGTTGGTAACCAATTCCAAAGAAGACCCATCAATGTGGAATTGTATATTCAACTTTTCTTTGATGGGATCCAAGGTTACCCAAACCATATCCCTATTGAAATGAGGGACAAACCCCAGAAATTTGCTGAAACAATGCCATAAGTGCAGAGGAACACCTGAAGTCTTTCAGTGACATGATTAATGACTATGAGCTTGCTAATGAGGATGTGATTATGAAATTGTTTGTGTAGTCTTTAGTGGATGATGTCATGGATTGGTACAAAGGGTTACCTGTAAATAGCATCAGTTCTTGGGAAGATTTCAAAAATTGCTTTCAAGAACAATATGGAGATAAGACAAATGTGAGCTTCATGCTCAATGAATTTAACAACATCAGGAAGTTTGATAATGAGGTTGTCATAGATTTTAATGCAATGTTTCAAAAGGCAATGCATAGACTTTTTCAAGTAATGAGGCTAGATGAGAATGTATGTCTAACTACTTATTATAATGCCTTTGACCCAAAAATGGCTTATATCCTTAGAGATAAAAACCACATAGTTTAAGAGATGCCTGTAGAATTGCCATAAATGTGGAAAGTAACAGGAAAGAATCAGGCAAAGTGGGAAGGAGAATTGATAGTAGATTGTGGCGAGAGAAAAAGCCGCTACTAAATAAAGCCTCTAAAGAAGATTAGATTGAGAAATTAATGACTGTTGTGAAAGACCTTACTACCAAGGTGAGTAAGAATGATAAACCTCATTACAATTGGCAAGATAGGCCTACTAGATTACATAACATGCCATATAACACTACTTGGAAGGATGGTAAACCCTTGAAAGACAAGATAAGAAGTACACAGAATCATGATACTCCTGATCCTTTGAAGGGTGGAAATGTGCATAATGTGGAGAACACTCCCTGGTGTACACCATGTGATGGACAACACTCCACTTACTAGTGTGTTGTGGCTCAAGCTTTAAATGAATCTATGAGGAGTGAGGGTGAACTAAGATATCAGAGTGAGGATAAACCTGTAGTTAATATGTTTGAAACCATTGTTGAAAGTGATGATGAGTCTTCACAGGGTGAAGTAAGTGAGTATGATGCATTGAGAAGTAGTGTAAATTGCCACAGGTAGTTGACAATTGATTGGCATCCCACCTTGAATGTGGTAACAATTAAGGATGAAAAATTTCATCTTAGAAGGCCTAGTGAGAAAGAAGTCAATAACCTCACCAAAGCCGCCATAGCCAAGGCCAAACATAATTATAATCTGAGGAATATCAAGAAGGATGAAGATCAAGGTGAGTCTGGTTCTATGTTTATGAAAGAAGTATCTCAAAAAAGGGCAGCTAATAGCAATACTCTTGCCCAAGACAACCATGCTAAAAAGGATCAATCCAACGCTTCGGGGAAACCTGAAGAAAATAGTGAGACTAGAAATTCATTTGAGACCACTACTGATAAGAAAACAAGTCAACAAAAGGCAAAAAATTTTAAAGCCCATACTCAATCAAACATCAGTTCTACATTTGATATGACTTGGGCTTTAACCCAAATGAAATTTACAGTACCACTGATGGAATTGTTGAAAATGAAATAGCATAGACAAGCTATATTTTCTCTACTTTCTAGTATACCAGACAACAATGCTTCTTTACCCAAAAGTACTGAAAAGGATAAAAGGGACCAAGAGAAAAAAATCCCAGAAATTTATGTGGGAACCACAATTACTCAAGAACCTTCCCAAGTTGATCATTTTTATGTAACCTTATTAGTCAATAATAGGCTAATAAAAAATTGTATGATAGATTATGGGGCTGCTGCAAATGTGATGCCATATGGGGTCATGAAGGAATTGGGACTATCAGTAAGTACTTTGTATGGGAAATGCTATGCCATGGACAACAAAGATGTATCTATTGTAGTTACAATGAAAGACGTAGAAGTAAAAATAGCAGCATTCCCTGAAGCTACTTACAAGATGGATGTTATAGTAACTAATACCAAGCCTCATTATGGAATTCTATTGTCTAGACAATGGGCTACAACAGTTGGGGGAAATGTCCAATTAGACCTTTCATATGCAACTATCCTAGTAAATGGAAATCAGGTTAAGCTATATAGAGAACCACGTGCCCCACAGGTCATTGAGAAAGTAGATCCTAGCATGCTTAATTGCATGATTGATGTGGACTTTGACAATTTTAGAGTGGAACCAATTCAGCCCCAATTAAAGAACATGGGCCCCATTGTTAATGAGTTGGAATCTCAATAGGATGGCTTGTGGCATATGTACTTTGATGGAGCTTGTTCCAAAGAAGGATCTAGAGCAGGGGTACTTTTTGTTTCTCCATTAGGTTTTACTTTCAAATACTCTTTTCTATTGGCTTTTCAGTGTACAAATAATATAGCTGAGTATGAGGCCTTATTATTGGGGTTAGAAATCGCTAAGAAGCATGGAATTCAATTATTAAAAGTTTTTGGAGATTCAAAACTAGTAGTATTTCAGATAAGATCAAGGTGTGCATCTAAGAATGACTAGTTAAAAAGGTATAAGCATGTTGTTTGGGATGTGATTGAATACTTTAATGCATTTTTAATTAATTGGATTGAGAGATCAAAAAACATCATGGCAGACTTCTTAGCTAATGTTGCACTAAAAAATGATGATGTAATACTGACCGGAGTATCAATAGTTGAGGTTAAATCTAGACCTTCTATCCTAGATAATGTGTATAACTTGCAGGTCTTTGAAAATGATGATGATATACTTCAATTTGTACAATGCATCGATGAATATGATGGTCAAAAAATTGATTGTAATGCATTAGTAGAAGTAGTAGATGGCAAAGAAATAGTTTTTTGCAATGACATGGTCTAATTAGAAACTACTGAGATACCCAGAGGATTAGTGGAATTAGAGGATATGTTTAGTTATAGTTGTAGCATAGGAATTCGGAAATCATCACAAGCAAATCAAAATACTAATCTAGCTCAATCATGAAAGCTCAAATGCAATGATCAATCCTAAACACACTCAATAAAGACATGAAAACAAGACATTCAAGATTAAAAGCTAAGCAAACCAAATGTAGATCTGAATATCTCCTTCATGTGGCTCCATTGTCCTTCTTTCTTCTTCAAATAGCTTTTGTTTGTGGATCTCACCTTCAAGTGCATAAACCTAATGTGAAAGAAAGATTGACAATTAGTGCAAGAGTACTCAAAGCGTGATTGATTCGACAAAGTGATTATTAGATAATGTGATTAGTCTTGATTGAAGAAATTCATCCAATTTATAGATAAATTGGAGAAAAGACAAGATTAGCATGAAATTGATATTAGAGGCAATTGATTTCAAAATGGGAAAAATGAGTGGAAATAACAAGGTTATGACACCTTCTATGTCATGAATTATGACATATTACCAATGCAAAGGTTAGAAGACTAGAGGCTTATGACATCTTACTATGCCAAAAGTATGACGCATGAGAAATTCATGCTTCCACCAAAGAACAAAAATAGGGAGAACTAGAGAGAAATTAATTAGGTGGAAATTAGGAATTTAGGAAAATTAGGAAATTAGGAAATTAGAAAATTAGAAATGAAGAAATTAGGAATTTAGTGAATTAATTAATAATTTCTCATTTATTAACTAATTCACAAAGAGGGAATTTAGAAATTGATGAAAAATTAGGAAATTAGGTAAATCAATTAATAATTTGTCATTTATTAATTAATTCACAAAAAGAGGAATAATTAGTTAGCCAATTAAATTAAACATTTAATTGTGACACGAAGACCTAGGATAAATAAATAAATTATTTAACCTAGATGGAGAAAATGGAGAGAAAATGACAAACAAGGTTAAATGAATAAATCATAAAACCCTAGAAGATAAATTAGGAATGCAAGGACGACAATTAGGTCTTGATATAAAATTGATTTGATGTTAATTCGATCATGATTTTGAATTGACAAAGGACCAATGCTAACAAACAATTTTGATTGATAAATGCACCAATTTACGAGGAATAATGACAAATTCATCCAAATTAACACAATTGAGAAAGATGACGATCGATGACAAATTGATCGCAAAATGACAAGATTGAAAATGATAACGCAAAATGACAAGATTGAAAATGATAACAATCGATGACAAATCGATCGCAAAATGACAAGATTGACAAAAGGACAAAACCCTAATTAGGATTGACGATGTCCATAATGATGACAAATTAGCACGCACATTGATGTGATAGGATAAGATTGACCGAAATCATGACAAATATTGTTATCGACAAGACCAAATTCAAGAGCGAGATAAATGAAGAATGTAGAAGAATGACTCAATGCTTGCAAATGATAAAGACCAAGTGCGTAACATAGGAGAAAATGTTAATGCGACGCAAAAACCTAAAATAAGGCAATGCATAAATGTTAAAGTATGATTTCGCAAGCTTTGACCATTTTAAGGTGTCTACATTTTGCCCCTCTTTAAGACAATGTGATTTTAAGCATTGTTTCAAAGAACAATAATGAAAATGCCCTAGACAATGACAATAACATATGCATGCCCCCTCGAGGAATTGGCTGGAAACATGTAGAGAAGAGGCCAATTGATCAATAAAAATGATAGGAGCAAACAGACTGACAATCGGAGACCGAATGCATGGAGGACAAGCAATCAAAGATGCAAAAGACCACAACCAACATAAGATGGAGAGGGTGCACGTCCATCTATGCACTGATAAAGATCTATAAATGAGGCAAAGAGAATGAAATTTGCTCATTTGCACTAGCCCAAGAAGAGGATTTGTTGCTCTGGAAAAGGACACTTGCAGAGAGATGGTGAACATTCCAAGGGAAGATCACCTCAGAGAATGTGTACGCACATTCAGATGACCGGATGATGCGGGAGTAGCGGTATGTATCTCAAAAACCCATATTTTCAATTTGATGAATTTGACTGGCTTGTGGGACATTGCGGGACCCACAGGGGATAAAAAAAGGGACTCCTATGCTTGTGTAGGGTGAATCCTCCGCTTGTGTAGGGTCTTCTATGCTTGTGTAGGGGGACATAGGCGTAGGTTATGATACACAGGCGCAGGATGCAGAACACAAGCACAAAAGTGCATTGGCAACCCTAATTTTGGTCAAAATAGCATGCAAATGATCCGAAAAGGGGGGATAAGGGTAGGATAGGTCAGAATAGCTTAGAAACACCCTAATTTGTGGATGAAATGAGGAAATGCAACCCATAGGAGCAAACCCTAAAACTGACAAAATGTGCCCCAATTGTGATGCAGAGTCGACAGTATCCATTGATCACGCAGGAGAACCAACCAGACTGCTTCATGTTATGACATAGACTCAAAAGCACAGACAGAGATACATTAGTAGGACTGGGGATATACTATGTCACATTCATGCCCAAGATTAGGGCAAACACAGGACTACTTATCGCATTGGCAGAGTGATGGCATTCAGAGACCTCTTTCCATCTGGCAACTGGAGAGGCGACTGTGACACTAGAGGACATATGGCGTATCCTCCACATTCCAATTCATGGGGAGATGGTAGAGTATGACCCAGTGATAGGGAGAGACATGTTGTGTAGATTATTTGAGTGAGACATAGATGATCTGGATATCGTAGAGAGGGAGATCGGCTGGGAGACCATGGCATCAGAGTATGATCGACGATATGTGGTGATAGCCGTGGTGATAGTATGTCTACTAGCAGGAGACAGACGAGGACATGGATTCCCTATTGGATGGGGAAGAGTGCTAGAGCGGATGGCGATAGAGGGGACGGTGTACACATGGGGACCATGTGTACTAGCTATGCTGTATTTTCAGCTGCATCAGATAGCATATCAGGGAGTGCAGACTTTGAGCTGTAGAGTCACATTGCTACAGGTATGGGCATTTGAGCACATAGCCATATGTCAACCGATTACAAAGAGATAGGTAGTACCACATCGACCATATGTGTACTGCTATGGGGTAGCATTGAGACAGGGTCCTTTTGGATACATATTATATTGGTGACATGAGCTAGACAGACTGAGAGAATTCACATGGAGGCCATATCATGATTGCCCTGGATGGTCAAATGATAGTGATGAGCTATCGTATTGTAGATAGGAGAGGTACCTGATTGGGCGACTAGTGAATCACCAGAGAGTGATTGAGTTGTACTTGCTAGAGAGAGTCAAACGACAGTTTGGAGAGAGGCAGGATGTACCTAGGAGGACTGCACACTTTGCCCAATCTCACAAAGAGACGAGTCAGTGGGGGAGTATGATTCAGCCACACATAGCATATGCTGACTTCTCACAGCTGCAGCAGAGACAGTGGGATCAGAGATCAGATGTAGTGGATGTCAGGATGACAGAGGAGTATGAGAGATGGTTTGCATGATGGCGGCCAGTGCCATTGATAGATCCTGACATTCCAGTACCTAGGAGACAGGAGGACTTCCCACTCGCTGGAGAGGAGGAGGGAGATGATGAGGATGAGGAGGATGAGGGCGGTGATGAGGATGAGGGGGATGACAAGGATGGAGATGAGGAGGAGGATGATGAGGATGAGCAAGATTCAGGCGAGCATGAGGCATTATAGGATATACCCATAGGGCCGGAGATAGCTAGGATAGAGGAGATGGAGATGTGCAGGGCTACCATAGTGAGTCAGCATGATCATATTGTAACTTTAGAGAGATAGAATGAGAAGTTCAGAGCAGAGATAGCTAGACTCATAGCGGCTCGAGATGCAGCAATAGCTCAGGCACAACGAGAAGAATAGAGAGTCACTGAGTATATTGGGTCGATTAGGGATGCTAGTGCACGTGAGATGGCACAGATGTTGGTAGAGACCGGAGAGGAGATATGCCATTGGAGGACACTATATGAGAGTGCAGTTCCACTAGAGTAGAGAGCAGCATCATATCAAGCATGATCGAGGACAGAGAGCAGGGCACGCTCTCAGAGGTCATTGAGCAGCATGGGGGTGAGTGGACCTATGAGACCACCACAACCAGGACCAGGAGGGACATCATCCGCAAGACATGGCAGGGATGAGGAGGATAGGGGAGTACCCAGTGATAGAGGCACATGCTTTGTATGACAAACAGTGGACATTATGTAGCTCGACATTTTGTAGTCAACCTATGGGCCATACTTAGGACAGACAGTCCAATTTTGTACTCCGATATTATGGTGATATATGATATGATATGCATCGATATGATGGGATGCAATGTGTTATGACTGATGTTATTTTCCATGTAAGGATGACTTATGCACTGTTTATGTACCATTGTGGAACATGTATGGATGTATTTTTTACGTGTTTTTGATGCATTGATAATATGAAATGGATAAAATGCTTGATGTGAGGTTTGATGTAATGCAAATGTACTAACCAATGAATGTAGGATGTAGCTTATGTGTTTGGAGATCGGAGCACTAGACTGAACTGACTGCCCAAAGTGATGGAAGAAATGTTAGTAAGAAGAAAAATGAGATAGAGAACAGTTAGAGATGAAGAAAAACTTGCTTTCACTAATGCACTTTGTAGGTGAGAACCTTTATTTTAATGTAGCAAAATGGATGCGTAGCATCATGGAATTGAAGGCTAGAGCTAAAATGCAACCCTTTTTGCAAAAGATAGACACATCACAGACAAAACAACAATCACAAAAAAAGAAAGGGACCATGAACCATCCTGGTCACTCTAAATCACTCAGTGACATCATCGAGCAACATAGGAGCATAATCAAAGAGAAATCAATAAAAAAGATAAGATGCACAAATTCCAATAAATCAAACAAACATCTTGATCTTCTTTGTCAAAAGTTGAAAGTGCTGATAGGACGATCATGCTGTCTGGTTTCAGGACATGTGGTACCCCGTCTAAGACAGGACACAGTCTGGTTTCGAGTATACCACACCCTGTATAAGACAAAGACAAATGATATTGATACTGACGTTCGATTGATATGACAATTGTGATCAGTTTGAATGTCTGGCTTGAGTGAAAAAGTTCATCTGTTAATACGTGATTTTATTAAAGCACAATGTTGGATTGCATGTCATTGGATGTATACTCAGTGATATGTCAATGCACAAAAGGGATTTTTTTGTTTTTACTTTTCGAGATTTTACAATTTTTTTGTGTTCATGTTTTTCAAGACGTTTTTTTGACTTTTTAGGGATTTTTTTTAGGACATTTTTCAATTTTTTATGATTTTTCTTTTTTTTCAGGACATTATTTCAATTTTTTTTTGAATTATTTCAGGACATTTTTCAATTTTTTTGAATTATTTCAAGACATTTTTCAATCAATTTTTTTTTTTTTTTTAGAGATTTTTTCAGGACTTTATTTGATTTTTTTGAATTTATTTCAAGACATTTTTCAATTCATAAGCTCCAGTGATTGATCATGACAAAGGGAGCGTACCCAATGCACATCGGAAAGACATATATAGAACAAAGATAGGCATGATAAACTGGCCAAGAGAAAGCATAATTTAGAGGTCATGACAGATGACGGAGCAATGATCTTGATTTACACATGGCGCCTGTTTGCCAAGTTTTTACCATGGTACTTGCCCAAAGCGCCTGTTTGCTAGGTTTTCACTAGAGGGCGAGTCATTTTTCTTTACTTTTTTGTGCTCTTTTTCACTTTTGCTTTTTCACTTCTTTTTTTTAATATATTTTTTTTCTTTTTGATTTTTTTGTGTTTTTTTGCTTTTTTGATGTTTTTGTATTTTTTTGCTTTTTTTGATTTTTTTGTATTTTTTTAGGATCATACTTGAAGAAGTGTTGATAGAAAATTATGCCCAGTACTTGCGAAGATGCATGCTGTTTATAGGATCAGACAAAGGTTCACCTTCTGGAGTGGCAAGCTGATATGCCCCCGAGCCATAGGCTGCAGTCACTATGAAAGGCCCAACCCAATTTGGTTCAAACTTACCTTTGATGATGTCAGTAGACTATGCATTCTTAGGGTTTGCCTTTAAAACCAGATCTCCCACTTCGAAGTGTCGCCCTTTGACCTTCTTATTATAAGAGTGACGAAGACGGTTTTGATATGCTTGCAAATGTGTCAGGGCTGTCTGACGTTTCTCATCTAACATCTCAAGCTGATGCAACCGAGAGACTCTGTGCATCTCATCATCAATCAAATGTTGTAAGGAAACACGCAAGGAAGGGATCTCCACTTCCAAGGGTAAAATGGCTTCCACACCATACACCAAGGAATAAGGTGTTGCACCAGTAGGTGTGTGGATAGAAGTACGATAAGCCCATAGTGTTGGATTCAACTGAACATGCCAATCTCGACCAACATCATTGACAACCTTTTTCAGGATCTTGATAATGGTTTTATTTGATGCTTTGGCTTGACCATTACCCTGTGGATAGTATGGACTGGAGAAACGGTGTTGGATATGAAACTTTTCACAGAGTTCCTTGACATCTTTATTCTTGAAGAGACGACCATTATCTATGACTATGGCAAGAGGAACCCCATACCGGCATATGATATAATTCAAGAGGAATTTTGAAATTTGCACTCCAGTGATATAAGTCATGGGGATAGCCTCGATCCATTTTGTAAAATACTCTGTGGCTGTGATGATAAACTTGTGTCCATTTGCAGATGTCAGGTGAATCTTGCCAATAAGATCCAATCCCCATTGGGAAAAGGGCCATGAAGATATGACAGAATGAAGCTCTTGGGCTGGTGCATGAATATAATTTCCATGGATCTAGCATTTGTAGCACTTCTTAACAAAATCATGAACATCCTTTTCCAAAGTGGGCCAATAATACCCAGCACGAATCTACTTTTTGGCTAAGCTCAGACCATTGAAATGGCCCCCACATATACCATCGTGAACCTCATGTAAAGCCCTTTGTGCTTCATCAGAATCCAAACACCTGAGGAGGGTATGGTCAAAGGAGTGATGGTAAAGGGTGTCAACAATGATGACATATTTGGCTGTCTGTCGGATGAAGGCTCGGCGTTGGTTAGCGGAAAGGTTAGGTGGTAAGGTTTGGGATTTCAAATATTGATATACATCATTGTACCACAGGGAGTTGGGACCAACAAGAATGCACATCACATCTATTGTTGGAATGTCAAAAGAAGGAACCAGCAACTGTTTGACCAAAAATTCACATTTGTCCATATTGTTTGGCATATTTAACATAGAAGCGATCATAGCCATCGCATCTGTCGACTTGTTTTGCATTCTTGGAACTTGACTGAAATGGATAGCCGTGAATTTTGTGTTGAAGAAATCTACCATATGCTTATAGGGAATAAGCTTTTCATCTTTTGTTTCGTAGTCATCATTCACTTGTCAGATGACTAATTGAGAATCTCCATAGACTTGCAAATGTGTGATATTCCAGTGGACCGCTACTCGAAGTCCTATGACCAATGCTTCATACTCTGCAATGTTATTGGTACAATGAAAAGTTATCCTGTAGGACTTGGGAATAGCATCACCTTGAGGGGTGACAAACAAGATGCTTGCTCTAGACCTGAACTTGGTATGGGATCCATCAAAGTATAACTTCCATTCATTAGAGGATGTGAGAGCAAAGACTGATTCATCTAGAAAATTGGTCAACATGGGATGATCATCATAAATAGGAGCCTCTGCAAGTTGATCTACAATGACTTGTCCTTTTATTGCCTTTCGCTCCATATACTCAATATCAAATTCACTGAGGATCATAACCCACTTTGCTAGGTGACCCGTCAAATCTGCTCTGCTAAGCAAGTATTTTAGGGGATCAATTTTTGTAGCCAGCAATGTTTGGTGATTTAACATATAATGTCAGAGCTTCTGTGTTGCAAAAACCACTGCTAAGCATGCCCGTTCAATAGTTGAATAATTCAGCTCATAGCCTACCAGTGTCTGGCTGATATAGTAAATAGCTCACTCTTTGTCGTTCTCATCCTGTTGGGCCAAGAGAACTCCTAGTGCCGTTTCAATTGCAGAAATATACAATATAAAAGGCTTTCCTTCTATGGGAGGCATCAGAATAGGCGGCGACAGCAAATAGTCCTTGAGAGCTTGAAAGGCTGATTGGCATTGCTTAGTCCATTTAAAAGTGACACCTCTATGCAATAGATGCTGGAATGGATGACATTTGTCGGCCAACTGAGCTATAAAGTGATGGATTGACTATAGCTTTCCTTGCAGACTTCTTAATTGCTAGAGATTGGAAGGTGGAGGCATATCCATTATTGCTTTAACCTTGGCAGGGTCGACTTCAATGCCTCTATGAGAAACAATGTACCCTAGTAATTTGCCAGCTGTGACACCAAAGACACATTTCTTTGGATTAAGTCTGAGCTTGTAAATCTCCATTCGGTCAAAGATTGGGCCCAGGATGGCTAAATGCCTATCTCTTGTGACAGATTTGCATAATAAGTCATCAACATAGTCCTCCATCAAAGTATGCATGAAATCATGAAAAATTGTCGTCATCGCTCTTTGATATGTTGCGCCTGCATTTTTAAAACCAAAGGGCATCACATTCCAACAGTAGGTACCCCAAGAACATGTGAATGCAGTCTTATGTTGGTCTTCAGGAGCAATACGAATTTGGTTATAGCCGAAAAAACCATCCATCGATGAGAGCATCTCATATCCAGCAGTCATGTCAACTATGATGTCGATATTTGGCAATGGAAAATCATCTTTAGGGCATGCTTTATTAAGATCCCTAAAATCTGTAAAGATTCTGATGCCCCCATTTACTTTGCTAACTAGTACTAAATTTGAAATCCAATCTGCATAATCGATGGGTCTGATAAAGCCCACATCCAGTAATTTTTTCAGTTCTACCTTGACCAAAAGAGCCACCTGGGGATGCATCTTTCTAAGTTTCTGTTTGACAAGCTTGGCATCTGCTTTTAATGGCAAATGATGAAGGACTAATTCTGGATCGAGGCCAGGCATATCTGCATAGGACCATGCAAAGTTGATCTTCTTCTTAAGAAAGAAATTGACAAAATCTATCTTTTCCTATTTTGATAGAGAAGCAACAAAATGAATGACCTTGGGGTTGTCAGGTGTACCCAAATTGATTTCTTCGGTCATTTCCACAAGCAATGTTGATTTATCCTGACTTGCTAGGGGTATGTCCACTCTTCCACCTTTGGGCGCCTTAGAGAGGTTTTCACTCACAGGAATGTCTTTTATTTTTACTTTTTCATGATCAGAGAGTGCCTTACGGTTTTCACTCAAAGACCTATTCTTTTGATTTTTTACTTTTTCTTTTCTTTTTTCATTTTGATGACTAGAAGATGGAGTTGACTCCCCAAAATATGCTATGGAATCTAGGTCAATAGCAAATCCTGCCTTATGATCACCTTGTGGTATGCCTTCCTATAGTCCAAGGAATTCTGCAATTGCTTCATCATTTTGAAAACAGTCCAATGTGAGTGGTTCTTGTTGGTCATGTTGGATAAGTTGGGGATAGACGAGGGGCATGTCATCATCAGTTTTAAGGAGAGAGAGGACTGATATGGTAAAGATGTAAACATCTGTGGTATCACTATTCGAACTGCTTGTATCTGATTCAGAGCTTGGGTCCTAGAATGACTCTATCCAAGCATTAGGACATGTTTTAGGAAGAGGAGTTATTTCATGTTTGTCTTCCATAGGCAAATTATCAGGGTCAAGGAACATATTGTCAAGGGCATAGGAGATAGAGGAAAAAGAACTCCACTCCCATTCATTGGAATCAGTTTCAGGTCGGGTATCCTCAGGTGTTATTTCATCATCAGAGTCATGCCCTTTTCTACACGTGGGCACTTTGGTAGATGAGGATCCAATTCACAATGGTACAAAACCTAACCCTAAAGTTGGAGGTCACCTCTTGGGTATAATAGGTTCAAGCCTTCCATTGTTGTTCAGACCTAAGCCACTGCAGCCATCATATCCTTTCTTCTGTAGCATTGTAAATCCTTTGCCGTACCGTTCCACTAGCAACTTGATAGGTGGGGTCTCAGTTGGATCCTTATAAAGCCAATCTATGACATCATCATCTAAAGTTTCTTTGTCAAGTTCACCCCATCTTGTAAATGTAGTGGGAGGCTGATATTGAATAACCACCTTAGGTTCCTTTTGCAACAAATGCGGTTTGCCATATGCTTTTGGAGATATTGGTAAATTCCCGATGAGGAATGTTTGATCCATTGAATATTCTCTGCATCCTTGGTCCTGTATCTTCAATTTTCCTTTGACAGCATCTAACAATTCATTAGGATCCACATAACTATGTGATTTGGCTTTTCTATTGATGGGGACTTTCTACTGAGGGGTATCCTTTAGAGTAGCACAAAATTGAAATGGATTAGGATCTCCTGGAATTGTTATCTCAGTTCCATTGTAAGGATATTTTAAACATTGATGATAGGTGGATGGAACTGCTTTCATTGCATGGATCCATGGACGGCCAAGAATCATATTGTAAGGGAGATCAAGCTCTAAGACCTGGAAGAAAGTGTTTTCTGTCACTAGACCGACCCTGATAGGAAATGTAATTATCCCTTTGGATGGGCGCTCAGCATCATCATATGCTTTGATTGTTATTCTTTTGGAAGCATCAATGTCATTTTCTGTATAACCAAGGCCAATAACCACTCTCAAGGTACAAATATTAAGACCCACTCCGCCATCTATCAATACTCATCAGATTTTGCAATTATGGACAAAGACTTCTAGGTGCAAAGGGTCATTATGAGGGAGCTTATTAGGTGAGATATCATTGTCAGAAAATGCGACATTTTGGGAAACAGCTAGATGTCCAATTCAAGCTTGAAACTAGTCAACATCAATGTCTATCGGGATAGTGGACTCAATTAAAGCTTTATCTAGGACTGCATGATGCATGGGTGACATTTTCAACAACTCAAGGATTGATATTTGTGTAGGTGTCTTTCCTAGATGATCCAAGAGATTATATTGACTTGCAGGAGTTGGTTTGGGAGGAGCTACAGGAGCTCCTTTCAGGACTATTTTGGATCAACAAGTGGTGACTGCACAAGAAGGATCTTGTCCCTTTATTCTTAGGGTAGAAACATACTCATTTGACGCATGAAAACAATTGATGACATTATTATAACTAGAACTTGCATAATTTGCTGTTTGGGTAGAGTTTGAAGAAGACGCTTTACCCTTGTCATGATCAAGCAAAGGAGTTTTGAAAATGGTATGATCAGTGTTAAAGGTCGCATGGGGTGGAGCTACCTCAATTACTCCTTGCTCTAACAGGTCTTGAATCAGATGTTTCAATTGAAAACATGATGCAGTTTTATGTCCTTTGGACCGATGGTATTCACAATAGGCATTATCATTCCACCAATGCGGCTTTGCCACAGGTTCTGCCTTGATATCTGGTAGCTTGATAAATTTTGCTTGAATTAATAGTTTCATTACTGATTCAATAGGCTCTCCCAATGGCGTAAACTGTCGAGGAGGCCCATCCCTCGATCGAAAAGGTTTGCATTGTTGATTTTGTTGCTGGCCTTGTTCTTGATTATATTGTTGAGTGTATTGTTGAGTATGATGTTGTTGAGTAACATTGCCCATTGGTGTTTGATTTTGTTCCATAGTTGACATATTAGGAACACTCAATTTCTTGATCATGAATGGGGGTTGATTTGCATTCACTGCTCTTGCATCAACAACTCCATCATTAGTGACATTCTTGTTCTTATACCAAAATCTATTTCTATCCCCTGAATTGTTCGTGTTGTCATTGTCTTTGTTAAGCTTAATGATTCCCTTGGCTACAAGAGCAGTTTCAATGTTCATCCCTTTCTTAATGAGTTTCTCTATAGTACTGGGACTTTTCAATTTTAGTTCATACATCATTTCTGGGACCAGATTTTGGATAAACAGATTCACTTGTTGTTCTTCAGGTATATCGAGGGAAGAATGACTATACAAGCTTCACCATCATTGTAAGAAAGTCACTAATGGTTCACCTTGCTTTTGCTTGGTGTTACATAAATCTGACATGGTCACATCACTGTCGATGTTGAATGCAAAGTGAGATATAAACTTTTGAGCCAATTCAGACTAAGTCTTTATATTTCCTGGCAGATGCGAATACCAATCCATGGCTTGTCCTGTGAGACTTCGTGCAAATAAGCACATTAAATATGTCTCCTCATAGCTCACTTCAGTACATGCCATGAAAAATGCTCGAATGTGATCTTTTGGATTACCATTCCCTTTATATTTCTCAAAATTAGGTGCTTCAAAATGCTTAGGGAATGGAGGCATGTATAAGCTCTTGTCAAATGGATTAGGACATAAATCCTGATCTGTATACAACTTCTTTGTTCCTTTAGTTTCTAATGCATCAACTTGTTGTTGCAATTTCTCAAGCTGTTGCACAATTGTATCAGATTTTGGAGGTCCATCATTAATCCTAGTGGGTACTCTTTGTCAATACATCATGTTTCCGATTGGTTGTGGATGCTCTGAAATGGTTGTTTTTGGTGTCTCCGGCATATAAAATTCTTGGTACATCTCTTGTTGTTGTGGTTGTGCCATGCCTTGATATTGACTTTGTTGCTGTACTTCTTGGAGCCTATGTTGATATTGCAATTGAGTGGGTTGTTGATATTGCACAGGCGCCAATTGCGGTTGTGAAGTATGATAGCTTGTTTGCCTTGGCATATAGTGAGGCACATGTTGGTGTTGAGGCTGACGAATCAAAATTTGTTGACTTTGTGCCAATTGTTGTCGCGGTGTATATCCCATCATTTGTAAAAAACTTTGTTTAGGTGGGCTTTGTTGTTTCTCCTTAAGATGAGGTATGGCACTTGCATTAACTTGTTGTGTTGTTTGTCCAATCCACTGTGATGGTTGCAAGTTTGCATTAACTTGTAATGGTGCAGAGGGCGCTGCAACGTGTTGTTGAATGCGGTATTGTTGTTGTTGTACATTGCTTGTTTTCACATTTGATTGTACCTTTTGCGTATTACTCAGTTGTTGCAACAATTGTTGTTTGTGCAAACCACTATCCATAGTTCTTTGTGTCGCTATTATCGAAGGATCTATCGCAATAGTGTTTGGCAAATATATTGAACTTAACGGGACATAAGAACTTTGTTGCATTGTGGAATTGCTTTGGACATTAGTGATATCAGGCATTCCAGTTGTGAAGTTTTCTTGCATCTTAGATTTTGATCCAATTTTATGCATGTAAGGAACCACTTCTTGTTGAGGGACAACTGTCAATATTTGAGCGGTCTTCATTTGATCTTGTGTTATAGGTGTTGTGTTGAATAATGGATTATTTATTGTCTCAAATGGTGACTTTTGAGGAATAGTCACTGTCAATGCCTTTGAAGCACGTTTTCTCATCAAGGTAGGCTGAGTTTCTGGTTGCACATTTTCTTCATTTGGATGTGGAGAGAAACTTAACAACTCACCGCCTTGTTGTTTTTGCACATTGATTTGCTCACTTGAGGAGGTCACATTACTCATCATGTTAAGATATTTTTGTGGGAACATCTTAAAGACCTTGTTCAAGAACTTATCCATCTTTTTTGTCATCTTAGGATCTTTAAGGAACATATCAACATCATCAGAAGCATCGAAATCTAATGAAGAATCTGGTTGGACATTTGGATTCGTTTCTTGTTGAATGCCTTGATCTGAACCAAATCCTTGTGAAAGAGTTTGTTCTTCATATAATGTTTGAGTTTGAATGTCATGTTGGAAGTGTGGTTGATTCCAATTGAAAGGTGCACTTCCTCTTGGAGTTGGTGGAACACTCCCATGTCCTGGTTTCATAGGTACAAACATTGGTTCATATAATGGAGGTGGTCCAAGTTGAACCATTCCATACGGTGGTAATGATGTGTTTGATGAACCTTCAATTTGTACTGTTTGACTGGTTTGAAATTGTGAATTTGATATGTTGTCAATGGGTTGATATGCTGGTTCACCCATCTTTTTAGATTTTGATCTTGTTTCAATAGGCATGTCACTTATGCAAAGGCAATATTTTTGGAAATTTTCAAGGACAATATATGATATGCAACTAAATGCAAACTAAATAAATGAGAGTGCAATCTATGGCAAGAATGCAACCTATGTTTTTGGTTGTTTTTTTGAAGATTTTGACAAACTTTTTGGAATGCTAATCTAAAAGAGACCCTTAGGAAATTGAAATGATGTCTAGACCTCAAAGGACAAAAGGACCAAGTGACAAAAGGACAAATGACAATGTCTCCCCTATATGCTTGGATACTAAGCTAGGTTTGACCAATTGACAATAATGACATAAAGAGAAAAGGTTTGATAAGTTCTAGACTTCTTAACAATGACTTAGGGTTTATCAAAGATTTGGATTACTCAAGTATGACAAAACCTAGTTTCGACACTATATGCAAAGGGACAATTACTATGCAAATGACCTTAATATGATATGATAATGACCTAAACTTAATGAAGAGACTTAGGGTATGCAAATATGAATGTATGACAATGGTGTAAGGCCTTCCCCAAACCAAGCTTTGATTTACTTAGTTGACCATGTTTGACCTATTAATAAATGCTTTATAATTCAATAGAATGGACTGTGTTAGGCAGATAGGTTTGTGAGAAAAAATAATTGAACCAAGTTATAGAGTTATCACACCTAGTGGTGTACTTTTGATATGTTATGAATTTGAAATCCTAAAAGATCCAATGACTGGATAATCTTGATTTAACATATGTCAGCTATGTCTAGATGTAGAATGCATATGATTTCATGATTTGATAACATTGATGAATGTTGATGCTTTATTTATATGCTCTATGATAAACAACTCTATATGATCCTAGAATAGGGTAAATTTGAGATGAGGTATGTCATTATTGGGTTTGCAGGACTTTACTATGATGATAGAAATAGGAATGCACGTTTTAATGAATGGATCAAAATTATGTGAATGATGATAATTGTTATGTGGAGTTATTTGGATGAAAGATGTATTGGTTGATAAATGTATATTGTATGCAGAGTGTTTGTAGTGCATTATTATTCAGGTGTTTTATATTATATGAGATTATTTGGAAGTACTAATGTGTAAATTGAGTTGTGCAGGAATTATCCATGTGACCATGGAAATATTACGGAGAACCAAACCTAGACTTATGTATGTTCGTAAGCTAGGGGTTGTCTATTTGGAGAGACAACACCCCATTTGTGTTGTATTTTATTCATAACAGTGTATGCTACATGAGTGTTAAGTGTCATTTAAATTTAATGTGTAAAACCCACAAGAGACGATTTCATGTTTTAAATTGTAAAAGTGTTTTATTTGTGTCACTTGACACATGTGTGGAATTAAGTTTAAATGTTTTATTTTTGTCTCTTGGTGGGAAAGTGTTCAACTATAGCTCTTTCAAATAATATAACGTGTTGTCATAAATACCTTGGGAAAGGAATCTTTGGAGAGGTCAACATATGTTTGACCCGAAAATAAACTTCAGAGGGGTTTAAAATGGGTTAAATGAACACCTAGGGGTAGTTTAAATAGGGTTTCCTAAAGCCCATAAGGTATACCTAGGGGTTAGGGGTAATTTTAGGCAAGTTTCTACTTTTAAGTGACCTTTTTGACACTTTAAAAATTGGCTTTTCTAAGTTGTGCGAAAATTGAAATTAGAAGTTTGATCTAAATGAAAACTTTCCTATTTGAATGAGAGTCTTTTTCCCATTCTGTCTTACTTTCCTTTTTGGTTTTTAGAAACTTGTGAGAACTCAGAGAATGAGCTTCTTAAGCAAGAATTTGAAAATTTGAGGGTAATCACCCACTCTCCATTTTTGGAGACAAGAAAATTTTGTAAAGAAAAGATAGAATATTGGTTTTGAGAATTTTAGCTAAGGGTAGAAAGAGAAGAACCGTGGAATTGGGCTGCTCATCCTCAACAAAACTAACCTACCTTGGGCAGATTAAGGTTGGTCATATTCATCATATAATAGATTTCTTATTGCATGTGTTTGTTAGTAATGTTTGTGAAAAAGATTTGTTTCCGTGCATGTTCTTTTGGAAAAATTATTTGGTATTTTGTTTTATACCTTGTATGTGTGTTTGGGAGTAGTCAAGAATCTCCTACTCTTGGGAGAGAGGAGGATCTTGTGGGTGGTAGAAGTGAAAACCCTTGAGTGAGAGACTCTCATTATGAGAGCGATCACAAGGGAATTTATGTGACCCTTGCTGCATGGCTTGTTTATGCATTGGGGGTCATAAGGAGGGAAATAAGGCATGAATGCCTTGGGGGGCATAAGGAAATAAGGGTTGATTATGTTATACTTGATGTAATTGGTTTGCCATGAGGTGGCTATATGTTTTGGTTTGCCATGAGGTGGCTATATGTTTTGGTTTGCCATGAGGTAGCTATTTGTTTTACCATACTTGCAGTCTCCTCAGGGTACTTGGTCCACTACCACATTTGAAAAGGCATCACCAATGTGTGGTGCAGTGTAGCCCGGGTTTGGGAGTGTGTTTTGAGTTGGTGTGTATTCTACTTTTTGTGTTGCATGTTTTGTTACCTATCTAGGGCTTGGTTCTCTGAGCTCGGGGGTGGCTACCAGTTAGCCTAGGCTGGGAGGTGAGCACTCCATGGTCAAATCCTTGATCTTATTTGTAGGTTGTGGAAAGAAAGGAATTAGGACAAGTGGAAAGATTCGATGGAGATAATAGTTACAGAATCCATTTGGAAAATATGTTATTATTCTATTTTAAAATGTCCTCATTATAAAAGTTGAGTGACCTATTTGTAAAATGACTATAGTGTCTATTAAAGTAATTCCTAGAAATGTAATAGTTATTTGTTATAATGCAAAAGATGAAATGAATAATCCCGGAACAGTTTCCTAAAGTCTGTTTTTCTGAATTTAATCAATGTTGAGTAGATTAATAGTGTGGGAAGTAATTAAATTTATTTTAATCCCTTATGCATATGAAATAAATCAAGGAAATAAAGTAATGATTGAAAGATTGTATATGTGTTGCTAGAAATTAAATGATTCAGTTTAAAACCTAAATGCATTGTTAAAGTTAAACGAATTCTAGATAAATAATGTGCTATTGAAATTTTATTTAATGCTGTCATTTTATTAACTTGCAGAAAATATAATCTATAGTTATTGTAATCATCTCTATAGTTTTATTTTAATAATTTCTAGGTTTATTAAGTTGCTGTTAAATCTAATGATTTCTGTTATTTACTTAGTTGCAGAAATTAAAAGAAAATCTAATGTTAAATAGTCTATTTGACTTAGATAATTTTCATAGTAATATAGTTGCTGGATGAGTTTAGTTAAATCTTTCAGTTGAACATTTGCAGAAAATAAATTTAATAAATAAAATAAAAAAAGGGGATTTACCCTAGCTATGTGTTTTCATCAGCAAGTATTTTAGAATAAAGCAAATATATGCATAAACTCAAATTAGATGACTTAAGCTATTTTCAAAAAAATATATAATTGCAGGAAAGGGGATTGCCCTGAATGTAATAATATTACAATTATATAAATATAAACATTCCTACAACTAAATTATTTGCATGTATAAATGTATAAATGCATATAGTTCTTGAAGTTAAATAAATTTAGATTGACTAATTAAAATATATATATTGATAAATACCCTTGCATATATAAACATATATACACATATGTGTGTGTATATATATATATATATATTATTTGCATTTGACATATATACAAATATATACAAATACATATATATATATATATATATATACATATATATATATATTATTTGCATTTAAAATAAAAAATGTTTTAAATAAATAATAATAAAAAAATATATACTATTTTAAAACAAGGGACGGCGGATAGGGCATGGGCCGAACCCACTGTGCAAGCAAAGTGGTCGGCTCGGCCTAAGCTGCCACTGTGGGCATCCACAGTGGATGGCGCCACTGTGGCGTCCCATAGTGGACGGCCCAAGGGCCACCATTGTGGGCGACCACAGTGGACGCCACCACTGTGGAAACCCACAGTGAGCGGGGTCCGGGTGGAGCCACCGGTGCCCTTTGCTTCTTCCGCCTCACCGCCCCTACGTGCGACCTCCGCCCTTCATCGCCAAAACCCACCATGGCCGCCTCCATTAGCATTTCGGCCCTGTTCAAAAAAAAAGTAAAGCAAAAATACGAAACCCTAACCCAGTATGGGTTAGGGTATTTGAGAATGGTATAGGCTTTCAAGAATGAAAAAAAAAAAAATGATTTAAGTAATTTTTATAATAGCTAATTTAGGGTTTGCATGAGGAGAATTATAAAGATGTGGAACTTTTATAGTATTTAAATATATATATATATATATATATATATATATATATATATATAGGTTGAAGTATATGAGAACAAGACAAATTGGGATCAAGTATTTTATTATGCGGTTGTAATTATATATGATATTAATAAACATATGGGGTATGTCTAAGTATTAAAATTGATTATGAAATTTAATCTTATAAAATCTTTATATTAAATTGAGAAAGGTTATTTTGGCTATTGGGGAAATATTTACACTTTATAGAAAAATAATTATTTCCAAATTAATTGACCCTTTTAGTCGAATTGGTATACACTACATGCTAATTAGGTAAAATAAAATATAGACATTTCTAAAACCAAGTGTTAGGTCTATTTTTAATTAGTTCCTAAAATCAATTAATGAATTTTTGGTTGAAGATTAATTATGTCTTCGTCAATTATTTTAGAGAGTTTTGATTAAATCAATCTATTGACGCAATTTAATGAGATAATAATATGAATTCATTAGTATTCTGCATTTAATTGAATTATTAAGAAAGGGTGTATTAACAGGATGATGGGCACTTGATAATTATTAAATATTGATGTCAAACCAGGTAAATTTAATAATGACTATTTAGTGGAGATGGATCTAATTAAGTACTAACTGATGCAACTGAAACGATAGGGTCCTTTGAGTGAATATAATATTACCCTTATAAATATGATTCATTCCACTGGATAATGGGAATTATCGTAATTGTTATGTTAGTATTTTATATCAATTAATATTTTGTTAGAACAACATGTCAAGTTGTCACAACTAAGCAATGGTTGCATGAAAATAAGTGTTTCAAGAAAAATTTGTTGGTTGTGTTTTGCCCTAAATTTTGGGCATGACAAATGGTATTACTCTAATGCAAGAGGACACATTCAAATGGATGACCCTTATTGATATTCAAAGGAGTATGACCTAGGTGAAACCCAACCTTGGTACTTGACAATGAACTTTGCAAAATGCAACCTAGGATGAACCTAAATCTAAGTGACATGAATGTTGAGACAAGAATTTGAACAATGTTTGACAACCATGTTTGAAGGTGTTTTTGAATTTTGTTGGATGAATGTCTCTTGTGTTTAACCTTGTTTTGAATCAATTTGTCTTGTTTTTTTGAAATGATATGCAACTCAACTTTTGACAAGAAAAGAAGACAAGATATTTTAACTTAGACTCAAGACAATCATGCTCATTCACACATTTCTTATGGTAGGCAAGGACATTAGGTACTTGAGAGGTAGACTCATTATGGGATTCAAGGAGAATACATAGATGCTTGACCCCACGGGCTCCCCTCCACGGAACTCACTTCTCAGGGCAGCCAAGCATCAGTCCCCATGGAAATCTCCTCATGGCGAACTTAGTATCTCTTCCAAGTATCCAAACTTGTCCTTCTCAAGCAACTAGAAGGATTTTTGGCCTCTAAATACAAGGTGTTTAGTAAGGATTTTTGTTAAGTGTTACTCCTTGATGTCACACAAGTGTGATTGAGACATTAAGCCCATCAAGATACCAAACAAATGTAGTCACGCAAGCACAATTTAAACCGTGAGGCCCTACTTAGATGTTGATATGAGAAAGAGTCCAAGGGTCATCACTTCCCAAGTAACTACAATTCCCATGTAACCCTTCCTTCAAAGCTTTCGCCCATCAGGTATTTTTTTATAGTGAGTTAGAATGCCAAGGTATTCTAGTCATACTCACTTTGGGTCATTCCCTTCTCATGATTATCGCTTGCTTGCAAAAGCAAATGGTCGGGAAGGCAGGCCCCCTAAAGGTGACACACAATCAAAAACATGAGCATGGTATCGAAGATCTGGATTTTTGATGACCCTAAGAAGGATGAGAGCATACTCTCCTACTCCAATGTCAAACTCAACAATCAAAGAAAACATATATTCATTCCATCCTATTTAGAAATCATACTAGGTGCCTAAACATTAATTGCAAACACAAAGTTTAGTTGTAGTCCAAGGCAACCTGCAAAACCCAAGTCAGAAGTTTGATATGTTTAGTCTTTGACTATCGAACCTGCATAAAACATGTTAGTAGTTTCATTTGTTGTCTTTGTCATGCGTATGCCAAGGTTCTGCACAGAGAATCAGTACCAAAAAACCAAAAAGTAGAAATAGCATGCAAAATAGAACAATTTGCAAGTAAAAACACACTGCCCTTTACCTCTGTTTCTGTCCCTACACATGTGCAGAAGTCTTGACATAGGCGCAGAATGTCTAACACAAGCACAAAATGTCCTTGCCATAGGTGTAGAATGTCTGACACAGGCACAGAATGCTTGACACAGGCGCAGAAGTTCCCAGAAAACACTGCACTACCCTGTTTCTTGGGTTTTTGACCTGCAAATCATCTCAAAAGCACTCAAAAGCATGATTAGGGGGTTAGTTCACGTCGGGTTCACCAATTAATGTAGCATAGGAATTCAGAAATCATCACAAGCAAATCAAAATACTAATCTAGCTCAATCACGAAAGCTCAAATGCAATGATCAATCCTAAACACACTCAATAAAGACATGAAAACAAGACATTCAAGATTAAAAGCTAAGCAAACCAAATGTAGATCTGAATATCTCCTTCATGTGGCTCCATTGTCCTTCTTTCTTCTTCAAATAGCTTTTGTTTGTGGATCTCACCTTCAAGTGCATAAACCTAATGTGAAAGCAAGATTGACAATTAGTGCAAGAGTACTCAAAGCGTGATTGATTTGACAAAGTGATTATTAGATAATGTGATTAGTCTTGATTGAAGAAATTCATCCAATTTATAGATAAATTGGAGAAAAGACAAGATTAGCATGAAATTGATATTAGAGGCAATTGATTTCAAAATGGGAAAAATGAGTGGAAAGAAGAAGGTTATGACACCTTCTATGTCATGAATTATGACATATTGCCAATGCAAAGGTTAGAAGACTAGAGGCTTATGACATCTTGCTATGCCAAAAGTATGATGCATGAGAAATTCATGCTTCCACCAAAGCACAAAAATAGGGAGAACTAGAGAGAAATTAATTAGGTGGAAATTAAATTTGACAAATTAGAAAATAGGTGGAAATTAGGAATTTAGGAAAATTAGGAAATTAGGAAATTAGAAAATTAGAAATGAAGAAATTAGGAATTTAGTGAATTAATTAATAATTTCTCATTTATTAACTAATTCACAAAGAGGGAATTTAGAAATTGATGAAAAATTAGGAAATTAGGTAAATCAATTAATAATTTGTCATTTATTAATTAATTCACAAAAAGAGGAATAATTAGTTAGCCAATTAAATTAAACATTTAATTGTGACACGAAGACCTAGGATAAATAAGTAAATTATTTAACCTAGATGGAGAAAATGGAGAGAAAATGACAAACAAGGTTAAATGAATAAATCATAAAACCCTAGGAGATAAATTAGGAATGCAAGGACGACAATTAGGTCTTGATATAAAATTGATTTGATGTTAATTCGATCATGATTTTGAATTGACAAAGGACCAATGTTGACAAACAATTTTGATTGATAAATGCACCAATTTACGAGGAATAATGACAAATTCATCCAAATTAACACGATTGAGAAAGACGACGATCGATGACAAATTGATCGCAAAATGACAAGATTGAAAATGATAACACAAAACAACAAGATTGAAAATGATAACGATCGATGACAAATCGATTGCAAAATGACAAGATTGACAAAAGGACAAAACCCTAATTAGGATTGATGATGTGCAAAATGATGACAAATTAGCACGCACATTGATGCGACAGGATAAGATTGACCGAAATCATGACAAATATTGTTATCGACAAGACCAAATTCGAGAGCGAGATAAATGAAGAATGCAGAAGAATGACTCAATGCTTGCAAATGATAAAGACCAAGTGCGTAACATAGGAGAAAATGTTAATGCGACGCAAAAACCTAAAATAAGGCAATGTGTAAATGTTAAAGTACGATTTCGCAAGCGTTGACCATTTTCAGGTGTTTACAATAGTGATGGTAATTTGCACCAGAAGTCATCCAATAAATTGGAAGAATTGGAAGAGGTAAACTTAGGGACAGATTCATCCCCTAAGTTGGTGTATATTGGGAAAAACTTGTCTCCTCATATCAAGTTTGACCTCATTAATTTGATAAGAAAGTACAAACATGTTTTTGCTTGGTCCTACGAGGACTTGAAGGCGTACAGACAAGATTTATTTCAGCATGAGATACCTCTGAATTCTGATGCTAAGCCTTTTAGACAAAAGAAAAGACCCATTAACCCCCTCTTAGAACCCAAAAAGCAGCAAGAATTGACTAAGTTGAGAGAAGGGGGGATTATAAATCCGATAAGGCATTCTTCATGGGTATCCAATTTAGTTCCTATCAGAAAGAAGAATGGGGACATAAGGCTTTGTGTAGATTTTAGGAATTTGAATGTTGCTTCTCTTAAGGATAATTACTCATCTCCAAACATGGAAGCTATGCTAAAAAGGGTAACTGGTTGTGACTTACTATCAATGATGGATGGATTCTCTAGTTATAATCAGGTATTAGTAAAAGAGTCTAAGCAGTTCAAGACTTCTTTTACTACCCCTTGGGGAACATATGTTTATGTAAGGATGTCATTTGGTCTAAAAAATGTTGGAGCAACTTTTCAGAGGGCTATGGATCTAGCCTTCAAAGAATTTATTAACATCATAATGGTTGTTTACCAGGATGATCTTACATGTTTCTCAAAGAAGGAAGATGACCACTGTGGTCATTTGGAAAAACTATTTTGCAAGGCTTTGGAGTTTGGTGTATCTTTAAATCCAAAAAAATGCCACTTTGTTGTAACTGAAGGAAAATTATTAGGACATATTGTTTCCAAGGAAGGAGTTAGGATCGACCCTGAAAGAATTGAAGCTATTAATAATTTGCCTCAACCAAAGAGTGTTAAAGGAATTCAGTCTTTTTTGGGCAAGGTGAATTTTGTTAGGAGGTTTATAGCTAACTTTACTGAGATTGTTAAGCCTATTGTTAAGCTGCTAAAAAAAGATGCTAAGTTCTCTTGGGATGAGGAAGCAACACAGGCTTTTGACAAGATAAAAAGGGCTATTCAGGAAGCCCCGGTGTTGAAATCCCCTAATTACAGTAAGCCATTCTCACTATTCTCTTTCGCTTCTTACCATACAGTAGCAATAGTTTTACTTCAGAATGATGATGAAGGGTATGAACATCCAATTGCTTTCTATAGTAAATCCTTGTAGGTTGTTGAATTAAAGTATGAGATTATGGAAAAATAGGCATATGCTTTAGTCAAGGTTGTTAAAGGATTTAGGCCTTATCTTGTAAATGTGAGAATAATTTATTATGTCCCGTATGCTACTGTCAAGGACATTCTATCTCAGTTTGAGGTTATTGGTAAAAGGTGCAGGTGGATAAATAGGATACAAGAGTTTGATCTTGAGATCAAGATCACAAAATTGGTAAGAGGATTAGGCCTTGCTAAATTAATGACTGAATCAAATCTTGTCACCATTGGTATTAATAATTTTGAAACTAAGAAGGTCATGGTCACTAGTATTGAAATGCAGTCGTGGTATTCAAAAGTAGTGTATTTTTTTTTAAATGCAACCTATCCAAAAGGAATGACCCATAATCAAAAAAGGACACTGAAGTTGAAGTCCTAGAAATATGTTCTTATTCAGGGGGACTTATATTGGTGAAATAGAGATGAGGCATTATTGATGTGCTTAGATGATTCCAAAGCTCAAAAAATGTTGACAGAGATGCATAATGGAGTATGTGGAGGTTACTATTTAGCAAAGACAACAACTGGCAAGATAATCCGGGTAGGATATTATTGGCCCACTTTGTTTAAGGATACCCATAAATATGTTCAGAAATGTGATCCTTGTCAGAAACTTTCTTCTAAATTGAAGTATGAAGGAGCTTTGCCACTTAACCTTGTTACAGTTGAAGCCCCTTTTGTTCAATGGGGCATTGATTTTATCAGGGAGATAGTAGAAAAATCAGGTAGAGGTCACAAATGGATCATGGTGGCCACGGATTACTTCACAAAATGGATTGAGGGCATACCTACTAAATGGGTAGCTAGTAAAATTGTCATTGAATTTTTAATGGATAATGTACTAACACGGTTTGGTGTGCCTATGAAATTGATAATGGATAATGCTATGTGCTTCATGTCAGAGGAATTCATTTCATTTTGTGCAAGTTATGGAATTACTATGTCATATTCCTCACAATATCACCCATAGGGTAATGGCCAAGTAGAATCTAGTAATAAAAGATCTTGGGATCAAAAGCTCAAGCTAGCTTTATGGGTAGATATAAATATTGTAAAGAAGGCCATTGGTATATCTCCATTTGAACCGGTATATGGAATATAGACCAAAGTACCAGTAAATAATGTCCTCCCTATATACAAGTTTTTGCAAGCTGAAGAGTTGAAATTCTCAGAACCCATGGAGGATAGAGTGATCCAATTGGTAGAATTGGAATAAATGAGAACTATAGCTCATAAAAGAAATCTAAAAATCCAATTGCAATCAAAATCTCTTTCATAAAAGAACTACAACCAGGAAATTCCAAATTGGTGATATGGTTCTTTAGTGGAATGCTAGAGAACAAGACAAGGGTAAGCAAAAGAAAATTGAATCACTATGGATAGGCCCTTTGATTGTTTTCGATATTAATGAAAATCATTTATATTTTTTGCAAAGGATGAATGGTGAAAATAGGAATTTTTAGTGCATGGACAATTCTCGAAGTATTACTTCTCATGACTTGTTTTAGTCCATGCACAGTAGTTGTAGGAGCTATATATACTAGGTTTGCTTTGATTTTGGGTTTTGTTTTGGTCTGCGTTCTACAGGTTTCTTTGTATAAGTTCTTGCATTAGTCTCACATCCAACCATCCCTAGTCAGAGCCGTTGTTATTAGTGTTTTGAATGTTGTTGGAAGTCCTACCTTTATTCCTAAAAAGTCTTTCAAATTTTGGATTGATCCTTGTTTGTGAGTCCATGGTTCTTAAGGGTTTAGGGTTTTGCAATTTCAAAATCATTTAAAAAAAATAAACCTTTGTGTCACATTATTTCCAAGTCACTTCTATTTTCCCATTGCTTTTTCCACTCAAAGCGGAAGGGTTGTTGTGTCATTGAAAAGGGCCATTTTGAGTTCTAGGCTTGGGTGTGTTTTAATTAATTTTGAAATATTTCATAGTTTCCTAAAGTCCTAAGTATTTTCCTTTGTATCTATCAGGTTTTTAAAGGCTGGATAAGTTTGTTTTGATCTAATGGTTGTCGTGATACCGCAATGGGAAGTTGTGCGTTGAATATTCATCGCGACCCAGCGACAAACCACTAGTGGCGGGCACGGTTAGACAGTTAAGACAGACAGTTAATGTAGGTGGTTAAGTAGTGGTGGCCAAGTAACGAAGGATTTTAAAGATCGAACGGTTAGCTCATGATCCAATAGTTGTCGCTATACTCCAATGATCATTATGCTAGATGACACTCTCATCCTTACCAGTGACCTTCTATGCTAGTTGATATCAATGACACCACTTTTGATATGCATCAATGACAACACTACTCATCAATCCCCCATACCAATTTCCATCCTATACCGGTTGACATCAATGACAACACAATGCCAACAATATCCTATTTTATCCTAAATTATCTCATTTGTCGGTATGACATTCCTAGTTCCATTCAAGAATCAAGATGTGAAATAATTGTGCGAACTATTCCATTTCCAAAATTGTTCCTCCATGCCTTATTATCCACAATGGAATGGTGAAGAAGCGGTCTCAAACAAAACCATCTGAAAAATCCTAAAGAAAACAATGAACAATGTTGGTCATGATTGGCATGTCCAACTCAACCCGACATTATGGGCCTATAGAACTAGCATCCATACACCTACAGGAGCTGCACCATACTCACTTGTGTATGGATTAGAGGCTATTCTAACTATTGAGGTCGAGATTCCATCACTCAAAGTATCACTAAAGGGACTCATTCTGAATGAGGAATATCGAGTAAACAGACTTCAAGTGTTAGAGCTGCTAGATGAGCATCAACAATGTGCTTTTGATCACCTCAAAGTGTATCAACAATGCATGTGCAGGAGCTACAACCACAAAGTAAAACCAAGGGTATTTAAAATTGTTGATTTGGTACTAAAGGGAAATCCCTGCAATCAACAAGATTGGGAAAAGAAGGTCAAGTTTGAACCAAATTGGCTAGGTCCTTTTGTCATCATATCAACCTACAGATCAGGGGCATATCAACTATCTATATCAAAAGGGGACCTGTTTGACGAACCTATCAACAACATTCATCTCAAAAAGTTTTATACATGAGTTATCCAATGCACAAATAAGAGAAAATACAAAATAAAAAAAAATCAAGAAAAATACACAAAAATTAAGAAAAATACAAAAAAATCAAAAAGTGCAATAAAAGCAAATAGTGAAAACCTGGCAATAGGTGCCATTTGTGATAGATCGTCTCTTCCATATGTGGGTGCATATATCATATCTTCAGCATCCATCTGAGCTAAACCAATAGCCATCACAAAACCTTTTAATGCAACACAATCTTGGACACACTTAGCGTATTTATTGTCCTTGGTTATCCAAACAGTTATCGACATCATATCTCTCCATGGCTTGGTGATCAGTGTATATATCCATATCAAAAGAAGTGTCCATAACTGGGGTAAAATCCTAACTTAACTAGGGGAATCTCGCCTTTAGGGTTTAAACAATCAAACAACACAAACATAGATGCTTGAATGAAAACAAAGATTAGAACTACTAATGGAAAAATGAGAACTGAACACACAACTAATTTCTGCAACACACAAACTAATCCATTTGCAAGATGTTGAATTTGACAAACTACATAGGATAGCATGCATGTCTATCTTGGTAGTTTTTTTATTTTTGTGATCATATCTCCTAAGTGACTCAAGTATGTCTCGAGAATAGAGAAGTGAGGAAGGAGTGTGATATTTTCTTTATCTGCTATTTATGAGTAAAGCCTTATTACTATGCAAATTTTTCTTACAATGTGATCGGGAAACATATCACTGAGGATATTACTGATTTGCAAAGGACAAAAGGTTAACTCTTGTTTGTTTTAGGCAAGCAACACTTAGGTCATCTTGGTTCAATTATACCTTTATGCTTGTGTCATCTTGCAATATCAAAATTCATGTGAGTTATACTCAAAACATCATGGTTCAATTATATCATGATTCTTGTATCATCTTTCAACATTTTAAAGGCTCAATGATGATAAAAAGGAAGCACTACAAATTTGATCAAAAGGATGACTATCTCAAAGGGTACATTATCATGTCATTTAAGTGCATTTAGTTGCATTTTCATATCATTTAATGCATATAGTTGCATTTTCATATCATTTAAGTACATTTAGTTTCATTTTCATTTAGTTTCATTATCCTTTTCATATCATTTTAACATTTCATTAGTTGCATTATCATCCATATCATTTAAAAGTGCATTTAGGTGCATTATCATTTGGTCTCAATATCCTTCATGTCATTTGCCAGCATTTAATCTCATATTAGTGATCATTTTAGTATCATTTACTTGCATATCATTGTTCAATTCATATCATTATCATATCATTTCAACGTGCATATAGTTGTTGTAGCATCGTAAATTGTACACCCCTGCTAGGGTGGTACGATTCTACGCTTAGTTTAGCACCCACCTTAGTGTGTTTGCATCTTGCATTGTAATTTACCTTTAAGAATTTAATTAGATCTAAATTCATATTTCATCACTTCATACATCATAAAATTGGGCCCTTTACCCTAAGTGTGCCCCTTTTTATTTTATTTCTCCAATAAATCATTAAATCATAAACCTTAATGATGTCTTATTTCAACTTTTAAGGCCCGATTTTGCATATCAAAACATCTCAGAATTAGTTGTAACTTTGGGATTCACTCTAATATCATCAATATCTAATGGCCCTAAAAATTTGGTGAAAAGTTGGTCGGACCATGTGCACTTTGCACACAGTCCCTGACATTTTTCCCCAAATTTCAGGAGCACAATTCTATAATATTATAATTCTTAACCCTAAAAGATTCACTAGAAATTCAAATCCTAGGTCAGCCTAAAGATGAAATTAAGATCCAAGGTTTCATATGTAATATCTCTCTTTCTTCAATTTAAGGGATCTAATCTATCGAAGCTAAGATATATGAAAAAGGAGATTTTGGTGAAAAGAGCTAGCAAGCATAAGGAGTCTTCTATGAAGTGAAAGAGAAGCCTATGTGGAGTCTTCAATAACATTCAACATCATTCATCAAGCATATATCAAGTATTTTTCAAGCATTCATCATCAATTAGGAGCTTTGAAGACATTGAAGAATAATAGGAGATCACCGACTGACGATTGGCTTGTACCTCTCCCTTAAGAGTTGGGTATGATTTCATGTTGTTTTCATGTCTTTGCATGAAATTCATTATATCAATTTACATATTTACATTCATGCTTTAGATCACTTTACATCATTTATTTAGAGCATTTACTTTGTCAATTACAAGCATTTAGGGTTTACTCTTTAGGGTTGCTCTAGATTATTTGCATTCATCCCAGGGTCTTGCACACACACAAGATTCCTGCACACACTATTTTACTATACAAACTGGCTATTTGTGGAGGTGTAAATCACCAACACAGGGGTTTGACTAAGGAAAAACCCTATATAGCCACTGAAACACTCTTGTTTTAGCTACAATGCAGGTACAGGTACCTCGGAGGACTTACAAATCTTCAGAACACACAAGGACAGCCCATAATCTTCAAACTGCCCTAGATCCATCAGGGACAGGGGTATGGCACCTTGGTCCTACCCAAGATAGGGGCATGGTGCCCTAGTCCCCCTTATTTTCAATGATTTTTGACAAGGTGGTGTCTTAGGATCTCACGAAATTAGCCCTTTAGTTACATCTTTATGCCAAATTCTCAGGGACAAGGGTGTGGCACCCTGGTCCTGGTCAGTTTGGCTCATCTTTTTGCATCAGGTACACATCCAAATTCATCCCCCTTTTTTTCTTTCAATATCTCAATTTCAGATTTTGGTGAACCCGACGTGAATCCAATCTTCTTTAATTCTGATTTATGTTCTCATGTCTGAGTGTGTTTTTTTTCTATTTCAATTAAAATTTACATTTACAAGTTTCAATTCCTTACAATTTTAAAAATTTAAAGGTCATTTTTTGTTAAAACCCTAATTTTTCAATTCAAAATTGAACTTGTGGCTAGCTTAATTTGGATCATTAATTTCAAATCTGATCTAGGAATGCATTTCACTCTTAAATTTCATTTTCTAAATCAACATTTAGAGTTCTTGCATTGGTTAAAATGGAACCTTTCCTTCTATTTTGAATATGTTATCATTTGAAAGAGGAAAATTGTAGTCATGATGCATTCATTTCATAAATGTGATAATGGGTTAACTTCCCTTGCTTCAATTTTTCCCTCTTAAAGAACCTCCTCCTATCTATGACAACATTTTAGTGCCTAAAAGAGTTGTTACCAATCCCTTCAAAATTCTCCCATGCTCTAAGGATAAAGATTTGAAGAGTGATCTTGACAATTCTCCTAAAATGTGCCCTTCCTATCCAGCAATCTTAGAGGAAGAGGATGATATCATAAACACCTTTCTTAATGTTACCTTTACCTTACCTTCCCTACATGATGCCTCTCTAAGTGAAAAGGTATTGATGGAAATTGACTTATCTTGTCCTAAATTTGGTCTTACCAATGGGGGCATGTTAGTCCAACAAGAGGTTATGAGCACTTCTTTCAAAGGTCTCCTCCCTAAGCATAAACCTTTGGAGAAATGTGTTCATCTCCCTCCTAAATAATATTCCCCTCATGAGGATCATTTTATGCAACGAGATGGTATTGTCCCTAA
Source organism: Cryptomeria japonica (assembly GCF_030272615.1). Taxonomy (NCBI): domain Eukaryota; kingdom Viridiplantae; phylum Streptophyta; class Pinopsida; order Cupressales; family Cupressaceae; genus Cryptomeria; species Cryptomeria japonica. The sequence goes on along the minus strand of NC_081411.1, from coordinate 383,495,640 downwards.
TTTTCCTAGTGATGGCATTTCCTCTTTTGAATCCAACAAAATTCCCACTAGATATGATGCATTAATAAGAAATGCCAACTTGTCTTACCCATAAATATGCCTTAGAGAAAGAAGATGAAATCATAATCAATTTCCTTTATTATCTCTCCTCTAAATATCCTATTGAACATATTTTAAGGAAAGAGGATGATTTAAACACATGTAGTGATGCTCTCCCTCCTAAGGATGAATAATTAATTAACAATGTTATCCCTTCTCCCAAAATTGGCAATAACAATAAGGACATCTTTATGTAAAATATTTCTAATATTTTTTTCAATGACCTCACTATTTGGGACAAACCATTAGAAGAAGGTGTTGATTATTCTCTACCCTATGAGATTAACCCCCTTGATAGCATCTCATGTTCCATGAATCTCAATCATTTTTCCTCTAAAGGTAAGGCATCTCCTTCTCCCCAAATAGGTTCTACTCATAAGGATACCTTAGTTCAAGAAGGTATTCTTAACATCTCTTTCAAAAGTCTCACTCTCAAAGGTGAATCTTTAGAGAGTAATTTTGATCCTTCTCCTAGAGAGTCTATCCCCCATGTAGATCCTTTGATGATAAAGGATGATATGGCCTTTCCTACTAATACTCTTCCTTCTAAAACATCAATGCCCACTCCTAGTCTACCTCCTAAAATTGATCTTATCCATAATAACATTTTAGTGCAAGAAGAGACTATCAACAATTATTCCAACAATCTTGTCCATTCTTCTTCTAAAATTCATAAGGACAACTTTGATATTCCTAAACCATCTTCAATCAATTTGATACATGTGAATGAAACACCTAAAAAACCCCTCTTCATATTTCAAGGTGCTTGTCCTTCTCAAAGTTCTCAATATAATCCTATCTTAGTGATTCAAGGTGGTTATGCTAATGATTCTTTTTGCACTCCTAAGAAACATGTTATTACTATGCGAGGAGGCTATCATACTAAGAGCCCTTATGAGTATGCTAAGAAAATCACTGAAGAGAGTTATCATACAGTTGCTCATACCTACAACACAAGAAATAATACGCAACCTAATCCTCCTCCAGTTATCCCAACTTCACTTCCTCCCTCTCAACCTACTCTTCCACAAGTACCTTGTATATCATAGACTCTTAGTAAGGATTATGATCTTATTGAACAACTTAAAGCTACTCCTACCAAGATTTCTATTTGGGATTTGGTTTAAACTTCACCTGCTTATCATAGAATGTTACAGGATTCTTTGAAAAACTTAGATGTCCCACCTGCAGTGATACCTAATAACATGGCTTCTTTGTTTGATCCTACAAATAAACCCAAAGCTCAAATTGTATTCACACAAGATGAGTTACCTTCTCATGAAATCCAACATCAATATGATCCCCTTATCATTGTGGTTATTATCAATGATAGTGCTATAAGATGAACCCTTGTGGACAATGGGTTTGGCCTTAATGTTTGTGGTGTGGACTTATTGGATAATATTAATGTGGATCGTTCTCTCATCGAACCTACTTCTATTTATATTCAAGGATTTGATAATGTTGCTAAACACTGTTTAGGGGTCATAACCTTGCCTGTTAAGGTACCTACATCTATTCATGTCATGCCTAGTAATTTGACATATAACCTTCTATTAGGGAGACCTTGGATTCATAGCATGAAATTTGTCCCCTCAACTTTGCATAGGCAAGTCAAGTTCATTTATAACAATAATACATACACCTTGTTAGTTGATACCAATCTTCAAGAACCATTAGAATCTGGATCTTCTTGTTCAACTACTTCCCATTCTTCTCCCAATCCTCTACTTCTTCAAATACATCTATTTCCTTTGATAATCTTGTTTCTTTTAGTATTCCTGATTCTTCTACTCAATTAGAATCTCCTCCTAAGGATATCTTTTCTCCCAAAGGAGTACTCTTAGATGATGATTGGGGATCCATGGAATTTACCCCTACATTTATAGGAGAGTATAGAGTATCTCGGAAAGGATCTAATACTAAGAAGGAGAAATCTAAGGAGGAACCTAAAGAGAAACCCATTTTGTCTAAACAACTAAGTAACCACTTTGTGGTTGCTTCTAATTTAGATAATTATTGAAATTCTTCCTCTAATTAATATAGCACTCAGACCTATGAGGCACAACCATCTCTTTCTAATTTGGCATTCCTTTGTGATCCCGATTTTCACATTTTAACTAAGAGTGGCTATGATGGCAATGGTTGTGGTGCAAATGAACAAGGAATTAAAGTTTCTTTAGAACATATTACACCTAAAACTTTATTTGGACTTGGATATAATCCTTCTAAGCCCACCAAGGCATCTAAAATATCATCTCTCAATGTGAATGCTATATTTAGTAGCGATGATGACCTCACCTCAATTAAATAATTTTCTATTTCTTTCAACACTCATCCCCCTCATAAGGAAGTCTTGGTGATGAAAAAATATCTTTATAAATCTCCTCAAGAGATTTCTAATCCCGCTTATGAGACTTTATCTTCTACTCATTCTAAAAACCCTTCTTCTAGGAATAAGGCTCTAATGAATTATACTTATCTCTCTCCTAAGATTTCTTGTGTGCAAGAAAATAATTTCTTAGTGGCCTATTCTTCTCCTATAAACTTCTCTCTTTCTAAATACTTCTTTAAATTCATCATCTTATTCATGTTTTTAATCTCAGTTATAGTAGATTATTTAACATGTCATATTCAAATACCTCATTCAATCTATCATGTCTTTAAAAAACATTAATGGCTATTATGTTGCTCATCATTATGTGACATTGGTAGCTCACTTACTAGGGGCTCATTGTCATTCATGATGGTACAATTTAATGTGCAATCATACTTTTGGAAGAAGCATAATAGCCTATTTCTATCTGATCTCTTCTCCCTATATATAGGGGGGCAAGAGTGATTTAAAACATATTTCCTTCTTAAGATTACAATTTCCCCTTTGTGAAGTAGTGTCTTCTATAAGGATTTATTATTTATGGTAGAGGTGTATTCATATTTGAATTCCTTCTATCATATTGGAACACGCGTCCCTAATGGGGATCTTAAGTACACATCCTTAATTGGGACCTACTCCTTGGTGTTGGAACTCTTTTATCATTCATCAATTTCTTTTCTTCATTGAGTAGTATCTTTTATAATAAACCCTTGTATTTTGTGAACGTGCATGTCCCCGATGAGGATCTCTTGCCTTCTTTAGAATAATTTTTCTATAAATAATCTCTCTTTCATGTCATTTCCATCCTCCATTCTTTTCCAATTTCCTTTATGGAGTTAATTTTTTTTCCATTTAAATCTTTCATCTTGTGTTAGAGAGCTCTCAAATCCTCACACTCTTTGTTGTGTTGGAATTGAGGTTTAGACCTCTTTCTTACCAAATTATTCTCCATTAGTTTTGGATCATGTATCAAATCTTCTTTCACAATTAGATGTGGTAAACATGATACCCAGTTTCATCTCACTAAATTAGCAAGCCGAAATAGGGGGGGCATATAGCTACCCTCAAATTTTTATCACCTTTCTTAGTAAGCATTTAGGTGATTTTGTGATTTTGTGATTTGATCTAACATGTGGTTTTGTAGGGTGCGGTTCCTAACTGTGTACTACAGATACCGCTGGGGGCTTCGTTCGACAACTTGTGGATATATCCTTTTCCATGAATGTATATTTTTATTTACTTTATCTTACATATGCATGTAATTTCATATGACTGCTAAACTAGGGGCTAAATGTAGCATTGTAAATTGTACACCCTTGCTAGGGTGGTACAATTCTATGCTTAGTTTAGCACCTGCCTTAGTGTGTTTGCATCTTGCATTGTAATTTCCCTTTAAGCATTTGATTAATTCATGTTTCATAACTTCATACATCATAAAATTGGGCCCTTTACCCTAAGTGTGCCCCTTTTTAATTTATTTCTCCAATAAATCATTAACTCATAAACCCTAATTATGTCTTATTTGACCTTTATAGCCTGATTTTGCATATCAAAACATCTCAGAATTAGCTGTAACTTTGGGATTCACTCTATTATTATCATATCTAATGGCCCTAAAAATTTGGTAAAAATTTGGTCAGACCATGTAAACTTTGCACACGGTCCCCAACATTTTTCTCGAGATTTCGGGAGTATAATTCTATAATTTTATAATTATTAACCCCAAAATATTTGTGGGAAATTAAAATCCCAGGTTGACCTAAAGAGGAAATTAATATCTAGGGTTTCATACATAAGAGCTCTCTTTCTTCATTTGATGGGATCTAATCTATTGAATCTAAGATCTACAAAAAAAGAGATTTTGGTGAAAAGAGCTAGCAAGCATAAGGAGTCTTCTATGCAGTGAAAGAGAAGCCTATGTGGAGTCTTCAATAAAATTCAACAACATTCATCAACCATTCATCAAGTATTTTTCAAGAATTCATCATCAATTAGGAGCTTTGAAGACATTGAAGAATAATAGGAGATCACCGACTGACGATTGGCATGTACCTCTCCCTTAGGGTTGGGTATGATTTCATGTTGTTTTCATGTCTTTGCATGGATTCATTACATCAATTTGTTGGAAACTGATAACACTGTGGGGGGGGGTGAATCAGTGTTATACCGAAATAGTAAACTTTAGCCTTAATAAAACATGCATTCACCAACCGGTATATCGGTATATACATAATTGAAAGAAGTAAAGAAATTAATAAGCCAATCACATAAATGAGAATCATAACACACAAATTTATATGTGGAAAACCCCAAAGAGGAAAAACCATAGTGGGATTTGTGACCCACAATATCAATCCACTGGCCATATGAAGAGATATTACAAAATATGAGGGGCCTACACTTGCAGGAAGGCTTAGAGCCTAGAGCACACTGCTCAATCATAATAGGAGCCTCAGTGACTACATAAATATCCAAACTACAATCCGAAGAAGTGAGAAATGCTAAGATAGCATCTTCTATGCCAGAATACAGTTTCGGTTTAAGCTCTGTTTGTTCTGGTCTAAATCTCTAAATCCTTTATCGGAATAACCCTTACAATAATATCCTCACATACATGATCTCTCTGATATATTTCGCATTATATTACATTTGCATATCCATGATCACCTATCATATGTATCTTGTGTATCTATATCAAAATTATCTATCAAGTTGTCCTATATACCCTATACAAATTTTGCATGCCTTATGTTGGCTTACAAAGATATCAAGTTACATGTCGGCCAGATAACATAAATGTATAAACATTAAAAAAAATTTCCGATGCCAGATCCAAGATATGTCGGCCTCCAATACCAATAACCTTTACTAAACCATACCAGCCTACATTGTTGGTGACCAAAGAAATCCTTATGTCTTGCTAGAGGCGGTGTCGGTGCTGGTGTAGAATCTGTGAAGTTCTTGTCGGTACACCATGTTGGAATTTTGGATATGTTGATATGGTTTTGTCATTGATTTCAACACTTGTCATCACTTTTCAAACACTTATCAGCACTTGGAGATTTTGGTTATATTCACCGACAAGTTAGAGACTTATGCAAGTCAGTGGTATTTGGTTCACCAGTAGATTATATTGTTCACCGACACTTGGAATGACTTGGAGACTAGTTGGTTATGTCAAAGACATTATTCAATCACTTGGTTTTGGAAATTTGGTTAACTATTTATTTAGGTTTGCATATTTGTTGTTACTAGCAAATAGGTCCAGGATAAGCACCGGCAGTCATATCTATTCTAGATCAGCACAGTATGTTATGGAGATGATTTATTATTATTGTAAATACATTGAGATGACATCATGCATCGGATATTGGTTTGTTTGTAATTGATTTTATTGTAATATCTTTTAGTGAGCCGACTTACTCAATTGGTCTTAGGTTATGGTATAAATGTAAGATCTCATTTGTGAGATCGTTGTAAGGATGTGAAAAGGATTGCAATAAGGTTTATGCGAAGATAAGTAGAGGTATACACGTAGACATCATTTGAAGGTTGAAGGAAGGATTTTGTGAAGGCAATAAGAATTAAACGGGTACTGAATCCAGCATATGAAGATGCTATTTTATGCAGTACATTATCATTGGATTTAACCATCCAATTGTAGTTAGTGTGACTCTCATTTTGTGATTGAGCAATGAGCTCTAGGAAGATGGCCTTTCTGCATGTGTAGAATCCATATTGTACACACATACTATCTACAGTAGTATCATTTGATTATGGGTAAGGCTTCCCACTATGGTTTTTCCCCTTACAGGGTTTCCACATACAAACACTGGTGTTATGTGTTGTGGTTGTTATTGTCTTTCTGTTTCATGCATTAATCTTTATCAGTATTACAATTAACTGTTAAAACTATCTACCGGCATAAAGTTTGTTTTACCGTAATTAAGCATTAAGTTTTGGTTAAGTTAATTTTGGTTGAATTTATTGGACAACTAATTCACCCCCCTTCTCAGTTGTCTCCAGGACCTAACACACCATAGAACCAAAACATGAAGTCGAAACACAATGCCATGTTTCCATCAATGACAACATAGTGAAACCAATCAATTGAGTGTCAGTTGCCAACAATATCCCCATTTGGCATCGATGGCAACACTCATGTGAAAAATTATCATGGTTTTATCTACCGGTTTAATCCTACCATGCTCCCCTTGAGCTAAATATGCTAAATACTCCAGATCTCCAAAACTCCAAAGCTCCCCCTAATGTATACAACTCTTTTTATTCATTTTTGCATCTATACTGCTCCCCCTTTGACATCAATCTCATTAAAAATTCTAAAAAGATGTCAAAGAATAAGAACTGTACAATGAATATCCCAAAAAATATCTTACCAGAGCTTGATCAATTTCCAAATTTTTGGATAAGCCTTCTCTAGTAACTCCACATAAGTATCCCAGCCAGTTTTGAATGTCGAAGATAGATACAAGCCCACTCAATAAATGTGCAAAAGACTCTTTTTCATTTACCTCTATCGGTGTGGGCTTTCCCACCATATCCATGCATTCTTTCTTGTGTACACAGATTGAATCAAACCAGACTCACCAAGCCTCTTGGACTTCTGGCTCTTCTAATTATTTTGTCTCTCTCCTTCTCAAGAGCAGAAATTTGGTTCTCCAAAATCAAAATTTGACCATCAATTGATTTAGTCAATGAAATCAATCCATCAAAAGAGTTAGCTATACTTGCATTTTTCTCCTGAATCTCCTTTATCTTTGTATCTACACTAGTTGTAAGAATTTGATTATTAAAACATACCCTATATATATTTGTACATTTATTCAAATAATTTTCTATTAGGATTAGCTTCTCCTCAATCTTTTTCTTCTTAGTTTCGATTACCTGATCAAAAGCAACCCTCTTAGCCTGAGTAAATATTTCTAGTGCTTGTCGGTTGGAGATTTGTTGTAAGAATTGAAAGTCCTTTGAGATATGCTCAGTGATTACCTTAAGATTTCTGGATGGGCTCCCTTAATTTTCAATCTTACACTCTGGGACCAGTCTATGTAAAACAACGATTGATTGATCTATAATCCCTTTATCTGTGGATCCCTCATTCATTAGTTTTTGTGTTGTCATCATCATCAGTTCAATGGGACTCATCTTTGTGATGTTTTTCTTTTCTACTTGAGAAGTGTCAATTGACAATAATGATGGACCAACAACTAGATCCCTATCGGATTCCCTTGTTTTCTCCTTTGAAGTTTTATCCTTTATAACCTCCTCACTTGTACCAGTGGCTTCGCCACTTGGTGTAGTCTATGTAACTGTCAGTTCCTCTATAGGAACAGTAACCTCAACCTGTACTTTTGTATCCAGAGGACAATTTTCCTCAATATTAGTATCTTGTACAATATTAGCTTGTCCATTCTCAGTATTAACTGATATCTTAGTATTTGTTTGTACATCTGTATTTACTAGGGGCTCAGTTTCTACTATCTTAATATTTTACAAAACTGACGGTGAAGTACCCATAATCCCCTTTCCTTTTCCTTCAATTGGGGCATCTATAGTGTCTGTCTTGGTTTTCGGTGAAGAAAAGAATCCTCTATTTTCTCTCAAAAATTTAACCCATGCTTTTTGAGTCTCCTTTATTATTTCATTTACTCTCCCTAGCATCGGACTAGTTATCCTATGTTTGCTATTGAAAATTTTCTATCTTCAACCTCAAGTGTCTTTTCCATTTCATTTGGAGCTATAGTAACACAAATAGATAATAGTTCTTGCATTTTAATCTGTTTATCCTCTTGCATAGCTGACAATCTTCTAGCATCTAACATGATATATAACTCATTCAGTATTTGATTTTCTATCTCTATTAAGGATTTCTTATAAATATCCAAGTATAATAGGACTGCTTCCTCTACCTCTCATTGTTCATCATCCTCTAAGTTTTCATAATAAAACTGTACACTCTTCAACATGCTATCTTTAGTAATTTCATCTACCAATTTTTCACAAGTTTTAGGTGGTATGATAGTCACATTACCGGATTCAATTGCTAAGTTGATGTCACTCTTTTTCTTCCTCTTAGCAGTACCAAATGCAGCTACAGGTGTAGCTTTAGGTGCTTTCTCATGTGCCGGTAGCTTGATTGTACCCTTCCTAAATGGTTGCTTCTTATCTTTTGCCTTTGTTTCCTTTGGTTTCTTCCTAACAACCCTCTTAAATGCCAACAGTGTATCATCCTCTGATTTTGATTCTACAGTAATAGGCTCAATATGAACTTTGGGATCCTTCCTTTTTTTGCCATTTTCTGGGACATCATCAATTAATGATTCGATGTCCTTTGAGACCTTCTGCACAAATTTGCTTTCTTTTCCTTCCAGTTTCTCTCTTTTCTTTCGGTTGAACTCTATTTCAACCTCTCAATTTTTCTTTTGTGCAGTACCATAGGGCTTCTCTGCCTCATCTATTGGTGCATCAAACAAAATTTTTGCATAGGCATCAAGAATCTGTGCATCCACCTCATATCCCATTTCTTCAATCCAGATCTTCTGGGGCTTAACTGCTTCCATGAGAGTCTCATCCTTATTTACCATGAAGCATATGTTAGTAGAATATTTTTCTACAATATACTCAGGTATCCTTACCCTAGACCTCATAGATTTTTGGAATGCCTTAAAATAACCCCAAACCTTTTCATCTATTTGACTTCCTAAAGCAGCAATTGATGATTTCATTTGTCTTCCTACCGGGATGTCAAAATCCCATTGCCTCTGACTAGAACCAGGTGTACCATTCATGAAATATAACATCAGGCAAACTAACAAGTTGCCATACCATCCAACATGATATTAAGGTGTATCACCCTTAATCTTCCCTAAGTTTATTAACAACTCATCAAGCATCCAACTACTAGAAATAGAATTCAATCGATTTGATTGAGTTATCTTATACTCGATGATCATGATACCAAATTTGATGTTCATGTCAGTGATAGTGCTCACTTTCATGGATCTTTTGTCAGATGTAGCATTGGTGATCTTCCTCACGAAATCATTTGAAACTTTTTTGTATGGATATTTCCCAACCGATGGCAAACCAGTGATTGACTGGATGGCTTCCTTGGTGATTTTGTAAGGTATGTTCAGCCATATAAATTCTCCATGTACTCTACTCAAGACATATCTGATTATCTCATCCTAAAACTCTGGATTATCCAGAATGTCTATAAACCCTAGTTCTTCAATATGTTTATATGTCGGTTTGATCTTTCCAGATTCTCCCATCAGCTCACTCACATACATGCCCTTAATTTTTGAAGTTCCCAAGTCCTCAATATGAAAGTGAATATATGCCCTAACATCCTCTACATAGACAAATCCCTCTAGGATGCAAGAAAATGCTCAAACCAAATCTTCCAAGGTAGCCACATGTGGATACCACTTAAAAATTGGTCTAGGGCAGTCCTTGACCTCTACTACAGTTGAGTTTGCAACAAAAATAGGAATAGATGATGATCCCAATTCCATGTTTAAGATAAATACCTTTTAATCGCTCTCGGTGAAAACCTCCAACAATTTCTTCCAGATGCTGGTGAAATCTCTCAAGAAGAAATCTGATTGCTTCTAGATAGCCTTTGATCGCACTTAGTTTCTCTAAATCACTCTGACATCGCTTTGAATTCAAGGTGATTAACAATAAACTGTATTCAACCTTTTAACCTTCGAGAAAAACCCTAATCTTCCATTGACATAAATGACTATCGGTGAAAGATACCAAATCTTGCTCATAACATATCCATGCTGGATAATCCTTTCCAATATCGAGAACATTTTCTAGAACCTCTTCCTAGGGTATATGCAACATCTTCATGAATTTTTCCTACCCCTAAGGCATCTGCCTCAAATACCAGATGAGCTTCCTGTCGGTGCAGGAGCAGCCTCTTCTATTGGATAAGTAACTGATACATTCCCATCTAATGTTTGTTCTTTAGTATTCCTAACCCATCTCTTAGTATGATCTTGTTGGATTTCACTATACTTCTCTTTTGCTTTCTCATTTGATCCTCCATTACTAAGTGGTGGATTTATACTTCTACAAAACTTAGCAATATGTCCAACCTCATTACATGCATAACATGTAACATTATTCTTTTGAATTGCTTTTCTAAAACCAGTGAAATTTCTTGATGTAATGCCCTGCCAGGAAACCCCGAAGGGATTAAGCCAAAACACAAGAATACAGTGCAATAATTTTATTTTTTTTAAAAGTTACACCACATTAAGATACAACAAGATATCAAAGATTCAGATTACATAGCGGAAGACATCAACTAACACCTAAAGAGTTTCCCAACGTGATTACTTAATTTACACATTTCACTTAACTCACACAATTAATCCAATAAGCTGATTATCTTAAAAATGAGATAATTCTTAACTAAGGATAATTTCTTTCAAAAGATGGAAATATAAATCACATGCCAATGTTTATCCATTATGATTCATTCATACTTTACATTCAAGCTTTTCATTAAAATATAAGCCATGCATCTACTATTCTAACACACTAGAATTTTATCATAAACATATGAGATCTTCCATACACACTTAATTTCCTTAATAATGATTGAATATAATCCATTATCCTAAGCTACATTCTTTCATATTCCAATTTACTGCATTCAAGAAAGGACTGCCTATAAGCATTTAAAGTTAATTCCATCTTATCCACTTATACATTCTAACATAAGCTATTCATACATGATAAAGTTGAATAAGGGAAAGATGAGAGAATAACATCACATAACACCATAATGATCTCGGAGTTCACCCCTAAAGGGCTACATCTCCGGGTCTGCTCAACTGCAAGACCCCTCTGATAATTAATAAAGTTAAGAATACATGAGGTTACACCATTACAATCGAGCCATCAAGGAGAAACATAATCAATATACAAACGACCGCATCGGTCAATAAATACATAATCAATCCCTGAAAAGAAAAGGATCCAGCTGAACATAAACAAAGCTAATACAAAGGTCCATTGGAGCATCCACAGAATTGAGTCATCACCACCCAAGGTCTAACATGAAACCAAGTACTCACAAGGGTATCGATAATAGGATGACCCACAAATGTGCTCCTAACAGGACAAAACAACAACACACTAGCGAACGTAGGGACAAGTGTCATCACACAACCTGGTATGGTTACCATGGCAGGTCTTCATAGGTTCTGGCCCCATACACTAGTTACCCTGGCAACCTAATCTGAACCTCCAGCCCATCCAAGCCTCATGTGGAACCACACATCCTTTCATGAAGACAAGGATGATGGTTTGCCATTTCAGGCCTTCTCATAGCATGTTGAGTCTGTGTTAGCACTCATCCCATGTGTGAGGCACAATTATCTTACTTAGAGATTAACATCCTAATCTACTGTTAGGTTATCACTTATTAGACTCACTTTTGATGGGTTACCCAGCAGCCACTTTGGGTGCGGCCCCCAATCGAAAGCCACTTTCCCATACGACACTAGACTAAACTCAGACAAACTCAAAAACCAAGGAATACACATGGTCAGATGAATGAAGTTCAAGAAGGAGGGAACAACCATTTGGTCAAACACAACTCAAAAGAGGTACACTTACTGACGGTACTCTAACCAGAGACCTGACCAACTATGGTCAACCACGAATCATCATTCGACACCCACATAAAGGTTATGACCAATTACGACACACCTACAAAACAACAGTCATACTCGAGACCGAGGACTAGAACAAGTACCCAAATCAACCATACGACAGGGTCCAATCAAACAAGTCAAAGCTTGCCATTACATAAACAAAAAAACAAGTACAGAAATTAAACTCGCATAGTCAACAATCAGGAAGGACAACTTTCTTTCCCATTGATTAAATCAGTAAAGGTCGATCAAGTTTTCTACATGATCTAAGTTTCCAAAAATAAACTAATAGGAAATCATCATTGCAAGGTGAATACAATATCACAATTTGCAATAGTACCATTTTCTATTTCTCAAACAGAGGAAAAATATAAATTAACCATTCATTTTACTAAATGAGAATATCAGTAACTTAACAATTTTCCCAAATGATACTTAATTAAATTTCCAAAAGAATATCATTTAAATTCATAATGTCCAATGATTAAATATTCATTTCTAACATTTCCAGATGGCCTATATCATTAAAATCTTCAAACAATATATATTCTTGAATAAAGTATGTTTTATCTCGAAAATTTTTCCAATATAACCAATATTTCATCTTCCCAAAAGATGCTCCCCTAATATTATAGGTCCAAAAGGATTAAATATTGATTCATATATATTTATAACCCTACGGTTAATAAAATATACACAATTAATATTTAATATTGCATAATAATCCAATTAAATATTAATTAATATATATATATATATTAATTTTTTTCATTAATAAAATATATATTATTAATAATTTAATAATGTTCAACTTTCACATTAAATATTAATCAACATATATACATTTATTTCCATTGATAAATATATATTAATATTAATTAATAATTAATTAAACACTTTATAAAAAAAACTTTTAAATTAATAAATTTATTTATTAATTTTTATTTTTTTTAACTAAAAAATAATAGAAAAAAAATTACAAATTAAAAGGGAGGGGGTGGGGTTTCCACGTGGTCCCCATGGGAGCTCACGCAGCCCCAAAGGGGAAGCGCTGCTTCCCAAGGGAGCACGCAGCATCCCAATGGGAGCGTTGTTGTTCCCAAAGGAAAGCACGCAACACCCCTTGGGGTGCGCTGCTGTCCCAATGGGATACGTAGCTCCCTCTTGGGGTTTCCCCAATAAATTATCATTTATTTTATTTTTATTTATTTTTTTTAAAAGATTATTGTGTAAAACACAGTCTAAGAAAAAACCAGTCTCCCAGAGACTCAAAAGATTTATTTTTAAAACCAAAACTCCATTTGTTTCTTTTTTTTTTTTTAAACACACAGCTTCAAATAAATTTAAAATGAGAATTTCCCAGCAAGAATAAAGTTTCAAATCCCTGAACAATCTGAAGAATATCAAACCATAAATAATTTCTTCAACAAAAACCCATACTTGGGCAAAAGGGGGCATTTAAACTCAATAATTCAACCATTCTTTCCAACAACATCTAATTTCTAAAATAGAATTTGAATTTGAGAACACCCAATGGAGATTTAAACAAGAGTTCCTCATGAACAACCATTTCCAATTGATATCCAAAATTTGGTTTTGAAAAAGCAAGAACAATACAACTAGAAATCAAAGAGATTGATTTGAATCCTACCTTATCTCGCATTCCTGGCAAGATCTGCTAAAGAGCCCCAATCTGCAACTCAAGGAATCCTTCCCCATCCAAAACCCCCAAATTACATCCAAAAATATTTTTATCCAAAAACCATTTTTTTCCAAAAGAAATTTCATCCCCCATATTTTCCAAAAGTCTAGGTTATATGGGAAAGGTTGACCAAAAATTTCATTTTTGGAATTAAAATTTTTATTTAAAATAATTCCCCAAAAATTACTATTTTCCAACTATATCAACAAATTAAATTGCTTTTCCCATTTAAAATTGATTTTCTCACTCAACTGAAATTTAACCTTTCTATTTCAAAAATGCCAAAAGATTAAATTAATTCTGTTGCAATTAAATTTAAATCTTTCTTTTCTTAGGCATAAACATAATACATTTAATATTTAAATTTAACCATTTAATTGAACTTGCTCCCAATTTAAAATCGAGCAATTCAAATTAACGACAATCGCATAAAGAAACCATGTTTAATCTAGTCCATTAATCTAAATGCACAAACACATATTTAATCAAATTAAATACTAGGGACTAAATTACTCAATTTAACCATACACCCCAAACACACAAACCAAGAAAGTCAACCAGACAGACGACTCTCAAACCCAGACAAAAAGGGAATACCGACGACGACTGACGATGCTTACTTGAGCACGACTATGGTCAACTAGGGTCTTACGACCACCTAATCCAATTCTAAGGATTAAAGAGGTACACTCAAACTTGCAAATCTAGGTGAAGACTAACCTCACACTCATGCGACGTTGTACCTGAAATCTCCTGCAACCAAGAGTCATACATGCATACATATATAAACTTAATGAAAGTGTTAGCCCAATATTAATACCATGAAATAGGAACACTAAGCAGCTTGCATACAACTAGTGTGAAAACCACATTAACAGATATGCACTAAATCAATACATCTGACTATAATCATTATATTATGATAAACTAATTAAGATAAAATTGAGATTAAAAATTGATTAGGGCAGGGGTACTACACTTGACCTGAATTGATTAGCCATATGTCCATATTTTCCACATGCATAGCATTTTACATTCATTCTCCAACGTTTTGTCTTATGACCAAAATTATTGTGTTTAGAACATTTATTGGGAGCAGAATCAAGGTTTTGATTTTCTCTGTTTCTACATTGCCTAGCCATGTGACCAAATCTATTGCAAACAAAACATCTACCATTGAAATTATAAGCATTAAATTGTCTTACTAGTTCCTTATGGTTTTGATCTTCATTAGCAGTACCGGAACTCTGTCCTTGCTCAAATCCAAGTCCATTGGAATCTCCAATCTACCTTTGTCTTTTCAATAACTCATCAAGCTATGCTAAGATGATCTTGAATTTTTCTTTATACTTACTTGAAATAGTTAAATCTTCTCTCAGTATTATCATTTTTCTCTCAAGCTCTTGTTCATTACTCTCAAATTGTACCAAATTAGTTCTTAATAGATCATTTTCATGAACCAACCTACCACATTCTTCAAATTTGTTCTTTAGGGATATAGAAAGATTTTCTTCCTTCTTCTTTATGTCCTCAATGTCCTTGGACATCCTCATAGTTATAACTTGCATTTCATTCTTCATAACCATGTTCTCCTGACTCAATTTCTCACATTGTTCCTTAAGTGCATTTTTCTCTTCATCATCTTGATTTTGCAAAAGTTCCTTCCTCCTAGCTTGAACAAATGATAGCCTCTCTTGTAGAACAAGAAAGAATTCCTTAGAAGAATTCAATTCATCTTGTATCTTTAAGTTCTTCAATCTTTCAGCATCATAATCTTCAAGTGCCATCTCAAGTTGCTTCTCCAAAGCCATATTCATGGATTCAGGTTTCAGGATCTTCCTCAAGATGTTAAACTTCCTCCGAGGTACAAGGCTCTAATACCAATTGTTGGAAACCGATAACACTGAGAGGGGGAGTGAATCAGTGTTATACCAAAATGGTAAACTTTATCCTTAATAAAACATGCATACGCCAGATGGTATACCGGTAAATACAAAATTGAAAGAAGTGAAGAAACTAATAATCCAATCACATAAATGAGAATCATAACACACATATTTATACATGGATAACCTCAAAGAGGAAAAACCATGGTGGGATTTGTGACCCACAATATCAATCCATTGGCCATATGAAGAGATATTACAAAATATCAAGGGCTTTCACTTGCAGGAAGGCTTACAGCCTAGAGCACACTGCTCAATCACAATAGGAGCTTCACTGACTACATACAATTCCAGACTACAATCCGAAGAAGTGAGAACTACTAAGATAACATCTTTTATGCTAGAATATAGTTCCAATTTAAGCTTTGTCTATTCCAGTCTGAATCTCTAAACCCTTTACCATAATAACCCTTACAATAAATTCCTCACATACATGATCTCTTTGATATATTTCACATTATATTGCATTCACATATTCATGATCACCTATCATATGTCTCTTGTGTATCTATATCAAAATGATCTATCAAGCTGTCCTATATACCCTATACAAATTTTGCATACCTTATGTCGGCTTACAAAGATATATACAATATCAAGTTACATGTTGGCCAGATAACATAAATGTATAAACACTAAAACAAATGGCCGATGTCAGATCCAATGTATGTGGACCTCCAATACCAATAACCTCTACTAAACCATGTTGGCTTGCATTTCCGATGACCAAAGAAATCCTTTTGTCCAGCCGCTGCCAGTACCGGTGCTGGTGTAGAATCTGTGAAGTGCCTATCGGTACACCATAGAACCAAAACATGAAGCCGAAACACAATGCCATATTGCTATCAATGACAACATAGTGAAACCAGCCAATTGAGTTTCAATTGCCAACACAATTTACATGTTTAAATTCATGCTTTAGATCAGTTTGCATCATTGATTTAGAGCATTTACTTTGTCAATTACAAGCATTTAGGGTTTACTTTTTAGGGTTTCTCTAGATTGTTTGCATTCATCCTAGGGTATTTCACACACACAAGATTCTTGCACACACTATTTTACTATACAAATTGGGTATTTGTGTATGTGGAAATCACCAACACATAAGGTTTACTAAGGAAAAACCCTATATAGCCACCCAAACATTCTCTTTCAACTACAGTGCAGGTATAGGTACCCCGGATGACCTACAAATCTGTAGAAGACACAAAGATAACCTAGAAGCTTCAAACTACCCCAAATTCATCACAGATAGGGGTGTGGTGCCTTGGTCCCTCCCAAGATAGGTGTGTGGTGCCCTGGTCCCCCTCCAATTTTGTGAATTTTGATAGGGTGGTGTCTCAAGGTCTCAGGATTCCAGCCCTTTAGTTGTAGCCTTCTGTCAGATTCTCAGGGATAGGGGCATGTCACCCTGGTCCTAGTTAATTTGTCTCATCTTTATGCATCAATTACACATCCAAATTCCTCCTCCTTTTCTTCTTTCAGTATCTTAGTTTCAGATCTGCAAGTGTATGCAATTTCACTGCATATATGCTTCATTGTTTATCTCCTAGTCTAGTTGATCAATATATCATATCTTATCTTCATTTACAACAAGAGGAATAGAAACCCTAAGAGATAATCCTTGGCTCTCTTTCTCACAAGAAGTAGCCAAAGTGAGATATCTCCCTAGGCTCTTTTGTATTCCCAATGTCCTGGCAAAAGTGGGATTAGGTCCTAGTCACCCGGTCTCACTTTTTCCCCTCCACAACTACTTTTACTATCATTTAGCTCATTATTATTATCATATTATTTAAAATTATAATTAATTGCATATCATAGTTCCATTCATTTCCTATCATTCACATAATCATACAAGATGCATTAGTCTCATGTAGATGAATATCCAAGCATTTCTCATATCGTATCATCATCAAAAACATTAAGGAGAATGATAGGGATATTTTCATATCAACATCACATGTGCATTGCATTCATATCATCTAAGTATGCATTGCATCACATAAGACTAATAGAAGATTTATTTATCACATATCCATATCATAGCACATATCCATATGCATTGCATAAATAATAATTTGCATACATAAGCATGTAATCAAAATCATCATATAGGCATATATCACCTTCAAAACATATAGATCACATCATCATAAAATCATATCATCACACATATTACATAAATATCTAAATCATAACAACAAAATCATCATCATCAAAGAAAATGCATCCATAACATGTATAAGAATATATAACACCATAACAAATATATAAAATCATATCATCATGCATGTGTGACCCATGTCAATCCAAAGGAAAATCACTAATACATGTAAGAATGAATGAAATGAAAGAATAACAATCCAATGTTCTTGGATATCATATCAACAATAAATATAACATCACAAGGAGATCAGAATCATCACTATCAAAAATGCATCAGTGTGTACATAGAATCATATCAAAATACTCAAAAGAATATGAGTATGTACATCATATCATCAAGTGATTAAAAATACAATCATAAAGGGGCAATCTAGGAGTGGTTGCCACCTGACTCTATCGGCCTAGAACCTAAACCACCTCCACCTATAGGACCTAGACCTATATCATCACCACTGGGGTCTCTCTTAGGTCCCATAACCCCTCGACTGCCCTCTTGTCTCTGAGACCCCCCACGTTGTGATCTCGGTACAAATGATGGCACTCATCGCTCTAACAGCACAACTTGATGATACAAAATCCTATAGTGCTCCGCCCTCTTAGAATGATGCATAAGATCCCTCATGGTATCCTGAGTTAGGCCTTGTGTAGCAGTCTATTGGATCATCTACATGAGCTACTCTATGTGACTCTATCTCTCTATCTCTACATCACACTCGATTGTTAGTTGAGCGACCTATCCTTGCAACAGAGCAATTTGTGCCTGAGCCTATGCCAATTGTCCCTATAAACCCTACACCATGAACTTAAAGGTGGCTATATGTTCCTACTGCACGTGGGAAGGCATTGTAATTTGTACTACTCATCTCTAATATGGTTGTGGATTTTGAGCTACCTGCACCTATGTTGAACTGACTTGAATTGGGACCAAGGGTGCTAGCATTTTTCTCCTCCTCCACCTAACCAATGGTTGTGGATCCTCCTCCTCCTCAGATCCCCCCATCCCACCCATCACCTCCTCACCTGACTCCTCTGACTCTGTCTCCTCCTCAGATGACCCCTCAGTCTCCTCTGAGTTTGAATCCTTGCCTCCTACTCCGCCATCACCTCCCCTAGGTGCAATGGCCCTCCCTGACCTAGATCTTTTCACCATCCCCCACCTCTCCTAATCACACCCAAGCCTCTCCCTACATCTCCTACCCCATCACCTCCTCAAGTGACTCCTTTGACTTCATCTCCTCCTTAGATGACCCCTCTGTCTCCTCTGAGTCATAATCCTCACCTCCTACTCCCCCCACTACCTCCCCTAGCTGCAATGGCCCTCCCTGACCTAGATCCTATCGACATCCCCCACCTCTCCCAATCACACCCAAGCCTCACCCTATATCTCCTCCCCCATTACCACCTATGTCTCCTCCACCATCTCCCCCTCACCCAATCTAACCTCTAGATCTACCAATCCCACCACCTTCCCTACCTCTGCCTCTCCCCCAACCTCGTATACTACCCATCTATCCTCCTCGCCCTCTCTCATAATCATCATCACCTACCTCCTCTAAGGGTGGTATTGGCTCCCTTGGCCCTATAAATCATAGGAATGGATGCTCTGTAAAAGACTGAGCATATTGTGCAGTTGTACCTGCATCTAGTACTCCTAAGTGCATCTCCAAGCATACTCATGGAAGTCCATTAAACTCTGCCCGTGTTGTA
Organism: Cryptomeria japonica; assembly: GCF_030272615.1. Classification (NCBI taxonomy): domain Eukaryota; kingdom Viridiplantae; phylum Streptophyta; class Pinopsida; order Cupressales; family Cupressaceae; genus Cryptomeria; species Cryptomeria japonica. Next base: position 383,475,945 of record NC_081411.1, on the reverse strand, counting down.
TCAAAATACAAGGTCGGACCACAATCTATCCTCTCCTTATGCACTCAATCATATATGGTTGAACCCAGAGGCATCCCCTGGGTATGATCAAACTATCGTTACACACGAGTCAAAATAAATCTCTCCACAACAAAGGCAACCCTCCCTATCAAATACCTACTTTGAAATAAAATGGATTTCTTCATAGCATCTTTTGCCCAGACCTCACAATCCACATAGGGTCTCCATACCACAAAATCCATATCATCGAAGATCCACCTGCAATACTCCAACTTCCCAAGCATAGGCTGGGAAGATGCTTGTCGATACATGAATAAATATGGTAGCCCAGCTAGTCATCACCTATCTACCACTGGACAAGTCACTACTATGTGCTCCTAGGCCCAGATCTACAAAAGTGTAACTTCAGATACTAAACTCATTGCCTCATCATATACTACCCGATGCAACTCATGATATAAGTGGGCTAACACATATATCGCCCATGCATATCAAGGCCTCTCCCTCACCATCTGTCATAGTATCTAGCCCCATCCCATTAAGAATCCATGAGACCTCCTATCCGGATAGAGAAAGACACCAATAAAACTTACTAGCACTAAAGGAAGTGGGGCATACTAATCCACCATGCAACTAAATATCAACCGAGGTGCAGGTTAGAAAACACCTCTCGTAATGTTGTGGTACCACCCTACTACTCCACATCATACTGTGCGAACTCTCTAGTAATTAGGATCCACAAAATCTTGTACACATCCTCTAGTGTAACTATAATCTCTATAGTTGGTAAGTGAAAGGTGTTATGCTCGCTATTCCATCTCTCAGCTAACACATTCAACAGGGCCCCATTCTTCTAGTAGGAAGGTATGAACAGGATGTGTGACAAACCACATGCAACAATCACAGTTCTTTCACCATCAATAAGAGATCCTCGTATAGAAAAAGTCTTCGGGTATTGCTCTCGAAGCATCAACACAACAAATAAAGCCTACATCATAATATCAATACCATATCAGTTCTATCTATCAAGTGGACAATCATCACGATCCAATAAAACAAATTTCTAATTCTCTTAGTGTGAGATTTTAATCAATCTCATTGAGCAACTATTAGTGATGACAGTCACACTATCAATCAAGGAGTTTTGATCATAAAATATAGGTAGATTCATCTTAGCTTATCTTATCAATCAAATTATCCCATATTAATGACAAAATCACCCTATCGAATCAGCTATCCCATATTAGTGATGAAATCACCCTATTGAATCAAATTATCCCATATCAGTGATGAAATCACCCTATCGAATCAGCTATCCCATATCAGTTACAAAATCACCCTATTGAATTAGCTATCCCACATTAGTGATGAAATCACCCTATCGACATCAAGTTATCCCATATCAAAATCAAATTATCCAATATCTAAATCAAGTTGTCCCATATCAAAATCAAATTATCCCATATAGAAATCAAGTTGTCCCATATCGAAATCAAGTTGACCCATATCAGTGACGAAAGTCACACTATCACTCTAGATTTTTTAGCATAAACTCTATCAATTCAAGCACAATCAGACACTTAAACCAAGTCCTATCACTATTAAAATGAACATTCTCAACCAATCGGACGCCTCAAGACTAACCGACCATTAGATCTAGTCTAGGACATCATCACAAATATCAAAATCAATCTTGCAAATATCAAAAAAATCCACAAATGTCAAAAACTCAAACTATTTCAAATGTGCTACAATAGTCTGTGTATGGATTTTATCATATGCAGTAATATAGTGCTCATATGCGCCAAAATCTTTATCATATGCGCTATAATAGTCAGTGTATGCGCCACAATATCAATCAAATCTGCTACACGACCAATCATATGCTCTAAATAATAACTCATATGCACCATGATAATGTTCATATGTGCAATGAAAAAATTCAAATATTCTTCAAGGCTACTCATATGTGCTAAAAGAATATAAACCCTAGGGCATGAAAACAAGCGCGAAAAATGGCTAAAAATCTTGAAAAATCTCTCAAAATGCATAAAAATCACACAAAAGGTCTACAATCCACTTACCGGAGGTCCATATGCTACTGGCCTCTCAAATCGACGAACTCATTTGAATTGATGGTGGTGATTAGGTGGCACCATTTTCCTCCTTCTCCTCTTCTCTTCTCCAAAGCTCCAATCTCCAAATGACAAGTGCACAAATGAGCTGAAAAGAAAGCCCTAGGGGTTTATATGGTCAATGATGATGTTACCTTCGGGGTGTTGCCTAGGTGGACATGTGGGGCATGTGTATGCTCTGCTTGAACCACTTTTTCACTAATCAAACAATTTTTTTATTAGGAGATAAAAATAAAAATAAAATTAAAATAAAAAAATCCAAAAAATCCAAAAAATCCAAAAATCGTCAAAATCAACAAAATCACCTTGATCATAATTTTTTTCTCAATTCATCTCCCGGGGGGGATAATTATCATATCAACATCCAAATCAATATCTGGGGCATCATATCAAAAAAATTTGGCAACATGTCGAGCGACTTTTCTTTGAATCAACATGTGGTCACATGTCACTTCAAAGAGGGGCAAAATGTAGCCACCTAAATCTGCACACTTAATTAAATGAATTTTATTTGTTTAATTATCATTTATCTACCTATTAATTAAATTAAGGTTTAATTAATATCCCCTTTTCTTCTATCTAGCCATTAATCAAATTCAACATTTGATTAATTCCCCTTTCTTCTATTAATTGAATAAATTTGATTTATTTGATTAAATCCTCTTTCTACATTTCATTAAATTTATATTTAATTAAAATCCATTCTTGCATATAAATAAATCAATATTTATTTATAAACCCCATCCCCTACTTGCATTTTCCTACAAATGCAAGTTGCATCCATTTTTAGTTGAAATAAAATATTTTATTTTAATTAAAATCCTATTTTCTCCCACTTGTATTCTCCTACATTTCCCACTTGCATCCTAAAAATTCTTCTAGAACATCTCAAATCACACTTAACTAGCCTAATCATGTCACATCCCTAAATTTGGGGAAGTCACTTCTCCAAATCTGGAAGAAAGTCTTCTAGATGCATTTAAGACTTTATCTTTTTCAACAAGTTAACTTGTTGAGTTCCCCAAATTTGTAAGGCTCTTACAAAAGCCTTAAAGGTTATCTACCTTCCAACAAATTAACCTCTAAAGTCTTCCAAACCATTAAAGTCTCTTACATAAGCCTTAAGGTTTTTTCCCTTCACACAAGATAAGCCCTCAAAGTCTTGAAAAAGCATTTAATGCTCTTACAAGACATCATCTCTTCAACACATCAAACCATCATGGCTTGTCCCCTTGTACAAATTTGAACTTTGCACAAGAGTTTAACCAATGGAAAATAGCCTTCATCCTTGGATAATAGCTTTATCCAATGGCTCATCCTCTTGAGGTTAACCATAAAAAATTATTAAGCATCTAATGTTTAATTAAAATCCTCTCAAACCTTCTCATGATGACACTTGTCAACATGAGATAGGGTTGAAAACCCCACATGGATTTGATAACTTTCAATCCTAGCCCTTATTAAGATTATTCAATCTTGGACATCCAATTCACCAATTCTTCTATAAATAGAGCTCATTTCTTCATATTAAGGATAGATCCAAGTCTTCATGCATCTAATTTATTGTCTCATTTCATCAAGCATTTTAGCCTCTCTTTGATAATAGTAATTAGATCATTTAGTAGCATTATAATCTTAGAATGATTCATGTTTAGCATATCATAGAATATAATGCTAGTAGCATATCATCTTATTATCATCTTCATGCTAGCTTATATATCATACTAATCTCATAATCTTTCACCATATCATTGTTAATTCAATATCAATATCATGCTAAGATCTTAGTTGCTTTGCATTTAGATCTTTGATCACATATCCCTCATTCTTTAGGTAATCTTCCTAGAGATCAAGTGTTCATCCAAGCTGAGAGCCACCTTGATTTGAAAGATCCTTGGAGATAGATAACAATGGAACAATCTTAGGAGATGGATGATTAACTTATTTTGTCATTTAGATCTTTGTTTTGTTATGTTTAATTGGTATAATTGCTTGTTTATGTTGTTTATTGGCTAACTCTCATTTCAGGTATACAAAAAGCTCTACACTATCCATAGTTTTTTTTAAAACTAATAAAAATTATAAAAAAACATTATGTGTAGAATGGAATCTAGTTTCTAAAAATCCAATTTGTTTCAAAATATGATGAATGAGTAAAATAATATACAAAAAATACCACATGTTAGTTTTTGACAAAAAAAGGACACACTAATAAAATAAATTAGAGATGAAAACCTTAACATAATCAAAACATGAAAAAATATATGGTTAGAAAGATAAGAGAGATTATAAATTTTCTTGAAACACATGCAAACCTAATGGAGAGCACAACCAAAAATTTGAGAAATTTTTACATTTTCAAAAAGATGCATCTCTGGTATGAAATGGTTGTCTGACACTTTGGGTTGGATGCCAAAGGAAAATCAAACCCAAAGGGTTGGAAATTTCTCAATGTAGAACTTTTGGTGAGTGTAAAATTTGGCACTCACCACATAAAAATGCATTTTCATTTGGTGCTCACCAAATTTTGTATATAAATAAAATTTTGTTTGTATTGTCTTTAAGATATACTCATTCTCCCAAGAAGAATATATACATGAAATATGTCACACTTTAATATGTCTTTTGTCTTTCTTATACATTAAGTTACATTTAATGAATATATTGGTAGGATGTTTGAGAGTGGTTTCAAATCTCTAGGAGTTATAATGTAGATTCTATGTTTTAGAAGATCTTATAAATTTTGTCTTAGTCAAATTTTAGTAATAAGTAGGTTCCTATCAACATTTTCTCACTTTCTTTATCTTCCCCAAACTCTAGACCTATCTCTCTCTATTAGTCTTCCTCTATCCTATTTCTATCTCTCTCTATCTCACTCTCTCCTCCCTCCCCCAAGATCTAGCCCTACCTATACACTTCTCCCTCTCTCTCTCTCTCAAACCATTCACTCTCTATTATATGCCTCCTCTCTCTCTTTACACACCTCCCCGTCACTCCATCCATACCTCTATTTCTCTAGGTATTTTTCACCCTCTCTACCTTGTCTTCCCTTCTTACACACATCTCTATCCTAACTCCCTCCCTCTATTTTCTTCTCTATCCTTCTTATTATTTCTCTCCCCTCTCTTTCCATTCTCTTGATCACTACCTTTCCCCTCTCTTTCCATTCTCTTGACATCACTAGGTTTTTCCCATCCCTTGCTATCTCCCTTCCTCCATATTTATTTCTCTACATCTCCCTCCCTATCTCACTACCCACCTCTCTCTCCCCCTCTATCTCTCTCACCTCTATCTCTCCCCTAGGTCTCTCACCCCTCTCTCCCTAGGCTCTAGGTCTCTCATCTCTATATCTCTAAACTCTATATATATTTCTAGCCCTCTCCACATCTATCCCTGCCTCCTTACCCCTCTCTATCTCTCTCTCTCTCTCTCTCTCTCTCTCTCTCTCTCTCTCATTTATCTCTTTACTTCTTCCCTCTTTAGGTATCTCAATCACTCCCTATCTACCTCTCCCTCCCTCCCTCCTTATCCCTCTCTTTCTCTTTGTTTTTCTCTCTATCTCTCTTCTCGCACCCTCCCCTCTCTAGGTCATCATCTCTCCCTCCCTTTTATAGGTTTTAGTTAATAGGGTGTAGGATATAGGTTTTAGGTTAAAGGGTTGATGGTATATGGTTTAGGGTACAAGATTGATTGTACAAAGTTTAGGGTACATAGGTTTGAGGGTATTTCTAATATTAATACTCCCCATCCCTCTCTCCCTCTCTAAATTCTCTCCCCTTTCTAGGTCCCTCCCTCCTTTTCTTTATCTCTCCCTCTCCATTAACCCTACCTCCTTACTCCCATATCTATCTTCCTCCCCCACTCTCTCTTATTATCTATTCATCTATCTTTTATTCTCTCTGTCCATTGTCCAAGTCATCACCTCTCCCTTCCTAGGTCTCTCCCTCACTCCCTCTCTACCTCTATACCTCTTCCTCCCTATCTCATTACCCACGTATCTTTATTTCCATCTATCTCTCCCACATCTATCTCTCCCCTATTTCTCTCACCTCTATCTCCCCAAGCTCTATGTCTTTCACCTCTATATCTCTTCCCAATTTAGTTTTTTCCCTCCCTCTCCACCTGTCCCCCTCTCCCCCTCTCTCCTTAGCCCTCTTTCTCTCTTTGTGAACTTCTCTCTCTCTATCCATTCCTCCCTCCTTCTCTCTTATTATCTCTTCCTCTCTTATTGTTTCTCTCTCCTCTCTATATTCTCTTGATAACAATCTCTCTCTCTCTCTCTCTCTCTCTCTCTCTCTCTCTCTCTCTCTCTCTCTCTCTCTCTCTCTCTCTCTAGGTCCCTCCCTCCCTCCATATTTATCTCTCTACCTCTCCCTCATTGTCTCATTACCCACCTCTCTCCCTCTCTCTCCCTCTCCCTTAGTTATTTTACCTCTCTCTCCCTAGGCTTGAGGTATCTTGCCTCTATATCTCTCCCTTTTCTAGTTCTTTCCCACCCTCTCCACCTCTCTCCACCTATCTCTCCCTCTTCCATAGTTATTTTACCCCTCTTTCTCTCTTATTGAACTTAACTCTCCCATTTTATTCTCTTTCCCTCACCTCTCTACCTCTCCCTTTTCTAAGTCTTTTAATCACTCCTTGTATATCTCTCCTTCCCTCCCTTCTTAACCCTCTATTTATCTTTGTTATTCTTTCTCTCCTCTTTTCTCTCACTCCATTTTATATTTTAGGTAACAAGGTGTAGGATATAGTGTTGAAGGTATAAGATTTAGGGTAAAATATTGATGCTACATAACTTAGGGTATATAAGGTTGAGGTTATTTCCCAGATTGATACTTCTCTCTATCTTTCCATCTCCCTGCCTCTCTCATCTCTCTCTCACCTCTATAGATCTCTCCCTACCTTTCTTCCTCTCTCCCTCTCTATCTTCACCTCCCTACTCACCCTTATATTTATCTCCCTCCTCCACTCTCTCTTATTATCTTTTTGTTGTTTAGGTCATCACCTCTCCCTCCCACCCTCCTTCTCTCCCCTCTCCAAGTTTCTCACTTCCTCCCTATCCACCTATCTACCTCCTCATCCATATCTAACTAACCATCTCTTTCTATCCCCCTCTTGTTAGGATAACCAATGAAAAACTAAGAGGGGGGTGTGAATCAGTTGTTAACAGATTATGAAACTTTAAACACAAAAAACCTTTTACCTGAATGCATAAACCAAATACCAAAATAACAGATATATCAATTAAGCACAAACATAAATCAAAAGCCAATTACCATGCATCCACAACACAACACCAATATTTGTAAGTGGAAAACTTGGTAAAGGGAAAAACCACGGTGGGAAGCCTACCCACAGTCAGATGATACTTCTGTAGTAAGTATGTGATTACAATATGGGGCTTACACATGTAGGAAGGCCAACAGCCTAGAGCACACTTCTCATCACAAAAGGAGCCTCGCTGACTACAAAAGAAATCTAGACTACAATCTGGAAATAAGAATGAACTACAAGAATATCATCTCTTATGCCTGAGTACAGTTTTGGTTAAGCTCAATGCCAGAGGTCTTAAACCTCTTACAAAAACCCAATTCGATCACCTATGATTGACCAAACCTTCTGCATATGATTATAGTTTTAGTCACACACAGATAATCCCATAACCATAATCCCATGCCATGATCTACAAAGAGATCTTACATCATATTTATACCAACCCAGGACCTAAACAATTAGGTCGGCCACCTAAAAGATAATACAATAAATCCATTACAGAAACCCACAAACCAATGATAATCCAAGTTGACCTAAAACCAAAAAAACATTAACCAAATAATAAATTCAACCAGTAACACATCGGGAGCATCCACCAACATGTTACATAAACTGGTCCATAACCTAGCAAAATAAGACTAGACCTGAAATAGGTCACCATAAGCCAAATGAAATACCACCAATCAACTAGAACACGAACACGATAACCATCAGCATCCTGAGAACCTTCTAGAAGCTGCACCAAAAGTACTTATCAAATTCATCAAAAGATCTTCAATGAAACTTTGCCGATAGAACCCTTGTCGGTAACAAAAGGATTACTAGAACATATGATAGCTTCTAGATCACCAAATCATGAACCAACTGAATGTGACACACATCTGAATAACATGAATGACCAAACCAAACCAATTCCACCAATCGAAATATACCAGAGACAAATCTATTGATCATCATCAAATTCCAACCACTCTACCAGAACCCGGTAGATAACCAAAGAAGCTAGTATTGACATCAATGGAAAACATCAATGCAACACAATCAATTCCTCCAAATTTCTGACAATCTCCTCCTTTGGAATTGATGTCAACACTAGATGTGAAAAACATCCAAGTGCCAAGAAGTGCCAAATAAGTCTCCCCCAATGGAAGACATCCAATAAATAATATAACAATGAAGTTCTAAACCAAATAACTAAACCATAGACCAAACTCCCCTTGTAACTGATATCTCTGTTAAGCTCTATTTTTCACATGTATATCACTCCCCCTTTGACATCAATGCCATAAATCTGATATAAACATCATAGCAAAATCATAGAACTTTTGAACCACACAGCTGACTACTCCCCCAGAGTAGTAGCACCATCTCATCAATCCAGAATGAATAATAGTTCTGATAATACATACCGGATTGATGCCAATCCACATCACTCAAGTCTCAATTGGAGGGGCAAAGACCCCCAATCTATCTCTAAAGTACTCAAATGATTCCTTGGGCAAAGGTTTAATGAAGATATCTTTAATCTTCTCTTTAGTGTTCACATAATCCAATTTTACTTCATTTGCTTCCACCTTTTCCTTCAAAAAGTTATAAATGATTGATATGTGCTTTGTCTTAGAATGAAATACCAGATTCTTAGATATATCAATAGCAATAGAGTTATCACAGTTAATAACTATTGGTTCATTGCAATATAAGTGAATAACTATTGGTTCATTGCAATCTACCCTTATATCCTTTAACATTTGTTTCATCCATAGAACTTGTGTACAACTAGTATTAGCAACAACATACTCAGCTTTAGTAGTAGATAAATAAGTACATGGTTGTTTCTTGTTAATACATGAAACAAGTTTCTTTCCAATAAATAAAGCTCCACCAGATGTGCTTTTCTGGTCATCTATATCTCTAGCACAATCTGCATTTGTATATTCACATAGTGAAAAGTTGTCATCTTTAGGATACCACAAGTCATATTCAGATGTTCCTTGTAAACATCTGAAAATACTTTTCACTGCACTTTCGTGATTCTCTCTAGGATCACTCTGATATCTTGATACAATACAAATAGCATCCATTATGTCCAGTCTACTCTGAGTCAAATATAGAAAACCTCTAATCATAGATTTATACCTTGTAGGATTTATCGGAGCTGATACATCTTTCTTTGTCAATTTCTCACTTGTAACCATAGGAGTACCAACTGGCTAAGATTTTTTCATACCAAATTTCTTCAACAAATCTCTAACATACTTAGTTTGACAGATGAAAATACCTTTATCAGTTTGATTAATCTACAAACCTAAGAAAAAACTCATTTCTCCAATCATAGACATCTCAAATTCATTATTCATATTATTAGAGAATTTCATACATAACTTATCCTCACCTCCAAAAATGATATGTTCAACAAAGACCTCAACAATCAATATGTCATCATTAGTGATCTTATGATAACTCAATGATGAATGGTGAGTACCAAACTGGTACTGAGAGGGAGGGTGAATCAGTATAGGCACAAATAGAAAACTTCTCCTGAACCAGTTTGATTGTAGACTGTAAACTATTGGCAATCTCCAACACCAGTCCAAACCAGACTTCTACTGATTAAACATAGTGTAGCTGTGAAAGACATGAAACGGTCAATCTTCTTAGCTTTCCACACAACCTACTCCCTCATTTCCACTTTATCCTTATGCATATATAGATATTCTATTAGAAATATAATAACTTGCTAGATCAACATGATTCACCGCTTGACAGAAAACAACAAAGCATCACATGAAAAAGACATCACATATGACATACATATTTTTCATGTGGAAACCCAACTGGGAAAAACAACGGTGGGGATGAATACCCACAAGCTATTTTTGAAATCTTTAGAAGTCCACTCTATTAGGAGCCTAGTCTGGTTAAACATTGTTACAACAGGTTACGTTAGGAACTGATCATGTTAGGGATCACCCAATTAAGGGATGGCTAGAATACCCGGTTAAGGGTTAAAACCCTGTTAGAGGTTACCTTGTTAGAGGATTTTATGAACACAATGGCTTTGAGTCACCCTATTAAAGGATTTACAACAAGCTGGTTAAAGCTACCCGGTTAAGGCATTTTTTAACTATTAAAGTAGTTAAAGATCAATAGGTATTACAATGATCTGGTAATAGCACTCAATGCCAATGCAGATCCACTTTAGTTCCTTCCTTCTGCACACACACTATGCAGAAATCAATCCTCTTATCTGGTCTGGCAAGAATCACATATCTCTGCACTTAGATACACACAAAACATTTTCCAACAAATTTTACATGAAACACAACATCAACCTTATAGAACACAGATAGGTCAGCAACATAAACCCTAAACACTTAGGTTAAGAAATTGATCAGTTCAATCCTGACCATTGAGCACTTTGCATTTGAATACAATAGTCTTGAGCAGATCTCAAGACATTCTCCATCATTCTTTATTCACCGCTTCATGGAGGCGATAACCCATCACGCATTCTCCATCGTTTGCAAAGACTTCACACATTCCCGAGGTAGATAGGATCAGTCTCCTTCATACAAGATCCTTCATGTGCACAAGGCTGACGTGGCAACATGATATGATCTCCATTACAATTCTAACTCATCACACAATGTCATCAGTTGAATCATATAGGCTTGGAACACTTCAACCGGTAGTCCTACCACATTCCATGTACCGGTTCTCATTCTGACATACCGGTTTCGGTTCACAACATCATATCGGTTCAGTTGGACAAGCATACCACTTCACATATGGCACATATACCGGTTTACACCACCATACTGGTTCTCTTTGCCAATTGCTTAACATCAATATACCGGTTTACTTCTCAGCATATTGACATCAATGACGACATACAATATCATCATGTCATCATACTCTTGCACATATGCCAACAATCTCCCCCTTTGGCATTGATGGCAATATACAAATATATCACTCAGCCTCACACCTTCTCCCTTTTTCTATAGATATCTTCCCAACTTCACATCTTCTCCCCCTTTAACAACAATGCCAAAGTGGAGGCACAAGCTTCCCTGTTCCACTATGTTGCTCCCCCTAAGGAGTAGCATCCTTCAACACATCAATCCTGAAAAAGATTGGACACTACAATACCTGACTGATGTGGAGCACATACTTTTAGTTCACCTCTTAAAGGGGTAGCACCCCTAATGCACCTCTCAAATAGGTAAATGAAGCCTTTGGTAGAGGCTTGGTGAATATGTTTGGTAACTGCTCCTTACTGGAAACATGTTCCAATACAACCTCTTTGTTCTGAACCTTTTCCCTTAAGAAATGATACTTGAGTTCAAAGTGCTTAGTTCTAGAATCTAAAACTAGATTCCTGGAAATGTTAATTGCACTTGTATTGTCACAGAATATACTTACCAGTTTAGATACAAGAACTTTGAAGCCATTCAATACATGCTTCATCCAGATAGTTTGGGTGCAGTTCATAAAAGCTGCAACATACTTCGCCTTTGTTGTAGACTAAGACATACAACTCTATTTTTTACTCATCCATGAGACCATTTTGCCACCGAGAAAGAATACACCACCAGTTGTGCTCTTTTGGTCATCTACATTACCAGCCCAATCAGCATCTATGAACACTTTCAGGTTGAATTCATTATTATATGGATACCATAACCCATAGTCAATAGTTCCTTTCAGATATCTAAGAATCCGCTTGATTGCTACCAAGTGGGATTCTCTTGGGATTTTCTAAAACCAAGTGGTAATACCCACTGCATGTGCAATGTCCGGTCTATTATGCACTACATAATGCAACTTACCAATCATTGATCGGTATTCTTTCTCATTTACTAGTGCTGAGTCATCTTCTTTTGATAGTTTACAACAGGTCACCATTGGTGTACCAACCGGTTTACTATCTTCCATGCCAAAGGTCTTCAACACCTCTTTGACATACTTGGACTGAGTAATAAAGATTACATCTTTCATTTGTTGAATCTATAGTCCAATGAAGAACTTAATCTCCCCTATGAGTGACATCTCAAATTCCTTCTTCATCTCATCAGCAAAATCATGACTCATCTTGTCATCTCCTCCAAAGATGATGTCATCAACAAATACTTCACAGGTCAAAATCTGATCTCCTTCTGATTTCAAGTAGATATTGCTATCTTCACTTTTTCTTTCAAATCCAATCTTCACAAGATGGGAGTGCAAGCATTCATACCAAGCTCTAGGTGTCTTCTTTAGTCCATACAAGACTTTATGTATCCTACACACCATGTCACTATCATCTAATAATGCAAACCAATCTAGTTGCTCTATATACACCTCCTCTTCAAGTATTCCATTTAGGAATGTAGATTTTACATCCATTTGGTATACCTTGAATCCTTTAAAAGCTGCACATGCAAGAAGCATACGAAGTCCTTCCAATATGGCTACTAGAGCAAAGGTTTCTCCATAGTCTGTTGGCATTATTTGAACCGGTATGAGGACATAATGACATTGTATGTTGTCATTGATGTCAATATGATGCAATATGATGAAGAGGTGTGAACCGACATATGTGAGAATTGGTATAACACTGTGAACTAGCATGTGTGCAAAAGTGAAGCGGTGTGCTTATTCATGATGAACCGGAATATAGTTATGAGAACCGACATATGGAAGTATTGTATGACTACTGGTTGGTAGTCTCAACTTTAGGGTTTCTGGTGGATGTGCTTCAAGCCTGTGTGGCTCAACCGATGATATTGTGTGATGAGTTAGCATTGTAAAGAAGAACAGATCATGTTGCCACGCAAACTTGTGTGTGTGAAGGATCTTGCATGAGGGAGATTGTTCCTATCTACCTCGGGAATGTGTGAAGTCTATAAAATGGTGATAACATGTGATGGGTTATCAGCCACCATAAAATTAGTGGAAATGGATGATGGAGAATATCTTGAGTTTGGATCAAGATCTGCTGCATTTAATGCAGTGTGCTCAATGGTCAGGATTGAACCGTTTGAATTCTTTAACCTAACAGGTTTAGGGTTTAGGGTTTATGATACTGACCTATCTGTTTTCCTATAAGGTCAATGTTGTGTCTCTTTCTGAGGTTGTTGGAAAAATTTGTGTGTGTATCCAAGAGAAGGGATACATGATTTTTCCCAGACCAAAAAGAGAGAAGTGATACCTGCAGAGTGTAAGTGCACAAGGTGAAGAGGAGCTTAAGTGGATCTGCATTGCCATTGAGTGCTATTACCAAATTATTGTAGTACCTATTGATCTCTAACCACCTCAATAGTTGGAAAATCCCTTAACAAGGTAGCCTTAACTGGCTTGCTAAAAATCCTTTAACAGGGTAACTCAAAGCTACCGATTTCAGAATCCTTTAGCTATTGAGTTCTTGAAATCCTCTAACAAGGTAACCTTTAACAGGGTTTAACCCTTAACCGGGTATTGTAGCCATCCCTTAACCGGGTGATCTCTAACAGGATCGGTTCCTACAAGAACCTTTTGTAATGTCTCTAACTGGACAAGGCTCCTAACAGAGTGGACTTCTAAAGAGTTCAAAAAACACTTGTGGGTATTCATCCCCACCATGGTTTTTCCCAGTTGGGTTTCCACATGAAAAATATGTGTGTCATGTGTGATTCTTTTATCTTGTGATACTTTGCTATTGTCTATCAAGCATATGATGGTTCTGTGTTTTATGCCTGTCAATAAAACATGTTGAACTAGCTATTATTATGATCTAATGATAGATTACCTATTTATGCATAAGGGTGAAATAGTAGTGTAGTCTTGAGTTGAGTGAAAAGATAAGTGAGTAACTAGTTAATGCTTGTCTCAGACATTCTTAGCTTTACCAGTTGCACTCTTTCAAACCAGTGTCACTGTTTGCCAGTCATTTGAAGTGTATGTTGTCAAACCGATTTTGGACTATATTTTTGTCTGTACTGGTTCACCCCCCCCTCTCAGTACCGATTTGGTAGTATTCTCTCATCATTAAGTTATCAATTGATATCAGAGCATTCTCTACGTCCTCTGTGTTATAAGCTTAACCACTTGAGGTAAAGATCCTAGTCTAATGATGAAGAGTGAAGGTCCAAAGTTTAACAGAGAAAATTTCAGTATATGGAAAGACAGAATGAAGATATTCATAAGAAGCATGGGTGCTCAACACTGGAGCTATGTTGAGACTGTCTATGTTGCTCCTATCGGTACCCTTACCAATGACCAAAAGAGAGAGATGTAGGAGAATGGGCAAGTCATGGAAGCCCTAATTAGTAGTTTATCTGACATTGAGTTTATTGATGTTCAGGATAAGGTAAATCCCAAATAGGTATGGGATACTCTTGAAAATATCTATGGCGGTGATGAGCATGTAAAACAAGCTAAGGAAGAAAGCCTTAGAGGGAATTTTGAAGATATGTGGATGGTTGAAGGTGAGACCATTCAACAGTATGAAATAAGGATCAAAACCATTGTTGGAGATATCAAGAGTGCAGGTGGTAAAATAGAAGATGCCATTGTGGTAAGCAAAGTCCTGAGATCCCTATTGTCGGTCTATGCAATAAGGGTTGCTGCTATTCAGGAGCTGAGATCAATAGACAAGACTAAGGTATCCTTAGATTCCATCATAGCAAAGTTGATAGCCTATGAGCTAAATAGTTTTGATGGCAATGTTCAAAAGACTGAATCAGCTTTTAAAGCTTCTGCTATACCATCCAGAAAAGGAAAAGAAGCTAGCACTAGTGGTGAGCCAAGACAAAGTAGAGAAATGGATAATGAGGAGATTTTGATGGCATTTGAAGCTCTCCTTGCTTGGAAACTTCCTAAAAGAACTGACAAGTATAAAGGTAAGCTACCTTTGAAATGCTTTTCTTGCAACTAGATAGGACATATTGTTGTAAACTGTCCTAATGGCGACAAGAAGGAAAAACCGAAAAGGTTCAAGAAATTCAAAGGAGGAAACCAGAGATCCCTTTCATAGGATATACCCAGCTTAGGGATATCCACTCACAACTTGCTGATGTAGTAGTCTGAATACACCAACTTGTCCCTGCCATGTGTCAATCATCAAAGAGCCCTGCAATCTCATTCTGACATGTGTACAAATGAACTTTCCCCGCTCCTCACCATATTCAACTCTTTTTAATTTTAATCATTCCTACAGGGACAAGTTGGTGTATTCAGACTATTATGTCAGCAAGTTGTGAGTGGATATCCCTAAGCTAGGTATATCCTATAGACTATTTTGTGGTAGTTGATGAAGGTGTCACAGATGAAGAGTTAGAGGATGAAGAAAATGAAGATATTGTGTTTGTTGTTGTCAAGGAAGATGTGTCAGACGAAAAGGCTCTTGTCTCCCAGTTTGATAATTCCAATGAGTGGATCATTGACAGTGGCTGTTCCCACCATATGACTAGTGACCGGAGCAAGTTTCTATCCTTGGAGGAGTATAATGGTGGTGTGGTTCTCTTTGGCAATGATGCACCATACATGGTCAAAGGTAGAGGTTCCATCTCTCTAAATGGAAAGAGTAGTGTTGACAATGTGTATTGGGTTGATGGTCTCAGACACAACCTTCTGAGTGTTACCCAGCTGAATGACAGTGGCCTCACTCTGAAATTCAAGAATGGAATTTGTAGAATCAAAGGAAAGAATGGTGAATTGGTGGCCACCAGCATGTGGACAAAAGGTAACCTATTTCATTTGAATGCAAATATAAGTACATGTCTTACGGCAAAATTTCATGATAGCTGGATATGGCATAGGAGACTCTACCATGTAAACTTTGATAACATTGTGAAAGCTAGTAAGATCAAGGGAGTTAGAGGGTTGCTAGTGCTAAGAAAACAAGATAATACCTTGTGTAGAGAGTTTCAATTGGGGAAAATGTCTTCCTCAACCTTTAAAGGTAAATCTTTCACTGCTGACAACTTGCTTGATCTTGTGCATACTGATTTGTGTGGTCCTATGAAAACTAGAAGTGTGCAAGGTGATAGGTACTTCATGATTCTCACTTATGACTACTCAAGAATGATGCGGGTCACATTCTTGAAAGACAAGTCTGAAGCCTTTGTAAATTTCAAATCTTTCAAAGCTTTAGTGGAGAAGGAAAGCAGTAAAAGGATCAAGTGCCTGAGAACTAATCAAGGAGGGGAATTCACTTCCGGTGAATTCAACAAGTACTGTGAAGAACATGGCATCAAGAGACAATTTTCTACCCCCCAGACTCCACAGCAGAATGGCCTAGTAGAAAGGAATAACCGGACTATATTTGAAGCAGCTAGAACCATGTTGATTCAAGGAAAGGTAGCTCACACCTTTTGGAGAGAAGCGGTGAGCACTGAAGTCTACACAATGAACCTGGTACTCATCAAGAAAGGTAAGGATAAAACTCCGTATGAGTATTGGATCGGTAAGACACCTATGCTTAGCTACTTTAGAGTGTTTGGTAGCAAATGTTACATAAAGAGGAGTGAACACCATAGCAAATTTGATGTGAAATGTCATGAGGGAATATTCCTTGGATATTCCACCAAGAGCAAAGCATTCAAGTGTTGCAACAATAAGACTCAGAGAATTATGGAAATCATCAATGTAAGAGTTGATGAAACCTTTGAGAAAATTGAGGAAACCGGCAGTGAGCATGCAGTAAATGAACCGGTTGCAACCTTCTAGGAACCAATTGTCAGTCAACCAAGTACCAGTAACAGTGTTCCTACACCGACAAATGTAGATGCTGATACTGATGGAGATGAGGATGAAGAAGAAAAGAAAGAGGAATCCATCAAGACCATTCCTCGATATGTCAAGCTGAATCATGATCCTAATCAGATCATAGGAGATAAGGATACAAGAATCCTTACAAGAAGAAAGGTTAGAGAAAACTCATGTATGATCTCTGAATTTGAGCCTAAATCATTTAAAGAGGCACATAAAGATGAAGACTAGATCAAGGCAATAGAAGAGGAACTTGCCCAGATAGATAAAAATGGTACATGGTCTCTGGTACCTAGACCAGAGCATAAAAATGTCATTGGTACCAAATGGGTCTTCAGAAAGAAGCTGAATGAGGATGGCACGGTGATTAGAAACAAATCCAGATTGGTATGCAAAGGATATGCTCAAGAAGAAGGAGAAGACTATGGAGAAACCTTTTCTCCTATAGCCAGATTGGAAGGAGTTTGTATGCTTCTTGCATATGTAGCTTTTAAAGGATTCAAAGTATATCAAATGGATGTAAAATCTACATTCCTAAATGGTGTACTTGAAGAGGAGGTGTATATAGAGAAACCAGATGGGTTTGCCCTATCTGAAGACAATGACATGGTATGTAGGCTACATAAAGCCTTATATGGGCTAAAGCAGACACCTAGAACATGGTATGAACGCCTGCATTCCCATCTTGTGAAGATTGGATTTGAGAGAACAAGTGAAGATATCAATATCTACTTGAAGTCTGAAGGAGATCAAATCCTAATCTGTGAGGTATTTGTTGATGACATTATCTTTGGTGGAGATGACAAGATGAGTCATGAATTTGTAGATGAGATGAAGAAAGAGTTTGAGATGTCACTCATAGGGGAGATTAAGCTCTTTATTGGACTGCAAATCCAACAGTTGAAGGATGGAATCTTTATCACTCAGTCCAAGTATGTCAAAGAGGTGTTGAAGACCTTTGGCATGGAAGATAGAAAACTGGTTGGTACACTGATGGTGACCGGTTGTAAACTATCCAAAGAGGATGACTCTACATTGGTTGATGAGAAGGAATATCAATCAATGATTGGTAAGTTGCATTATGTAGTGCATAGCAGACTGGATATTGCACATGCAGTTGGCATTATTGCAAGATTCCAAAAAATTCCAAGAGAATCCCACTTGGTTGCAATCAAGCAGATTCCTAGGTATTTGAAAGGAACTACTCACTATGGGTTATGGTATCCATACAATAATGATTTTAACCTAAAAGTGTTCACAGATGCTGGCTGGGCTGGTAATGTAGATGACTGGAAGAGAACAACCAGTGGTGCATTCTTCCTTGGTGGTAGACTACTCTCATGGATGAGTAAAAAGCAGAGTTGTATCTCTTAGTCTACAGTGAAAGTGGAGTATGTTGCAGTTTTCATGAACTGCACTCAGACAATTTGGATGAAGCATGTATTGCATGGCTTCAAAGTTCCTATATCTGATCCGGTAAGTATATTTTGTGACAACACTAGTGCAATTAATATCTCCAAGAATCCAGTTTTACATTCTAGAACCAAACACTTTGAGCTCAAGTATCATTTCTTAAGGGAAAAGGTTAAGAACAAAGTGATTGCACTAGAGCATGTTTCCAGTAAGGAGCAGTTAGCAGACATATTTACCAAGCCTCTCCCAAAGACTACAATCATATACTTAAGAGGTGAATTAGGGGTACTACCCCTTCAGGAGGTGAACTAAAAGCATATGCTCCACATCAGTTAGGTATTGCATAGTCAAATTTATTTTGGACTTATGTGTTGAAGGATGATACTCCTCAGGGGGAGCAACATAATGGAACAACATAGCTTGTGCCTCCACTTTGGCATTGTTGTCAAAGGGGGAGAAGATGTGAAGTGGAGAAGATATCTACAGAAATTGGGGGAGAAGAAGTGAAGCGGAGAGATATCTTTGTATATTGCCATCAATGCTAAAGGGGGAGATTGTTGGCATTATGTGAATAGGTATGAGGACATAATGACATTGTATGTTGTCATTGATGTCAATATGATGCAATCTAATGAAGAGGTGTGAACTGGTATAACACTGTGAACCGACATGTGTGCCAAAGTGAAGCAGTGTGCTTGTTAATGATGAACCAGCATATATTTATGGGAACCGACATATGGAAGTATTGTATGACTACCGGTTGGTAGTCTCAACTTTAGGGTTTCTAGTGGATGTGCTTCAAGCCTATGTGGCACAATTGATGATATTGTGTGATGAGTTAGCATTGTAAAGAAGAACAGATCATGTTGCCATGCAAGCCTATGTGCATGAAGGATCTTGCATGAGGGAGATTGTTCCTATCTACCTTGGGAATGTGTGAAGTCTGTAAAATGGTGATAACATGTGATGGGTTATCAGCCACCATAAAATATGTGGAAATGGACGATGGAGAATGTCTTGAGTTTGGATCAAGGTCTGTTGCATTTAATGCAGTGTGCTCAATAGTCATCATTGAACCATTTGAATTCCTTAACCTAACAGGTTTAGGGTTTAGGGTTTATGCTACTGACCTATCTATTTTCCTATAAGGTCAAAGTTGTGTCTCTTTCTAAGGTTGTTGGAAAAAGTTGTGTGTGTATCCAAGAGAAGGGATACGTGATTCTTGCCAGACCAAAAGGAGAGAAGTGATACCTGTAGAGTGTAAGTGCAGAAGGTGAAGAGGAGCTTAAGTGGATCTGCATTGGCATTAAGTGTCGTTACTAGATCATTGTAGTACCTATTGATCTCTAACCACCTCAACAGTTGGAAAATCCCTTAACAGGGTAGCCTTAACCAGCTTGCTGAAAATCCTTTAACAGGGTAACTCAAAGCTACTAAGTTCGGAATCCTTTAGCTATTGAGTTCTTGAAATCCTGTAACAAGGTAACCTTTAACAGGGTTTAACCCTTAACCAGGTTTTGTAGCCATCCCTTAACCGAGTGATCTCTAACAATATTGGTTCCTAGCAGAACCTTTTTTAATGTCTTTAACTGGACAAGGCTCGTAACAGAGCGGACTTCTAAAGAGTTCAAAAACAGCTTGTGGGTATTCATCCCCACCATGGTTTTTCCCAGTTGGGTTTCCACATGAAAAATATGTGTGTCATGTGTGATGCTTTTATCTTGTGATGCTCTTCTATTGTCTGTCAAGCATATGATGGTTCTATGTTTTATGTCTGTCAATAAAACATGTTGAACTAGCTGTTATTATGATTTGATGATAGATTACCTGTTTATGCATAAGGGTCAAATGGTAGTGTAGTCTTGAGTTGAGTGAAAATCTAAGTGAGTAATCGATTAATGCTTGTCCCAAACATTCTTAGCTTTACCAGTTGCACTCTATTTCAAACCAGTGTCACGATTTGCCAGTCATTTGAAGTGTCTGCTGTCAAATCAGTTTTCGACTGTATTTTTGTCTATACTGATTCACCCCCCCTCTCAGTACCATTTTGGTACTATTCTCTCATCATTAAGCTATCATATTATTCTCCTTCTTCTTGAGCATACCCTTTACACACTAGTCTGGCTTTGTTTCTTATCACTGTCCCATCTTCATTCAGCTTATTTCTAAAAACCCATTTGGTACCAATGACATTTTTATGCTCCGGTCAAGGTACCAAGGACCATGTACCATTTTTTCTATCTTATCAAGTTCCTCTTCCATTTCTTTAATCCATTGTTCATCTTTATGTGCCTCTTTGAATGATTTAGGCTCAAATTCAGATATCATACATGAGTTTTCTCTGACCTTTCTTCTTGTAAGAATTCCTGCATCTTTGTCTCCTATGATCTGCTTTGGATCATGATTGATTTTGACATACCTGGTATATTCTTAACAACTTCCTTTTGATTTTCTTCATCATCCTCATTTTCATCAGCATCTTCCGGTCTAGGAGCACAGTTGTTGGTACCGGGCAAATTTGCAACCTGTTCCCAGAAGGTAACTACCGGTTCATTTCCTAGATGCTCTTTGTCGGTTTCCTCAGATTTCTTAGAGTTTTCATCAACCCTAACATTGATGCTTTCAACAATTCTCTGAGTCCTATTGTTGAAACATTTGAGAGCTTTTCTCTTAGTGGAATACCCTAGGAATATTCCCTCATCACATTTGGCATCAAACTTGCTCTGATGTTCACTCCTCTTGATATAATATTTACTACCAAACACTCTAAAGTAGCTTACCACTGGTGTCTTACTAGTCTAGTACTCATAAGGAGTCTTGTCCTTTCCTTTCTTGATGAGTACCCAGTTCATTGTGTAGACTGCAGTTCTCACTGCTTCTCTCCAAAAGGTGTGAGCGACCTTTCTTGGATCAACATAGTTCTAGCCACTTCAACCACATTCCAGTTGTTCCTCTCTACTAATCCATTCTATTGTGGAGTTTGGGGGGCACACAGTTGCCTCTTGATGCCATTCTCTTCACAATATTTGTTGAATTCACCCAAAGTGAATTCCACTCCTTGATCAGTTCTAAGGCATTTGATTCTTCTACCGCTTTCCTTTTCTACCAGTGCTCGAAAGGCTTTGAACTTTCCAAAAGCTTCAGATTCATCCTTCAATAATGTGACCCACATCATTCTTGAGCAATCATCTATAAATATCATAAAATACCTATCTCCCTGCACACTCCTAGTCTTCATAGGACCACACAAATCAATATGCACAAGATCAAGTAAATTGTCAGCAGTGAAAGATTTACCTTTGAAGGTTGAGGAAGACATTTTCCCCAGTTGACACTCTCTACACAAAGGATTTTTTGGTTTTCTCAGCACAGGTAATCCTCTAACTGCCTTGGTCTTACTAGCCTTCAGAATGTTATCAAAGTTTACATGGCAAAGTCTCCTATGCCATATCTAGCTATCATCAAACTTAGCCATAAGACATGTACTTATATTTGCATTCAGCTAAAATAAGTTACCTTTGGTCTACATACCGGTGGGCATCAATTCACCATTCTTTCCTTTGATTTTGTACACTCCATTTTTGAATTCCAGAGTGAGTCCACCATCATTCAGTTGGGCAACACTCAATAGATTTTGTCTGAGACCTTCCACCCAATACACATTGTCAGCACTTCTCTTTCCATTTAGAGAGAAGTACCCTCTACCTTTGATCATACATGGTGCATCATTACCAAAATGAACCACACCACCATCATACTCTTCCAGGGATATAAAATTGCTTCGATCACCAGTCATATGGTGAGAGCAACCATTGTCAATAATCCACTCATTGGAATTATCAAAACAGGAGACAAGAGCCTTTTTGTCTGACACATCCTCCTTGACTGCAACAAACACAATATCTTCATTTTCTTCATCTTCTGATTCCTCATCTGTGACACCTTCATCAACTACTACAAAATAGTCTCTCAGGTTTCCTCCTTTGAATTTCTTGAACCTTTTCGATTTGTCCTTGCCATTAGGACAATTTATAGCGATGTGTCATATCTAGTTACAAGAAAAGCATTTCAAAGGAAGCTTACCTCTGTATTTGCCAGTTCCCTTGGGAAGTATCTTGGAAAGAAGAGCTTCAAATTCCATTAGAATCTTCTCATCATCCATTTCTCTGCTCTGTCTTGGTTCGTTGTTGGTTCTTGCTTCTTTTCCTTTTCTAGATGGTGCAACAGATGCTCTAAAAGTTGATTCAGTCTTCTGAACACTGCCATCAAAACTATTTAGCTCATAGGCTGTTAATTTTGCAATGATGGAGTCTAGGGATACCTTAGTCTTGTTTATTGATCTCAACTCCTAAACAGCAGCAACCCTTATTACATAGACCAATAATAAGGATCTCAAAACTTTGTTGACAATAGTGGAATCTTCCATTTGACCACCTGCACTCTTGATATCACCAAAAATGGTTTTTATTCATATTCCATATTATTGAATGGTCTCCCCTTCAACCATCCATATGTCTTCAAACTTCCCTCTAAGGCTTTCTTCCTTAGCTTGTTTTACATGCTCATCACCGCCATAGATATTTTCAAGAGTATCCCATACTTCTTTGGGATTGTCTTTATCCTGGACATCAATAAACTCAATGTCAGATAAGCTCCTGATTAGGGCTTCCATGACTTGCCCATTCTCCTAAATCTCTCTCTTCTGGTCATCGGTGAGAGTACCGGTAGGGATAACATAAACATTCTCAACATAGCTCCAGTTTTGAGCACCCATGCTTTTGATGTATATCTTCAATCTGTCCTTCCATATTTTAAAGTTATCTATGTTGAACTTTGGACCTTCCCTCTTCATCATTACAAAAGGATCTTTCCCTCAAATGGTTAAGCTTACAACATAGAGGACCTGGAGGATGCTCTGATACCAATTGATAACTCAATGATGAATGATGAGTATCAAACCAGTATTGAGAGGGGGGGTGAATCAGTATAGGAACAAACAAAAATCTTCTCCTAAACTGGTTTGATTGCAAACTGTAAACTACTAGCAATCTCCAACACTGGTCCAAACTAGACTTCTACCAATTAAACATAGTGCAGCTATGAAAGACATGAACCGATCAATCTTCTTAGCTCTCCACACAACCTACTCCCTCATTTCCACTTTGTCCTTATGCATATATAGATAATCTATCATCAGAAATATAATAACTTGCTAGATCAACATGATTCATCGCTTGACACAAAACAACAAAGCATCACATGAAAAAGACATCACATATGACACACATATTTTTCATGTGGAAACCCAACTGGGAAAAACCACAGTGAGGATGAATACCCACAAGTTGTTTTTGAACTCTTTAGAAGTCCACTCTGTTAGGAGCCTAGTCTGGTTAAAAACTGTTACAACAGGTTATGTTAGGAACCGATCCTATTAGGGATCACCTGGTTAAGGGATGGCTAGAATACCTAGTTAAGGGTTAAACCTTGTTAGAGGTTACCTTGTCAGAGGATTTGATGAACTCAATGGTCTTGAGTCACCCTGTTAAAGGATTTACAGCAAGCTGGTTAAAGCTACCCAGTTAAGGGATTTTCCAACTGTTGAAGTAGTTAAAGATCAATAGGTATTACAATGATCCCGTAATAGCACTCAATGCCAATGCAGATCTACTTTAGTTCCTTCCTTCTACACATACACTATGCAGGTATCAATCCTCTTATCTAGTTTGGCAAGAATCACGTATCTCTGCACTCAGATACACACACAACATTTGCCAACAACTTTTACATGAAACACAACATCGACCTTATAGAACATAGATAGGTCGGCAACATAAACCCTAAACCCTAACACTTAGGTTAAGCAATTGATCAATTCAATCCTGACCATTGAACACTTTGCATTTTAATACAACAGTCTTGAACAGATCTCAATACATTGTCCATCATTCATTCTTCACTACTTCATGGAGGTGATAACCCATCACGCATTCTCCACCGTTTGCAAAGACTTTGCACATTCCTGAGGTAGATAGGATCAGTCTCCTTCATACAAGATCCTTCACGTGCACAAGGCTAACATGGCAACATGATCTGATCTCCATTGCAATCACACAATGTCATCGGTTGAATCACACATGCTTGGAACACTTCAACCACAAACCTAGGAGCTAAGACTACCAACCGGTAGCCCTACCACATTCCATGTACCGGTTCTCATTCCAACATATCGATTTTGGTTCACAACATCATACCAGTTCACTTGGACAAGCATACCACTTCACTTATGACACATATACTGGTTTACACCACCATACTGATTCTCTTTTCCAGTTGCTTAACATCAATATACCAGTTTACTTCATAGGATATTGACATCAATGACAATATACAATATCATCATGTCATCATACTCTTACACATATGCCAACATCTTATAATATAAGTTATTGTCAGCATTACCTTTAGTGAAACCAAGCTTCAAAAGATATTTGTCCAATCTAGCATACCAAGCTCTAGGTGCTTGCTTCTATTGGAATTATGGATGAATTGATTATTTGTGGCATTGATATTTTGTCTTTGATGTGAACACCAGTTTTTACCAGTGGACAGGTTACCGATATAAGATCTAGTGTTATCGGAAAAAGATATTATCTATTGGACACTTTCAGTATGTTTGGATCAGTAAAGTATAATGGATTTCTTGAGTTATATGCTCCATGAGCATGTTTTTGTTAGTTTGTATTGGCTTCATAATTGCATGTTATCATACACTCTGGTAAACCCTTACTAGCACTAGTTTATGCCTTTACCGATAGAGCTTTCATTGAGGAATCATGACAGGATGTACAATTGATTTTTGTGCAGCTTCTTCAAGGATTTCAGGATACTGAAGATGTTCGTTGATCGTTCTTTAACTGCTTGAAGACATTGCTTTGGTGTGGTGGACCCAGAATAGGTTTGATACCTATCTAGGTTATGGACTGGTATCATGCTAGCGTGTACTCTACATGGATGATTCTAGATGTTTTATGGATTTTTAATTATTATTTTGATCTTAAGCCAACATGGCATATCATTATAAAAGGGAATTATACAATGATAATATCTTTAGGTGGCCAACCTAATTGGTTTAGGCCTTAGGGTTTGTATAATTAAGAGGTAGAAACTCTTTGTAAAGTATCATGGTTATTGGAAAGGTCATGGTCAAGGAATGCAATGTAATATCATTTTGGCAGAGGAGTTGATCGATCATTGGTGATCGGATTGGATTCAAAAGAGGATTTAGTCCTCCGACATTGATCTTAACCAGGACTGTAATTAGGCATAGTAGATGCTATTTCTAGAAATTCACTCTATTGGATTGTCGTCCATTTATCTTGAGAAGGTTCTAGCCTCTTTGTAGTCAGTGAGACTCTTTTTGTAATGAGCAGTATGCTCTAGGCAGTGTGCCTTCCTACAAGTGCAGGCCCCTCATTGTAACACATACTTTCTGTAGAAGTATCATCTAACTGTGGGTAGGCTTCCCAACATGGTTTTTCCCTTTCTAGTTTTAACACATACAAATCACAGTGTTATGTAGTATGGTTGCTTTGCATTGATTATCTAGTTAATTGTTAAGTTGCATTATTTACCGGTATCTATTTTTGCCTTACTAGTACTTAATTAGTTTAAGGTAGTATTGTGGAGTAAAAGTTATAATTTATTAACATCTGATTCACCCCCCCCCACTCTCAGTCATTCACCAGTTATCCTAACAATTGGTATCAGAGATTTGGTCCTCTTTTGTAGAAGCTTAACTACTTGAGGTAGATCCTATAGCAGCTAACGCTTCTAATCCACCAGTAGCTATTTTTTAGAAGAGAAATCCCTAAGCTTGATGGAACAAACTATGGGATACAGAAAATTAGAATGGAGACTCATCTTAGATTTCTTAGCAAGGATATTTGGGAGATCACTGAGAAAGGATACACACCTTATGATCCGGCATCTGGCAATCCTTCTCGTACAGACCTTGACAAGAATATTGAACATGATTGCAGAGCTAGAGAAGCCCTCTTTTGTGAACTTACTGATCAATAGATTATGGGATTGATTGAAAAATAATCGGCTAAGGTTATGTGGGACAAATTGCAAACTCTGAATGAAGGTGACCCTACTGTCAAAATTGCTAAACTTGATGGTTACCGAGTAAGGTATGAAAACTTGAAAATGGAAGAAAATGAAAGAATTGTTGTGTTTATGAAAAAAGTAAATGAGATTGTTATGGGAATTCAATGTTGTGGAGGATTTCTAAGTGAAGTGAAATAGTTTCCAAAGTCTTGAGAGCCCTTCCACCAGCTTACAAGATGAAGGCAACTGCAATTAATGAGTTAAGAACAATGACAAACACTTCAGTCAACAGAGACATTCTGATTGGAAAATTATCTGCTTTTGAGCTTGAAGAATTTGGATCTTCTGGAGTTTTAAAGTTTGAACCTTCTTTTTATGCATCATCATCAACATATTCTAGCAAAAGTGATTGGAGAGCCCTATATGAAAAATAACTGGAAGACATGAGGAAAGAAGATGAAGAGCTTGAACAACTTGAAGCCTTATTTGCTAAAAGAGTACCTAAAGATCTAACTAAAAGTAAGTATGAAGGAAAAGCACCTTTTAAATGTTTTTCATGTAATAAGATTGGTCATTTTGCATCTAGATGTCCTAAAAGGAATGCAAGGGTTAAGGAAAGAGCTAAGAAAAATTTCAAGTCTAACCCAAACAGATATAGATTCAAGAAAAATAAACATTGCTACATAGCAGAGGAAAGAGTAATTGATGACTCTGGAGATGAACCTACAGAAGACTCTAGTAGTGGATCTGGAAATGGAAAGGAATGTATGTTCTATGCCTTGAAGGAAGATGATCCTGAACCAGCTATCAAAAATAAAGAGAAGGCCCTGGCTGCAAAAGTTGAAGATAAGGATGAATGGGTAATTGATAGTGGATGCTCACATCATATGACTACAGATAAAAGGAAATTTTTGTCCCTACAAGAATGCAATGGTGGTCAAGTTAGATATGGAGATGACAAGGCATGTATGATGAAAGGTAGAGGTATTATTTCTTTGGATGGAAAGTATAACATTGATAATGTCTATTATGTAGAAGGTTTAAGGCATAATCTTTTGAGTGTTGGTCAATTAGTTGATAAGGGTTTTCAACTTCAGTTTAAGGATAAAAAATGCAAAATCATTAACAAAAATTGGTTTGGAGATTGCAAATGGTATTCAGACAAGAAGTAACATCTTTCACTTGAACAGTAGTAAAAAGACATGTTTGATTTCACATAGAGATGAGAGTTGTCTATGGCATAAGAGGTTGTGTCATGTTAATTTTGATTGTATTGTTAAGATCAGTTCAACTAAGGCAATCAAAGATATACCTAAGATTATGAAGCCTCATAATCTGGTATGTAAGGAATGTCAATTGGGTAAGCAAGTCAGAAGTTCTTTTAAAAGAATACATGATAAATCTAATGATATACTTGATTTGATTCACACTGACTTATGTGATCCAGCAAGGACTAGAAGCTTTCAAGGTGATAGGTATTTTATGTTGATTATTGATGACTATTCTAGATTGATGTGGGTGACTTTTCTAAGGGACAAGTTTGAAGCTTTTTGAGAAATTCAATATCTTTAAAGTGAAGGTTGAAATAGAAACTGGATTGAAAATCAAATGTCTAAGATTAGATCATGGCAGTGAGTTCACTTCTCATGAATTTAATAGTTATTGTGAGTCAAATGGAATCAGGAGACAACTATCTGCACCTAGGACTCCTCAACAAAATGGAGTAGTTGAAAGAAAGAATAGAACCATTTTGGATGTAGCTAGATCTATGATGATGGAAGCCAAATTGCCTCATATCTACTAGAGAGAAGTAGTGAGTACAATAGTCTACACACTAAACATAGTTCATATTAAAGGTTAAACCGGTAGGACCCCTTATGAATTATGGTTTGGACATACACCTACTGTTAAGTATTTTAGAATTTTTGGAAGTAAATGCTATATCAAAAGAGATGATTCAATTGGAAATTTTTATCCTAGATATGATGAAAGGACGTTTCGTTGCTATTCAATTCAGAGAAAAGCATATAGATGTTATAAAAAATGATTGCAGAAAATTGTGTAAAGTGCTAATGTGAAAGTGGGTGAACTGTACAGAAATCATTCTATATCATATGACAAGGAACTGGCAGTAGAAATGATCATAATTGAACTAGCAATTCCTCAACCGGTATAGGAAGGTGAAATAGTTACACCAGCACAGTATGAACATTCAACTATGACTAATGATCAAAGTGGTAAACCTGAAGTTCAAAAGACTCCAAGGTATGTAAGATTAAATCATTTTGAAGATCAAATTATTGGAGATAGGAACAAGGGAGTAATGATAAGAAGAAAACTGGCAAATGAAGAGGTATGTCTTATTTCTCAAGTTGAACTGGCAACTGTTATTGAATCTTGTAAGTATAAACATTGGTTAAAGGCTATGGAAGATGAATTAGATCAAATAGAGAAGAATGAAACTTGGTCTTTAGTTTCTCAACCTAAAAATAAGAATGTTATTGGAACTAAATGGGTTTTAGAAATAAATTGAATGAGGATGGTCAAGTTATAAGGAATAAGGCTAGATTGGTTTGTAAAGGATATTCTCAAATGGAAGGAATTGATTATGGTGAGACATTTGCACCTGTAGCTAGAATTGAAGCTGTTAGACTATTTCTTGCCTATGCGGCTTATAAAAACTATAAGGTCTATCAAATGGATGTCAAATGTGCATTTTTGAATGGTGAGCTTGAGGAAGAAGTTCACATTGAGCAACCTGATGGATTTACACTGACAGATGACAAAGAGATGGTTTGCAGATTGAAGAAAGCTTTATATGGTTTGAAACAGGCTCCTAGAGCTTGGTATGCAAGATTGGATAAATATCTTTTGAAGCTTGGTTTTACTAAAGGAAGTGATGATAGTAATGTACATTATAAGATCAATGATAATGATATTTTGATTATTGAAGTCTTTGTTGATGATATCATTGTTGGAGGAGAAGATAGTTTGTGCATAGAATTTGCTAACAACATGAAAAATGAATTTAAAATGTCCATGATTGGTGAGATGAAATTTTTCTTAGGGTTGCAGATTACTCAAACTGACAAAGGCATTTTTATCTTTCAAACTAAGTATCTGAGGGAATTGTTGAAAATTTTTGGTATGGAGAATTCCAAACTGGTAAGTACTCCTATGGCTACAAGTGATAAATTATCTATCAAGGATACTTCTTCATTGGTAAATCCAAAACGGTATAAATCTATGATTGGTGGTCTATTATATCTATCTCAGACTAGACTTGATATTATGAATGTAGTAAGTATTGTTTCAAGATATCAAAGTAATCCTAAAGAAAATCATGAATGTGTAGTAAAGAGGATATTCTGGTATTTGCAAGGAACAACAGAATATGGTTTATGGTATTCCAGAAATGATGATTTTACTTTATGTGCATATACTGGCTCAGATTGGGCAGGTGATACACTTCTGGTGGAGCTTTCTTTCTTGGAAAGAAACTGGTTTCATGGATAAGCAAAAAATAGTCATGCATTTCTTAATCTACTATTGGCATTTTGGTACTTAGTTGTCATTGATGTCAACAAGTGGAAATTGAGCATAGTAGATAGTTGCTTGGTTAATAATGAAGAGGCAAAATGTTAAGATGTACAACCAATATAGGATGCTATACCAGTCAACAGGTGAAGAACACTCTACTGGCTATGGGTTTTACCGGTATGTGTTTGTCAAACTGACTGAACATTGGAAATTCATGTCTTTATTAGTATGAAGATGAGGTGGCAAGTAGGGTGTGGTTGGTGAAGCTTCACCCATAGGGTCAATGAAACAAATATTAGCCATTAATGAAGGAACCACAAATCAAGGGATTGCATCAGACTAATTGTGGCTCAAGGAAGAAGGAATGACAGAGGAAGATTAGGGGAGTAGTTGGTGCCTGGATCAAAGAAAGAAGATTAGATTGAAAGAATACCTCGAGAAGGAAACAATAGAGGCATTAATAGCAATTTGACAGATGTAAATCTATATAAAGGATCGTGTTTCCCTTGTCTGTAAAACATGTCTTAAAAGGCATGGAAATGACGGAGTTGAACCATTGGACTTCAAGGAGATCAGATCTTGCAAGATCTGACTAGATTTGATTTTCCTCGAGGATGGTGAAGAAACCCTAACTACCTGGATTTTGAATTGTTTTTGGCAGGAAATCATCGTATAAGAAAATGGAGAAATGAACAATAAAAAAAATGATGCTGTAGTGAAGAAAGTTGTGTGGAGAGGAGTTGGAAGAAGAAAACTTGAGAAGAGGTTTTGATCAAGTTACAGTGTGAGTAAGCAAAGAGATCGGTTAGAGGAATCTACTAGTAGTTTCATAGTCGAGCAGTCGAGCCTTATCGGTAAGGCATGGCAGAGCAGGCAGAATCCCAATGTGACATAGTGTACTGAGAGACTATGTGTGAGAAGGAGAGAAAGATAATAGAAAGTTAATTAATTCAAGAGCTGTAGAATTCATTTGCAGTAAGAAGCCTAAATTGTACTCAAATAGTATTTCAATATACATTGCCAAGATGGAGCTTGGTGCAGGGGTTGGTGCTCCTTGGGTTGGTGCCCTAAAAGTGCAGTGGTTGGTTCTCCTTGGGTTGGTGCCCTAAACTTTGTAATTGTGTTTTACTGTGAGGTTGGATTGGAGCAGTAGACTTCAGGAGCTTTTCTCATCAAGGTTTTTCCCATATTGGATTTTCCTCATAAATCTAGTGTTGTGAGTTGGTTGTGTGCATGGTCACTTTGCCTTTCTTTCTTATATTACCGGTTTGACTATCTATGTGATTAAGTACATAATTGATATTCTCAAGTTAGATCAGAAAAAGAATAGACCTAGGAACCACTGCTTCACCCCCCTCTCAGTGGTACTCTGTGTTCAACAATTAGTATCAGAGCATAAGTTCCCGGTTATCTTTAAACCTTGGGTAGATTCTGGACTTTGAGCACAATGGTGAGAAGTGAGTCTGCTTCCTCAAAAGTCCCTTTGTTTGATGGATCTAACTATGCCTTCTAGAGCAGAAGAATGGAGACATATTTCATCTCTTCGCTTTGATGTATGGATGTCAATCAAGAATGGGTATGTTGTTCCTAATACTCCTCCCACTGATCCGGATGCAAAGAAGGAATAGGAAAACAATACAAAGGCTGAACATGCCATATTGAGTGAACTATCTGATAATGAATTTGCCAAGGTTATGCACTATGTTTCAGCAAAGGAAACATGGGACAAGTTGCAGAGATTATTTGACGGAGATGCAAAGGTCAAGGAGGCCAAACTACAAACTCTAAGGAGCCAACTTGAAATTATCAAAATGAAAGATGATGAAAAAAATCACAGAATACCTTCACAGATTTGATGAAACTATGAATGCTATTAGAGGACTTGATGAAGAGATTGCAGATGAAATTCTTTTCAAAAATATACTTAGATCTCTCACTCCCAAATATGATACTAAAGTGTCAGCCATAGAAGAAGCCAAGGATCTAAAGACTTTTACTATGGATGAACTATTTGGTTCCTTGGCAGCCTATGAGATGAGAACAACCAGTGAGACTTCCTCAAGAAAAGAAGCTACTTTCAATACCACCAAAAAGGGGAAGGAAGTTGTTACTCTTAAAGAATCCAATGAAGACTCTGATGCTGAAGTAGAAAACTTTGTCAGGAAGCTCAAAAGAGGATCAGGTCAGTACAAAGGAAAGCTGCCACTTAAGTGTTTCAACTGTGGGAAGGTAGGACACTTCACTGCAAGCTGTCCTCATAAAGAAACTGGTGGAGATGAGTCAAGAGAGTTCATAAGATCTATCGGTAAAGATAGAGAAAGAAATGACCATCAACAAGGAAGAAGAGAATACCAGAACTAAAACAATTTATATACCATTGAGGATGACACAACAGATGACGAGGATGCATCAGAAGACGATGACCATGAGAACCACAAAAGAGTAAATCTTTTCATGGCATTTGATAGACCTTCTACTGAAGATGAGGAAGAAGAGGATGTTGAGGCTGAAGTGGATTTGGAAAGTGAACTTATCAGTGCACTTGAAGAACTAAGTAAAACAAGAAGAGAACTCAAGAGATTTAAGCTTATTGCAGTAGATGAACAAGATCTCTTGAAGTAGTCTCTAGAAGAATCCAGTCAAATCATATTTGACTTAAAGCTGGAGTTGGAAGAAACTAAGAGGATCGGTGAAACTACAGCCCTTGACTTGACAAAGAAAGAAAAGGAGCATCAAGAGATGGAAGAAAAAATAATAAAGCTCAGAAAGGAGCTTGAGGAAAGCAAGGAAGAAATAAAAATAAGAAGCAAGTATGAAGGCAACACTAAAGCTTTGGATAAGATGTTGAGCAAACAAAAGAAATCCAAAGACACTGGTGGCTTAGGCTTTAAAGTTGGTCAAGGATCAACCCACAAAGGAAAATCCGACAAAGAGATAATGTCCACTTCTTCAATTGAAGAAGAAGAAAAGAAGACATTCATTGTAGGGAAGGAAACCGGTAAAAAGATATATGTTGATATTGTTAGAAATCGGCATCCAAACCGACATACAGAAATGAACCGAAGGTCACATTTCATGCACAAATTTGTAAATCCAAGAAGGAATGCTAGGATTGACCGAGAAGGATTCACCAGATTCAAAAACATGAATGGAAGACCCCCAATGAGGCAATTTCATTCTGGACCAAGACAACACAACCGGTATGTATCAAATTTTCATGGTTACTATTACCAGTGTAATAAATTTGGGCACAAAATAGCTAACTGTAGGGTAAACAATAAACCTTCTATGAATTTTGAAAGTAGAAATTCATTTAATGCACTCTGAGATATGAATGTTGTTTACTATTAGTGTAATGAATATGGACATAAGAGCTTTGATTGTAGGAAGAACTAACCGATATCCTTCAATAGCATTAAAGATGCTTCTTTTATTGAAAACATAAAATTCTATAACTGTCAAGAATTTTAACACATACCCAAATTATGCAAAAACAAGAAGATCAAGCAAGTGAAAGAAAATCCTGATCAAAGATCGGTATCTGAACCTGAGTAGAATTCAGGAGTTGACAATAAGAAGGAAATCAAACCAGTTTGGGTTGAGAAAGAAAAGGAAAGACAAAATCAAGTCTCATAGTGCAGACTGCCTTGCATGTTGAGAAGAAAAATCTTTGGGTAGTAGACAGTGGTTGCTCAAACCATATGACTGGTGACAAAAGAAAATTCATAAATCTTGAAGATTGGAATGGTCGATCGGTAAGGTTTGGAGACAATTCCTCCATCAAAATAAAGGGAAAAGGAACACTAAGCATTGATGGAAAACTGAAGGTACATGATGTATATTATGTGGAAGGCCTCAAACATAATCTACTAAGAATGAGTCAAATGTGTGACAAAGGTTACAAATTCACCTTTGACTCAATTGGTTTTCAGATAAAGAAAGACAGTACCGGTAAAGTTGTGACAGAAGGAAAGAGAACTGAAGGAAATATTTATAATCTGAAGAAATGCTATGAGTTCCAATGTATGTTAGAACAAGTAGATGAAAGCTAGTTGTGGCATAGAAGATTAGGCCACATAAATTATGAAAACTTGGTTGTAGTAAGCAAAAAGGGGTGCGTGAGGAATATTCTACCCATCATCAAGCCAGAAAACACATTTTGTGATGAATGTGTAAAAGGAAAGCAAAAAAGAGTAAGTTTCAGAAAAAGGAGCACAACACCTCCAAGCCACTTGAAATTGTGCATGCAGATCTGTGTGGTCCAACTAGAACAAGAGCACTTGCCAATGAAAGATAATTCATGCTTTTCATTGATGATTAATCAAGGATGACATGGGTCACCTTTCTGCAAGATAAATCACAAGCATTTGAAAGATTCAAGATCTTTTGGATGACATGGGTCACCTTTCTGCAAGATAAATCACAAGCATGTGAAAGATACTTCATGATTTTCATTGATGACTACTAATGATGACATCTTGGTTATCGAAGTTTTTGTTGATGATATAATCTTTGGAAGAGAAGATGGATTATGTAAAGACTTTTCTATTGAAATGCAACAAGAATTTGAAATGTCTATGATTGGAGAGATAAAATTCTTTTTAGGATTGCAGATTTCACAGACTAATAAAGGTATATTCTTGAGTCAATCCAAGTACTTGAAGGAGTTACTAAAGAAATTTGGGATGGAGAACTTTAAACTGGTAAGCACACCTATGACTACAAATGACAAATTATCACTAGGAGATGAATCTACACATGTTAATCTGACTAGGTACAAATCTATGATAGGAGGCCTACTGTATTTGACACAAACAAGACCCGATATTATGAATGCAGTATGTATTATTTCAATATTTTAGAGTAATCCTAGAGAAAATCATGAATCAGCAGTAAAAAGGATTTTCTGGTACTTACAAGCCACTACAAATCTTGGTTTATGGTATCCTAGAGATGAAAAATTTGAATTATGTGCATACACAGATGCAAATTGAGCAGGAGATGTGGATGACAGAAAAAGCACCATTGGTGGAGCATTTTTTCTTGGAAGCAAATTAATTTCTTGGTTGAGTAAGAAACAAAGTTGCACATCTTTATCAACAGCAGAATCAGAATATGTTAAAGCAACAACTAACTATACACGGGTGTTATGGCTTAAGCAAATGTTGAAGGACATAAAGGTAAAAAGAAAGGAACCTATAACAATATATTGTGATAACACTGCAGCAATTGATATATCTAAGAGTCCGGTATTACATTATAAAACTAAACATGTTTCTATCAAACTGAATTTTATGAAAGAGAATGTTGAAGCAGAAGAAGTTAAACCGGTTTATGTGAATACTAAAGAGAAGATTGTAGATATTTTCACTAAGCCTCTACCTAAGGAGACTTTTGAATATCTCAGAGATCAGCTTGGAGCATAACCCCACCGGTAGAGACTTAGATAGTTGATGTTTGTCATCAACCAACAGAATTAATAGAGAAATCTTTACTCTGGCTTTGATGAGGAAAGCTACTTCTCAAGGGGAGTAGTTGGTATACAAAATTGGTTGGTATTTTGTATTTGAACCTGGCTTTTGTAGTAACTTTGGCATTTGATGTCAAAGGGGGAGAGATTGATATGGAAAAACACAAGGAAAACACATGTTACTCTCACGGGGAGAGATTGTTACTTTGGGAGAGATTGATTACTCTCTATATCTGAATTTTGATTTCTGGTTATGATCTCTTTTGTGAGATTGTTGGTTTTTGGTATTTGGCATTTCTATTTTGGCACTTTGATGGTTTTTCCATCTTGTGTTGCCATCAATGCCAAAGGGGGAGATTGTTGGTATTTTGTTTATGTTGATATGTTTTTGTCATTGATGTCAACACCTATTAATACTTATCAACTCTAGCACTTTGGAGGATTGGCAATGTTCACCAGCAAGCAAGTGACTTTATGAATAGTCATCGGTGTATGGTTCACTGGCAGGATATATTGTTCACCGGCACTTGGAATGACATGGAAAACACTTGGTTATGCTGAAGACATCATTTGGATACTTTGTCTTGGAGATTTTTTCATTGATATATTCATATTTGCATATTTGTTGTTACCGACAAATAGGTCAAGAATAAGCACCAGTAGGCTTATCTATTCCAGATCAGCATGGCATACTTTGGAGATGATTTTGTTGTTATTGTAAATGCATTAAGCTGACATGTTGAATCAGATATTGCATCGATTATTGATTTACTTGTAATTGATTTTATTTTAATATCTTTTAGAGCTGACCTACTAAAATTGATCTTAGGTTATGGTATATATGTAAAATCTTATTTGTAAGATCGATATGCGATTGGGAAAAGGAATTGTAAGAAGGTATATGTGAGTATAAGAAGAGATATACACAGAGACATCATTTGAAGGTGAAGCAAGGTTTTTGTGAAGGCATATCAGAACTACACCAGTACTGAATCCAGCATATGAAGACACTATTTTGAGCAGTACATCATTATTGGATTTAACCATCCAATTGTAGTCAGTGTGACTCCTATTTGTGTTTAAGTAGTGAGCTCTAGGTGCTTGGCCTTTCTGCATGTGCAGACCCCATTTGTACAGGGTTTCCACGTACAAATATTGGTGTTATGTTTTGTGGATGTTATTGTCTTTCTGTTTCATGCATTAATCTTTACTGGTACTGTAATTAACTAATAAACTGTGTACCAACATAAAGTTTGGTTTACCGGTATTAAGCATTAAGGTTGGTTAAGTTGTTTTTGGTTTGAATTTATTTGACAACTGATTCACCCCCACTCTCAGTTGTCTCCGAGACCTAACAGGTTAAATAAAGATCTGTATGGTCTAAAGCAAGCCCCCTGAGCATGGTACTCAAGATTAGATATGTATCCAAAGAAGCGGGGATTCAAAAAGGGAAGTGCTGACAGCAATTTGTACATAAGAAAAGATGGGACTTACATGATTATTGTGGTTGTGTATGTAGATGGCATCATCTTTGGTAGCAACAAGGATACTCTCTGCAAAGAGTTTGCTGATTAGATGCAGTCAGAATTTGAGATGTCAATGCTTGGTGAAATGACTTACTTCCTTGGCTTGCAGATACTACAGAAAGCTGAAGGAATCTTTATCTCACAAGTAAAATATGCAAAGGATATGCTGAAGAAATTCCAACTAGAAGATTGCAAACCAGTAAGTACTCCCATGGTGACTAGCAACAAATTAAGTAAGAATGATGAATCACCAGTAGTGGATCAGACTTTGTATAGATCCATGATAGGTAGTCTACTATATCTAACTGCTTCAAGACCGGATATTGTTCAGGCAGTATGTATGGTGGCCAAATTTCAAGTTGCACCAAAGCAAACACAAATGAATGTTGTTAGCAGAATTTTTAGGTATCTACAAGGAACACTCAACTATGGTTTGTGGTATCCTAAACAAGGAAATTTTATTTTGGAAGCATACACTTATGTCGATTGGGTAGGGTATATTGATGATAAAAATAGCACAAGCAGTGGTGCATTCTTTCTAGGCAACTGGTTGGTCTCATGGCATAGCAAGAAGCAGGACTCAGTCTCCCTATCTACTACTAAAGATGAATACATTTTTTCTGCTACATGTTTCTCTCAGGTGCTTTAGATGAAGAAAACTCTCAAAGATATCCAAATGGACATCACTGATCCCATTATCATCCGGTGTAACAATTCAAGTGCAATCAACATAGCAAATAATCTAGTCATGCATTCTAGAACAAAGTGGATTGCAATAAAATACCACTTCCTTAGAGAGAAGGTTGAAGGACAACAGGTAAGAATGGATTATGTTCCTACTAGTGAACAAGTAGTAGACATTTTCACCAAACCACTACCGTTAAGCACGTTTGAGTACCTCCGACACAAGTTGGGAGCTGTATCATTTACCTAGGAAGGTTTGCATGGTTCAGGGGGAGCATTGTGTGGTTCAAAGATGGAGTGCGCAAGTACCCTTTGTCATTGTGTCAAAGGGAGAGAAATGTGTCAGTATGGAGTGGACTGTGGGAAGTTGACATCAATGCCAAAGGGGGAGATTGATGGCATTTTGGCACTTAGTTGTCATTGATATCAACCGGTGGAGATTGAGCATAGTAGATGGTTGCTTGGTTAATAATGAAGAGGCAGAATGTTAATATGTACAACCGGTATAGGATTCTATACCGATCAACAGGTGAATAACATTCTACTGGCTAAGGGTTTTACCGATATGTGTTTGTCGGACTGACTCAACATTGGAAAGTCATTTCTTGATTAGTCTGAATATGAGGTGGCAATTAGGGTGTGGTTGGTGAAGCTTCACCCACAGGGTCGATGAAATAGATATTCACCATTAATGAAGGAACCACAAATCAAGGGATTGCATCAGATTGATTGCAGCTCGAGGAAGAAGGAATGACAAAGGAAGATTAGGGGAGTAGTTGGCACCTGGATCGAAACAAGAAGATCGGATTGAAAGAATACCTTGAGAAGGAAACAATAGAGACATTAATAGCAATTTGACATATGTAAATCTATATAAAGGATCGTGTTTCCCCTGTCTGTAAAATGTGTCTTAAAAGGCAGGGAAATGACAAAGTTGAAGCGTTGGACTTCAAGGAGATCAGATCTTGCAAGATCTGACTAGATTTGATTTGCCTCAAGCATGGTGAAGAAACCCTAACTGCCTAGATTTTGAATTGTTTTTGGTGGGAAATCATCATATAAGAAAATGGAGAAATGAACAAAAAAAATGATGCTGCAGTGAAGAAATTTGTGTGGAGAGGAGTTGGAAGAAGAAAATTTGATCAAGTTACAGTGTGAGTAAGAAGGAAGACTGGTCAGAGGACTCTACTGGTAGTTTCATAGTTGAGAATTTGAGCCTTATCGGTAAGGCGTGGCAGATTAGGCTGTTGGTATTTTGGTATGGTTTTGTCATTGATGTCAACACCTACTAAAACAATACCACTTTGGAGATCCAGCAGCATTCACTGGCAAGCAAGTAACTATTGCACAGTTACTGGTATATGGTTCATCGGCAGGATATAATGATCACCAACACTTGAAATGATGTGGAAGAAACTTGGTAATATCGAAGACATCGTGTGGACATCTTATCTTAATGAATTAATCATTGGTATATTCATATTTGCATATTTGCTTTTACCGGCAAATAGGTCTAGGGTTACCTAGGGTTACACCGATAGGTTTATCTTTTCTAGATCAGCATGGCACGCTATGGAAATGATTAATTATTGTTGTAAATGCATTAAGCCGACATGTTCAATCGGTTATTGCATCGGATATTATATTATTTGTAAAATGTTTTTATTGTAATATCTTGTAGAGTCGACCTACTAAAATTGGTCTTAGGTTATGGTATACAGGTAAGATCTTATTTGTATGATCAAGTGTGGAATGCAAAAAAGAGTTGTGTGAAGGAATATCCGAGATTAAGCAGTGCAATACATGCAGACATCATTTGAAGGTGAAGCTAGGTTTTTGTGAAAGCATATCAGCATTACACCGGTACTGAATCCAGCATATGAAGATACTATTTTGTGCAGTATATTATTATTGGATTTAACCATCCAACTATAGTCAGTGTGACTCCCATTTTGTGATTGAGCAATGAGCTCTAGGCTGTTGGCCTTTCTGCATGTGCGGACCCCATTTATGTACACTTACTATCTGTAGTAGTATCATCTGATTGTCAGTAAGGTTTCCCACTATGGTGTCATGTGTTGTGTATGACTTTGTGTTTCATGCATTAATCTTTACTAGTATAGCAATTAACTGTTAAAACTGTCTATCAGCATACTTATTTGGTTTACCGGTATTAAGCATTAAGTTGGTTAGGTTGTTTTTGGTTTGAATTTATTTGACAACTGATTCACCCCCCCCCTCTCAGTTGTCTCTGGGACCTAACAATTGGTATCAGAGCTTAGTCCTCTTTTGTATAAGTTTAACAACTTGAGGAGATCCAATGTCTACTGATTATTTTAGGAAGGATAGTCCTAAACTTGATGGAACCAACTACGGCACATGGAAGATTAGAATGGAGACACATCTAAATTGCATTGGTAAAGACGTCTGGGAAGTTACAAAGAAAGGTTACACTACTATTGTACCTGGTCAACCCAGTCCAACTAACTTGGCTAAAGATGAGGAAAATGATTGCAAAGCAAGAGAAGCACTTTTGAGCGCATTATCAGATCAACAAAGAAAGGTTACACTACTATTGTACCTGGTCAACCCAGTCCAACTAACTTGGCTAAAGATGAGGAAAATGATTGCAAAGCAAGAGAAGCACTTTTGAGTGCATTATCAGATAGTTCTACTGCTAAAGCTATTTGGAATCATTTGGAAACACTAAATGAAGGAGATTCCACAGCCAAAATTGCAAAACTTGAAAGCTTCTGGGTCAGGTATGAACATCTGAAAATGGAAGAAGATGAAAGGATTTTTGCTTTTATGGAAAGAGTAAATGAAATTATTTTGGGTATTAAATGTTGTTGAGGAACCTTAAGTGAGGATGAAATTGATTCAAAAGTTTTTAGAGGATTGCCACCGGTATATAAAATGAAGGTTACTACTATAAATGAGTTAAGAACAATGCCTAATACATCAGTAACTAGGGATAGATTGATTGGGAAACTTTCAGCTTTTGAAATTGAAGAATTTGGTCCTGTTGCTACTATTAAGACAAAGTTAGCCTTTAAAGCATCAACATCATCTGCTCCATCATTTGACAAATCTGATTGGAAAGCCTTTTATGCAAGAGAACTTGAAAAAAGAAGGAAAGAAAATGAAGAACTTAAAGAACTTGAAGCACTATTTGCAAGGAAAATGCCTAAAGGTCCAATTGAAAGTAAATATGAAGGTAAAGCACCCTTTAAATATTTTAAATGCAATAAGATTCATCATATGGCTTCGAGATGCCCTGATAGAGATGCTAGACTAAGAGAAAAAGCTAGAAGAACATACAAGCCTAACCCTGAATATCAGACATACAGATTTAAGAAGAATAAAGACAAATCTTGTTACATTGTTGATGAAGGTGTGACTGATGATTCTGATGAGGGTCCGATAAACAATGGGTGGGTTTTTGTTGCTATAATAGAAGATCAACCGATGCCTACTGCTCAACCAGTAGAACAAGCCCTAGCAGCTAAAGTTGAAGGATGAATGGATCATTGATTCAGGATGCTCACATCATATGATAGGAGACAAAGGTAAGTTCTTGAACTTTCAAGAATACAATGGAGGTTTAGTAAGATTTGGAGATGACAAAGCCTATTCAATCAAAGGTAAGGGTACAATATCTCTTCATGGTAAGCAATGGTAAGCATAACACTAACAATGTCTACTATGTTAAAGGATTAAAGCATAATCTCTTGAGTGTTGGTCAATTAGTTGAGAAAGGATTTTAGTTACAATTTAAAAATGGAAAATGCAAAATCATGAATAGAACTAGTTTGGAAATTGCAACCGGTAATCAAACTAGAGGTAATATATTTCATTTGAATAATAGTGAAAAGACATGCTTGATTGTACATATAGATGAAAGTTGGTTATGGCATAAGAGACTCTGTCGTGTAAACTTTGATTTCATGGTAAAGATCAGTATTACTAAGGAAGTTAGAGATCTACCTAAAATTGTCAAACCTCGGAATACAATATGTAAGGAATGTCAATTTGGAAAACAAGTTAGAGCTAGTTTCAAAAGTATTCCAGAAAAATTCAATAATGCTCTTGATTTGATTCACACTGATTTGTGTGGTCAAGCTAGAACTAAAAGCTTACAAGGTGATAGATATTTCATGCTAATCATTGATGACTATTCTAGAATGTGTTGGGTTACTTTTCTTAAAAAAAAATCATAAGCACTTCGAAAGTTCAAACTATTCAAAGCAATGGTTGAAAATGAAACTAGTAAGAAAATCAAATGCTTAAGATCAGATCAAGGAGGACAATTCACATCTAAGGACTTTAATACATTCTATGAAGTGAATGGAATCAGAAGACGGCTATTAGCACCTCGGACACCATAGCAGATTGGAGTTGTTGAAAGGAAAAATAGAACTATCTTAGATGCAGCAAGAAGTATGTTATCAGAAGAAAATTTACCACATGTGTATTGGAGAGAAGCAATCAGCATAGCGATCTATACATTCAACAAAGTTCACATCAAAGGTGAAACTGATAAGACCCCTCATGAACTATGGTTTGGTAATACTCCTACTCTTAAATATTTCCCCCTGAGAAGTAGCTTCCCATCAAAGACTGAAATAAAAGATTTGTCTATTAATTCTGTCGGTTGATGACAATCATCAACTATCTAAGTCTCTACCAGTGGGAGTATGACTCCAAGCTGATCTCTGAGATATTCAAAAGTCTCCTTAGGCAAAGGTTTAGTGAAAATATCTGCAATCTACTCTTTAGTATTCACATAAACTAGTTTTATTTCCTTTGCTTCAACATTTTCCCTTAGAAAATTCAGTTTGATAGAAATATGTTTGGTTTTAGAATGTAGTACCAGATTCTTAGA
Organism: Cryptomeria japonica; assembly: GCF_030272615.1. NCBI lineage: Eukaryota > Viridiplantae > Streptophyta > Pinopsida > Cupressales > Cupressaceae > Cryptomeria > Cryptomeria japonica. Next base: position 383,433,174 of record NC_081411.1, on the reverse strand, counting down.
TATATCAATTACTGCAGTGTTATCACAATAGATAGTAATAGGTTCCTTGCATTTTACCTTTATGTCTTTCAGCATTTGCTTAAGCCATAGTACTTGTGTATAGTTAGTTGTTGCTGTAACATATTCTGATTTTGTTGTTGATAAAGATGTACAACTTTATTTCTGACTCAACCAAGAAACTAATCTTTTTCCAAGAAAGAATGCTCCATCGGTGGTGCTTCTTCTATCATCCACATCTCTTGCCCAATTTGCATCTGTGTATGCACATAGTTCAAAGTTTTCATCTCTGAGGTACCATAATCCAAGATTTGTAGTGCCTTGAAAGCACCAAGAAATCCTTTTTACTGTTGATTCATGATTTTCTCTAGGATTACTTTGAAATCTTGAAACAATACATACTGCATTCATAATATCAGGTCTGGTTTGTGTCAAATACAGTAAACCTCCTATCATAGATTTGTATCTAGTTGGATTAACAAGTGTAGATTCATCCCTTTGTGATAATTTTTCATTTGTTGTCATAGGTGTGCTTACCGGTTTAGAGTTTTCCATCCCAAATTTCTTTAGTAACTCTTTTAAGTACTTAGATTGACTCAAGAATATACATTTATTAGTCTATGAAATTTGCAATCCTAAAATGAATTTTATTTCTCCAATTATAGACATTTCAAATTCTTGCTGCATTTTAATAGAAAATTCTTTATGTAATCCATCTTCTCCTCCAAAGATTATAACATCAAGAAATACTTCTATAATCAAGATGTCATCATTAGTTATTTTATAATATAAATTGTTGTCTGCATTTCCTTTAGTAAAACCAATCTTCAAAAGATACTTATCCAATCTTCCATACCAAGCTCTTGGAGCTTGTTTTAATCCATACAGAGATTTTCTTAACCTACAAACCATATCATTGTCATCTGTCAAAGAAAATCCATCAGGTTGTTCAATGTATACTTCTTCTTCAAGATCTCCATTCAAAAATGCAAATTTAATATCCATTTGATATACTTTGTAGTACTTATGTGCTACAAAAGCCAAAAATAATCTGACTGTCTCAATACTAGCTACCGGTGCAAAGGTTTCATTGTAATCAACTCCTTCCTTCTGAGAATATCCCTTACACACTAGTCTTGCTTTATTTCTGACAACCTTACCATCTTCATTAAGTTTGTTTCTAAATACCCATTTGGTTCCAATTACATTTTTATGTTTAGGCTAGGGAACTAATGTCCAAGTGTTGTTTTTCTCAATTTGTTCTAATTCTTCTTCCATAGCTTTAATCCAAAATTTATCTTCACATGCCTCATTAATAGATGATGCTTCAATTTGAGAAATAAGACATACCTCTTCATTTTCCAATCTTCCTCTTGTCATAACTCCTTTAAATTTATTTCCAATTATCTGATCTTCAGAATGATTCAGTCTTACATATCGGGGTGTCTTTGTTTGTTGTGGTTCCTCAATTACTGTTGAATCCTTAGATGATACTAGGGTAACTAGATCTCCATTCTATATGGGTGGATTCAGTGTAGGTTCATTTGTCAAAAATTTTGTTGTCGGTTCAGAGTCTATATACCTTGAAGTTCCTCTGAATTGTTCATCAATCTTTACATTTGTACTTTCAACAATTTTCTACAATATTTTGTTAAAACATCTATATGCCTTACTCTTAGATGAATAACCAGTAAATATTCCTTCATCACTTCTAGGATCAAATTTGCCAATATACTCATCTCTTCTAATATAACATTTACTTCCAAAAATTCTGAAATACTTAAGAGTAGGAGTATTACCAAACCATATTTCATGAGGGGTCTTACCAGTTTCACCTTTTATGTGAACTTTGTTGAATGTATAGACCATTGTACTAACTACTTCTGTCCAATATACATGTGGTAGGTTTGCTTTTGATAACATACTTCTTGTTGCATCCAAGATAGTTTTGTTTTTCCTTTCAACAACTCCATTCTGTTGTGGTGTCCAAGGTGCTAATAGTTGTCTTCTGATTCCATTTACTTCATGGAATGTATTAAATTCCTTAGATGTAAATTCACCTCCTTGATCTGATCTTAGACATTTTATTTTCTTACTGATTTCATTTTCAACCATTGCTTTGAATAGTTTGAACTTTCCAAGTGCTTCTGATTTTTCTCTAAGAAAAGTAACCCAACACATTCTAGAATAGTCATCAATGATTATCATGAAATATCTATCACCTTGTAAGCTTTTAGTTCTATCTTGACCACACAAATCAGTGTGAATCAAATCAAGAGCATTATTGAATTTTTCTGGAATACTTTTGAAACTAGCTCTAACTCGTTTTCCAAATTGACATTCCTTACATACTATATTCTGAGGTTTGACAATTTTAGGTAAATCTCTAACTGCCTTAGTAGTACTGATCTTCACCATGCAATCAAAGTTTACATGATAGAGTCTCTTATGCCATAACCAACTTTCATCTATATGTGCAATCAAGCATGTCTTTTCAATGTTATTCAAATGAAATATATTATCTCTAGTCTGATTACTGGTTGCAATTTCCAAACCAGTTCTATTCATGATTTTGCATTTTCCATTTTTAAATTGTAACTGAAATCCTTTCTCAACTTAAAAGATTATGCTTTAATCCTTCAACATAGTAAACATTGTCAATGTTATGCTTACCATCAAGAGATATTGTACCCTTACCTTTGATTGACCAAGCCTTGTCATCTCCAAATCTCACTAAGTCTCCATTGTATTGTTGAAAGTTCAAGAATTTACCTTTGTCTCCTATCATATGATGTGAGCATCCTGAATCAATGATCCATTCATCCTTTACTTCAACTTTACCTCCTAGGGCTTGTACTACCAGTTGAGTAGTAAGTGCTGGTTGATCTTCTATTATAGCAACAAAAACCCATCCATTGTCTACTGGATCCTCATCAAAATCATCAGTCACACCTTCACCAGCAATGTAACATGATTTGTCTTTATTCTTCTTAAATCTGTATCTTTGATATTTAGGGTTAGGCTTGTATTTTCTTCTAGCTTCTTCTCTTAGTCTAGCATGTCTATCAGGGCATCTCAAAGCCATGTGACCAATCTTATTGTAGTTAAAACATTTAAAGGGTGCTTTACCTTCATACTTACTTCCAACTAGACCCTCTAGGCATTTTCCTTGCAAATAGTGCTTCAAGTTCTTCAAGTTCTTTATTCTCTTTCCTGCTTTATTCAAGTTCTCTTGCATAAAAGGCTTTCCAATCAGATTTGTCAAATGATGGAGTAGATGATGTTGATGCTTTAAAGGCCAAATATGTCTTTGTAGTAGCAACAAGACCAAATTCTTCAATTTCAAAAGCTAAAAGTTTCCCAGTTAATGTATCCCTAGTAACTAATGTATTAGGCATTGTTCTTAACTCATTTATAGTAGTAACCTTCATTTTATATGCCGGTGGAAATCCTCTTAAAACTTTTGAAACAATTTCATCCTCACTTAAGGTTCCTCCACAACATTTAATACCCAAAACAATTTCATTTACTCTTTCCATAAAAGCATAAATCCTTTCATCTTCTTCCATTTTCAGATGTTCATACCTGACCAAGAAGCTTTCAAGACTTGCAATTTTGACTCTGGAATCTCTTTCATTCAGTGTTTCCAAATGATCCCAAATAGCTTTAGTAGTAGACCTATCTAATAGTCCCATGATTTGTTGATCTGATAATGCACTCAAAAGTACTTCTCTTGCTTTGCAATCATTTTCCTCATCTTTTGTCAAGTTAGCTGGACTAGGCTGACCTTGTACAACAGTAGTATAACCATTCTTTGTAACATCCTAGATGTCCTTTCCAATACAATTTAGATGTGTCTCCATTCTAATCTTTCATATGCCATAGTTGGTTCCATCAAGTTTAGGACTGTCCTTCTTGAAATAGTTAGTAGACATTAGATCTCCTCAAGCTGTTAAACTTCTGCAAAAGAGGACTAAGCTCTGATACCAATTGTTAAGTCTCCGATACAACTGAGAGAGGGGGGGCTAAATCAGTTGTCAAATAAATTCAAACCAAAAATAATTTAACCAATTTAATGCTTAATACCGGTAAACCATATTAATATGCCGCTAGATAGTTTTAACAGTTAATTGCTATACTGGTAAGGATTAGTGCATGAAACATAAACACAAAGTCATCCACAACACATAACACCAATGTTTGTACGTGGAAACCCTGTAAGGGGAAAAACCACAGTGGGAAACCTTACCCACAATCAGATGATACTACTGCAGATAGTAAGTGTACATAAATGGAGTCTGCACATGCAGAAAGACCAAGCACCTAGAACTCACTTCTCAAACACAAATTGGGAGTCACACTAACTACAATTGGATGGTTAAATCCAATAAGAATGTACTACTCAAAATAGCATCTTCATATGCTAGATTCAGTACCTGTGTAATGCTGATATACTTTCACAAAAACCTAGCTTCACCTTCAAATGATGTCTATGTGTATAGCTCATCTTAATCTCGCATATACCTTCACACAATCCCTTTTTGCATTCTACATTTTATCTTGCAAATAAGATCTTACATTTATATGATAACCTAAGACCAATTTTAGTAGGTCGGCTCTACAAGATATTACAATAAAAATATTTTACAAACAATACAATATCTGATGCAATAACTGATTGAACATGGTGGCTTAATGTATTTACAACAATAATTAATCATCTCCATAGCATGTCATGCTGATCTAGAAAAGATTAACCTGCCGGTGTAACCCTAGACCTATTTGCTAGTAACAACAAATATGCAATTGTAAATATACCAATGAACAAAACTCTAGGACAAGATGTCCAAACGATGTCTTCGACATTACCAAGTGTTTTCCATATCATTCCAAGTGCTTCTTACTCATCCATGAGACCAATCTACCATCGAGAAAGAATGCACCACCTGTTGTGCTTTTCTAGTCATCTATATTTCCTACCCAATCAGCATCTGTGAATACTTTCAAGTTGAAATCCTTACTATAAGGATACCATAATCGATAGTCAACAGTTCCCTTTAGATACCTAAGAATCTGCTTGACTGCAACCAAGTGAGATTCTCTTGGGCTTTTCTAGAATCTTGCAGTAATGCCAACTACATGTGCAATATCTAGTCTACTATGCACTACATAATGCAACTTACCAATCATTGATCAGTATTCCTTCTCATCAACCAATTATGATTCATCTTCTTTAGATAGTTTACAACTGGTCACCATCAAAGTACCAACCGGTTTTCTATCTTCCATGCCAAAGGTCTTCAACACCTCTTTGACATACTTGGACTAAGTAATAAAGATTTCATCCTTCATCTGTTGGATCTGCAGTCCAATGAAGAATTTAATCTCCCCTATGAGTGACATTTCAAGTTCTTTCTTCATCTCATCTACAAACTCATGACTCATCTTGTCATCTCCACCAAAGATAATGTCATCAACAAATACCTCATAGATCAGGATCTGATCTCCTTCAAACTTCAAGTAGATATTTCTATCTTCACTTGTTCTCTCAAATCCAATCTTCACAAGATGTAAATGCAGACATTCATACCATGCTCTAGGTGCCTGCTTTAGTCTATATAAGGCCTTATGTAGCCTACATACCATGTTACTCTCTTCAGATAGGGCAAACCCATCTGGTTGCTCAATATATACCTCCTCTTCAAGTACACCATTCAGGAATGTAGATTTTACATCCATTTGATATACTTTGAAACCTTTAAAAGATGCATATGCAAGAAGCATACCGACTCCTTCCAATCTGGCTACAGGAGCAAAGGTTTCACCATAGTCTTCTCCTTCTTCTTGAGTATATCATTTGCACACTAATCTGGCTTTGTTCCTAATCACTATGCTGTCCTCATTCAGCTTATTTCTGAAAACCCATTTAGTACTAATGACATTTTTGTGCTCGGGTTTGGGTACCAAAGACCATGTACCATTTTTATCTATCTGGTCAAGTTCCTCTTACATTGCCTTGATCCAGTCTTCATTCTTATGTGCCTCTTTGAATGATTTAGGCTCAAATTCAGAGATCATACATGAAGTTTCTTTGACCTCCTATGATCTTCTTAGGATCATGATTCAACTTAAAAAATCAAGGAATGGTCTTGATAGATTCCTCTTGCTTTTCTTCTTCATCCTCATCGCCATCAATATCAGCATCTACATTTTGGCGGTGTAGGAACATTGTTACTGGTACTCGATTGGTTGTCACCTAATTCCCAAAAGGTTGCAACTGGTTCGTTTACCGCTTGCTCACTATTGGTTTCCTCAGTTTTCTCAAAGGTTTCATCAACTCTTACATTGATGCTTTCCATAATTCTCTAAGTCCTATTGTTGAAACACTTGAGAGCTTTTCTCTTGGTGGAATATCCTAGGAATATTCTCTCATCACATTTCGCATCAAATTTTCTCTGGTGTTCACTCCTCTTGAGGTAAGATTCACTACCAAACACTCTAAAGTAGACTAACCATGGGTGTCTTGCCAGTCCAATATTCATAAGGAGTTTTATCCTTACCTTTCTTGATGAGTACCTGGTTCATTGTCTAGACTGCAGTGCTCACCACTTCTCTCCAAAACGTGTGAGCTACCTTTCCTTGAATCAACATGATTCTAGCTACTTCAACTACAGTCCAATTATTTCTCTCTGCTAGGCCATTCTGTTGTGGAGTCCAAGGGGTAGATAATTGCCTCTTGATGCCATGTACTTTACAGTACTTTTTGAATTCACTGGAAGTGAATTCCCCTCCTTGATCAGTTCTAAGGCACTTGATCCTTTTACAGCTTTCCTTCTCCACTAATGATTTGAAAGCTTTGAACTTTACAAAGGCTTCAGACTTGTCTTTCAAGAGTGTGACCCACATCATTCTTGAGTAGTCATCAATGAGAATCATGAAGTACCTATCACCCTGCACACTTCTAGTTTTCATAGGACCACACAAATCAGTATGCACAAGGTCAAGCAAGTTATCAGCAGTGAAAAATTTACCTTTAAAGGTTGAGAAAGACATTTTCCCCAATTGACACTCTCTGCACAAGGTATTATCCAGTTTGCTTAGCACCGGCAATCCTCTAACTGCTTTGATCTTACTAGCCTTCACAATGTTATCAAAGTTTACATGGCAGAGTCTCCTATGCCATATCTAGCTATCATCAAATTTAGCCATAAGAAATGCACTTATATTTGCATTCAACTGAAATAGGTTACCTTTGGTCTGCATGTCGGTGGCCACCAATTCACCATTCTTTCCTTTGATTCTGCAAACTCCATTCTTGAATTATAGAGTGAGGCCACTATCATTCAGTTGGGCAACACTCAGAAGGTTGTGTCTAAGACCATCAACCCAATACACATTGTCGGCACTACTCTTTCCATTCAGAGAGATGGACACTTTTCCTTTAACCATGCATGGTGCATCATTGCCAAAGCGAACCACACCACCATCATACTCCTCCAAGGATAGAAACTTGCTTCGGTCAGCAGTCATATGGTGAGAACAGCCACTGTCAATGATCCACTCATTGGAATTATCAAACCAGGAGACAAGAGCCTTCTTGTCTGACACATCTTCCTTGACAGCAACAAACACAATATCTTCATTTTCTTCATCCTCTGATTATTCATCTGTGACACCCTCATCAACTGCCACAAAATAGTTTCTTCGGTTTCCTCCTTTGGATTTCTTGAACCTTTCTGGTTTGTCCTTGTTGTCGCCATTAGGATAGTTTACAGCAATATGTCCTATCTGGTTACAAGAAAAACATTTCAAAGGTAGCTTACCTCTATATTTGCTAGTTCCTTTAGGAAGTTTCCTAGAAAGGAGAGCTTCAAATGCCATCAGAATCCCCTCATCATCCATTTTTGTGCCTTGTCTTGGTTCACCACTAGTGCTAGCTTATTTTCCTTTTCTGGATGGTACTGCAGAAGCTTTAAAAGTTGATTCAGTCTTTTGATCACTGCCATCAAAACTATTTAGCTCATAGGCTATCAACTTTGCAATGATGGAGTCTAGGGATACCTTAGTCTTGTCTATTGATCTTAGCTCTTGAATAGAAGCAACCCTTACTACATAGACTGGCAATAGGGATCTCAGGACTTTGCTTACCATAGTCGAATCTTCTATTTTACCACCTACACTCTTGATATCTCCAAAAACTATTTTGATTCTTATTCCATACTCTTGAATGGTCTCACCTTCAACCATCTGCATATCTTCAAACTTCCCTCTAAGGCTTTCTCCCTTAGCCTATTTTACATGCTCATCACCATCATAGATATTTTCAAGAGTATCCCATACCTCTTTGGGATTTACCTTATCCTGAACATCAATAAACTCAATGTCAGATAAACTGCTAATTAGGGCTTCCATGACTTGCCCATTCTCCTGCATCTCTCTCTTTTGGTCATCAGTAAGGGTACCAGTAGGAGCAACATAGGCAGTCTCAACATAGCTCCAATGTTGACCACCCATGCTTCTGATGTATATCTTCATTTTGTCTTTCCATATACTAAAATTTTCTCTATTAAACTTTGGACCTTCCCTCTTCATCATTAGACTGGGATCTTTACCTCAAGCGGTTAAGCTTATAGAATAGAGGAACTGGAGGATGCTCTGATACCAATTGATAACTCAATGATGAATGGATAGTACTAACCTAGTACTGAGAGGGCGGGTGAATCAGTACAGACAAAAATATAGTCCTAAACCGGTTTGACAACAAACACTTCAAATGACTGGCAAATAGTGACACCGATTTGAAACAGAGTGCAACCGGTAAAGCTAAGAATGACTGAGACAAGCATTAACCGGGTACTCACTTAGCTTTTCACTTAATTCAAGAATACACTACCATTTCAACCTTATGCATAAATAGGTAATCTATCATTAGATCATAATAACAGCTAGTTCAACATTTTTTATTGACTGGCATAAAACACAAAACCATCATATGCTTGATAGACAATAGGAAAGAATCACACATGACACACATATTTTTCACATGGAAACCCAACTGGGAAAAACCACGGTGGGGATGAATACCCACAAGCTATTTTTGAACTCCTTAGAAGTTCACTCTATTAAGAGCCTTGTCCAGTTAGAGACATTACAATAGGTTCTGCTAGGAACCGATCCTGTTAGGGATCAGCCGGTTATGGGATGGCTAGAATACCTAGTTAAGGGTTAAACCCTATTAAAGGTTACCTTGTTAGAGGATTTCAAGAATTCGATAGATAAAGGATTTCAAACTCAATAGCTTTGAATTACCTTGTTAAAGGATTTACAGCAAGCCGGTTAAGGCTACCCTATTAAGGGATTTTCCAACTGTTGAGGTGGTTAGAGATCAACAGGTACTACAATGATCTGGTAACAACACTTAATGCCAATGCAGATCCACTCGAGCTCCTCTTCACCTTTTGCACTTACACTCTATAGGTATCACTTCTCTCCTTTGGGTCTGGCAAGAATCATGTATCCCTTCTCTTGGATACACACAACTTTTGCCAACAACCTCAGAAAGAGACACAACATCAACCTTATAGGAAACCAGATAGGTCGGTAGCATAAACCCTAAACTTGTTAGGTTAAGGAATTCAAACGGTTGAATCCTGACCATTGAGCACACTGCAGTAAATGTAGCAGTTCTTGATCCAATCTCAAGACATTCTCCATCATCCATTTCCACCTATTTTATGGTGGTTGATAACCCATCACATGTTATCACCATTTTACAGACTTCTCACATTCCCGAGGTAGATAGGAACATTCTCCTTCATGTAAGATCCTTCATGCACACAAGGCTTACGTGGCAACATAATCTATTCTTTGTTACCATGCTAACTCATCACACAAAGTCACCGGTTGAGCCACACAGGCTTGAAGTACTTAAATTGGAAACCCTGAAGTTGAGACTACCAATCAGTAGTCATACAATACTTCCATGAGCCAGTTCACATAACTATTTGCCAGTTCATCATGAACAAACACATCACTTCACTTTGGCACAAATGTTGGTTCACAGTGTTCTACTAGTTCTCTCATATGCCGATTCTCACTTCTTCAACATATTGACATCAATGACAACATACAATGTCATTATGTCCTCATACCGGTTCACATAATGCCAACATATTTTTCATTTACAAGTTTCAAATTTCTGCAAACTTAGTGGTTACATCATTAAAAACCCTAGTTTTTAAATTTAAAATTGAACTTGTAATTTGTAAAAATTGCTTATGGTTATCTTAGATCTGAAAATTGTTTTGATTGTCAAATTCAATTTCCTCATTGTCTTGTTCAATTTGGAATTAAATTTACAAAATTAAGAGGTTACTTGTTAAAATCCTAATTTTCAAAAAACATCTTGAACTTGTGCAAAAATTGGATTTCCATTTAATTTTCAGATTTCTGATTGTTCTCAGATTTGTCTTCATTCCCACAATTCAAATTTTCAATTTATCCCCCTTTTTCCCAAAATTCAAATTTTAAAATTAAGTGGTTAGGTCATAAAACCCTAATTTTCAAAATAAATTGGATTTTGTGCAAATTTCAAATCAATTTCATTCTAATTCAGATTTCTACACATTTTCCAAGGTGTCCTTACCCATTAGGTTTCACCTTTTTCAAATTTGCAATTCGATTCCTCTTTTTCTTCAAAACCCTAATAGGGTCCTATTTTTACATTTGCGCCTTCATTTCTCCCTTCTAGAGGTCATAAAATTCATCAATTTTTTGGGGTTAGCTTTAAAATTATTGTAATATCCATCCCTAAAAATTTTGAAAAAAGTTGGCTGGACCATGTGCGTTCCCGCCATGGTCCTCGACTTTTTTTCCAAAATTTTAGGAGACTATTATGATTGTATTTAATAGCCTAAATCCAGAAGATTGGCTGATTTTGTCCATTTTTGATCCCTCTAAAATCAACATTAAGAGGTTAATTATAGTCTGCCCTGATTTTAAAAATTTTGATCTTAAAATTAAGTGGTATTCCCTTGGCCCTAATTTTGAAATTTTTATTTCCTTTCATTTTTGAAAATTGTGTCATCCTCTTCCCCCAACAAAGTTCAAATTGTGTAATCATTATTTTCTTAAATTTTGCATTAATCAATTTTGTAAGCTTTGTTCCAAAATTCAAAATTCAAACATTCTCTCTAGTGCATGTGTTTTACCACTATTAGTCCTACCTATCCTATCCCCGTTAGACGAAGCATTAGAATTAAGGCTTACCAAGGTTTAATTACCAAGGAGATGGAGCCTAATTTGGGTGACTTCTTTAATGAGGATCATGTTAATTATTCCCATCCTAATCATGTGCCTATTCACCCCATTGATGAGTCCCATGATGAAGATGAATCTTTAACTAGGGTTTCTATAGATCAACTTTCCACATTGGACAATCAATTTGATAACTTTCAACAATGGATGTCCCAAGAATACCTTAATAGTGAAGCTCTTCCATTAATTGAAGGTCTTAAGTGCATGATTCAAAGTGATAGAATGGAATTGATATTTTGTGGGGCATTGGACATATTGTTAATTATAATGTCATGCCTATAAAGAGTTGTGTTGAAACCCTAGGTTATTCATAACCTTCAACACAAATCAATCATTTTCTTTCTTTGACTACTTTGATGACTAGTATTCCTACTTTTACCTTAAACATCATGGATACTTCAACTCAAAATGCCATTCCTACAACCATTGGTCATGGAGGCAATCCCTCTCCTTCATTTAATCCTCCATCTTTACCTATGTCTTCCATGAGTGTTCCTATTATTCTTCAACCAATCAGTGTGACACAAGGGGGCAATTCCTTGAACAACTTTATTCCTCCTTTAAGTGTCCCTTTTCCTACCCAATTATCACCTATGCTTACTTATCATAATGTCCCACCACCTTATTCTCATTCCATGCCTTCTTTCAATAACATCACACCACCTTGTCAATCAACTATGCCTAACATAAATTCTTCTACCAAAGCACCAATTAACAATCTTCCTCAAACCATGCCTTCCTTACAATAACAAATTGCTTCTATGAGTCAATCCAAGTTTAGTGTGCCCACCTTTTTTGTTGAGAGCCCACTTTCTCTTGATATTGTTAAAGTCATGCCACCTAAATATGTTGAGATCCCTCAATTGGAACTCTATAATGGAAAAGGTTACCCTCTTACACATGTCAAGACATTTCAAACCTTGCGTACTGATTTTTCTTATGATCAAAAATTTCTTGCAAAATTGTTTACAAGAACACTAAGAGATAAGGCTTTACAATGGTATTGCTCTTTTCCTTCTTATTCTATCACTTCCTTTCAACAAGAGGCAAATGCTTTCATCCAACAATTTCAAAACAACATTGGTCCTCAAATTACTTTGACTGATTTAATGTATTGTAAACAAGGTGTTAAAGAAAAAGTGAGTGATTTCATTGGTAGATATAAGCATTTATGTGCTCAAATTTCTTTTCATGTACCTAATAATGATATTCAAAGAATTTTTATTTCTAATTTACAAAAAGATATGAGGGAAAAGATTTTTTTTTTTGAGTTTACTTCCTTTCCGCAATTGTGCGCAACACTCCACAATTATCAACTAGCTATGACTCAAATGGAGAAATCCACTCCTATGGCTCTGAGTGATAAGGACAAGAGTGTTCAACAACCGTTTGCGAAGTTCAAACCAACAAAAAGCTTCATCAAGTTCAATGATACAATCAACAATAACAATGTGAATGCTACAATAGGTGTGCCTTCTATTTCTAAATTTTTCCAAAGAGAAAGTAAAATTTACTTCCTTGAATGAATCTTTACATAGTATTATGTCTTAGTTGTTGCACATAAATGTTATCAAACTTCCTCCTAGAAAACAAATTGATCCTTCTAAACTTGCATCACCTTATTTTGATAACAATTTCTTTTGTCAATTTCATCAGCAGTCTAGTCATGATACTGAGAAATGTTTCACATTGAAGAATAAGATTCAAGACTTTATTGATAATAATACTATATATGTGGGAGGTGTGAATGATAAAGGGAATAAATTAGTAGCTCCTCCTAATCAAAATCTTAAGATATTCACTGATCCTTTGCCTTCTCATACCTCTAACATTATTGAGATTGTTCCTAATTCTTTCTCTTCTAAAGAATTCACCTCTATGGCTCCAAACTTGGTTAATATGGTAGAAACATAGGATATTCCTAAGGATCCTTGTATTGCACTTGATCCTAGAAAGACCATTAGAGCACTTGATGGCCCTTTATACATAGTTGTGAAGGTTAAGGATATCCCTTGTCTTGGTGCCCTTATTGATCCCTCTTGCATAGTTAATATCATAACTAAAGAGTATTTTTTCACTTTACGATTGCATAAACCAATATATGATGCTTCTAATGTGGTTGTGAAGTTATTTGATGGCTTCTCTTGTCCTACCATTGGTTCTATCACCCTTCTTTTTGAAGTTCATATTAAATCCATGGATTTGGACTTTGTTATCATACCATCTTCTAAACAATTTTGTGTGAAGTTGGGCTATCCTTGGATATCTTCCATGAAGGCAATTGCTTCTCCAATCCACAAATGTCTAAAATTTCCTCGCAATGGAGAAATCATAACCATGAACCATAGCTTATTTCATCCAATCTGAAAGAAGCCCTGGTGTTCCTATTGATCTCTTTTGGCCTAAATAATTTCAATCTCCCCCATCAAGGAGCGATGCTCTTTTTCAATCTTATAAAAAATCGAAGAATGATATTATTTTATCCTTAAGTCAACCTTAATCTCCAACACTTGACATTCCTATTATTCTTCAAGATGAGGTTCTTCCCCTCATGGATAGAACTAATCTTCTTCCTAAGGAAGATCGTCAACATATTCCTATGGATGTGAATTTACCTTCTCTTAAGGAGAACAATTTTATTCCTAAGGTTAGACCTATACCTCCTCCTCAAGATGGACTCGGTCTCCTTCCTACACCTAATATTCCTCCTTTCTATGGCACAGTTCCACCTCCTTCCTCTTATCAAGAGAAGAGTACTTATTCTCCTATTGTTCAACCAAAAATACCTCAACCTAAACCTTCAACTATGAAGAAGAGAAACATTCCTTCTTATGTTTATCCTCCTTCTCAGCATTTCACTCAGACTCGATGGAATTGTTGTGCGAGAGAATGTTGACGAAGATGCCGTGTTCGATCTCATGAAGCTATCCCTAAAAATACTCAATCTTCTCAAACTCAAACAGTTGACATGATTCCCTTTTCCTCGAAGCAAGATGTTCAACCTACATCTCCAAATCATAAGTTACACAAAACATGTGATTTTTTTACTCCTATTCATGTTCTTGGTCCTCTTTATCTAAACTTTGATGAAGAAATGGGTGAAAATGTTATTCATAATGGAAATACAACTCCTAATGCTTTTGATAGTGACTATGAGTATGTTGATTTGGATAAGCATCTATCTGATGAGTTTTCACAAACCCTAATCCTAACTCCTATAATCGAACAAAGTGACTTGCAACATGAGAATAGTCCTTGTTTGTATCTTGTGATAGCTCCATCTATTGTACTTGATGTGGCTCCTTTGGCATGTTGCTCTCCTTCCTGAAATAGTGATGAACAAGATCACGAGGTGGATATTGTGCTAGATTAGCAATATTATCACTGCAGATATTTCTCTCTATCTCTTTTCTTTATCTTTTGTGACCATTATTCTATGTGTATCCTTGTTCTTCTATTGTTCCCTTAACGTCTACTTGGGGATGATGCAAAGCATTGAGATCTTTTATCAGGCTCTTTCATGTTGACTCAAAAGACATCCTCTCTTCCCTTTCCCCTAAGGTAGTGTCCTTCATTGAGGAATGATGATTATTATATGCGTATACATACAAGATATACATGAGTTATCATACAACATACTGACCGTGAGGAAAGCAACACTACCTCATGTTTTGTGTTCATTATGCTTGTGTTTATTTCTCTATTGGGGACTAAGTTATTGCGATAACGTACTCCCTCCTCTTTCTCCTGGGTGTATCATACCTTAAAGAAATCACTCCCGATAAGGTGTGTACGATCTCTTTAATGTGGGGGCATACACTTCGCTCATATTTTCCTTCTTGATACTTAGAATTACTCAATGAACTTTGTTTTCTTTGTAATCTTTGGTATCCTTTCTTTCATGACTCATAGCGAAGGGAACTTTGCTACTTGTAGTCATGGTTCTCCCCTTCTTGATCTTCCCTTTTACTTTTTCAATCAAATTCATAAGATTCTAAATCCACTAGCAGCTCAGCACATCTTTCCTCCTTGACATGGTAAAATTCTTTCAATCTTGTTTCCTTGTACTTTACCGACAGTATTGGTGTATGCTTATACTCCCACTAAAGTGGGGGCTAAATGTAGTGTCATAAAATTGTAACCCTAGCAATTTTAAACTGCATTAGGGTCCTCATGCATGGAAGATTGAATCCTCTATCTTGATCGGAGACTAGAGACTACTCAACCCTCAGAAATAGCTTTGTTCTTGGCCTCTGCATCACCCTGTCCACACTATGCCTTGGAGAAAGGGGTAGGACAGGGGCGTGGTGCCCCTGTCCCCCCTAGGAAAGGGTTATGGTGCCCATGTCCCCCCTAGGACAAGTTCATGGTGCCCTTGTCCTCCCAAGATAGGGGCATGGTGCCCCTATCCCTACCCTATTTTCGGGTAAGACCCTTTCTAGGGTTGCATTGTTGGTTGTGCATTAGGTGAGAAACTCCCCTGATGTTAACCTGTGACAAAAAATAAAATCAACTAACATGTATTTAAGGGGCATTCATCCTCTCATTTGCATAAATTTGAATAAGGTGGAATTTTGATAAGGTCATGTTGCATAAGCGATCGAGCATTCAAGAGCATTCAAGCATTCTTTTTCAGCATTGAGCATTCTCAAGTCTCCCTTCAAGGCTAGGTGTTTCATTCAGGTCAAGGATTAAACCATTCAAGAGGAGATTGATTCCAACACTCAATTCCACACAAGTATTTCTATCAACATTTCTATCACAACTTCCCTTGAGGTGATTTACAATTCAGTCTTTCATTTACAACTACTTGCAAGTACTTTCTTTCATTACTTGATTAATTCCAAAATTGGGGTTTGATCTAAAGGCAAACACCCAATCCCAACCCATTTTTCTCTCTTTTTTGTGTGTAGGTTGCAAGTACATAGTTTTACTTTAGGAATTTGGGCTCCATTTGCAGAGGCAGAAAAACCCTTTTCATTTCGCGGATTTTTCGGAGGATCGTGTATGTTCCCACCATGGTTTGGGCAACTTTTTCTCAAATTCATAGGGAAACTTCATCTTGACATACTACTACCAGATCTAGGTGCACAGCTTCATCTCATCTTTCGATCTTAAATTATAATCAGTTCTTTGTCACTTTTGCACTACATAGTTCAATCAATTCCTTTCCATTTCAAATAAGGAAGAGGGGATCAACTTATCATTCCCATTTCACTCTGAATTGAGTATTCATCTTTGAAGGTTAAATCTAGTGAATTCTCCTTGCCTCTTCCTTATGTAACATGGTGAAAGTGTTTGAAGGGTAATCAATAGTGAAACTCTCATCTCTCCTTGGAGGGAAGGGGTAGTTTTCCTCTTGATCCATCATTCACCTTTTCCCACATTACATCTGCAAACCATTTTATTGTCATCTGAAAGTGAAAATCAATTAGGTTGCTCAATGTAGCTTTCCTCTTCAATATCTCCATTTAGAAATGCACACTTAACATCCATCTGATAAACCTTGTATTTCTTATGGGAAGCATAAGAAATAAATAATCTCACAGCTTCAATCCTAGCTACTGGAGCAAAAGTTTCATCATAATCAATTCCTTCCTTCTGACAATATCTTTTACATACCAATCTAGCCTTGTTCCTCGCAACTTGTCCATCTTCATTCAATTTATTCCTAAAAACCCATTTAGTTCCAATAACATTCTTATTTTTAGGTCAAGGAACTAAAGTCCATGTGTTATTCTTTTCTATCTAATCCAGTTCATCTTCCATAGCTTTCATCCAACATTCATCCTTACATGATTCATCTATTGATGTCAGTTCAATTTGAGAAATTAAACATATATCTTCAACTACCAACCTTCTCCTTGTCATCACTCCTTTGCTTTTGTCTCCAATGATCTAATTTTATGAATGATTCAACCTTACATACCTAGGAGTCTTCTGACTTTCTATTTCTTTGCACTGATCTTCAGTTACTCTTGAATTTTTTGATACTATTGGAGTAACTAGTTCAACATTTTGTTCCAGTTAAGGTGTTACTGATTCATTTATGATCATCTCCACTTCCAATTCTCTCTCATAAGTTCTGATTTGATCTCTGTACTGCTCATCCACCTTGACATTAGCTCTTTCCACAATTCTCTGTAATCTTTTTTAATAACATCTATATGTTTTGCTTTCATTTGAATAACCGATAAATATTCCTTCATCACATCTAGGATCAAACTTTCCAATGGAATTATCTCTTTTGATATAGCATTTACTACCAAAGATTCTGAAATACTTAATTGTAGGTGTATGACCGGACCATATCTCATAAGGTGTCTTACCGGTGTCTCCTTTGATATGAACTTTGTTGAATGTGTACACCATTGTGCTCAAAGCTTGTCTCCAATAGATGTGTGGAAAATTAGTTTTCATCATTATAAATCTAGCTGCATCAAGGATAGTTTTGTTCTTTCTTTCTACAACACCATTTTGCTGAGGTGTTCGGGGTGCAAACAACTATCTCCTTATCCCATGTTTCTAACAATAACTATTAAATTCACTGGAAGTAAATTCACCACCCTGATCAGATCTTAAGCATTTGATTTTCAATCTTGTTTCTGTCTCAACCATAGCTTTAAAGTTATTGAATTTTTCAAAGGCTTCATATTTCTCCCTTAGAAAAGTAACCCACATCATTCTAGAATAGTCATCAATGATTAGCATGAAATATCTATCACCCTAAAAACTCCTTATTCTAGTAGGACCACATAAATCAGTATGAACAAGATCAAGAACATTATTAGATTTGTCTTATATACTCTTAAAAGAAGTTTCAACTTGCTTTCCTATTTGACATTCCTTACATACTGGATTATGAGGCTTTACAATCTTAGGTATATCTCTAACCACCCTAGTTGAACTAATCTTTATAATGCAATCACAATTCACATGACACAACCTCTTATGCCATAGCCAACTCTCATTAATATGTGCAATCAAACATGTCTTCTCACCAAAGTTCAAATGAAATATGTTACCTCTAGTTTGAGTAGCAGTTGCAATCTCCAATCCAGATTTGTTGATGATTTTGCATTTTCCATCCTTAATTTGTAATTGAAATCCCTTATCCACCAATTGTCCTACACTCAAAATATTATGCCTTAAACCTTCAACATAATAAAAAATATCAGTGTTATGCTTACCATCCAATGATATAGTTCCTCTTCCTCTGATCATGCACGCTTTGTCATCTCCAAATCTGACCAAACCACCATCAAATTCTTGCAAAGATAAAAAAACTTCCTTTTATCTTTAGTCATATGATGTGAACATCCACTATCTATTACCCATTCATTCTTGTCTTCAACTTTAGCAGTAAGAGCCTTCTCTTCATTCTAAACGACAGGTTCTGAAGTATCATCCCTGATAGCTAAGAATACCCATTCCTTTCCATTGTCAAATCCACTAGCTAAACCTTTTGCCAGTTCTTCATCAAAATCATCAGTTACACCTTCCTCATTAGCGTAGTAGAATGATTTGTCTTTTTTCCTCCTATACTTATGCTTGTTCTGATATTCATGGCTAGGCTTAAAATATCTTCTAGCTTTCTCCTCAAATCTTGAATTCCTCTCAGGATATCTAGATGCAAAATGACCTATCTTATTACATGCAAAACATTTGAAAGGTGGCGTTCCTTCATACTTACTTCCTATCGGACCTTTAGGTACTCTTCTAGCAAATAGGGCTTCAAGTTCTTCAATTTCTTCATCTTGTTTTCTCATATCCTCCAGTTCCTTCGCATATAATTCTTTCCAATCACTCTTTCTGGTTGATGATGTAGATGCCTTGAATACAAAATCTGCTTTTGCAGCTCCTTGAGGACCAAATTCTTCAAGCTCAAAAGAAGATAACTTCCAACCAAAGTATCCCTATTAACAAAAGTATTAGACATTGTTCTTGGCTCATTAATTGTAGTAGCCTTCATCTTGTAAGTAGATGGTAAATCTCTCAATACTTTAAAAACAATCTCATCTTCTCTTAGATATCCACCACAACATTGAATTCCCAAAATAATTTCATTAACTCTTTCCATAAAAGTAGTAATTCTTTCATCTTCCACCATTCTCAGGTTTTCATACCTTATCCGATAACCATCAAGTTTAGCAATTTTAATAGTAGGGTCACCTTCATTCAAAGTCTCCAACTTATCCCATATAGGTTTTGCAGATGATTTATCCATTAATCCCATTACCTGCTAATCTAAAAGGGCACTCAAAAGGGCTTCTCTCACTCTACAGTAATTTTCAATGTTCTTATCCAAGTCTGTCAGAGGAGGATTGCTAGATGCTGGCTCGTAAGGAGTATAGCCTTTCTCAGTGATCTTCCCAATCTCCTTGTTAAGACATCTCAAATGAGTCTCCATCTAAAGCTTCCATACTCTATAATTTATTCCTTCAAGCCTAGGGTTGTCCTTCAGGTAAGAAATTGAAGTTGAATGATTAATCGCAATAGGATCTTCCTGAAGTGTTTAATCTTTTGCAGAGAGGACCAATCTCTGATACCAATTTTTAGGATAATTGATGAACAACTCGGAGGGGAGGGTGAATCAGTTGTTAAAATATTATAAAACTTTAAGCACACAAAACCTTTTATCAAAATACATAAACCAAATATCGAAATAGTAGATATATCAATTAAGCACAAACATAAATCAAAAGCCAATTAACATGCATCCACCACATATAACACCAATATTTGTACGTGGAAAACCTAGTAAAGGGAAAAACCATCGTGGGAAGCCTACCCATAGTCAGATGATACTTCTACATTAAGTATGTGATTACAATAAGGGGCCTGCACATGCAGGAAGGCCAATAGCCTAGAGTGCACTAGTCATCATAAAAGGAGCCTCACTAACTACAAAAGAAATCCAGACTACAATCCAGAAATAAGAATGAACTGCAAAAATAGCATCTCTTATGCCCAAGTACAATTCCATTTAATCTCAATGCTAGAGGTCTTAAACCTCTTACACAAACCCAATTCGATCACCTATGATCGACCAAATCTTTTGCACATGATTATGATAACTTAATGATGAGTGAATAGTACCAAACTGGTACTGAGAGGGGGGTGTGAATCAATACAGACAAAAATATAGTCCAAAACTGGTTTGACAATAGACACTTCAAATGACTAGCAGACAGTGACACCGGTTTGAAACAGAGTGAAACCGGTAAAGCTAAGAATGTTTGAGACAAGCATTAACCGGTTACTCACTTATCTTTTCACTCAACTTGAGACTACACTACCATTTCACCCTTATGCATAAATAGGTAATCTATCATCAAATCATAATAATAGCTAGTTCAACATGTTTTATTGATAGGCATAAAACACAGAACCATCATATGCTTGACAGACAATAGCAAAGCATCACAAGATAAAAGCATCACACATGACACACATATTTTTCATGTGGAAACCCAACTGGGAAAAACCACGGTGGGGATGAATACCCACAAGTTGTTTTTGAACTCTTTAGAAGTCCTCTATGTTAGGAGCCTTGTCTGGTTAGAGACATTACAAAAGGTTCTGCTAGGAACCGATCCTATTAGAGATCACCCGGTTAAGGGATGGCTACAATACACGGTTAAGGGTTAAACTCTATTAAAGGTTACCTTGTTAGAGGATTTCAAGAACTCAATAGCTAAAGGATTCCAAACTTAGTAGCTTTGAGTTACCCTGTTAAAGGATTTTTAGCAAGCCAGTTAAGGCTACCCTATTAAGGGATTTTCCAACTATTGAGGTGGTTAGAGATCAACTGGTATTACAATGATCTGGTAACAACATTCAATGCCAATGCAGATCCACTTAAGCTCCTCTTCACCTTTTGCACTTACACTCTGCAAGTATCACTTCTCTCCTTTTGGTCTGCCAAGAATCATGTATCCCTTATCTTGGATACACACACATAACTTTTGCCAACAACCTCAGAAAGAGACACAACATCGACCTTATAGGAAAACAGATAGGTTGGTAGTATAAACCCTAAACCTGTTAGGTTAAGGAATTCAAACAGTTCAATCCTAACCATTGAGCACACTGTATTAAATGTAGCAGATCTTAATCCAAACTCAAGACATTCTCCATCATCCATTTCCACCGATTTTATGGCGGCTAATAACCCATCAAATGTTATCACTATTTTATAGACTTCGCACATTCCCGAGGTAGATAGGAACAATCTCCCTCATGCAAGATCCTTCACGCACACAGGCTTACATGGCAACATGATCTGTTCTTCTTTACAATGCTAACTCATCACACAATATCATCGGTTGAGCCACATAGGCTTGAAGCACATCAACCGGAAACCCTAAAGTTGAGACTAGCAACCAGTAGTCATACATACTTCCATATGCTAGTTCCCATAACTATATGCTAGTTCATCATGAACAAGCACACCACTTCACTTTGGCACAAATGTCGGTTCACAGTGTTATACTAGTTCTCACGTATGCCGGTTCACACCTCTTCATCATATTGACATCAATGACAACATACAATGTCATTATGTCCTCGTACCGGTTCACATAATTCCAACAATCTCCCCCTTTGGCATTGATGGCAATATACAAAGATATCTCTCCCCTTCACATCTTCTCCCCCAATTTCTGCAGATATATTCTTCGCTTCACATCTTCTCCCCCTTTTACAACAATGCCAAAGTGGAGGCACAAGCTATCCTGTTCCATTATGCTGCTCCCCCTGAGGAGTAGCATCCTTCAACACATCAATCCAAAATAAATTTGACTATGCATTACCTGACTGATGTGGAGCATATGCTTTTAGTTCACCTCCTGAAGGGGCAGTACCCCTAATTCACCTCTTAAGTATATGAATGTAGTCTTTGGGAGAGGCTTGGTGAATATGTCTGCTAACTGCTCCTTACTAGAAACATGCTCAAATGCAATCTCTTTGTTCTGAACCTTTTCCATTAAGAAATGATACTTAAGCTCAAAGTGCTTGGTTCTAGAATGTAAAACTGGATTCTTGGAGATATTAATTTCACTAGTGTTCTCACAAAATATACTTAACGGTTCAGATAACGGAACTTTGAAGGCATTCAATACATACTTCATCCAAACTGTCTAAGTGTAGATCATGAAAGCTCCAACATACTCCACTTCCATTGTAGATTGAGAGATGCAACTTTGCTTTTTACTCATCCATGAGACCAGTCTACCACTGATGCAGAGAGCACAATAGAAAGTATCAAAATGGGCTCACAGTCTACCAAACCCAAAAGGTGACTCTTCCAACCTAGTCAACCTTACCCACTCTTGGTAAGGATGTGAAGGACCACCCTCACACAACCCTTAGACCAATACAAGGCCAAACCCAATCCCTTATGGGTTACTCAACTTAGACACAAAAGTTGCTTTAGAGACTCAATCCCCTAATGAGACTCAAGTAGGGAAAATGACACAAATTTGTTCTCTGATCTAAATTAGTAGAAGGGAAACCTTTAAGGACCCCAAAAAACCAAGAATCACCCACTGGTTTGATTCCCCAAACCTCACAACACCAAATCCACTTATTAGACCTACTAGGCTACTAGGTCTCACAACTAGAAATCGGGTAACAAAGGACCAATTTCTCAAACAACTTGATACTATTTTGAAGGTTTTAGAACTGTAGCGTCCTAAAATTGTGACACTTGCAATTTCGACCAAATTTGGGTCTTCACGATGGTGACGCAACACTGAACCTGAATGGAGACCCCGAAACTTGTTCATGACATCAAAAACTGCATTTTTCAGCACCCTGGCCTAATCCTCCTTGCACCCTGCTGTCCTGGGAGGTGGGACCAAAGCGCCCAGCACCCTAGTCCTTCAGGACTAGGACACCTAGTGCCCTGGTCCCCCAGGACCATGGCACCCAGCGCCCTGGTCCCTGGCCCTATTTTGGGCCCGGTCTCCTATGGGACTTCGGGTCTTTTTGTTTGCAAATTAGAAAATAACATTTCCTGGTTGGCCTAAGGTCGGGAAAATCAGTGTATCAACCCTAATTGGCAAGTCTATAAACTAATTTTCCTCTCTCATTTTGGTATGAGGGAAAAAGGCATGGAAATGATACTCAAACATTCAAGCATTCAAGCATTCCTTCAAGCAATTGATAATTCTAAGTCTCCATTCAAGGCTAAGTGTTGCATTCAAGACAAGGATTCAACCATTGAAGAGGAGATCACATGCTACAACATACAACATACAACAAACAACAACATCTATACCTTCGCATATAAGGATACAAACATCCTTACAACAAGGTACTAGTACTTGTTTTACATTACAGTCATTTACATTTACAGCATTTCTCATTTCTTGGTTAATTCCAGAACCGGGGTTTGAC
Source organism: Cryptomeria japonica (assembly GCF_030272615.1). Classification (NCBI taxonomy): domain Eukaryota; kingdom Viridiplantae; phylum Streptophyta; class Pinopsida; order Cupressales; family Cupressaceae; genus Cryptomeria; species Cryptomeria japonica. The sequence goes on along the minus strand of NC_081411.1, from coordinate 383,409,459 downwards.
CTAAGGGCAAACCCCTAATCCCTAACCCCCCAATCGTCTTCGCTTTTCTATGTGTAGGTTGCAGGTACGCGGCTGAAATTGAAGATCTGGAATCCTTGTGCAGAGACGAACAGATCCCCCTTCATTTCGCAGATTTTTCGGAGGACCGTGTGCACGCCGGGCGCCATCGTCCTGTCAACTTTTTCTCAAATTTGCAGGATAGCATCGTCTCAACATTTTACTGCTAATTCCAAGTCCACAGCTTCATCCTATATCCCTATCTCAGTTTAGAAGCGAATATTTCCCACTTTACATGCATTCCTAGTTCAATCTTTCTATCTACATTCTTTACAAAAGAGGGTATCCTTGCTATCACAACCCTTGAAACTCATAGAATCCAATCTTGCATTGCGTGGGATTGGATCTTGTGGGTTTCAACCCCTCTTTTGAATGTAAAGTCTCTCCTAAGTGAAAACCGTCAACCCTAGTGACCTCCCTTCTCTCTCCTTGGAGTTGGAAGAGGGGAGAGCAACTAGGGTTCGATTTTTCCACTTTACATTTTGGTGAACCCGACGTGAGCATCCTTCTGATTATTCATGGTTAGATCTGAAAATTGGATGCCTTGATTACATTTCCATATTTGATCTTTTGCAAAATTTTAGAGGTTAATTGCATAAAAACCCTAAATTTTCTTTTTAGTAATTGAGCTTGTGAAATGTTTAATTGTTAATGCTTGTTTCAAATCTGCCCTTCTATTACAAATTATCAATTCATATTTGTGCTTTAATTTTGAAAATTAAGTGGTTAAGTGTCAAAACCCTAATTTTTGAAACCCTCTTGATTCAACCTTTGTCCGACAATTTCACTGATCAAAACATCTCCAAATCAGCTGTAACTTTGGATTCCGCAATAAAATCATAATATCTTTCATCCCTGAAAATTTGGAAAAAAGTTGCGAGGACCATGTGCACTCCAAGTGCCATCGTCCCCGACATTTTTTCCGAAATTTCGGGAGCTAGATCTTACTGTATTTTTCTGCTAAAATCCAGAATTTTGGCTGATTTCATCAATTCTAACACTTTCAAAATTACAGTCAAAGTTGGTCTAGCGATTACTTGGATTGAGGCTTCTAATCATTCAAAAATTGTTGAAATTGAAATTTGTGTCAAAATTGTGTTCCTTACTGTCCTAAATCTGAAAAGTGTGTTGGCATTCATTCGAAATTTCAGTGCTTTATTCAAATTCTTGCAATTTGTGACGTTTGAAATTAAGTGCTTAATTACAACAAATTTGATTTCCGCTTTCAAAATTGAATTTTGCGTGAAATTGAGTCAACTTTCAAATTTCAAAGCTTGCATTGCTTTTGGTATTCTCTCTAAAATCATAAAATTCAAAATTTCAGTTTCCCTCTCTTTTTCAAAATTCAAATTTTGCATTTTTCGACAATCTTCGTAGGGTTCAATTTTGAGATTGCAACTTTAATTTGGCCTATCTACAGATCGTAAAATCACTCAATTTTTTCAGGTTAGCTATAAAATCATCATAACTTTCATCCCTACAAATTTTGAAAAAAGTTGCGAGGACCGTGTGCACTCCGAGCACCACGGTCCCGGACATTTTTTCTGAAATTTCGGGAGATTGTCCTGATTGTATTTAACAGCTTAAATCTAGAAGACTGGCTGGTTTTACTGAAATTTGCTACCTCTAAAATTCAAAATCTTCTCTCTTTCTTTAGTGCATGAGTTTTACAACAATAAGCCCTACTTACACTATTCCCGTTAGACGAAGCCTTAGAATTAAGTCTTTCCAAGGTTTAATTACTGAGGAGATGGAACCTAATTTGAATGGTCTTTTAAACGAGGACATGGGTAATTCCTCTAATCCTCTTAATGATGAAGAAGCTCTCCATGAGGTTTCTATAGAACAACTTTCAAAATTGGATAACCAATTTGATGATTTTCGACAGTGGATGTCTCAAGAATACCCCGATAGTCAAGCTCTTTCATTAATTGAGGGTCTAAAATGTATGCTTCAAAGTGATAAGAATGGAATTGATATTTTGCGTGGTATTGCACACATTGTGGATTCAAATGTGATGCCTATGAAGAGTTGTGCCGAAACCTTAGGTTATACACAACCTCCTACTCAAGACAATCATTATATTCCTTTGATGACTCCTATTGCTAGTATACCTACTTTTACATCAAACATAATGACTACTTCAATACAAGACATTCCTCCTATGATCACTAATCATGGGGGCAATCCTTCTTCTTCAATTAACCTTCTTCCTTCATTCAATCCAACTTCTTCATTCATTCCTTCAATGAGTGTTCCTATTATATCTCCACAAATGAACATGACACAAGGGGGCAATTCATTTAACCCTTCCATTCCTCCTTGTAGTGTTCCTCCTGTCCAATCATCTCCTATGACTAACTATCATAGTGTCCCACCACCTTACTCTCTACCTTCTTTCAATAACATAACACCTCCATCACAATCTAACACATCTAATATGAACTCTTCGACTGAAGTGACCATTAACAATCTTGCACAAACTGTCTCTTCTTTACAGCAACAAATTGCCTCTATGAACCAATCTAAGTTTAGTGTGCCCACATTTGATGTTGCGAGCCCACTTTCTCTTGACATTGTTCGAGCTATCCCCCCTAAACATGTTGAAATTCCGCACTTGGAACTTTATAATGGTAAGGGTGATCCTCTAACACATGTTAAGACCTTTCAAACAATATGTACTGATTTTGCTTATGACCAAAGGTTGCTTGCAAAACTGTTTACTAGAACATTAAGAGACAAAGCCCTACAATGGTATTGGTCGTTGCCTTCCTATTCTATTATTTCTTTCGAACAACTTGCAAATGCTTTCATTCAACAATTTCAAAACAATATAAGTCCTAAGGTTACTTTGATTGATTTAATGCATTGTAAACAAGGTGTTAAAGAAAAAGTGACTGATTTCATTGGTAGATATAAGCATTTGTATGCTCAAATTTCCTTTCCAGTGCCTGACAATGATATTCAAAGAATCTTTATTTCTAATTTACAAAAAGACATTAGAGAAAAACTCCTGTTTTCTGAGTTTACTTCTTTCCAACAGTTGTGCGCAACTCTTCACAATTATCAACTGACTGTGAGTCAAATGGAACAATCACATCCTATGGCTCCGAGTGATAAGGGTGATAGTAGTCAACAACCATTTGGGAAGTTTAAACCGAACAGAGAGTCCATTAAATTCAATGAAAACATCATCAACAACAATGTGAATGCAGCATCAGGTGTGCCTCCTATTTCTAAGTTTTTCAAGAAAGAAAGAAAGTTTACTCCTTTGAATGAATCATTGCATAGTATTATGAATAAGTTATTGGAACAAAATGTGCTTACTCTTCCTCCTATAAGGCAAATTGATCCTGCAAAGATTACTTCACCTTATTTTGATAACAAATCTTTTTGTCAATTTCATCGTCAACCTGGGCATGATACTGAAAAATGTTTTGCTTTAAAGGGGAAAATTCAAGATTTGATTGATAATAATACTATCTCTATTTCTGGAGTGAATGATAAAGGCAATACATCTGTAGCTCCTCCTAACCAAAATCTTCAGATTTTCACTGATCCATTGCCTTCTCATACCTCTAATGCGATTGATACTACTGATTCCTCTGTCTCACCTGATGATCTCGTGTCTATGACTCCGAATGTGATTAACTTTGTAGAGCAGCAGAAAATCCCTAAAGAACTTTCCATCACCTTTGATTCTAGTGAAACTATCAGGGCACCTGATGGTCCTTTATATATAGTTGCAAAAGTCAAAAATACACCTTACCGTGGAGTGCTTATTGATCCTTCTTGTATGGTTAATATCATTACTGAAGAATTTCTTTTTACTTTGCAATTGAATCAAGTAATCTATGATGAAATAGATGTGGTTGTGAAATTATTTGATGCATTTTCTTCTCCTGCAATTGGTTCTATTACATTACCTATTGAAGTTCATAACAAATCCCTTGATGTGAACTTTTCTATTATTCCATCTTCCGAACAATTTCGTGTGAAGCTTGGCTATCCTTGGCTATCTTCCATGAAAGCTATTACTTCTCCTATTCACAAGTGTTTGAAATTTCCCCATAATAGTGAAGTTGTTACTGTCAATCATAGTCTCTTTAAACCAGCTGAAAGAACTTCTAGCGTTCCTATTGATTACTTTTTGCCTAAACAATTCCAATCTCTTCCTCCGCGAAGTGATCATCTTTTCAAATCTTATCAAAAGTGGAAAAAAGATATGATCCTTTCTCTAAGTGAACCTAGAACACCCAAACTTGATATTCCTATCATTCTTGAGAAGGAAGTTCTTCCTTTGAAAGATAAAACTAATGTCTTTCCTCAAGAAGATTCCTCACCCATTCCTATGGATGTGACTATGCCTATATCTAATAAACTTCCTAAAAGTAGACCTATCCCTCCTCATCATGATGGACTTGGTCTCCTTCCTAAACCAAATATTCCTCCCTTATATGGAGCGGTTCCTCCTCCTTCCTCTTATGGAGAGAAGAGACCTTCCTCTTCTCCTATTATTCAACCTAAGAGACCACAACCTAAACACCCAAGTGATAAGGATGAGAAAATTCCTCCTCCTCAATCTTCGCAACTTCCTACTAAAACTAGACGAAATCGTTCTGCACGTGAACGCCGATGAAAGCGTCGCCTTAGAGCTCAGGCAGCTGCCTCTCAAACTTTGCAATCTCCAAAAACACCTTCAACAAGCATTATTCCATTTTCTCCAAAATCTCCTAAACATAAGATGCATGATGGTCTTGATCCTGTGTGAGTTAAAGATCCTAGTTTTATAAATCTTGATGATGATATAGATGAAAATGTTATTCATGATGAAAATGTTACTTCTTTACATTCTGATAGTGAATATGAACATGTTGATGTTGATAATTATCTATCTAATGAATTTTCTAAAACACTTATCCTAGCTCCTAGACAAGAACAACGTGGCTCGGAACATGAACATAGCCCTTGTTTGGATCTTGTGATAGCTCCATCTGCTGTGTTGGATGTTCCTCCTCTAGCATGTTCCCTACCTTCCCAAAACATTGATCAGCAAGATCGGGGGTTAGATGACATGCTAGACTAGTTTCATTAGCATAGCAGATTCTCTCCTCCTCTATTTCTTTTGTTACTTCTTCTATATGTTACTCTCATTCTTCTATTTTGTTGTCCTTAGTGTTGTCTACTTGAGGACGATGCAAAACATTGAGATCTCTTGATCTCTCTCATGTTGACTCAAAAGACACATGTGTTCCCTTCTTCTAGGTGACCTTCCTTGATTGGGGAATGAAGAACAATTATGCATATACATGAATAATCATACAGCATACTGACCCTGAGGAAAGCGAAGTCACCTTGTGCTTTGTGTTTTGTGTTTATTATCCTTGGGCTTATCTCACACTTGGGGGCTAAATCCTTGCGATAACGTGCTCCTTTCCTTTCTCATTTCTTATATGTATCACTACCTTAAAGCAATCACCCCCGGTAAGGCGTGTGCGATCGCTTTAACGTAGGGGGGCATACATCCCGTTCATATCTTTTCAAGATACTTGAAAATTTCTTGACAAATTTTGCCTTGAAGATTTTTGATATCTTTCTTGCATGACTCACAGTGAGGGAACCTTACTACTGACAGTCATGGTTCTCCCTCATGATCTTCCCTTTTACTTTTTCAATCGAAGTCGTAAGATCCTTAGTCCACTAGGGGCTTGGTGTATCTTGCCTCCTTGACATGGTGAAAGTCTTTCAATATTGTTTCCTTGTACTTTACCGGAAGTATGAGCGTATGCTTATACTCCCGCTAAAGTGGGGGCTAAATGTAGCGTCCTAAAATTGTGACACTTGCAATTTCAACCGCATTTGGGTCTTCACGATGGCGACGCAACACTGAACCTGAATGGAGACCCCGAAACTTGTTCATGACATCAAAAACTGCATTTTTCAACACCCTGGCCTGATCCTCCTTGCACCCTGCTGTCCTGGGAGGTGGGACTAGAGCGCCCAGTGCCCTGGTCCTTCAGGACTAGGGCGCCCAGCGCCCTGGTCCCCCAGGACCATGGAGCCTAGCGCCCTGGTCCCTGGCCCTATTTTGGGCCCGGTCTCCTATGGGACTTCGGGTCTTTTTGTTTGCAAATTGGAAAATAACATTTCCTGGTCGGCCTAAGGTCGGGAAAATCAGTCTATCAACCCTAATTGGCAAGTATATAAACTACTTTTCCTCTCTCATTTTGGTATGAGGGAAAAAGGCATGGAAACGATACTCAAACATTCAAGCATTCAAGCATTCCTTCAAGCAATTGATAATTCTAAGTCTCCATTTAAGGCTAAGTGTTGCATTCAAGACAAAGATTCAACCATTGAAGAGGAGATCACATGCTACAACATACAACATACAACAAACAACAACATCTATACCTTCGCATATAAGGATACAAACATCCTTACAACAAGGTACTAGTACTTGTTTTACATTACAGTCATTTACATTTACAGCATTTCTCATTTCTTGGTTAATTCCAAAACTGGGGTTTGACCTAAGGGCAAACCCCTAATCCCTAACCCCCCAAACGTCTTCACTTTTCTGTGTGTAGGTTGCAGGTACGCGGCTGAAATTGAAGATCTGGAATCCTTGTGCAGAGACAAACAGATCCCCCTTCATTTCGCGGATTTTTCGAAGGACCGTGTGCACGCCGAGTGCCATCGTCCCATCAACTTTGTCTCAAATTTGCAGGACAGCGCCGTCTCAACATTTTACTGCTAATTCCAGGTCCGCAGCTTCATCCTATATCCCTATCTCAGTTTATAGGCGAATATTTCCCACTTTACATGCATTCCTAGTTCAATCTTTCTATCTACATTCTTTACAAAAGAGGGTATCCTTGCTATCACAACCCTTGAAACTCATATAGAATCCAATCTTGCATTGCGTGGGATTGGATCTTGTGGGTTTCAACCCCTTTTTTGAATGTAAAGTCTCTCCTAAGTGAAAACCGTCAACCCTAGTGACCTCCCTTCTCTCTCCTTGGAGTTGGAAGAGGGGAGAGCAACTAGGGTTCGATTTTTCTGCTTTACAAGAACCTCTTCAAGGTGAGCACACAACTCCCAAGAGGGCAGAGCCTCAACCCACTCCTGCACCGCCAAACCCTACAAGGCTCATAGGCCTAATTGGCCAAGTTAGGCATGGAACACAAGCACGAGTTTGATGATGGGTTCATGAGACTAAGGAAGTGGTTTGGGAAGGTGTATCCATCTCTCTAAGACACCACTCAATGGTTTTCACAAACTTCCTTGCTGTTGTCCTTGACTGCTACCTCCATTCACCAATCTGCAGGCTGAATACATGAGGATATTCAACCTAACACCTGATCATACACCTTGAGAATGTCCATGCCAGACCCTAAGCAATTGGGATCATAAAATACATATGGACACCTTGAAAATACCAAAGGGGTATGAGTTAGTACCTCTACGAATGCAAGATAATGCCCATTAGGTGTCAAAACCCTTAAAACCCTAGGTTCTAAGACAGTTTTTAGAAGAATTGCTATAAAATGCACCAAATAGATCCAAATGAAGTCACTCCAATTCCAAATGAAATTTATTTCACATGCCTAAAACATCATGTTCCTAGTATAGGTTTGTCAAGTCCGTACCATGTCCGTACAGACAGTAAATGCTTAGAAAACTGGTTTTTATTCAAAAATTTTAAGTATATTCTCCTCACAAACTTTTCCCAACCTATTGGGCATCGATGTGAGAGCCCAAATAGGCATCGTCCATCAATTTAAATTGACTTGAGGGGGTTGGGATAGTTAGAACCACCATTTAACAAATTTTCAAAAAAAGTTGTCAAAGTTGCAAAATGTTGTCATAGCAACTTTTTGCAACTTTTGCATTTTTCCATTTTTTGACAACTTAGGACTTAGAACTCCTAAAACAAGTTTAAATATGAATGAAATGACCCCTAAAAACTTCATCCATATCACCTAATGGCACAATATGAAAATCAAGAAAAATTCCCTTAAAGGCTTAGAAAGGATCCTAGTGGACTAAGGTCAACTCCAGGTTTATAGAATGACCATAGAGTACCCTTGACCACACAAAGAGGATCAAAACACACCTATGGATGAAGGACTATCATCCTTATTACATCATGCAAACTAAGAAAACTTAAATGGAAAAATCATGCCTAGGTGCCCTACACCATACTCCACAAGTTCAAAAGAACTCAAGTCCCTTGAGTGGGAATGGACTCAAACTGAAACGCTGCCTTTTCAATGGCCTCCTTAGTCATCCATGTGGCTTCCTCCAGGGGTTGGTGTTTCCATTTGTCCATGTACTCATAATACACCTTCCTCCTTGTGTGTTTGATCACCCACTTGTCAAGGATGCTCTCAATCTCTAGCATGGATGGCTGTGATATCTCCTTGAGTAACTCATCATGCTGGACATCTGATTCACCTATAACAAAAGACATCATCTACAGATCCTTTATAAGGATACAAGTCAGCAACATTAAAAATAGGTGACAAACCAATAGAAGAAGGTAAGTCCACTTTGTAGGCATTGTTGCCACACTTCTTGAGGATCTTGCAAGGACCAAGCTTCTTCATCAGCAACTTGGTATATTTATCCTTAGGTAATCTCTCCTTCTTCAGATGTACCATCACCAAATCACCTACCTTGAATTGCAAATCTCTTCTTTTCTTATCTGTTGCTACCTTATACTTTTTTGTGGTATGTTGCAGCCGGTTCCTCACTTGATCATGCACATCCTTCATTACCTCTACAAAATCTTCAGCCAAAGCAAATGACTAACATCTCTGAGTTCCATTATCCCTCTAGGGTGCACACCATAAACAACTTGAAAAGGTGTCATACCTATACTCCTATTAATGGAATCATTATAAGAAAATTCAGCTTGTGCCAAGATAGAATCCCAACTTGAATCATATTCTTGTGTTAGGCATCTCAAGAGGTTTCCAAGTGACCTATTTATGACCTCAATTTGTCCATCTGATTAAGGATGATGTGCTGAAGATAAGGCAACATTGGTGCCAAACTTTTTCCATAGGGTCCTCCAAAAGTGACCTATAAACTTAGGATCCCTATCCAATATGATTGACATAGGTGATACATGGAGTCTAACTACCTCTTTAAAGAATAAACCGGCAACATGTGAAGCATCATGAGTGGTCTTGCAAGGGATAAAGTGAGCCATCTTGGAAAATCTATCCACAACCACATACACACTATCATAACCAGATTTGGTTCTTGGAAGACTAAGCACAAAGTCTATACTTACTGAATCCCATGGCTTTGAAGGGATAGGCAATGGTGTATATAGTCCTACATTATATGTTTGGCCCTTGGCCCTTTGACAAATAAAACAAGTCTCAACAAACTTTCTTACATCAGTCTGAAGTTTAGGCCAAAAATAAAATCTTCTTACCAACTCCAATGTTTTATCTATCCCAAAGTGACCTGCTAGACTCCCACAATGTTTTTCCTTTATTATATTCTCCCTTACTGACCCCTTAGGCACACAAAGCAAACTACCTTTGAACAAGAATCCATCTTGCACCAAAAACTCAGAAAATTCAATATGATACCTTGCTGTCATATCAACACATGCCTTGTAGATTTCCTTGAAATCATCATCCGTAGCATACATGTCCTTTATTGTGTGTATACCTGCACTTTCCAATTGAACTTCTTGGATGGTCAAACTCCTCCTACTTAGAGCATCAGCAACCTTATTAGCAACACCTTTCTTATGTTTTATGGTAAAAGTATAGGATTGCAAGAATTTCATCCATTTAACATGTCTATGATGAAGTTTCTCCTGCCTATTTAGAAAACTCAAAGCATGATTGTCTGTAAAAACAATAAACTCCTTAGGAAGTAGGTAGTGCCTCCATTTTCTCAAGGCTTGAACCATAGCATAGAGTTCAAGGTCATAGGTGGAGTACTTTTGTTTAGCCTCATTCAACTTTTCACTAAAGAAGGCTACTGGCCTCCCTTCTTGGCTTAGGACTCCTCCAATAGCCCTATTGCTAGCATCACATTCTACCACAAAGACTTTATGAAAATCAGGAAGTACAAGGGTAGGAAGTTCTACAATATTCTTTTTCAACCTCTCAAATGACCTACTAGCTTCATTGGTCCATACAAACACACATTTCCTTCCACCTTTTATGGTATCTATGAGTGGAGCACAAATTCCACTAAATTTTCTAATGAACTTTCTATAGAAACTACATAAGCCATGAAAAAATTTACCTCAGTTGCATTGGTAGGTGTTGGCCAAGTAAGGATGGCTTCAACTTTGGACAGATCCATTTTCAAATTTCCTTTTGAGATGACAAATCCTAGGAAAACCAACTCTTCTTCCATGAATGAACACTTCTCAAGGTTGATTTTCAGTTGCTCTTCATGGAGTTTCTTGAGGACCATGTCTAGGTGTTTGAGGTGCTCCTCCTTGCTGCTGCTAAACACCAAAATATCATCCATATATACTACAACAACCTTGTTAATGAAAGGTGCTAGAACTTCATTCATCAAGCGCATAAAAGTGCTAGGAGAATTAGACAAACCAAAAGGCATTACAACCCACTCAAACAAACCTTCATTGGTCTTGAAAGCTATTTTCCATTCATCTCCCTATCTGATCCTTATCTGAAGGTATTCACTTTTGAGGTCAATTTTTGAGTAGTACTTAGCCCCTCCTAAACAATCCATGAGATCTTCCAATCTAGGCATAGGAAACTGGTATCTAATGGTTATCTTATTGATTGCTCTAGAGTCAATGCATAATCTCCAAGTTCCCTCTTTCTTAGGTGCAACGACTACTAGTACAGCACAGGGACTAACACTTTTCCTTATGAAACCCTTCTCCAACAATTCTTGAATCTGCCTTGTTATTTCTACATTTTGTTTAGGGGTGAGTCTATAAGAAGCCTTATTGGGCAAGGTGACTCCTGGAATCAGATCTATACAATGACTTATCATCCTTTCAGGGGGCAAGGTATCATTGGTACCATCTACAACAATTCCTTTATACTGATCCAACAAATCAGCAACCTCCTTGGGGCCTACATTCTTCAACAAGTTCTGATTTTTCTCTTTCTTAGGTATGTTGTCCTTAGGCTTCACCACAATAGCAAAACAAAGTGTCTTCTCTTCCCATAGGCCTTTCATGAACTCCTTCTCTCCAACCAGCATCACACTACTAGTTGAGGTCTTTTCCTTACCATCATCCGGTAAGGAAGTCATTGTGAAATTTTCACCATTCTTCTTAATGTGATACACATTCCTCTTGCCATCATGTTGAGCACTAGTGTCATATTGCCAAGGTCTCTCTAGAAGAAGATGGCAAGCATCCATAGTCACTACTTCACACAAAACTTTGTCTTCATAGTCACCAATTGAAAAACTGACCCAACATTGTTCATCAACTAGTGTTTGCTGCTCCTTATTCAACCATGATACTTTATAGGGGTTAGGATGAGGTATTATCTTTAATCCTAACTTCTCAATCATCTTAGTAGAAGCCAAGTTCTCAGTAGAACCAGAATAAACTATTACCTTGCATACTTTACCATTCACCAAACATTTGGTTTAGAACAAAGACTTTCTTTGTGGAGGCTCCTTATTGATTGGTGTCAAAAGTGTTCTATTGAACATAATACACTCCACTTACTGGATCAGTAAGTCTTGATGAGGTGGTGTGATATGAGGTGGTACTTTGATGGTCATCATCTTGGTCTTGTTGCACTCTCCTTTCTCCTTGCTGGCCTGAACTGCTGCTTGCTTTCTCAGGACACCTAAATGATTGGTGGCCTACTTGGTTACACAAGAAACATCTCTCAATGAATACATTAGGGCCTCTACCTCCAAATTTACCCCTTCCATTGCCTCTTCCACCTCTAGGATTGCCTCTATGACTTGAATCTTTCTCAGCATCTTGCTGGCTGCCCTCACCTTGTGGTCTTGATGATGAACTTATGCCCTGAAATCTGCCCCTTCCTCTAAAGTTTTGATTACCTGTGCTACCCTTATTTCTTTACTCACCTCTCTTTCTTTGTTTTTCTTCTATTTTCAAAGCCATTTGATGACACTTATGGACTGATTCAGGATTAAACAAACTTAATTCATCTTGAATACTATATTTCAATCCATTCAAGTACCTAGCCAACTTCTGATTTTCAGTTTCAAATATTTTAGTTTTCAAGGTAAGTTTGTGAAATTCCTTTGTATAGGTACTTACATCCATATCTTTTTGTTTCAGGTTATGTAGCTTCTTGTGGAGGGCAACTTCATAGTCTTCTGGTACAAATTGCTTCTTTATCTTAGCCAACATCCTCTTCCACGTGGTGATAGGTGCCTTGTTGTTCTCAACCCTCTCATTCTACAGGAAGTCAACCAACTCAATGCTAGACCCTTCATCTTCGATTTGGCTATCTTCACCTTTGAACTCTTAGGTGTATCATCACATTCAAAGTAGTTTTCAAGGGATTCCACCCAATCCATGCATTCTTCCACATTCATCTTTCCCATGAACATTGGAACGTCTGGTTTGTTGTCCTTTCTTCCTACCCTTTCAAGAGCCTCCAAGAAATGTCTTTGGTCTGCTGGTATGTTCAACCTCTCCAACCAAGATACAGGTATCTCTTCCTCTTCTTCCTCACACTCCTCTTCCTCCCTTCTTCCTTCTTGTCTCTGCTTGAGTCTCTCCAACTCCACCTCCATCTTCTTGCTCTTTGCAAGGTGCTCCTTGAGCATTTTGGCTAACTCCTTGTTGGTAATGTTTTGAGGGAATTCATTACCATCATTGCCTTCATTTTCTGACATCTTTCCACCTCCAGGGATCTTAGTAGTGCTCTGATACCACTTGATGCAGAGAGCACAACAGGAAGTGTCAAAATGGGCTCACAGTCTACCAAACTCAAAAGGTGACTCTTCCAACCTAGTCAACCTTACCCACTCTTGGTAAGGATGTGAAGGACCACCCTCACACAACCCTTAGACCTATACAAGACCAAACCCAATCCCTTATGGGTTACTCAACCTAGACACAAAAGTTGCTTCAGAGACTCAATCCCCTAATGAGACTCAAGTAGGGCAAATGACACAAATCTATTCTCTGATCCAAAAAAGTAGTAGGGACACCTTTAAGGACCTCAAACAACCAAGAATCACCCACTATTTTGATTCCCTAAACCTCACAACACCAAATCCACTTATTAGACCTACTAGGCTACTAGGTCTCACAACTAGAAATCGGGTAACAAAGGACCAATTTCTCAAACAACCTAATACTATTTTGAATTTTTTAGAACCTCTTCAAGGTGAGTACACAACTCCCAAGAGGGAAGAGTCTCAACCCACTCCTGCACCACCAAACCCTACAAGGATCACAGGCCTAATTGGCCAAGTTAGGCGTGGAACACAAGCACAAGTTTGATGATGGGTTCATGAGACTAAGGCAGTGTTTTGGGAAGGTGTATCCACCTCTCTAAGACACCACTCAATGGTTTTCACAAACTTCCTTTCTACTGTCCTTGATTGCTACCTTAATTCACCAATCAGCAAGCTGAATACATGAGGATATTCACCTTGAGAATGTCCATGCCAGACCCTAAGAAATTGGGATCATAAAATAAATATAGACACCTTGCAAATCCCAAAGGGGTATGAGTTAGTACCTCTGGGAATGTAAGATAATGCCCATTAGGTGTCAAAACCCTTAAAACCCTAGGTTCTAAGACAGTTTTTAGAAGAATTGCTATAAAATGCACCAAACAGATCCAAATGAAGTCACTCCAATTACAAATGAAAAGTATTTCACATGCCTAAAACATCATGTACCTAGTGCAATTTTGTTAGGTCCATACCACATCCGTACAACCAGTAAATGCTTAGAAAACTGGTTTTTATTCAGAAATTTTAAGTATATTCTCCTTACAAACTTTTCCCAACATCTTGGGCATCGATGTGAGAGCCCAAATAGGCATCCTCCATCAGTTTAAACTGACTTGAGGGGGTTGGGAGAGTTAGAACCACCATTTAACAAATTTTCAAAAAAAGTTGTCAAAGTTGCAAAATGTTGTCATAGCAACTTTTTGCAACTTTTGCATTTTTCCATTTTTTGACAACTTAGGACTTAGAACTTGACCGCTAAACACTTCATCCATATCACCTAATGCCACAGTATGAAAATCAAGAAAAAATCCCTTAAAGGCCTAGAAAGTATCCTAGTGGACTAAGGTCAACTCCAGGTTTATAGAATGACCATAGAGTCCCCTTGACCACACAAAGATGATCAAAACAAACCTATGGATGAAGGACTATCATCCTTATTACATCATGCAAACTAGGAAAACTTAAATGGAAAAATCATGCCTAGGTGCCTTGCACCAACCACCAAGGAAGAATGCACCACTAGTTGTGCTCTTCCGGTCATCTACATTACCAGCCCAATCAGCATCTGTGAACACTTTCAGGTTAAAATCATTATTGTATGGATACCATAACCCATAGTCAATAGTTCCTTTCAGATACCTAAGAATCCACTTGGCTGCAACCAAGTGGGATTCTCTTGGACTTTTCTGGAATCTTGCAGTAATGCCAACTACATGTGCAATATCCGGTCTGCTATGCACTACATAATGCAACTTACCAATCATTGATCGATATTCCTTCTCATCAACCAATGCAGAGTCATCCTCTTTGGATAGTTTACAACCAGTCACCATCCATCTACCAACCAGTTTGCTATCTTCTATGCCAAAGGTCTTCAACACCTCTTTGACATACTTGAACTGAGTGATAAAGATTCCATCCTTCCTCTGTTGGATTTGTAGTCCGATGAACAACTTAATCTCCCCTATGAGTGACATCTCAAACTCTTTCTTCATCTCATCTGCAAATTCATGACTCATCTTGTCATCTCCACCAAAGATAATGTCATCAACAAATACCTCACATATCAGGATTTGATCTCCTTTAGACTTCAATTAGATATTGCTATCTTCACTTGTTCTCTCAAATCCAATCTTCACAAGATGGGAATGCAGACATTCATTCCATGTTCTAGGTGCCTGCTTTAGCCCATATAAGGCTTTATGTAGCCTACATACCATGTCACTATCTTCAGATAGGGAAAACCCATCTGGTTTCTCTATATACACCTCCTCTTCAAGTACACCATTTAGGAATGCATATTTTACATCCATTTGATATACTTTGAAGCCTTTAAAAGCTATATATGCAAGAAGCATACAAACTCCTTCCAATCTGGCTACAGCAGCAAAGGTTTCTACATAGTCTTCTCCTTCTTCTTGAGAATATCCTTTGCATACCAATCTGGCTTTGTTTCTAATCATAGTGTCATCCTCATTTAGCTTATTTCTAAAGTCCCATTTGGTACCAATGACTTTTTTATGCTCTGATCTGGGTACCAAAGACCATGTACCATTTTTTTCTATCTAGTCAAGTTCCTCTTCTATTGCCTTGATCTAGTCTTCATCTTTATGTGCCTCTTTAAATTATTTAGGCTCAAATTTAGAGATCATACATGAGTTTTCTCTAACCTTTCTTCTTGTAAGGATTCCTGCATCCTTATCTCCTATGATCTAATTAGGATCATGATTGAGCTTGACATACTGAGGAATGGTCTTGATGGATTCCTCTTGCTTTTCTTCTTCATCCTCATCTCCATCAGTATCAGCATCTACATTTTCTGGTGTAGGAACACTATTACTGGTACTCGGTTGACTGACAATTGGTTCCCAGAAGGTTGCAACTGGTTCATTTACCGCTTACTCACTACTGGTTTCCTCAGTTTTCTCAGAGGTTTCATCAACTCTTACATTGATGCTTTCCATAATTCTCTGAGTCCTATTGTTGAAACACTTGAGAGCTTTGCTCTTGGTGGAATATCCAAGGAATATTCCCTCATCACATTTCACATCAAATTTGCTTTGGTGTTCACTCCTCTTGATGTAACATTTGCTACCAAACACTCTAAAGTAGCTAACCACAAGTGTCTTACTGGTCCAATACTCATAAGGAGTTTTATCCTTACCTTTCTTGATGAGTACCTGGTTCATTGTGTAGACTACAGTGCTCACCGCTTCTCTCCAAAAGGTGTGAGCTACCTTTCCTTGAATCAACATGGTTCTAGCTGCTTCAACCATAGTCTAGTTATTCCTTTCTGCTAGGCCATTCTATTGTGGAGTTCGGGGGGCAAACAATTTCCTCTTGATGCCATGTTCTTCATAGTACTTATTGAATTCACCGGAAGTGAATTCCCCTCCTTGATCAGTTCTCAGGCACTTGATCGTTTTACCACTTTCCTTCTCCACTAAAGCTCTGAAAGCTTTGAACTTTATAAAGGGTTCAGACTTGTCTTTCAAGAATGTGACCCATATCATTCTGGAGAAGTCATCAATGAGAATCATGAAGTACCTATCACCCTGCACACTTCTAGTTTTCATAGGACGACACAAATCAGTATGCACAAGATCAAGCAAGTTGTCAGCAGTGAAAGATTTACCTTTAAAGGATGAGGAAGACATTTTCCCCAATTGACACTCTCTACACAAGGTATTATCCAATTTTCTTAGCACCAGCAACCCTCTAACTTCCTTGATCTTACTAGATTTCATAATGTTATCAAATTTTACATGGCAGAGTCTCCTATGCCATAACCAGCTATCATCAAATTTTACCATAAGACATGTACTTATATTTGCATTTAGCTAAAATAGGTTACCTTTGGTTTTCATGTCGGTGGCCACCAATTTGCCATTCTTTCCTTTGATTCTACAAATTCCATTCTTGATTTTTAGAGTGAGGCCACTGTCATTCAGCTGGGCAACACTCAGAAGGTTGTGTCTGAGACCATCAACCCAATACACATTGTCAGCAATACTCTTTCCATTCAGAGAGATGGACCATCTGCCTTTGACCATGCATGGTGCATCATTGCCAAAGCAAACCACACCACCATCATACTCCTCCAAGGATAGAAACTTGCTCCAGTCAGCAATCATATGGTGTGAACAGCCACTATCAACGATCCACTCATTGGGATTATCAAACCAGGAGACAAGAACCTTCTTGTCTGACACATCTTCCTTGACAGCAACAAACACTATATCTTCATTTTCTTCATCCTCTTATTCTTCATTTGTGACACCTTCATCAACTACCACAAAACAATTTATCTAGTTTCCTCCTTTGAATTTTTTGAACCTTTCCGGTTTGTCCTTGTTGTCGTCATTAGGACAGTTCACAGCAATATGTCCTATCCGGTTGGAAGAAAAGCATTTCAAAGGTAGCTTACCTTTGTATTTGCCAGTTCCTTTTGGAAATTTCCTAGCAAGACCAGCTTCAAATGCCATCAAAATCTCCTCATCATCCATTTCTCTACTCTGTCTTGGTTCACCACTAGTGCTACCTTCTTTTCCTTTTATGGATGGTATAGTAGAAGCTTTAAAAGCTAATTCAGTCTTTTTAACACTGCCATCAAAACTATTTAGCTCATAGGCTGTCAACTTTGCTATGATGGAGTCTAAGGATACCTTAGGCTTTTCTATTCATCTCAGCTCCTGAATAGCAGAAACTCTTATTGCATAGATCGGCAATAGGGATCTCAAGACTTTGCTTACCACAGTGGCATCTTCTATTTTACCACCTACACTCTTGATATCTCCAACAACGGTTTTGATCCTTATTCCATACTGTTGAATGGTCTCACCTTCAACCATCCACATATCTTCAAACTTCCCTTTAAGGCTTTCTTCCTAAGCCTGTTTTACATGCTCATCACCGCCATAGATATTTTCAAGAGTATCCCATACCTCTTTGGGATTTACCTTATCTTGAAAATCAATAAACTCAATGTTAGATAAACTACTGATTAGGGCTTCCATGACTTGCCCATTCTCTTACATCTCTCTCTTTTGGTCATCGGTAAGGTTACTAGTAGGAGCAACATAGACAGTCTCAACATAGCTTTAATGTTGAGAACCCATGCTTCTGATGAATATCTTCCTTCTATCTTTCCATATACTAAAATTTTCTCTGTTAAACTTTGGACCTTCCCTCGTCATCATTAGACTGAGATCTTTACCTCAAGCGGTTAATCTTATAGCACAGAGGACTTGGAGAATGCTCTAATACCAATTGATAACTTAATGATGAGCAAATAGTACCAAACCGGTACTAAGAGGGGGGTGAATCAGTACAGACAAAAATACAGTCCAAAACCCGTTTGACAATAGACACTTCAAATGACTGGCAGACAGTGACACCGGTTTGAAATAGAGTGCAACTAGTAAAGCTAAGAATGTCTGAGACAAACATTAACCAGTTACTCACTTAGCTTTTCACTCAACTCGTGACTACACTACCGTTTCACCCTTATGCATAAACAAGTAATCTATCATCAAATCATAATAACAGCCAGTTCAACATGTTTTATTGAGAGGCATAAAACACAGAACCATCATATGCTTGAGAAACAATAGCAAATCAGCACAAGATAAAAGCATCACACATGACACACATATTTTTCACGTGGAAACCCAACTAGGAAAAACCACGGTGGGGACGAATACCCATAAGCTATTTTTGAAGTCTTTAGAAGTCCACTCTGTTAGGACCCTTGTCCGGTTAGAGACATTACAAAAGGCTCTACTAGGAACCATTCCTATTAGAGATCACCTGGTTGAGGGATGGCTACAATACCCGGTTAAGGGTTAAACCCTGTTAAAGGCTACCTTGTTAGAAGATTTCAAGAACTCAATAGCTCAAGGATTTTGAACTTAGTAGCTTTGAGTTACCCTGTTAAAGGATTTTCAGCAATCCAGTTAAGGCTACCCTATTAAGGGATTTTCCAACTGTTGAGGTGGTTAGAGATCAATAGGTATTACAATGATCTGGTAACAGCACTCAATGTCAATGCAGATCCACTTAAGCTCCTCTTCACCTTCTACACTTACACTCTGCAAGTATCACTTCTCTCCTTTTGGTCTGGCAAAAATCATGTATGGCTTCCCTTGGATACACACACACAACTTTTGCCAACAACCTCAGAAAGAAACACAACATCGACCTTATAGGAAACCAGATAGGTCGGTAGCATAAACCCTAAACCCTAAACCTATTAGGTTAAGGAATTCAAATGATTCAATCCTGACTATTGAGCACACTGCATTAAATGTAGTAGATCTTGATCCAAACTCAAGACATTCTCCATTGTCCATTTCCACCGATTTTACGGCGGCTGATAACCCATCACATGTTATCATTGTTTTATATACTTTGCACATTCTCAAGGTAGATAGGAACAATCTCCCTCATGCAAGATCCTTCATGCACATAGGCTTGTGTGGCAACATGATTTGTTCTTCTTTATAATGCTACCTCATCACATAATATCATCGGTTGAGCCACACAGGCTTGAAGCACATCAACCGGAAACCCTAAAGTTGAGACTACCAACCGGTAGTCATACAATACTTTCATATGTTGGTTCCCATAACTATATGATAGTTCATCATGAACAAGCACACCACTTCTCTTTAGCACAAATGTCGGCTCACAATGTTATACCGGTTCTCACATATGTCGATTCACACTTCTTCATTATATTGACATCAATTGCAACATACAATGTCATTATCTCCTCATACCGTTTCACATAATGCCAATAGATTATAACTTTATTCGCATAGATAATCCCATAACCATAATCCCATGCCACAATCTATAAAGAGATCTTACATCATATTCATACCAACCCGGGACCTAAACAATTGGGTCGGCCACCTAAAAGATAATACAATAAATCCATTACATAAACCTGCAAACCAATGATAATCCAAGCTGACCTAAGACCGAAACAACATTAACCAAACAATAAATCCAACTGGTAATGCATCGGGAGCATCCACCAACATGTTACATAAACTGGTCCATATCCTAGTAGAATAAGATCAAACCTAAAATAGGTTGCCATAAGCCAAATGAAATACTACCAATTTGTTGGCATTGCATGAAGATTACATTAATGAAGTATAAGTGTTGTCATTGATGTCAATTGTAACTGGTAATGGAGTTGTATTGCAACTAGTAGTGATGCAGTAATGCAACTGGTAGTTGAGCAGTGAAGGAAACCGGTATTGGTATTTCAAGAAAAGTGATCAACCGGTAACCCTAACCTATTGATTTGTCGAACCCTAGCCAATAGATCTTGGTGAATCAATTATGTTGATCTTTTATTGAATGGTGATCAGAGATGATGATGCCACATCTGCATGTTGCACATGTTGAATTTCAAAGTAATTTTAGTGCGTAAAGATAACTGTTTATCTTGGGAATGAGCAAGTGCATTGCATGAAGTGGAAAATGAGTGATGAGTTACAGGATCCAATGTGTGGTGATCCTGTAGTGGTTGAGGTTGCCTAGAACAATGTGCAGATGATTACTTTGTAATCCAATGGTCATGTTTGAACTGGTATGTTTATAATCTCTATGAGATCTTAGGTTTTGTGATGCGTTACTGACCTATTGTATTTTCTTATAAGGTCGATGAGTTGTTGTGTAATATTGTTGGCAATTTGGTTAAGTGTGGTAGTGTGATTGATTGCCAAACCAAAAGGATTATCTGCAAAATATTTTGAAGGTAGATAGGAGCATAAAAGGATCTGATCAAGTAGAGCAGTGCTATTACCAGATCAGTAAGACTCTGTTGTTCTCTAACAATTACAATAGTTAAATCCCCTAACCAGGTAAGCTTTAACATGCTTGGTTCTATCTAAATCCTCTAATCAGGTGATCCATTAGCTTGGATTTCAAATCCTCTACTGAGGTTACTCCTAACAGGGTATTTCTCTTAGTCAATCCCTTAACCGGGTAGTCCTTAATAGGATATGTTCTTAACAGACATTTTTGTAAAGATTCTAACAAGGCTTGGCTCCTAACATGGCAAACCTCAGAAGAGTTTAGAATAATTATGGTCATTCATCCCCACCATGGTTTTTCCCTTTTGGGTTTCCACGTCAAAAATCATTGTGTCAAGTGGTGAATGATTTTATGGTTATATGTTTTGATATGGTTAATATGTTTAGCTGGCAAAACCACTTAGATATCTTTAGATGACCGGAAGTGGTATGAAATGAGCTATTACTATGTTAGTAAAGTGTATTGATGTTTTGCATAAAAGATATTTAAGTTATAGATCTGATTACACTGTTATATTGATATTTTAGTCAACCGGTAAACTTGATAGTGCAATTGCAGTTTTAGATACAGAGTGTAAACTGGTTAGTCTTAGAAGTTGTTTATGAGTTGGGATTAAGTTTGGTGAAAGTATAGTTTGTTTTCTATCTATTGATTCATCCTCACCCCTCTCAGTAGTTGACCAGATCCTTATTGATTCATCATATCATCAATTGGTATCAAAGCATTTGATGTCCTCTTGTGTTTAAGCCTAATAGCTTGAGGTAAAGATCTAGGAGAACATGATGAAGAAAGAAGGTCTAAAATTCAATAGGGTAAACTATAGAATCTAGAGTGATAGGATGAAGATCTGTATCAAGAGCTTAGGAAGTCAATATTAAGAAAATGTTGTTAGTAAATATAACTTTCCTAGTGTGATTCTGTCAGATGATCAAAAGGAGCAACAGGAGAATAATCAAGCATTGGAGGCCATTATCAGTTACTTTTCCAATTCAAATTATGTTGATGTCCATGGATTGGAGACTGATTTTGAAGTATGCAAGAAACTTGAGGATATCTATAGCGGTGATGAGCATGTGAATATTTCCAAAGAAGAGAGTCTAAGAGGTAAATTTGATGACAAATGGATGGCTGAAGGTGAGAATATTCAACAATATGGTCAGAGGATGAAGGAGATAGTCAGTGAGATCAAGAGTGTTGGTGGTGTAGTGGAAGATACCATAGTGGTTAGCAAGATATTGATAACCCTTCTACCAGTCTATGTGATCCGCGTTTCATCCATTCAAGAACTCAAGTCTATTGATAAATCAAAGGTAACTCCTGACTCTTATATTGGTAAATTAACTGCATTTGAATTAAATGGTTATGATGGAAGTATTCAGAAATATGAATCTACATTTAGAGCTTCGGTTTCTAACCCACCGGTAAGGAAAAGCAAAGAAGCTAGTCATAGTCATGAGTTTAGATCCAATAGAGAAGTTGATGATGAAGACAGTTTGATTGAGCTTTAAGCATTGTTGGCAAAGTAGTTACCCAGAGGTACCGGTAAGTATAGAGGTAAATTACCATTGAAGTGTTTTGCATGTAATTAGATTGGACATATTACAGCTAACTATCCAAATGGAGACAATGAGAAAAAACATGAGAAGTATAAGAAGTACAAAGGCAAAGGTAAAAGAGATTGCCCCATTGGAGTGGATGGAGTAATTATAGATAAAGAGTCTGAAGAAGATGCAAATGAGGATATTGTCTTTGTTGCTATTAAAGAAGAGACATCATATCAGAAGGCATTAGTCTCTCACATGGATAGTTCTAATGATTGGATTATAGATAGTGGTTGTTCGCACCACATGACCGGTGACCAGAGTAAGTTTCTTACTTTGAAGGAATTTGATGGAGGTTTTGCGAGATTTGGAAATGACTCACCCTGCATAGTAAAAGGAAAGGGAACCATATCTCTTAATGGTAAGAGCAATGCAAATGATGTCTACTAGGTTGAAGGATTGAAACATAATCTTTTGAATATTGGTCAATTGAATGATAGAGGTTATCCACTAGAATTCAAGAATGGGATGTGCAAAATATATGGAAGTAGAGGGGAATTGATTACAACCAACAAGTAGACAAAAGGTAACTTCTTTCACCTAAATTCTAAAGTCAATAGCTACTTAATTGCAAAAGTAGAAGATAGTTGGCTTTGGCATCAAAGATTTTATCATGTAAATTTTGATAACATTGTAAAAGTTAGTAAGTCCAAATTAGTAAGAGGTTTGCCTCAGTTGGATAAACCGATGAATGCCCTGTGTAAGGAATGTCAGTTAGGAAAGATGACATCCTCAACTTTCAAGAGAAAATATTTCTCAGTTGAACATGTGCTAGACTTGGTTCATACCGACCTTTATGGACCAGTAAGGACTAGAAGTATTCAAGGTGATCGGTATTTTTTGATCTTCACTAATGATTTCTCAAGAATGATGTGGGTCACATTCTTGAAGGAAAAAATAGAATCCTTTAGCATGTTTAAGGAATTCAAAGCCTTAGTTGAATAAGAAAGTGGTAAGAAGATAAAGTGCTTAAGAACTAGTCAAGGTGGTGAGCTTAATTCAGAGGAATTCACTAGATACTATGAAGACAATGGAATTAAGAGGCAACTTTCTGCACCTAGGACACCACAGCAGAATGGTATTGTAGAGAGGAACAACCAGTTAGTTGTTGAAGCTTCTAGGACTATGCTAATACAAGGAGGTGTTCCTAAGACATTCTGGAGAGAAGTTGTCAACACAACTGTCTACACTATGAACCAGATACTAGTTAAAAGAGGTAAGGATAAAACTCCTTATGAATACTGGTATGGTAGATCACCTAATGTCAGTTACTTTAAGACTTTTGGTAGTAGATGTTTTATCAGAGAGGTTACTATGTTGGTAAGTTTGATGCTAAGAGTGATGAAGGCATATTTCTTGGTTACTCCACCAAGAGAAAAGCCTACAAATGTTACAACAACCAGACAAAGAAGATCATTGAAAGTACTAATGTCTGAGTGGATGAGTGCCCTGAAGATTCAGGAAAAATCCGTAAGGAGAAGGAGGAAGATGAACCTTAAATTCTGATTTTGGAACTAGAACCGATTAAACCAGAAGTTGGTGAAATGAATACTGCAGCACCAGTTCAACCGAAACAGGTAGATTCTGCAGAGGATGAAGAAAGTGAAAAAGAAGAAGAACCTAAAGACCATGATCATGCTATTCCAAGGTATGCTAGACTCAATCATAATCCTGATCAGATTATTGGAGATAAAGATGTGAGTGTGTTAACCAAAAGAACAATAAGAGAGAATTCTTGTATTATCTCCACCATTGAGCCTAGAATAGCAAAGGAAGCTTTTGGAGATGATCATCTTGGCATTTTTTGATGATTGATGTTGTGATTGTCATTGATAAACACACACTTGATTTGAGATCAATTTTGTATGTATAAGTTAAAGCTCAACCGATATTTGTTCCAACCAGTATGATGTATTATAGTCTTTAGACTATCGGTGTTTTGTAGAAAGTGTTTACCGATCTGAAGTGGTATGAAGACCTCAAGCAGTCTGAGGATCTCAAGCGGTACAAAGGAACAAAGCGACACAACTCATATTTCCCAGTCTTCATTTTGTCAAACCGGCAACCGGTATTTTTCTTTAACCAGTATTTTGTATGAACTGGTAATACTTTCTGATGAGTTACCAACCGACAATTTGTGATGAGTTACGATCCACCAATTGTTTGGCGGTGCCAACACTTTAACGGTGCTTTTTGTGTCATGTTACAGAATATGTCTAGATGCATTGAACCTAGGAAACTGTATTGTAATCCTATTGGACCGACATGAAATCAAATTCCTTTATAAGGACATCATGTCTAGGGTTTTAGGTTGTTGCTAGGGTTTAAGGTGGTTGATGAGTTTTTGTAAGGGTAAAATACAGAAGAGAAGATTAGGTCTGCGAGAAGAGGTAGAGTGTGAATGTGTGGAAGACTGAAGTAATGCTGGAATCCATTAAGAATGAGATATCAAGGATCTAACCAAGCAATCTGTGCTATTTGCTAGATCACTCACTTGTTGATTACTCACAACTTTGACAAGTTTGAAGCCCTTAACCGGGTAGGCCCAAAAGCCTTTTGAAAATCCTCTAACAAGGTGGTTCACATCTGTGGATCTAAAATCCTCTAGCAAGGTAGTCTTTAATCGGACTTATCTCCTAACAGAGATTGAGATTCCTAATGGGATCTATTCTGGTAAAGCACATTGTATGACCTTAATCGGTCTGACCTTAACTAGTCTGGTTCCTATTCTGCAGATAGTTACTTGTGAATTATATCTCACCGTGGTTTTTCCCATTTGGGTTTCCATGTCAAAATCTCTTGTGTTATGGTGTTTGTGCTTCTGTGGGTGAATGCATTATTTTCTATTTGGTTTGCATGTGTGCTAGCCAGTTTGTCTGCTAAACTGTTACACTGGTTTACTGGCAGTCTAGTAAAGTGTTTAAGTATAGCAATTTTTGGCATACTAATTCACCCCCCCCTCTTAGTATTCATCAATTGGTATCAGAGCCAACCTTTCTATAAGTCTAACCACTTGGAAAGAGATATGGGGGAATACACTATGAGGGAACTTACTCATCGGCTCACTTAGTGTGAGAAAGCCTATGATGATCTTATGGTCAAATATAAGGCCTCTCAGGCAAAAAGGAGAGAACATGCTAAAAAACTAATGGAGCTATCTGAAAATAGTTCTTCTGATGAAGCAGACATGGAAGCCCTAATTCAAGAAGTAGAAAAGCTGAATGAATCCAATTCCAACCTGAGAAAAGAATTAGAAGGACTGACTATTCGAATGTGCCAAGAGCTTGAGAACTGGAGGAAAGATGAAGATCTGGTAAAAGACAAAGATCATGAAATCTCCTAGCTGAAGCAAGAGATCAATGCCCTAACTGCTCAACTCCATGTGAGCAAATTGGAAAAGGAAGACATGCAAGGAGAACTAAACATGGCCATCTCTGAGAATGCAAACTTGATGGAAACAAATGCTGCTATTTCCAAAGAACTCTCTGAGTCAAAGGAAATACTTGCTAAGTTCAACAAGAGTACTATTAAGCTAGAGCAAAAGCTTGAATCTACCAAACTTGTCAAGAATACTAATGGACTTGGTTATTTCAATGATGAGGAAAGTGAGACCTCTGGTAGAAATGTTGGAGCATCGAAGAAACAACCGGAATCAAAGGATAAAGCTAAGCAAAATTTTAAACCTATTTGCTTTAACTGCCTTAAAGAAGGACATACTGCCAATGTGTGTAGGAGCAAAGCCTACAATAATTTTCCTTACTTTATAAACAATGTACCTAGATCCAATAAGTTCAATGGTAATTGTTATGCATGCAACAAGTTTGGGCATTGAGCATCTGAATGTAGGTCTGTTATGAACAACACTGGAAGATGTCCTCAGAGGACTCAAGGAGTTGGTCCGGAACCTTTTGTGAACTGGAATCACAACTGGTTTAATGCCTTTAATCATCAGTCAAGAAGTGGTGGTTATCAAGAAGCAACCAGATGGAGAGAAAATTGTTTTATCTGTCATTATCATGGTCACACTGCTGCAACATGCAGAGGAAGAACAGTAACATGAATAATGGACCTTAGACAGCACCTAGAATAGTCTGCTATCATTGCAACAAACTGGGTCACATTGCCAGATTCTGCAAAACAAGAAAGAACATATCGGATGACATACCAATCACTCTAAAAGGAAAGATTGATATTGAAAATGTTGAAGTGGATATGAACAAAACCTAGAAAAAGAAACCAGCAGTGTTGCAAGAAGAACTGGTTTCTACACCTAGTGTGGAAATCACGGAACTAACAAACTATGCATCAGAAAAGCTTAGGGGGAGAAAAGGCAAAATACTTCGAACCCCCAGTTTACATCGGTAAAAGACCTTAACCGATATGAGATACCTGTCAGGCAGCAGAAGACCAGAAATGGTAAAAGGAAAATTAGGGTTTACGCCCTAATATTAGAGCATTTATTATGGTACGTGGAGAACCTGTTTAAAAGGAATTTTGAAATCATTTCTCACTTATAATTTTTTGAGCGAAGAAGTTTTTCAAGTGTAGAGCGAAGGAAAGCGATTTACACCGCGATTCAAAGAGTTTATCAAAAATCTAGGGAAGAATCTAAAGCTATCATCTATTGAAGGAGTGTAGAATGCAAAGTAGTATTTCACTAACCAAAGGAGTGTCAAGCGAAGTTCAAATTGTGAAGCCCTAAATTTCAATTTGTGAAAGTATTTCTCATAATTCTTCATTTATCATGGCTTTCGCATCTCATGATAGTTCTAGTGCAACTGTTGATTCTATGGACTTCATACAATGAAAGTCAAAATATAATGCCTTGTCTCAAGTATCGGTTGGTGTTATAGTAGAAGAAGGGATTTTTGATTACATAGACTGCAAAATCAAAGACCTAGGGTCCCTTGTGATCCATTCCCAGCTAAGCTTATTCTGCAGAAAGGATAAGAAGATTAAACTGGAATTCAGCATTCTAGAAAAGAAGAAACTCCAAAATGCAATTTACTTTCTTGAAGAATTTTTGGATGATCACATTCACATTATTCTAAGCAGGGTACATAGTGACAAGATGTACCTAGAGCGGATGCATGATATCACACTGGAAGCAATTCATGTTGTCATTGGTTTCTGCAATACAGGGGAAGTGTCAGCCCTAAGGAAAGTCAACAAGACTAAAATGTCCAAGCTCATCGGTTCAATGAGCGACTCACATGGCATGACCGTCAACTCAATCAAGGACGATATGGTCAAGTATGCCTACATGGTGATAGGTTACCGAATGTTCTTTGCTAGTAGAATTAATTTTGTCTCTACTACAGCGGTAAATGTTGCTTACAGGATGATCAAGGAGGATGCATCGTTTGATCTGTGCACCTGTATGCAAAGACAACTTATGTTGAATCTTAAGTCAATCAAACAAGAAAATGTACTGAGATTCAAGTTCAGACAACTACTGGTTGGGTTGTTCTTTTACTTTCAAGGTTACTTTCCAGGAGTAGGTGATATTCTATTGACCAACCGATAACAAAAAAAATCAAGGAGAGCCTACAAGCAGTTGGAACCGACTATCCGGAAGCACTGAACAAATACTTTGATGAGTTCAGACACAAGATGAGCCAAAGGATAAGAATATCTGGTGATTTAGTCAAAAAGTATGAGGAAGACATCTGCTTCACCATCAAAGTGGATGAATGCTTAATGGAGGCCGTTGAGCCCAGGCAGGAAGAAGTAGAGCCTATGGGCTATGAGGTAATGAATGATATGCTGGACGAGTATGCTTCTACCCTAATCACCTCACCCCTTGATCCTAAGGCAAAGAGAACTAGCACCTATATGGAAAGGGTTGCACCAGTTGTAGAACCCTCTGAAAAGAAAGGAAAGGCAATGCCTTTAGCATCGGCACTAGTTACTGCAGCTAGTCCCAAAGTGACCAAGTGGTTACCAGTTAAGAAGAAACTGGAAGTGGCACCTATAAAAGTCTTTGAGAGGAAGCAAAAGACAAAAAGAAATACACCTGACTTAGAAGAAACTGTGTCATAAGAACCGCCTAAGAAGAAGACTAGGCAAATGAAGAAAAAGACAAAGAATGAACTGACATCATCTACACTGGTAAATATTGACATTTCTTCTTACAAACCTTTGACACATTGTCAAAGAACTATAAAGAATATTAGGAGAAAAGTGTTGAATGATTTCATTGATTGTTTTGATGATTTCAATGATGATGAAAAGGAAGCAGTTGAATAGGGAATCATTAAGTATTTATCTGTTAATGACCGGTCGCCTTCATAAATTAGATCTGAGACACTACACTCTTTGTATAATTCTTTAGACAATAAATGGCACATTGCCATAGAAAAGGAATAGGAAATGAGAGAGAAAATATTTGCTCAATATTTTCCTGATGTATCAAATTCAGAACTTTTCAAAGTTATGAATAAATACAAAGGCCTCTTCTTCATGAGAAGAAGAAGACTCCTGTTACTGGAAGGAAAGGGTCAAGAAGTGATCAAGGATACACATACTCATGCTCAAGAAGCTCTTAAGATGCATCAAGTGGCTGAGGCCAACATAAAAGCTAAGTGAGAACCAGAAACTGGTAAACCGGATGTAGTGTATGACAGTGAAAAAGAACCAGTCACAGAGCAAATGGACCCCATTGATGTAGATGCCTTAGATGGTGAAAATGTTACTTAGGATGCACCAGCAGAAGGAACGGGATAGGAAAAGAAGGTGGAAGAAGAAAAGAAGCAACAAGAAGCTAAAAAGAAGAAATAGGAAGATAAAGAGGATAAGAGAAAAGCAGAGGAAAAGAGGAAAGAGGAAGCGGATAAGAGAAAAGAGGAGAAAAAGAGGAAAGAGGAAGAGGATAAGAGAAAAGAGGAGAAAAAGGAGAAAGAGGAAAAGGATAAGAGAAAAGAGGAGAAAAAGAAGAAAGAGGAAGAGGATAAAAGAAAAGAAGAGGAGAAGAAGAGAAAAGAAGAGGAAAACAAGAAACAAGAGGAAGAGATGAAGAAGAAGGAAGAGGAAAAGAAAGAAGAAGAGAAGTGGAAAGAGGAAGAGAAGAAATAGGAAGAGGAAAAGAGGAAGAAGGAAGAGGAGAAGAAGAAGGATGAAGAAGAGAAGAAGCGAAAAGATGAAGAGAAGAAACAAGAAGAAGAGAAAAGAAAGAAAGAAGAAGAAGAGCAGAGGAAGGCTCAAGAAGAACAAAAAAAAGCCAAGGACAAGGAAGCAGTGGAAAAGAGCACATAGGTGGAGACTCCAATGGCAACTAGTAGTCAGGCCAAACCGGCTACAATTACCAGTCCTATTGATCTCCAGTTTGCAAATGAATCAGAGCTATTGCAGAGCATTAAGCTCGCTCAGGAGCGATTGGATGCTCTAAGGAGGAAAAAGGAGGAAGATGTTATCCAAACTATGGTGGAAACACTTACCAGTTTGATACCCAGTATGAACCTTCTGTTGGTATTTTGGTATGGTTTTTTCATTGATGTCAACACCTACTGAATACACCTACTTTGGAGATCCAGCAACACTCATCAACAAGCAGTAATCTGTGTAACAGTTACTGGTATATGATTCACCGATAGGATATATTGTTCACCGGTACCTGGAATGACATGGAAGACACTTGGTAATATCGAAGACATCGTGTGGACACTTTTGAAGTAATAATCATTGGTATATTCATATTTGCATATTTGCTTTTACCAGCAAATAGGTCAAGGTTATCTAGGGTTACACCGATAGGTTTATCTTTTCCAGATCAGCATGGCACGCTATGGAGATGATTTATTATTGTTGTAAATGCATCAAACTGACATGTTTAATCGGTTATTGCATCAGATATTATATTATTTGTAAAATGTTTTTATTGTAACATCTTGTAGAGTCAACCTACTAAAATTTGTCTTAGGGTATGGTATAAATGTAAGATCTTATTTGTAAGATCAAGTGTGGAATGTGGAAAAGAATTAAGTGAAGGTATATGCGAGATCAAGAAGAGGCATACACAAAGACATCATTTGAAGGTGAAGTTAGGTTTTTGTAGAAGCATATCAGCATTACACCGGTACTGAATCCAACATATGAAGATGCTATTTTGTGCAGTACATTCTTATTGGATTTAACCATCCAACTATAGTCAGTGTGACTCCCATTTTTGATTGAGTAGTGAGCTCTAGGCTATTGCCCTTTCTACATGTACAGACCCCTTTTGTACACTTACTATCTGCAGTAGTATCATCTGATTGTGGGTAAGGTTTCGCACCATGGTTTTTCCCCTTACAGGGTTTCCACGTACAAATATTGGTGTCATGTGTTGTGGATGACTTTATGTTTATGTTTCATGCATTAATCCTTACCGGTATAGCGATTTACTGTTAACACTGCCTACTGGCATACTTAACTGGTTTACCGGTATTAAGCATTAAGTTGGTTAATTAGTTTTTGGTTTGAATTTATTAGACAACTGATTCACCCCCCCCCCCCTCTCAGTTGTCTCTGGGACCTAACAATTGGTAACAGAGCTTTTCTTAACCTACAAACCATATCATTGTCATCTGTTAAAGAAAATCCATCAGGTTGTTCAATATAAACTTCCTCTTCAAGATCTCCATTCAAAAACATCTTGATTATTGAAGTATTTGTTGATGATATAATCTTTGGAGGAGAAGATGGATTATGTAAAGAATTTTCTCTTGAAATGCAACAAGAATTTGAAATGTCTATGATTGGAGAAATAAAATTCTTTTTAGGATTGCAGATTTTACAGACTGATAAAGGTATATTTTTGAGTCAATCTAAGTACTTGAAAGAACTACTTAAGAAATTCGGGATGGAAAACTCTAAACTGGTAAGCACACCTATGACTACAAATGATAAATTATCTCAAAGGGATGAATCTACACCTGTTAATCCAACTAGATACAAATCTATGATAGGAGGTTTACTGTATTTGACACAAACCAAGCCTAATATTATGAATGCAGTATGTATTGTTTCTAGATTTCAGAGTAATCCTAGGGAAAATCATGAATCAGCAGTGAAAAGGATTTTTTGGTACTTACAAGGCATAGCAAATCTTGGATTATGGTATCCTAAACATGAAAATTTTGATCTATGTGCATATACAGATGCAAATTGGGCAGAAGATGTGGATGATAGAAAAAGCACCACTGGAGGAGTATGCTTTCTTGGAAAGAGACTAGTTTCTTGGTTGAGTAAGAAATAGAGTTGTACATCTTTATCAACAGCAAAATCAAAATATGTTGTAGAACTGTACATAGGTACTTTGGCTTAAGAAAATGTTGAAAGACATAAAGGTAAAATGCAAGGAACATATTTCTATCAAACTAAATTTTCTACGGGAAAAAGTTGAAGAAAAAGAGATAAAACTGGTTTATGTGAATACTAAAGAACAGCTTGCAGATATTTTTACAAAACCTTTCCCTAAGGAAACTTTTGAGTATCTCAGAGATCAGCTTGGAGTCATACCACCACCGGTAGAGACTTAGATAGTTGATGATTGTCATCAACTGGCAGAATTAAATGGACAAATCTTTTATTCCGGTATTTGATGAGGAAGCTACTTCTCAGGGGGAGTAGTTGGTATATTGAATTGGTTGGTATTTTGTATGAACTTGACTTTTTGTGACTTTGGCATTTGATGTCAAAGGGGGAGAGATATCTATGGAAAAACACATTATCTTTTTGGTAAGAAAAAGAGATTTTAGGGGAGAGATTTTGGAAAACACATGAAAGATTAGTATTGTTACTCCCAGGGGGAGAAATAGAGATTGTTGGTTTTTGTACTTGCCATTTCTGTTTTGGCACTGTGATGGTTTTTCCATCTTGTGTTGCCATCAATGCCAAAGGGGGAGATTGTTGATATTTTGGTATGGTTTTGTCATTGCTGTCAACACCTACTGAATACACCTACTTTGGAGATCCAGCAACACTCACCGGCAAGCAGTAATCTATGCAACAGTTACTGGTATATGATTCACTGGCAGGATATATTGCTCACCGGTACCTAGAATGACATGGAAGACACTTGGTAATGTCAAAGACATCGTGTGGACACTTTATTTTGAAGTAATAATCATTGGTATATTCATATTTGCATATTTTCTTTTACCAGCAAATAGGTCTAGGTTATCTAGGGTTACACCGGCAGATTTATCTTTTCCAGATCAGCATGGCATGCTATGGAGATGATTTATTATTGTTGTAAATGCATCAAGCCGACATGTTTAATCGGTTATTGCATCAAATATTATATTATTTGTAAAATGTTTTTATTGTAACATCTTGTAGAACTGACCTACTAAAATTGGTCTTAGGGTATGGTATAAAAAATAATTAAGTGAAGGTATATGCAAGATCAAGCAGAGGCATACATGAAGACATCATTTGAAGGTGAAGTTAGGTTTTTGTAGAAGCATATCAGCATTACACTAGTACTGAATCCAGCATATGAAGATGCTATTTTGTGCAGTACATTCTTATTGGATTTAACCATCCAACTGTAGTCAGTGTGACTCCCATTTATGATTGAGCAGTGAGCTCTAGGTTGTTGGCCTTTCTGCATGTGCAGACCCCTTTTGGACACTTACTATCTGCAATAGTATCATCTGATTGTGGGTAAGGTTTCCCACCATGTTTTTTCCCCTTACAGGGTTTCCACATACAAATATTGGTGTCATGTGTTTTGGATGACTTTATGTTTATGTTTCATGCATTAATCCTTACCGGTATAGCGATTTACTGTTAACACTGTCTACGGGCATACTTAACTGGTTTACTAGTATTAAGCATTAAATTGGTTAATTAGTTTTTGGTTTGAATTTATTAGACAACTAATTCCCCCCCCCCTCTTAGTTGTCTTTGGGACCTAACACCTTCCCAGTACCGATTCCTCACTTGCACAATTGAAGCTCCTATGCTCAGTTGTAGAAGACCAGATACAAAGCTTGGAAGAGGTCACAGAAGCAAATGCCAAGAAGGCACATCAAAAGGCTCTGGACATTGCCCTGGTGAAAAAGCTAACAGAGCTTCAGTCAGATCTCTTGAAGGCACAAAAGGCCATTAGAGATGCAATGAATGAGGGCAATCTTCTACTTAGCAAGATTTGCCAGCCTCATTTATTCTGTGATGATGTACTCATTCAGAAGAACAAACTACAATCTGATATGCAGTCATATATTAGTACCTTCAAGATGCCATATGATTGCTTTTCCACATATGGTCAAACTGTTCACCGGCTTCAACTGTAGTCTGCAAGACTAGAGGCAGAGATAAGAAACCGAACACAAAATTTGTAGGAACTTCAATTGGTCCTACTGCCAAGACTGCAACTTCTCTAGAAGTGCTACCTAAATCGTGATGCCCTAATAGTCACTCAAGAGATGAGCATGATAGATGCCATGTAAGAACAGGTCTCCCAGATACAGATAGAGAAAGAGGTGGCTACATCCCTACTTGACTCATGGTCCGTATCCATGAAACAATTTTTGCAGGACTTCAAATCAGTTTTTGACAAGTTTTACTCTTTACTATCATAAACACTTATTCTTTTAATACTAATGAAATAGGGGTTGGTCTGCAATATTATTTTTGTTGTCATTGTTGGTAAAGGGGGAGAAGTATAAATTTTGAATGTTTTGATGTATACTTTCATGTTATTTATGTTAAGTAGTATACATTGTATTTTCTGCAAAAGGGATAGTGTATATGCTTAGGGGGAGTAATTTTGATTATGGTATATTTTTGTTGTAAAGCACTTAGATGTCAAAATTTTCCTAAGTGTTGCCATCAATGCCAAAGGGGGAGATTGTTGGCATTTTTTGATGATTGATGTTGTGATTGTCATTGATGGACACACACTTGATTTGAGATCACTTTTGTATGTATAAGTTAAATCTCAACCGGTATTTGTTCCAACCGGTATGATGTATTATAGTCTTTAGACTATCGGTGATTTGCAGAAAGTGTTTACCGATCTTAAGCGGTATGAAGAACCCAAGCGGTTTGAGGATCTCAAGCGGTATGAAGGAATGAAGCAGCACAACTCATATTTCCCAGTCTTCATTTTATCAAACCGGCAACCGGTATTTTGCTTTAACCGGTATTTTTTATGAACCGGTAATACTCTGTGATGAGTTACCATCCACCAATTGTTTGGAGGTGTTGACACTTTAACGATGCTTTTTGTGTCATGTTACAGAATATGTCTAGATGCATTGAACCTAGGAAAATGTATTGTAATCCTTTTGGACTGACATGAAATCACTTTCCTTTATAAGGACATCATGTCTAGGGTTTTAGGTTGTTGCTAGGGTTTAAGGCAGTTGATGAGTTTTTGTAAGGGTGAAATAAAGAAGAGAAGATTAGGTTTGCGAGAGGAGGCAGAGTGTGAATGTGTGGAAGACTGAAGTAATGTTGGAATGCATTAAGAATGAGCTATCAAGGATCTAACCAAGCAATCTGTGCTATTTTCTAGATCACTCACTTGTTGATTACTCACATCTTCGACAAGTTTGAAGCCCTTAACCGGGTAGGCCCAAAAGCCTTTTGTAAATCCTCTAACAAGGTGGTTCACATCTATGGATCTAAAATCCTCTAGCAAGGTAGTCTTTAATCAGACTTATCTCCTAATAGAGATTGAGATTCCTAACAGGATCTGTTCTGGTAAAGAACATTGTATGACCTTAACTGGTTTAGTTCCTATTCTGCAAATAGTTACTTGTGAGTTCCATCTCACCATGGTTTTTCCCATTTGGGTTTCCAAGTCAAAATCTCTTGTGTTATGGTGTTTGTGCTTCTATTGGTGAATGCATTATTTACTATTTGGTTTGCATGTGTGCTAACCGATTTGTCTGCTAAACTGTTACACCGGTTTACTGGTAGTCTAGTAAAGTGTTTAAGTACAATAATTCTTGGCATACTAATTCACCCCCCTCTTAGTATTAATCAAATCACTGGATCAGGGATATGGAAGAAGAACTTGACCAAATTGAGAAGAACAATACTTGGTCATTGGTACCCAGAATGGTGAACAAAAATGTAATAGGTACAAAATGGGTTTTCAGGAATAAACTAAATGAAGATGGAGTAGTAATCAGAAGTAAAGCTAGACTAGTATGCAATGGTTATGCACAAGAAGAAGGAGAAGACTATGGTGAGACATTTGCACTAGTTGTAAGATTGGAAGGTGTTAGGACTCTACTTGCATTTGTAGCATATAGAGGATTCAAAGTATATCAGATGGATATGAAGTCAACATTTCTAAATGGAATATTGGAAGAGGAAGTCTACACTAAATAGCCAAATGGCTATGCTTTGACTGAAGCAAAGGATATGGTGTGCAAACTACACAAGGAACTATATGGAATAAAGCAAGCACCAAGAGCATGGTATGAAAGATTACATTCTCACTTGGTGAATATTGGTTTTCAGAGAACTAGTGAAGACAATAATATATATCTCAAGATTGAAGAAGATAAGATACTAGTTAGTGACGTATTTGTGGATGATATCATTTTTGAAGGTAATGATGACATGTGTGATGACTTTGCAAATGAGATGAAAAGTGAATTTGAGATGTCTCTAGTAGGAGAGATAAAATTCTTTATAGTTTGCAAATTCACCGGATGAAGAATGGTATTTTATCACACACTCTGAATATGTGAAAGAGGTATTGAAGACATTTGGAATGGGAGACTGTAAACCAGCTAGAACACCAATGGTTACAGGTTGTAAACTATCTTGGGAGGATTCTACATCAATGGATGAAAAGGAGTACAAGTCTATGATAGGGAAACTACATTATGTTGTTCATAGCCAACCGCTTATTGCTGATGTAGTTGGATTAGTTGCGAGATTTCAGAAAAGCCCGAAGGAGACACACATGGTAGCAACTAAAAGAATATTCAGATATCTGAAAGGCATAAATCATTATGGATTATGGTATCCATATGCAGGTAACTTTAATTTGAAAGTCTATAAAGATGCAGACTAGGTAGGAAATATTGATGACAGGAAAAGTACAACTAGAGGAGCATTCTTTCTTGGAGGAAGGCTTGCATCTTGGAGCAGCAAGAAGTAGAGTTGCATATCATAGTCAACCACAAAATGTGAATATGTTGCAGCTTATATGAATTGTACCTAGGCAATCTAGATGAAACACATTCTGGAAGGATTCAAGTTGAAAATCTTAGAACTGGTAAGGATTTTCTATGATAACACCAGTACAATAAAAATTCAAAGAACCTGGTGTTGCATGATAGAACCAAACATATTGAGTTAAAGTATCATTTCTTGAGAGAGAAAGTGCAGAGTAAAGATGTGTCACTCGAGCATCTTTCTTCTAACAAATATCTTGCAAATATCTTTACTAAATCTTTACCTAAGGCAACATTTGAGTATCTTAGAGGTAAGCTAGGGGTTGTACCCCTACATCAAGTTCATTGAGCAGATGTGGAAGACATCAGTCCTAGAGCTTATTGGAGATCTTGTAGAAGGATTGGTGTTGAGTGGAGCTACTCCATAGGGGGAGAAGCTAGTTGTAGAATAGTGAAATATGACACTGTATGTTTTACTTTCACTTTGGCATTGTTGTCAAAGGGGGAGAAGAACTGTAGCCAGTTACCAACTAGAGACATGAAGATACAATTGAAGGAAAGTACATGGAAAAATGTAAACTAGGATTCCTATACCTATGTATGTGCATTACTCTCAATCATCACAATTAGGTGGTATTGATATTTGTATTGCCATCAATGTCAAAGGGGGAGATTGTTGGCATTGCATGAAGATTGTATTAATGAAGTATAAGTATTGTCATTGATGTGAATTGTAACCAGTAATGGAGTTGTATTGCAACTGGTAGTGATGCAGTAATGCAACTGGTAGCTGAGCAGTGAAGGAAACTGGTATTGGTATTTCAAGCAGAGTGATCAACTGGTAACCCTAACTTGTTGATATGTCAAACCCTAACTGATGGAGCTTGGTGAATCAGTTATGTTGATCTATGATTGAATGGTGATCAGAGATGATGATGCCATGTATGCATGTTGCACGTGTTGAGTTTCGAAGTAATTTTAGCATGTGAAGATAATTATTTATCTTAGGAATGAGCAAGTGCATTGCATGAAGTGGAAAATGTGTGATGAGCTACAGGATCCAATGTACAGTGATCTAGGAGTGGTCGAGGTTGTCTAGAACAATGTGTAGATGATTACTATGTAATCCAATAGTCATGCTTGAACCGATATGTTTGTAATCTCTATGAGATCTTAGGTTTTGTGATGTGTTACCGACCTATTGTATTTGCATATAAGGTCAATAATTTGTTTTGTAATAGTGTTGGAAATCAGTTAAGTGTAGTAGTGTGATTGATTGCCAAACCAAAAGGAGTATCTGCAGAATGTTTTGAAGGTAGACAGGAGCATAAAAGGATCTGATCAAGTAAAGCAGTATTATTACCAGATCAGCAAGACCCTGTTGTTCTCTAATAATTACAATAGTTAAATCCCCTAACCAGGTAAGCTTTAATAGGATCAGTACTATCTAAATCCTCTAACCAGGTGATCCATTAGCTTGGATTTCAAATCCTCTACTGAGGTTACTCCTAACGGGGTATTTCTCTTAACAGGGTATTGTAGTCAATCCCTAAACCGAGTGGTCCTTAACCGGATCTATTCTTAACAGGACATTTTTTAAAGCTTCTAACAGGGCTTGGCTCCTAATAGGGAAAACTTCATAAGAGTTTAGAATACTTGTGGGTATTCACCCCCACCATGGTTTTTCCCATTTGGGTTTCCATGTCAAAAATCATTGTGTCAAGTGGTGAATGATTTTGTGGTTATATGTTTTGATATGGTTAATATGTTTAACTAGTAAAGCCACTTAGATATGTTTAGATGACCCAAAGTGATCTAAAATCAGCTATTACTAATGTTAGTAAAGTGTATTGATGTTTTGGATAAAAGATATCTAAGTTACAGAATTGACTACAGTGTTATATTGATATTTTAGTCAACCAGTAAACATGACAGTGCAGTTGCAATTTTAGATATAGAGTCTAAACCGGTTAATCTAAGAAGTTGTTTATGAGTTGGGATTAAGTTTGGTGAAAGTATAGTTTTTTTTCTATCTACTTATTCACCCCCTCCCTCTCAGTAGTTGACTGGATCCTTATTGATTCATCATATCATCACAATCAACTGGAATATGAACACAATAACCATCAGCATCCTGAGAACCTTCTAGAAGTCTCACCAACACCACTTATCAAATTCATCAAAAGATATTCAACGAAGCTCTATTGATAGAACCCTTATCTATAACAAAGGCTTACTAGAACATATGATAGCTTTCGGATCACCAAATCTTGAACCAACTAAATGTGACATGCATCTGAATAACATGAATAACTGAACCAAACCAATTCCACCAATCAGAATATACCAGAGACAAATCTCTTGATCATCGTCAAAGTCCAACCACTCTACCAGAACCTAGTAGATAGCCAAAGAAGCTAGTGTTGACATCAATGACAAATATCAATGCAACACATAATCAATTCCTCCAAATTTCCAACACCTCTATCTATCACATCTCTCTCTCTCCATCTAGGTCTCTCACCTTTCTTTCCCCCTCTAGGTATCTCACCTATCCCCCCTTAGCCCTCTCCATTTATGAACACTCCTCTTTTCTCTCTCTACCCTCACTTATATATCTCATCCTTCCCTAGGTCCCTATATCTACCTCTCCCTCACCCTCAATTCCTTCTCACTCCTCTCACTCTTTGTTATTTTGTCTCTTCTCTTCTCCCTCCCTCCCCTCCCTAGGTCCTTACCTATCCCTCCACTTTATATGGTATAGGGTTTATGGTATATAAATTATATAGGGTTAGTGATTGGGGGTAATATGGAGGTAGTGGTAGACCAAGGGAAAGAAGAGATAGAAACATGAGGGTAGAGAGAGAAGAGATTGAGATAGTTCATAAAGGGAGATTAGTAAGGGTAGAGGGAGAGAGATAACAAGAGAGGGTATAGAAAGAGAGGTGAGAGACCTAGAGGGGGTGAGAGGTGAGAGGCCTAGATGGGGAGAAATAGGGGTGAGATAGATATAGGGGGAAGTAGAGGAGATAGGTGATGACATAGAGAGGGGAGGGAGAGAGGAGAGGAGAGAGAGAATAACAAAGAGAAAGAGACGGATAAGGAGGGAAGGAGGGGAGGAGGGAGAGGTAGATAGGGAGTGAGTGAGAGACCTTGATAAGGGAGAAGTAGAGAGGTGAAGGAGAGAGAATAAAATGAGAGAGAAGCTCACAAAGAGAGATAGAGATAGAGGGGTAAGGAGGTAGGGAGAGAGGTGGAGAGGGAGGGAAAGAACTAAAGAGGGGAGAAATATAGAGGTGAGATACCTAAAGGGTGAGGGATAGATGTGAGATAGATAGAGGGGGGTACAGAAGTGGGTAATTTGATATGGATGCAAAGTTAGAGAGGTAAAGAGGGAAGGAGGGAGAGATCCAAAGAGGGGTAGAGAGAGAGGGTGGGAGGGAGAGCTATTAATCAAGAGAATGGAGAGAGAGGGAGGAATGGATAGAGATGGGGGT
Source organism: Cryptomeria japonica (assembly GCF_030272615.1). Taxonomy (NCBI): domain Eukaryota; kingdom Viridiplantae; phylum Streptophyta; class Pinopsida; order Cupressales; family Cupressaceae; genus Cryptomeria; species Cryptomeria japonica. Next base: position 383,369,424 of record NC_081411.1, on the reverse strand, counting down.
AAGGAGGAAAAGTGAGCTAGATATGGACAGAGGGTGGGAGAGACCCAAAAAGGGGAGAGAGGTGAGAGAGAGAAAATAAGGATAGAGAAACGAAAGTATCAGTAGAGAGGGAAGGAAGTAGGGAGGGATTGAAAGGTAAAACCTCAACTATTGATCATCAATCATAAATCCTAAACTCTAAGCCCTAATCAAAGTGGGAGAGAGACAAAGAGTGAACAATTCCAATACAAACAATAATGTGCTATCATTTTTTGGCACTAGTGGTATGTTAATGCATTTTCATAACCCTTTACCCTCAACCCTATACCCTAAACCCTATATACTATACCCTATATCCTAAACCCTAGATCCTATACCTAGATGTAGAGAGAGGGGAAAGATAGATAGAGAGGGATAGAGAGAGGTGGATTTTAAAACATGGATGGAGAGGTTGAGAGGTTGAGAGGTATGGAGGTATAAACCTCAAGAGGGGAGAGAGAGAGGGTGGGAGGGAAAGGTGATGGCCTAGACAATGGAGAGAGAATAAGATTGAGTGGGGAAAGGAGAGAGAGATGGGGGTAAGGAGGGAGGGGATCTAGAGAGGGAGAGAAGATATAGGGAGGGAGATACCTAAAGATGAGAGAGAGGTGACTGAGAGAAGAGATAGAGAGGTAGAAGGATATATAGAGGGAAGTATCAACATGGGAAATATCCTCAACCTTATGTACCCTAAGCCATATACCATCAATCTTGTACTATAAAACATATACCAATACCCTAAAATTTAAACCATATATCATCAATCATATACCAAAAAAATTATATCCTACACCCTATTCCCTAAACCCTGGACAAGGGAGGGAAATGTGATTACCTAGAGAGGTGAGGGAGATAAAGAATTTTACAAAGAGAGAAAGATAGGTAAGGAGGAAGGGAGAGAGATGGAGAGGGAGAGAAATAAATAAAGGGTGAGATATAGAGGTGAGATACCTAGAGCCTAGCAAGATAGAGATAAGATATAGAGAGGGGGAGAAAGAGAGAGGTTGGTAATGAGATAGGGAGGAATATGTTGAGAGGTAAAGACAGAGGGATGGAGAGACTTAGGAAGGGAGAGGTGATGACTTGGAAAATGGATAAAGAGAATAAAAGAGGGAGAGATAATAAGATAGAAGAGGGGAGATATATATGTGGGTAAGGAGGGAGGGGTAGATAGAGAGGGAGAGATGAATAAATGGAAGGAGAGACCTAGAGAGGGGAGAGAGAGGGAGAGAGAGAAATATGGAGAGATAGAGGGAAGTATCAATATAAAAAATACCCTCAATCCTGTGTATCATTTACTCTGTACCATAAGTCTTGTACCCTAAACCCTATATCATACACCCTAATACCTAAACCATATAAAAGGTGGAGGTGATGACCTAGAGTGGAGAGAGATAGATAGATAGAGAGGGGGAGTAAGGAGTTAGGGAGAGATGTGGATAGGGTGGAAAATATGTAGAGAGAGAAGAGATATAGAGTTGAGAGACCTAGAGCCTTGGGAGAGAGGAGCGAGAGACCTAGGGGAGAGATAGTGGTGAGGGAGATAGAGGGGGAGAGAGAGGTGGGTAGTGAGATAGGGAGAGATAGGTAGAGTGGTAAATATGGAAGGGAGGGAGAGACCTATGGATGGGGAGAGACCTAAGGATGTGAAGAGAGAGAGGGTAGGAGGGAGAGGTAGTGATCAAGAGAATGGAGAGATATTGGAGAAAAATAATAAAAGAGGGAGGGAAAAGAAGATAGAGGGAGGGAGGGAGGTATAGATAGAGATGCGGGTAAGGACGGAAGACAAGGTAGAGAGGGAGAGAGGGTGTGACAAAACTAGAGAAATAGAGGTAGGGATGGAGTGAGAGGGAGGTGTGTAAAGAGAGAGAGCATACATATAGTAGAGAGTGAATGGTGAGACAAAGAGAGATGAAGATAGGGCTAGATCTTGGGGAAGAGAGGAGAGCATGAGATAGAGAGAGGTAGAAAGGGAGGAGAGGAAGAGTAATAGAGAGAGATAGGTCTATAGTTTGGGGGAGACAAAAAGAGTGAGATAGAGAGTGAAAAAATGTTGATAGGAACCTACTTATTACTGAATTTTTACTTACTAAAAATTTATAAGGTTTTCTAAAATCTATAATCTACATTATAACTCCTAGATATACCAAATTTTACACTTACCAATGTTCTACATTGGTAAATTCCAACCCTTTTGGTTAGATTTGTCTTGGGAATCAAACCCAAAGTGTTGGACAACCATTTCATGCCAAGGATGTGTTGATAGACTTATAAAGCACTGAGAGGGAGGGGGGGTGAATCAGTGATAGTAAAAACAATACCACTTTAAACACAGACCGGTAAAAGCAATTAATCAGTTTACTTAAAACTATGCATTCAATCCAAAGTGATATTAAAGCATCTACAACAAGTAAAAAATCCACCATAACACAAGGGTTTATACATAGAAAACCCAACTGGGAAAAACCATAGTGAGATGGGACTCACAAGTTAACTATTTGTAGTAATAGGTAACTAATCGGTTAAGGTCTCCAAAGTTCTCTGCTAGGAGCGAATCCTGTTAAAGATCCCCAAGCCTTGTTAGGAGTTATACCTGGTTAAAGGTAGTACCCTATTAGGAGTAACCTCAGTAGAGGATTTCAAACCCAAACTAATGGATCACCTGGTTAGAGGATTTGTACAATGAATCTTGTTAGAGCTTACCCAGTTAGGGGATTTAACTATTGTAGTGATTAGAAAACAACAGGTGGTGTGATCTAGAAATAGCACATCTTTCTAGTATAGATCCTCTTCTGGTCACTCAATATTGCATCACTGACATACTCTGCAACTCCTTCAATAAATTGCATCAAATCATCACTTGTATCTCATATCATAAAAATAGTTCATCACAATGTCATTTTATAGACATTAGATTTCATGTCAGCTCAGGAAGCTCATCACAATTTCCTAGGTACAATATATCTGGACAATCTTACATAACACATCGCAGATCTTACCGCCAAATCTATCAATTAGGAATAACTCATCACAACTGGTGATAACTCATCACACAATCAATGAAACCGATTGGAACACTGATATCGGTTAAGAGTTAACCTCTTCCAACTCATAGACCGATTGTCCTCCATTTTCTTCTTTATTGATCTCCGTAGTATATGTGAGAATGACCAAAACCAATGTCATTCCTACATATACCGATTTAGACACCTTCAAACTGGTTAAACTTCTCTATACAAATGATACTGGTTTGCAATACTAAGACTTAGGAGTAGTACCGATTTGTCTTAACTAAGATGACTATGACAATGTGAACATATATGTGTGTGTATATGTGTGCCATCAATGACAACACATAAAGTCATCTATTACCAAAAATCATCATCAAGCCAACAATCTCCCCCTTTGGCATTGATAGCAATAGTTAGAAAATTTTACAACTTTACAACTAAGTGTGCTTACAAAAATTGTACAAGTATATTTCTACTCCCCCTTAATAGTACATACAAAATTTTCACAACACATACATATTTGTACTCCCCCTTTGACAACAATGCCAAATTGAAAAGTTAAAAATATATATATTATATCAAAATTTACATCAAAAACTACATATACATAAATATAAGAGTTTTTCAAGGAGTGTTCACTGCAATTTTTAAGAAAATGTCACTATAAGTAATCTTCATCTGAGTAAAATCATTATCCCATGTTTCCAATAATATTTCAGTGATTTCAATAGTTGTCATAACTTGTGCAACGAATCTTCCATTGCATCCATTGTGCTCATCTCTAGAGTCGCCAAAACCGCTTTTGCATCCTTGTATGTCCGTTGTAAGATGTCCACTTTAGGTCTCAACTGGTTCTTTAGTTCTTTCAAGGATCAGAGTCCCTTAGCCTATTCACAATCATAGACATCTAACCAATGTTGCAAATCATCAACTGATTTGCCAAAAGCTAAGGCTGAATCCTGTAAAGGTATGTAAGCAATACATAGCCTCTCTAGTTCCTTTTTTGTCTCTTCTCGCCTCTTCTTCAAATCAAAATAGAAAAATGAAATGTTAGATGTATAGGCAAAAATCATTCCTCCAATTTTAACAGTAGATCTCAAAAGATCTTTATTCAGGGATAAAGCAATCTTCCCTTTATCAATATCTGTCAATAATTGCTCTCCCCTCTTCTTTCTATAGTTCTTTTCAGTGAAGGTCTCTGCAGCTTCTTCAAGGGATTTTAGTTGGTCAATAGCATCAGCAACCAACTATCCGAGCTTGCCGATAGGGGTTGTCAAATTGCTAGTGTCAGTCTCTAGTAGGAGACTCGACAAAATATCAACAATGGTTTGTATAGTTTATGCTTCTTTTCTCTCCTCTTTTAGCCTTTTCTTTTGAGTCTAAGATTGCATCACTGAATCAATCTCCATTAGTTTAGATGCACTCATATTATCTACATCTATAGGTCCTTTAATGCTTATAGAGTCATCCTCATCATCAATTTGCTGCTTCACCTTTTCATTTTCTTTTTCACCTGTTTTCTCTGCTATCTTCTCCTTTGTTTTCTCTTTCTCTTCATCCTTTTTCTTTTTTAGTTTCCTTCACTTGAACCACTTTCTGTTGTTTCTCTTTCTCTACCTCTTTTTATTTCTCCTGTGTAGCTGTAGTAACCAGTGGCAGTTGATTTTCAACTTGGTGTTCTTTTTTTGGTGGTAGTTGAATATCCACAGTAGGCTCATTGACCAGTGCTTTAGTTGCTTCCTATGTATTAGTAATGTCTAGTTGTTGTACAGGTTCCTTGACTGGTTCAATTATATTACCAGTGGTATCAATAGTGTCCTTTATTTCTTCAGTATAATCTACAAAGAAAATAACCGGTGGAGAAGTTGTGTCATCCTTATTCTTAATAGGATAGACAACATTCGGTGTGATAATCTCTTCAGCATCTAACTCTGGTGGAGATCTAGTCATTGTTTGGTCGGGTTTATTTTTATGAGACTTTAGTTGCTCATGCATCCTTTGAATGTCTTCAGCTATCCGGTGAGTGTCATCTTCAACAGGTTGAACCTTTCCAGCCAATAACTTCAATCTTCTTGACTTAGAATGAAACTATCCTTTGAAATTATCAAGCAATGCTAATAATTCATCTCTAGGTAACTCAAGAAAATATTGAAGTAAAACTCTATCAATAATTTCTTGATCTTGTTCTACGGCCATTTTCCACTTATTTGCAAGAATAGAATACAAAGAATTAGAAATGTCATTTTCAATATCTTGAGGCAACCGATTGTATTGACCCAAATGGTCGATTACCTCTTGAACAATTTTTTGTTTCTGACCATCATCAAATGAATCAAAATTCTCTTTCATATTATCAAACCGTTTCCTTCCTAATGTTTTTAATGTCCTCCCAAAATCAGTCATAGGTTTGTATGATGTAACATTAATAGGAGTACTTTGATTTGAAATGTCTCCTACTTGTTTGGCTTTCTTACCAGTCAATTTCATCTTCTTTGGTTCCTCTTCAGTGTTAGTATCCTTTGATTCTTCTTGAAGAATGAGATTCCTACCTCTCTTCTTTGTTGCAGTCTGCTTCTTAGCATATACTTTGGGTACCAGTTCCTTTTTGACTTGAATACTTCTTGTCACACTTGTACCGGTGGTCACTGAAGGTTCTTGCTCAACTTTCTTCTTCTTCTCTTTGGCACTACTGGGTTGATCAGGTGCAATCCTTTCCTAGTAAGTTCCCAATATTTTCTTCTTCTTATCCTTGGGAGATGCCAAAAGGTTATTGGCATAATCGATTAATAAATCATAGTTGACTTCATAACTCATTTCTTCCATCTCTTCTTCTTTTGAAACTCATTAAAACATATGTTCATGGTAACAGGAAATATGTTCTTTACAACCTTAATGATGTTCTTGATTTGAGTTGTAACCGGTATGTCCTTTGACCATTGAATGTCACCAATTCCTGGTAGGAAATTCTGAAAATAGAAGAATAGACCAATCAATAGTTGACCATATTTGAACTTTTGACTTTTGTCTTTCTTAATTAATTTTATGTTCAGCATCAATTGGCTCCTCATTGCCTCGCATAAGTCACAATTTGCACTCTACAATCATTCTGTAGGCTACATGCACAATATTAGATGGCACTCTATTCATTGTGCTAGAATGGAATATCCAATAACCAATAACCATAGTTGCAAATCTGACTGCTTGATCTGCAATGTTTTTGATCGAAAATGCATGACTATCAGTGGTGGTTTGAGTTGGTGAAATCAAATATCTTTTGAAATTGTCCTTAGTTTTGGTACTTCACCAGTTTGCCAAAAACAAGTCACTGCATGAATTGCTTCCTTCGTGATTGTGTGTGACCTATCAAGATACATATTCTCTCCATGCACATGACTAAGGATTATCCTAACATGCTCTTCCTCAAAATCTTTAAGAAAATATGCCGCATTGTGAAAACCTTTTTCATAAACCTTAATGTACTTAGGTTTGATTTTCCCGCTTTTATCACACAAAGATTTGAGTTGTGAATAGATTGACAGTGATCCTAGATCCTTAACTTTATAGTCTATATAACTGGATAAATCACCTTTGATCATAACACCATCAGGAACTTGAGACAATGCATTATATGATTCTATTTTGTCTGATTCCATAGACTCCATAGCTTCAACAGTAATCATAAGTCTCTCTGCTTGTCTAGACGACGATGCCATTCTGGATAATCTTGATTTAAGAGAGATTAATAAAATAATACCTTATTCCCTTCACGTTGGCAGGTTTTCCAGTTTATCTCTTGAATGCACACCTGTTTCACCTTCTCTAATCTTTGAATCGGATTCAACTTTCGATCCGCAACACAAATTTGTTCACAATTAGCTAACAATTCTCTTTTTTCTCTCTGCAGGTGCTCAAAAACTCTTCTTCGAATGTAATAAGGGTAAAAACTTAGTAAAACTTTCTTTTATAAACTTTCCCACTGCATTAATATTACAATCGATAGGGTAATAAACCCTAATATACCGCTTAACAAACTCACCTATACCAATAGGTATATAACTGATTGGTAATCCTTACAAAACTGATAGGCAATAATATCAAGAATTCTCATAATACAGCTCGAAATGCAAAACTCTCTTACCATACACTCTTCAAGGGGTCTGGAAGTAGATTTACCACTATGCTCCCCTTAGGCTTATTGAAAAAATCCATTCACCGGTGTTGGATTCTCCACACTAGGTGAAGGGTTAGATTCTTCTATTGGCTTGTCCTCACTCTTCTTCTTCCAGATTATGTTCATCTCTTCTCTGGTTTCTTCAACATCGACCTCCTGCTTACCTTTTTGATCTTTAGATTAGTTAACCAATTTGTTCTTCTTGGTTCTACATAACTATGCCATGTGTCCTGGTTTGTGACAATGATAGTAGGCCATCTCAAATGATCTCCAAGGTCTTGCATTACCTCTTCTAGTTCTCCTTCTGTAGTTCATAGCCACATGTCCATAATTATTGCAAATTTCACAAATCACATTTGTTACCTTTTCCATTTCATATGGACTGAACCGGTTGACATAGGGTTTTTGCTAGTTCTTGTTTCCCCGATTGTCATAGGTCCTTCTCCAATCATCGTTAGGTCATGGATTCATGTGAGGTGTTAGATTGTTTGCTCCATATATGCATTCAACTGATCTATGTCCATACATGTTGCATGTGTAATAGTGACCTTTAGGTCTTCTAGACACATATCTAGCATTAACATTATAGCCCGTGTTCTCGTTAGGTTTGTTTCTACACACATTAGCAGTATGTCTAGGTTTCTGACAGATAAAGAAAATAGGTTTGAAAGCTTTCTTACCAGTAGGCTTGTTATCCTTACGAGCAGTTTTACCTTTGTGCATGTTTCTCTTGGTACCAGAAGATTCTCCTTTCTCAGATGTATTGAAACCTAGTCCAGATATGTCACCTTTCATCCTCTGAGATTGGATCTGTTCATCCAGCATAGAAGAAATCTTATTGAGTTTTTCAAGCTTCCCATTAGCCTCAGTAAGCTCTTTGGTAAGATCTTCATTGTGTTTTGTCAGTCTCTATTATAGATATTGCCATTTCAAGATCTAAGTGTACAGATTCTTTCTCTTCCTTCTCCTCATGCCAATCTTCATGCAAAGCTACATTCTCCTGCTTGATCTTAGAAATCTCAAAATCTCTCTCTTTGATTACATCTTCAGCTTCCCTTCTTTCTTCAAGTTCTTAGCTCATGTGGATTGTTAGGGCTTCAAGTTGGCTCCTCAGATTTAGCTTTTCACCATTCAGTTTTTCCACTTCTTCAGCCAGTGCATTAATGTTGGCCTCATCTGAATAATTATTGTCAGAAATCTCCAATAATTGCTTAGTCAACTCTCTCCTCTTAACTTGTGAAGCTTTAAATCTCACCCTCAAGGTTTCAAGCTCTTCCTTGGTTGAATCAAGCACTTTAGCCATTTCTTAATAATTCATATCCCCCATGGTGGCTTTAGGGTTTCCTTCCAAGCGATTAAACCTTAAGGAAGTTAGGCTCTGATACCAATTGATAGACTTATAAAGCATTGAGAGGGGGGGTGAATCACTGACAACAAAAATAATACCACTTTAAACACAGACCAGTAAAAGCAATTAACTAGTTTACTTAAAACTATGCATGCAATCCAAAGTGATATTAAAGCATCCACAACAAGTAAAACATCCACCATAACACAAGTGTTTATATGTGGAAAACCTGATTGGGAAAAACCACGGTGAGATGGGACTCACAAGTTAACTATCTACAGTAATAGGTAATTGGCCTGTTAAGGTCTACAAAGTTCTATGCTAGGAGCAAATCCTGTTAAAGATCCCAAAGCCCTATTAGGAGTAACCTTGGTAGAGGATTTCAAACCTAAACTAATGGATCACCTAGTTAGAGGATTTGTACAATGAATCTTGTTAGAGCTTACCCGGTTAGGGGATTTAACTATTGTAGTGATTAGAAAACAATAGGTGGTGTGATCTAGAAATAGCACATATTAATAGTATAGAGCCTCCTTTGCGCACTCAATACTGTATCATCGACATACTCTGCAACTCCTTCAATAAATCACATCAACTCATCACTTGTATCTCACATCATAAAAATAGTTCATCATAATGATATTTTATAGACATTAGATTTCATGTTGGCTCAGGAACCTCATACAAATTTCCTAGGTGCAGTGTATCTGGATAATCTTACATAACACATCACAGATTACAGCCAAATCTTTTGGTTAGGATCAACTCATCATAACCGGTGATAACTCATCACACAATCAATGAAATCGGTTGGAACACCGATACTAGTTAAGAGTTAACCTCTTCCAACTCATAGACCGACTGTCCTCAATTTTATTCTTTGTTGATCTTCACAGTATCTATGAGAATGACCAAAACCAATGGCATTCCTGCATATACCAGTTGTCTACATATACCAGTTTAGACACCTTCAAATTGGTTGGACTTCTCTATACAAATGATTTTGGTTTGCAATATTAAGACTTAGGAGTAGTACTGGTTTGTCTTAACTAAGGTGACATTGACAATGTGAACATATGTGCCATCAATGATAACACATAAAGTCATCTATTACCAAAAATCATCATCAAGCCAACATACATTTGTTGAAATTGTAAAAAAATCTCACATTTTTGGTCATGCTCTATTGGATATTATTGAGAAGTTTGTTGGAATAATGTGTTGCCATTGATGTCAAAATATTCTTGTGTGTTTGAGTGTTGCAATCAGAATCGATAAGTTGGTTTGGTCAGCATGTTGTAGATGAGTTGTCGTGGATTAAAGGGTTTTGCGATAAGTATCTCTAGTTGATTCAGTGAAAGTTTCAGTGGTCTGCATGGTTATTTGATCAAGTTATTAGATCTAGTATTGAGGTTGGTTTTTAGTTATTTAGTGTTGTTCAGTGTTCTAGTTTTTGCTCCATATTGCTCTAAAATTCCAATATTTTGGTTTGTGGATTTGGCAAAGTGTTTGGTAAATTCATATGTCCTCAATTCAGATGGTTTGTGATTTGGAGGTCCGCAAGTGAATCTTTCAGTGTGACAGTTAGTATAGTTGGTGTTCTTGAGGTTTGGTATAATGATGATGACAATTCTAGCAAGTGGTGATGTTGCGGTTATTATTGTGATAATTCATGATGCTTGTGGATTTTTTTAGATCATGTTTTATCCATGTTGATGGTTCGCATTGATCATTGTGCACATTATTGATCATTTTCTTGATTCAGTGGTGTTCATGTTTGTGTTATGTGACATTCATGATTGTGGTGTATTACGGATGTTCAAGGTGTAATTCTTGGAGGTTTTTCTTGTTTGGGATGTTGGTTTTGGTCCATACTATATCTTAGCCAACTTTTTTTGGCCCACATGTAATGTTGTAGTGTGTGTGATTATATTGTTTTTAATGTGTGATGAGTGTTGAGTCAACCTTGAAATATCAGTTGATATTTATAAATATATGTAATAGTCATGTGAGAGACATATCTATGTGTGCAAACAATGATTTAATCTTTTAGGTAATAGAGGAAAAGTGCAAAGAAGTGTGAAGAAGTGTGAAAAGAGAAAAGTTTGTGTTGTGTGACTAACCCAAACTATAACCAGGCATGAGGAGATTCTATTTCATCAGTTCATGATCCTTCAGATGTAATACAAAATTTTTTGTAAGGCAGTGAGCGTTCCCAAGGGTTGTAGCCCTTCTTGTTATGTGATTTGAGCATTGAGCTCTAGGTAGTGTGCTTGAATGCATGTGCATTCCCCATTGTAATATTTTATTTACTCCTAACAAGATATTATCTCATTGTGGGTAGGTTCCCACCATGGTTTTTCCATTAACTCGGTTTTCCACGTCAAAAATATTGGTGTTATGTGTGTTATTGATGTGGTGTTGATTTGTGCTTTCATTGTTAATCATTAGATCTGAATTTGAGTTTGAGTTAAGTAAATTTTTGTGAGAAAATGGATTCACCCCCCCCCCCCCTCTTAGTTTGTTGCATTGTTGCCAACAATTAGTATCAGAGCTAGATCCTTTGAAAGAAGAATGACAGTTGAGGTGATCCAAGATGACAATGTTAGGATAACTGGTGAACAACTGAGAGGGGGGGTGAATTAGTTGTTAATATATTATATCAATCAAACCACTTAATAACCTTTAACCGGATCACATAAACATTAAGTACCAAAATAGAAGAAATTGATACCGGTAAACAATACAACTTAAGAATGAAAAAGATAATCAACACAATGCAACCATACCACATAACACCATGATTTATACATGGAAAACTCGGAAAGAGAAAAACCACGGTGGGAACAGTCAGATGATACTTTTGCAAAAAGTATGTGATACAATGAGGGGCCTGCACATAAAGGAAGACACACTGCCTAGACCGTATTGCTCATTATAAAAGAGTATCACTGACTACAAAGAGGTTATAGCCACCTCAAGATAAATGGACAACAATCCAGAATAATGAACTTCCAGAGATAGCATCTACCATGCCTAATTATAGTCTCAGTTAAGATCAATACCAGAGGCCTTTGACCTCTTCCTTAATCTCAATTCAATCACCTATGATCGACCAAATCTCCTTCGCATATGATATTACATTTCATGACCATGAACATATGATCTACAATGAGATCTTACATCAATTTATACCAACCCTAAGGCCTAAACCAATTAGGTTGGCCACCTAAAAGATATTACAATAAGATCATTACATACATCCATATTACAATGATATGTCATGTCATCTTGAGACCAAAACAACAATAACCAATCCATAAATCATCCCGGTAATGTGTAGAGAACACGTTAACATGATACCAATCCATAACCTAGATAGGTATCGGACCTAATCTGGATCCACCATGCCAAAGAAATATCTTCAAACATTTGAAGCATGATCAAAGAACATCTTCAACATCCTGAAATCCATCTAGAAGCTGCACCAACACCACTTATCCATCCTGTCAAGATTTCTCAGTGAAAGATTTATCGGTTAAACCATAAACCAATGTTGGTATAGGTTTACAAGAGTGTATGATAGCATCTGATCACCTAATCAATACCAACTAACCACAACATGCTCCAGAAGCATGTAACACATAAAATCAAACATACTACATTGATCCAAACATTTCAGAAGTGCCCAACAAATAGTCTCTCCTGCCAGTAACACTAGATCTTCTACCAGTAACCAAAACCTGTCTACTAGTAACCAACCATAACAGCTAGTGTTGACATCAATGACAAAACATCAATACAACTCATAATCAATTCATCCATAATGCCAGCAATATCCCCCTTTGGCATTGATGGCAACACTAGATGTGAAAAACATCTAAGTACCAAGAAATGCCAAACAAGTCTCCCCCTATGGAAGACAACCAACAATCTCCTAAATATCAATAACTCTCCCCCTGTGAATAATATCTTTGTAAAGTTCTGAATTTATTTTTCACATCACTATCTCTCCCCCTTTGACATCAATGCCAAAAATCTGACAAAAATATCAAAGCAAGAATATAAACCTCTGAATCTCAAAGCTGACTACTCCCCCTGCGTAGTAGCACCACTCATCAATGTCAGAATGAATAATATCTCTGATAATGCATGTCAAACTGATGACAAATTGCATCAATCAAGTCTCTATTGGAGGGGTAGAAACCCTAACCTATCTCTCAAATATTCAAATGATTCCTTAGACAACAGTTTAGTGAACATATCTACAATCTTCTCTTTAGTGTTCACATAAACCAATTTGACTACCTTTCCTTCTACCTTGTCCTTCAGAAAGTTATACTTTTTTATATATGCTTAGTTTTAGAGTGAATAATCGGATTCTTAGACATGTCAATAGCAGCAGAGTTATCACAATAGATAACTACTAGTTCACTACAATTTACCTTGATATCCTTCAACATTTGCTTCATCCACAAGACTTGAGTGCAATTAGTTGTTGCTACAACATATTCAGCTTCTGCCGTAGAAAAAGTAATACATGACAATTTTTTGTTGATCCATAAAACCAATTTCTTTCCAAGAAAGAAAGCTCCACTAGAAGTGCTCTTCCTATCATCAGTATCTCGTGCCCAATCTAAATTTGTATATGCGCATAAAGTGAAGTTATCATCTCTAGAATACCATAAGCCATATTTTGTTGTTCCTTGCAAATACCAGAATATCCTCTTTACTGCACATTCATGATTTCCTTTAGGATTACTTTGATATCTTGAAACAATACTCACTGCATTCATAATATTCGGTCTATTTTGAGTTAGATATAACAAACCACCAATCATAGACTTATACCTTGTTGGATTTACTAGTGTAGAAGTATCCTTAATAGATAATTTCTCATGTGTCACCATAGGAGTACTTACCGGTTTGGAATTATCCATACCAAACTTCTTCAATAATTCCCTCAGATACTTAGTTTGACAAATAAAAATGCCTTTGTCAATTTGAGTAATCTACAAACCTAAGAAAAATCTCATCTCACCAATCATGGACATTTCAAATTCATTCTTCATATTATTAAAAAATTCCATGCACAATTTATCTTCTCCTCCAAAAATGATATCATCAATAAATACTTAAATAATCAAAATATAATCATTAGTGATCTTATAATATAAATTACTATCAGCACTGCCTTTAGTAAAACCAAGCTTCAAAAAATATTTATCCAACCTTGCATACCAAGCTCTAGGAGCTTGTTTCAATCCATATAAGCTTTCTTCAATCTGCATACCATATCTTTATCATCTGTCAATGAAAATCTCTCAGGCTGCTCAATGTATACTTCTTCCTCAAGTTCACCATTCAAAAATTCACATTTAACATCTATTTGATAAACCTTATAGTTCTTATAAGCTACATAGGCAAGAAATAGTCTAACAGCTTCAATTCTAGCTATAGGTGCAAATGTCTCACCATAATCAATTCCTTCCATTTGAGAATATCCTTTACAAACCAATCTAGCCTTGTTTCTTACAACTTGACCATCCTAATTCAATTTATTCCTAAAAACCCATTTAGTTCCAATAACATTCTTATTTTTAGGTCGGGGAACTAAAGTCCAAGTCTCATTCTTCTCTATCCATAACCTTTAACCAATGTTTGTCTTTACAATCTTCAATAACAGATGCCAGTTCAATTTGAGAAATAAGGCATACCTCTTCATTTGTCAGTCTTCTTCTTGTCATAACTCCTTTGTTCCTATCTCCAATTATTTGATCTTCAAAATGATTTAATCTTACATACCTTGGTGTCTTCTGAACTTTAGGTTCATTGCTCTGATCATTAGTCACAATTGAATTTTTTGATTGTGCCGATGTAACTGTTTGAGTTTCTTGTACCGGTTGAGGCATTTTGGGTTTAGTTATGATCATTTCCACTCTTGGTTCCCTATTATATGATATAGATTTATTTATGTATTGCTCATCCACTTTCACATTAGCGCTCTCCACAATTTTTTACAATCTTTTGTTATAACATCTATATGCTTTTCTTTGAATTGAATAAAAAAGAAATATCCCTTCATCACATCTAGGATCAAACTTCCCAATTGAATCATCCCTTTTGATATAGCATTTACTTCCAAAAATTCTAAAATATTTAACAGTAGGTGTATGTCCAAACCATAATTCATAAGGGGTCTTACCAGTTTTAGCTTTGATGTGAACTCTATTGAAAGTGTAGACTGTTGTACTCAATGCTTCTCTCCAGTAGATGTGAGGCAATTTGGCTTCCATCATCATAGATCTTGTTGCATCCAAAATGAATCTGTTCTTCCTTCCCACTACTCCATTCTACTGAGGAGTCCTAGGTGCAGATAATTGTCTCCTAATTCCATTTGTCTCACAATAACTATTAAATTCATGAGAAGTGAACTCACCACCTTGATCTGATCTTAGAAATTTGATTTTCAATCTAGTTTTTGTTTCAAGATTTTCTTTAAAGATCTTGAATTTATCAAAGGCTTTAGACTTCTCCCTAATAAAAGTCACCCACATCATTCTAGAATAATCATCAATTATCGGCATGAAATACCTATCACCTTGAAAGCTTCTAGTCCTTGCTAGACCACATAAGTCAGTGTGAATCAAATCAAGTACATCATTAGATTTATCATGTATGCTCTTAAAAGAAGTTCTAACTTGTTTTCCCAATTGACATTCCTTACATACCAGATTGTGAGGCTTCACAATCTTAGGTATACCTCTAACTGCCTTGGTTGAACTGATCTTAACAATACAATCAAAATTAACATGACACAACCTTTTATGCCATAACCAACTCTCATCAATATGAGCAATAAAACATGTCTTATTACCAGTGTTCAATTGAAAGATATTACCTCCAGTTTGAATACCGGTTGCAATCTCCAAACTAGTTTTGTTAATGATCTTGCATTTTCTATCTTTAAACTGAAGTTGGAAAACCCTTGTCCACCAATTGACCAACACTCAAAAGATTATGCTTCAAACCTTCTACATAATAGACATTATCAGTATTATGATTACCAACTAGAGAAATAATGCCTCTACCTCTGATCATACATGCTTTGTCATCTCCAAATCTGACTTGTCCGCCATTGTATTTTTCCAGGGACAAAAATTTTCTTTTATCTCCAGTCATATGATGTGAGAATCCACTATTAATTACCCATTCATCCTTGTCTTCAACTTTTTCTGTCGAGGCCTTTTCTTCATTCATGATAGCCGGTTTTAGTTCATCTTCCTTTAAAGAATATAACACCCATTCCTTTCCACCATCGGATCCACTAGCAAAGTTTGTTGTTGGTTCATCCTTAGAGTCATCACTTACTCCTTCCTCGTCTACTATGTAGAATTGTTTACTTTTCTTGAATCTATATCTGTTCTGATTAGGCTTAAATGATTTCTTAACTCTCTCTTCAAATCTTGCATTCCTTTCAGAACATCTAGATGCAAAATGACCAATCTTATTACATGCAAAACATTTAAAAGGTACTTTTCCTTTATACTTGCTTCATGTCAATCCTTTAGATACTCTTCTAGCAAATAAGGCTTCAACTTGCTCAAATTCTTCATCTTCTTTCCTCATATCTTCCAATTCTTTTGCATATAAGGTTTTCCAATCACTTTTACCAGTAGATGATGATGCATGAAAAGCATGTTCAGACTTCACAGCTCCAGAAGATCTAAATTCTTCAATCTCAAAAGCAGATAATTTACCAATCAGAATGTCCCTATTAACTGAAGTGTTTGCCATTGTTCTCAGCTCATTAATTGCATTTGCCTTCATCTTGTAAGCTGGTGGAAGGGCTCTCAAGACTTTGGAAACTATTTCATCTTCACTCAAAGATCCTCCACAACATTGAATTCCCATAACAATCTCATTTACTCTTTCCATAAACACAACAATTCTTTCATTATCTTCCATCTTCAAGTTATCATACCTTACCCGATAACCATCAAGTTTAGCAATTTTGACAGTAGGATCACCTTCATTCAGAGTTTTCAATTTATCCCACATAACCTTTACCAATGATTTATCAGTCAATCCCATGATTTGTTGATGAGTAAGGGAACACAACAGGGCTTCTCTAGCTCTACAATCATTTTCAATATTCTTCTCCAGGTCTACAGGAGCAGGATTGCCAGATGTCAGATCATAAGGTGTATATCCTTTCTCAGTGATCTCACAAATATCTTTTCCAAGACATCTAAGATGAAACTCCATTAGGATTTTCCATATCCCATAATTTGTTCCATCAAGCTAAGGGATTTCTCTTCTGAAAATAGTTGTTGGTGGATTTGAAGTGTTAGCTCCCATAGGATCTACCTCAAGCAGTTAATCTTCTGCAAAAGAGGACCAAAGCTCTGATACCAATTGTTAGGATAACTGGTGAACATCTAAGAGGGGGGGTGAATCAGTTGTTAACATATTATATCAATCAAACCACTTAATAACCTTTAACCGAATCACATAAACATTAAGTACTGGAATAGCAAAAACAAATATTGGTAAACAATACAACTTAAGAATGAAACAAATAATCAACACAATGAAACCATACCACATAACACCATGATTTGTACGTGAAAAACCCGAAAAGGGAAAAACCACGGGGGGAAGCCTACCCACAGTCAGATGATACTTCTGCAAAAAGTATGTGATACAATGAGGGGCCTGCACATGCGGGAAGGCACATTGCCTAGAGAGTACTGCTCATTACAAAAGTCCCATTGACTACAGAGAGGTTATAACCACCTCAAGATAAATGGATAACAATCCAGAATAATGAACTGCCAGAGATAGCATCTATCGTGCCTGATTACAGTCCCGATTAAGCTCAATACCAAAGGCCTTTGACCTCTTCCTTAATCCCAATTTAATCACCTATGATCAACCAAATCTCCTTCGCATATGATATTAAATTTCACGACCATGAACATATAATCTACAATAAGATCTTACATCAATTTATACCAACCCTAAGGTCTAAACCAATTAGGTCAGCTACCTAAAAGATATTACAATAAGATCATTACATACATCTGTATTACAATGATATGCCATGACTGCTTGAGGCCAAAGCAATAATAACCAATCCATAAATCATACTGGTAACATGTAGAGAACACGTTAACATGATACCAGTCCATAACCTAGATAGGTACCAGACCTAATTTTGGTCCACCACGCCAAATCAATGTCTTCAAATAGTTGAAGCATGATCAAAGAACATCTTCAACATCCTGAAATCCATCTAGAAGCCACACCAACACCACTTATGCATCCTGTCAAGATTTTTCAGTAAAAACTTTGTCGATTAAACCTTAAACCAATGTTGGTATGGGTTTACAAGAGTGTATGATATCATCTGATCACCAAGTCAATACCAACTGACCACAACATGCTCCATAAGCATGTAACACATAAAATCAAACATACTCCACTGATCCAAACATGTCGGAAGTGTCCAACAGATAGTCTCTTCTGTCGGTAACACTAGATCTTCTACCGATAACCAAAACCTATCTGTCGGTAACCAACCATAATAGCTAGTATTGACATCAATGACAAAACATCATTGCAACACATAATCAATTGATCCATAATGCCAATAGGAAACCTTTTCTTTCAAGAAGGATAGTTCAAGATTTGATGGAATAAATTACACTCTCTGGAAGCACCAGATGGAATGTCATTTGAGATGCATTGGTATATATTATTTGAAGATTACTAAGAATGTGTATAATGCTCCTCTGAATGGTACTACAACTACAAATGAGATAAAGGAAGCTAAATTCAATATTAGAGCTAAGGAAGCATTGTTGAGTGTCCTGTCTGATTCTAAGATGAATAATGTGATGGATTTGCAGACTTCTTATGAGATATGGAAGAAGCTGGATACTTTGTATGAAGGTGACAACCATGTGAAATTTTTTTAGTTGTAGAGCTTGAAGGGAAAGTATGAGATATTGAAGATGGGTGAAGATGAGAACATTGCCTCCTTTATTCATAAAGTGAATGAGCTTGTGTTAAACATCAAATATGTCAGTGGAGTGTTTGAAGAATCTGATATTTTAGCTAAAGTGCTAAGATCCTTGCCTCTTGCTTACAAGAACAAGGTTGTTGCTATTGAGGAG
This sequence comes from Cryptomeria japonica, assembly GCF_030272615.1. Classification (NCBI taxonomy): domain Eukaryota; kingdom Viridiplantae; phylum Streptophyta; class Pinopsida; order Cupressales; family Cupressaceae; genus Cryptomeria; species Cryptomeria japonica. Next base: position 383,350,695 of record NC_081411.1, on the reverse strand, counting down.
ATCTAGACCATGAAAAATGTGACCAGAGACATGTTGATTGGAAAGCTTGATGCTTTTGAGTTGAGCGAGTTTGGAGAAACTATTCCTAAGTCTGAATCTGCATTCAAAGCTACTATATCTAGGAAGCAAAAATATGATCCGAGAGAAATTTCTACAAGGGTATCCAGATATGAGAAGGAGATGAGAGAGCTTGAAGAAGAAGAAAGAGAGCTTGAAGAGCGTGAAGCCCTGATTGCCAGAAGATTGCCTAAAGGAGCCAGTAAGTATGAAGGAAATTTTCCTCTTAAATGTTTTTCATGAAATAAGATAGAGCATTTTGCCTCAGGATGTCTGGAAAGAGTTTCTAAGAAGCCATTAAAGCCATACAAGACTAAATATCAAAAGAAGTGTTATTTTGTTGTTGATGAAAGTGTGACAAATGATTAGTCTAATAGGGGAAATTCAGGAGATGAGTGGGTATTTATTGCTACCAAGGAAGATGATCCATTGATTGTTGATTTTACTAGCTGCATTATTGAGGAGAAAGCTTTGGCTGCTAAAATTGAAGAGAAATATTAATGAGTTATCGATAGTGGATGTTCTCATCACATGACAGGTGATAAGAGTAAGTTTGTGAGTATGGAAAAGTATGATGGTGGTGTAGTAAGATTTGGATATGACAAAGCTAGTATAATCTATGGTAGAGGTTCTATTTCTCTTGATGGTAAGCATAACACTAATGATGTCTTATATTTTGAAGGTCTAAAGTATAATATTTTGAGTATTGGATAGATGGTTGATAAGGGATATGATTTGCAATTAAAGAATGGAAAATGTAATATCTTGAGTAGCTCCGAAATTGAGGTTTCATCAGGTAAAAAGGCTAAAGGTAGTATCTTTCACTTGAATGCTAGTGGTAAAAGTTGTTTGATTACTCAGATTGATAAAAGTTGGTTATGGCATAGAAGGATGTGTCATCTGAATTTTGATTGCATGGTTAAGATAAGTTCTACTCAAGCAGTGAGAGATCTTCCTAAGTTTGTAAAGACTTATAATTGTTGGTGTAAATAATTATTCATCATGGATATTATTACACCTTACTTAAGTTTACTTAGGATAATGCATTTCATAGTAGTTTGGGTATGAGACACTTGGGTGTTTGTGCCACATTGGGATAGTGTGTGTAGGAGAAATTCTACCTTTTATGGTGTTGATCTTGTTGTTACACTCCACTTTTGTTGTTACAATCCACATTCAGTGGGTGATCCACCTCATGTGGACTATTATATTATTTCTCCTACCTACCCACACCTATTTCCTACCTACCCTTGTTTCTTATTGAGCCACATGTCATGTTTGTGTGCTCACATATCCCTAGCCTTGCCTATATAAGCAGGCTCTTCTACATTGTATACAACTATTGAATCATTGTTATTGATCATTTTCTATTGATGAGAATACAGTTTATTCTTGTCTCATATTATGTCTCTATTTTGTACATTTCATTGAGCTCTTGATCTTGGAAAAATCTGACAATAATCCATTATGTAAGGAATGTCAATTAGGGAAGCAAACAAGAGTTAATTTTAAAAGAAAACAATATGCTTTTAATGAAATATTGGATCTTGTGCATACTAATTTGTGTAGTCCTTCTAGAGTGAGAAGCTTGCAGGGTGATAGGTACTTAATTTTTTTGATTGATGACTATTCAAGGATGATGTGGGTTACTTAGGGGAGAAATATGAAGCATTGGAGAAGTTCAAGATTTTCAAAGCTATGATAGAGACTAAGATTGGATTGAAGCTGAAGTGTCTCAGATCCAACAGAGGTAGTGAATTCACTTCTGATGAGTTAAATGCATTTTGTGAAGAGCATGGGGTGAAGAGATGGTTATTTGCTCTGAGAACCCCTCAAGAGAATGGTGTTGTGGAGAGAAAGAATATAACAATTCAGGAAGTTTTTATAACCATGATGATTGAAGTAAATGTTATGCATGTCTATTGGAGAGAAGTTGTGAGTATTGCAATATCCACTCTTAATCAATTTCATATCAAAGGTGATACCAGTAAGACTCGTTATGGGTTATGGTTTCGTCATATTCCTACAGTTGGATATTTCAGAATCTTTGGAAGTAAATGCATATCAAAAGAGATGAAGATCTAGGGAAGTTTGATGCTAGACGTGATGAAGGAATATTTCTTGGTTATTTTGCTAAGAGAAAGGCCTAGTGGTGTTATAATAAGAGATTAAGGAAGATAGTTGAGAGTGCTAATGTGAAGGTTGACAAAGGAAATGAGAGACAGATTAGATCTTATGGATATGATTCATATGATCAAGATGTTAGTTCAAATAAAGGAAAGCACTTGTGCAGACCCAAAATCAAATTCAGATTGCTCCGAAAAAGCTTGAGAATGAAGGAGAAGGTACAAGTGCTAGTGCAAAAGAAAGAGCTCAAGAGTTTAGAAAACAGGAAAATCCTAAGACTCCCAGGTATGTAAGGTTGAATCATTTCAAAGAATTAGATCACAGGTGATAAGAATAGAGGTGTGATGACTAGGAGAAGAATTGTTGAAGAGTATTGCTTGATTTCTAAGATTGAACCTAAGGATGTTAATGAAGCATACAAAGATGAAAATTGGGTTAAAGAAATGGAAGAAGAATTGAATCAGATTAAAAAGAATAATACATTGATTCTTGTTCCTAGGCCTAAGGATAAAAATGTGATTGAAACTAAATGGGTGTTTCGAATAAGTTGGATGAAAAAGGTGAAGTTGTTAGAAATACAAACATACTTGTTTGTAAGGGCTATTCTCAAATGGAAGGAATTAATTTTTAGGAAACTTTTCCTCCGGTAGATAGAATTGAAGCTATTAGATTATTTCTTGCCTATGTTGTTTACAAAGATTTTAGTTTATCTGATGGATGTCAAGTCAGTCTTTCTTAATGGTGATCTGGAAGAGGAAGTCTATATTAAGAAATCAGATGGATTTTAGTTGACAGATCAGAAAGATATGGTTTACATATTGAAGAAAGCACTATATGGATTGAAGCAAGCCCTAAGATCCTGGTATGCTAGATTGGATAAGTATTTGATGAAGCTTGAATTCAATAAAGGTACTGCTGATAGTAATATGTACTTCAATATTGACAATGATAACATATTGATTATTGAGGTTTTTGTTGATGATATTATTTTTGGTGGAAATGATGGCTTGTGCAAGAAGTTTTTTGATGATATACAAAATGAGTTTGAGATGTCTATGATTGGTGAAATTAAATTATTTTTGGGATTGCAAATTACCCAGTTGAATAAAGACATCTATATCACAATCTAAGTATGTGAAGGAATTGTTGAAGAAGTTTGGCTTAGATGATGCAAAGCCAGTTGGTACACCTATGGTGACCAGATGTAAGTTGATAAAGGATGATGATTCTTCAGAAGCAAATCAGACTAGATACAAATCCATGATTGGTGGGTTGTTGCATTTAACTCAGACTAGACTAGATATTATGAATTATGTTTGTCTTGTTGCTCTATTTCGAGTTGATCCTAAGGAATCTCATGTTGTTGTTGTTGTTAAAAGAATTTTTTAGATATTTGAAAGGGACAGTTGATTTTGGTTTGTGGTATCCTAAAGATGATGATTTTACTTTGAGTGTTTTTACTGATACTGATTGGGTAGGTGATGTGGATGATAGAAAAAGTACTTGTGGTGGTGCATTTTTCTTGGGTAAGAGATTGGTTTCATGGATGAGTAAGAAGAAGGATGCTATTTCGTTATCTACTATAGAAGCTAAATACATTGTTGTTGCTAGCAATTGTACTCAGGTGGTATTGATGAATTAGATGTTGAAGGATATCAGAGTTATTTTTGATGAGCCTACTGTTATATATTATGATAATTCAAGTACTATCAATATTTCTAAGAATCTAGTGTTGCATTCAAAGACCAAACATATATCAATAAAGTTTCATTTCTTGAGAGAGAAGGTGAATGAGAAGGAAGTAAGATTGGAGTATGTATCTACAAAGGAACATATTGCAGATATCTTCATGAAGCCTTTGCCCATGGATACTTTTGTGTATCTTAGAGAGAAGCTACAGATGATTTCCCTTCCTAATGAGAACTAATATGCATGGAGTTGCATCAGTTTGGTGGACTTCACAAAGATGTCTTGTGAACCATATTGATGATTGAGGTTGCTAATTAGGGGGAGTAGTCAGTGTTGTGGTTCAATTGTTTAGATTTGTGAGCTTGGCCAAAGGGTGAGAGATTATCTTGTAAGGGAGAGAGAATCATGATTTGCATATGTACCTTTTGCATTGATATCAATGGGGGAGAGATTCATGTGAAAAACTATGTAATAACCTAAGGGGGAGAAGAGCATGTGAAAAACTGTTATATCATGTGCTAGATCTCAAGGGAGATTGTTGAGAATTATGAGGAGATTGTTGGTAGTTGAATTATTTCTTTGAATTGATTGTTTTTCACATTCATATGTTTCCATGAATGTGAAAGGGGGAGATTGTTGGATATTGTTGATAAGTTTGCTGGAATGATGTGTTGTCATTGATGTCAACATATTCCTATGTGTTCTAGTGTTGTGGTCAGATTGGATGAGTTAGTTTGGCCAATGTGTTGTAGATTAAAGGGTTTTGTGATAAGTATCTCTAGTTGATTCAATGAAAGTTTCAATGGTCTGCATGGTGATTTGATCGAGTTATGCGATCCGGTATTGAGGTTGATTTTTAGTTGTTTAGTGTTCTAGATTTTGCTCCACATTGCTCTAGAATTGCAATATCTTGGTTTGTAGATCTGGTAGTGTTTGGGATGTTCATATGTGTCCTTAATTTAGATGGTTTTCAATTTGGAGGTCTGTAAGTGAATCTTTCAGTGTGACAATCAGTATAGTTGATGTTCTTGAGGTTCGGTATAATGATGATGAATATTCTAGTAAGTGGTGATGTTGTGGTTGTTGCTATGGTAATTCATGATGCTTGTGGATGTTTCAAGATCATTTTCTATCTATTTTGATGTTCCACATTGATTGTTGTGCACTTTATTGATCATTTTCTTGATCTGATGGTGTTCATGTTCATGTTATACTACATTCATGATTGTGGCATGTTGCAGATGTTCAAGGCATAATTCTTGGAGGTGTTTCTTGTTTAGGGTGTTGGTTTTGGTCCATACTATGTCTTAGCTAGCATTGTTTTGGTCTGCATGTAATGTTGTAGCTTTTGTGGCTATATTCTTTGTAATGTTTGATGAGTGTTGAGCCAACCTTGAATTATAGGTTGATGATTTGTATAAATATATGTAATAATCATGTGAGAGACATATCTGCATGTGTGAACAATGATTTGATCTTTTAGTAGCAAAGGAGAAGTGCAAAGAAGTGTGAAGAAGTGCAAAAAGAGAAGAGTTTGTGTTGTGTGCTTAACTAAAACTATAACCAGGCATGAGGAGATACTATTTCATCAATTCATGATCCTCTAGATGTAATCTGAATGTTTTTGTAAGGCAATGAGCCTTCCCAAGATTTGTAGCCCTTCTTGTTATGTGATTTGAGCAGTGAGCTCTAAGCCATGTGCGTGAATGCATGTGCATTCCCCATTGTAATATTTTATTTACTCCTAACAAGGTATTATCTCATTGTGGGTAGGTTCCCGTCATGGTTTTTCCCTTAATCGGGTTTTCCACGTCAAAAATCTTGGTTTTATGTTTGTTATTGATTTGTGCTTTCATTATTATTCATTAGATCTGAATTTGAGTTTGAGTTAAGTAAAGTTTTGTGAGCAAATTGATTTACTCCCCCTTAGTTTGTTGCACTGTTTCCAACATGCTCTTCGTCAATCTGCATGTGTTTCGAGAATATTTCAAAAAAAACCTTGATAACGTTAAGCTCTCTTAGCTATAGATAACCATATTGTTTTTCATATTTTGATTATGTTAAGGTTTTCATCTTTAATTTCTTTTGTGAGTGTGTCTATTTTTTGTCAAAAACTAACATGTGGTATTTTGGGTATAATTTTTTACTCGTTAATCAAATTTAGAATCAAATTACATTTTTAGAAATTAGACTTCATTCTACACATTAATTTTTTTTATTAGTTTTAAAGTTTTTTATGGAGAGCATGCTCAAATTTCTATTTTTCGGGATGTATCCACTTGGAGAATTAGTTAAAAATCATATATTCATTAAAAATTAGCCAAAATATTAGGCATAAACTGCTAGTCCCAACCGGTGCTGAGAGGGGAGGGGTGAATCAAAAATATACCAGTTTGTTCTAGATTTAACCTTAATCAAAACTTCTATTCAAACTTAACACTTATCAGTATAAGCAACATTAATAAGAAACATACACACATAAAATCAAACACACATGACTACCAAGATTTATCACGTGGAAACCCAAATGGGAGAAAACCACGGTGTGACTAGAAACTCACAAAATCTGCACTCTTCTAGAGTACACCCGGTGAGGAGCCATCCCTGTTAGGAGATTACAAAGACATTGTTCGGTGCCACCCAGTTAAGGGATTTTCTTTAAGGCTTGTTAGAACCTTTACCCTATTAGAGGTAGCCTTGTTAAAGGACTTAGGATCATCATTTAAGATGTCACCCAGTTAAGGGATTTTACTATTGTAGTTATTAGAAAACAACAAAGAGAATGATCTCTTGTAATAGCTACTCTTAGCTTAATCAGATCCAAATAAAGCTCTTCGGTTTGACCACTAGTTACACTTGCTTTGCACTCTATCGGTGCTCTGCATTATACTTGTTCTACACTCTACTGGTGCTCTACATTCTTTCACTGCTCTTCACACTATCCAATCATAGCACACTCTCTTCACCACTCTTCTATTCACTTATATGTGCTGCCCTCTTCTCACCTTGCTGGATCGCCTCTCTTCAAAATGCACTTTGCAATGTTTTTATGATCAGTCTTTTTGGTTTTCGCCAAAAACCTTTATACCATATTTTGCCAACACATGCCCGTTGATTCCTCAATGAGTTTACACCTAACACTCGGTAGATTTGAAATTCAAATCTTCCAAACTCTTCCTGCACTCTCTCTGCACGCTCTCCATCAATCTTGCCAGCAACTCATCCTTATCTGCCTCCACAACTCATAATTTCACCAGCCTCTAGGTCATGTTTTGTCTCTTTAATGCAAACCGGAAAATCCGCACAAATATCAACTTAACTGGTTGTTAACTATTGTAGACTTCACTAGCCATTTGTTTGATGACATCTTGCCATGACTGACTCACCTTTGGTCATCGTATCTAGCTTACTGGTCACTGCTCTGAGATTCTCGGTGGATAGCATTCTTCAACCTGTATCATCGGTTCACTAATGTAACTCTTCATCTTTTACCATCGGTCACTGATCATCAATCAGACTTATCACCCTTCTGTCCAGAGTGTTCTGGTCGTGCATAAGACTACTAAACTGCAATCTGAGTCACCTCTTGTGACCGCATCATTATTTCATCTGCTAGTTTTAAGAAATTGATCTCAACACCTATCGGGTGTTGGACTGACCAGTCAACTACTTTGTTTATCCTTCAAGTGATTATTCTTCTACCAACATAATACTTAAGTGTGTCAATAATGCATATTTGGGAAGCACTAAACCCTCCATACTATTTGCAGCCATGAGTAAACTATTGGGGTTTACCACACCTCCTTTCCTATGAGCTTGGCCTTATTCACCGATAAGTGTTAGTCATCAACAACAATACTAACTAATGAACTGGTTGTGCCAACACCATTAGTTATGCCAACAATATCCCCCTTTGGCATTGATGGCAACACTTCAAACTTCTCTTTTAGCAACCAGTCACTTATGCTTTGGTTGTACCTATCAGCTACTCTATTTGAATCTCCCCCTCTCACTGGCTTCCATTCATGTCACATATGACTTCACACCCCCTTTGAAAACAATGCCAAAGGTGTAGTCTAAACATCCCATTTCACATACTGCAATTATTGTTCCCCCTAACAAGAGTAGTCCATAATCATCAATCCAAATACATTAAATTTTCAAAAAAATCATACTGGATTGATGTTATTCCAATCTTGACTCACCTTAGAGAATGTAGGGGAATTACCCCTAGCTTACCTCTAAGATACTCAAAAGTATCCTTAGGTAGCGGCTTGGTGAATATGTCTGCAACCTATTCCTTGGTTGGCACATATTCCAGTCTAACTTATTTGTCCTATACCTGTTCCCTAAGATAATGATATTTTATTGCAATATGCTTAGTTTTAGAGTGCATTGTCGGGTTTTTTGATATGTTGATGACACTTGTATTGTCACAGTGTATCACCACCAGTTTAGACACCTTTTTTTGGATACCTTCCAAGATCTGCTTAATCCATACTACCTTTGTATAGTTGATTGCAGCAACCACATACTTCACCTTAGTTGTTGATTGAGAGATACAATTTTGTTTCTTGTTTGTCCATGACACAATCCTATCTCCAAGGAAGAATGCACCTCCAGTAGTACTCTTTCTATCATCAATGTTCCCTACCCAATCTGCATCGGTGAAGACATTTAAGTTGAAACTCCCCTTATGTGGATACTAAAGACCATACTCATCAGTCCCCTTAAGGTATCTGAATATCCTCTTAACCACTACCATGTGAGTCTCTTTTGGATTTCCAACAAATCTAGAAACCAAGCCAACTTCTTGTGCTATATCTAGTCTATTGTGCACTACATACTACAACTTACTGATCATGGATCAGTATAGTGTCTCATTCACTTTATTAGCCTCATCATCTTTGGAAAGCTTGCAACTTGTAACCATCAGAGTTCCAATAGGTTTGGAATCTTCCATTCCAGAGGTCTTCAATATTTCCCTTATATATTTGGTCTAGCTAATGAATATACCATTCTTTAGCTGAGAAACTTGCAGACCAATGAAGAATTTTATTTCACCTATCATGGACATTTCAAATTCTTTCTTCATTTCTTCTACAAAGCCTTTGCTCATTTCATCATCTCCTCCAAAGATGATGCAATCTACAAAAATCTCCGCAATCAGATGTTTTCCTTTTTTTCGATTCTTCAAATACAAGTTACTGTTGTCACTTGTTCTCATGAACCCTATACTTATCAGGTATGAGTGCAGTCTCTCATACCAAGCTCTTGCTGCTTATTTTAGCCCATACAAAGCCTTTTTCAGCTTACATACCATATCTCTTCCATCTTTTGAAGCAAACCCTTCTGGTTGCTCAATGTACACTTCTTCCTCTAGAACACCATTCAAGAATGCCGATTTGACATCCATTTGGTAGACCTTAAACTTCCTACAAGCAACATAAGCAAGCAAGATTTTGTCCCCTTCTAGTCTAGCCACCAATGCAAAGGTCCCTCTGTAATCCAAACCTTCTTCATCTACATGCCCTTTGCAGACTAACCTTGCTTGGTTTCTTACTACTTGACCAATTTCATCCATTTTGTTTTTGAACACCCACTTGGTGCCTATCACATTTTTGTTCTCCGGTCTGGGCACAAGGGTCTACGTTTCATTTTTATCAATCTGCTCCAGTTCTTCATTCATAGCCTTGATCCAGTCTTCATCTTTTAGAGCCTCCTTTGTTGTTTTGGGCTCAATTTTAGAGAGCAAACATGTACTCTCCCTTGCTTTTCTTCTAGTCAATACTCCCGCATTCTTGTCACCAATAATATTGTTAGCAGAATGATTGATTTATGACATACCTTGGTGGTGGCAGTTCATTTCTTGGAGCTTCTTCTACCAGTTGTACAAGTTCTACTTCACATGCTTCCTCATTTGTAGCTACACTAGGATTGTCTGCAGTTGGTTCAACCAATACAGTGTAATCAAATCCTTGACAGTTGTCTTGTTCACTCTTGTTGTCCTATTCATTTTCTCGAAGAACTCATCTACTTTGATATTTGCACTTTCCACAATCTTACTGGTCCTTTTGTTCAAACACTGGTATGATTTGCTCTTTGTGGAGTAACCTAAAAAGATTCCTTCATCACTCTTAGGATCAAACTTTCCAGAGTACTCATCCCTCTTGATGTAGCACCTGCTTCCAAATACCTTGAAGTAACTCACATTGGGTGAGTATCCAAACCATAATTTATAGGGAGTCTTATTTGTCCCCTTCTTCACCTGTATGCGGTTCAAGGTATATAGAGCAATACTCACTACTTCTCTCTAGAAGAGATGTGGAATATCCTTTTGAATCATTAGAGTCCTCGCACAATCAATTAGAGTTTTGTTTCTTCTTTTAGCAACCCCATTCTATTGAGTTGTTCTTGTTGGAATCCAATAACACTGAGAGGGGGAGTGAATCAGTGTTATACCGGAATGATCAATTTTAACCTTATTAGAACATGCATACACCAACTGGTATACCGATACATATAGAATTGAAAGAAGTAAAGCAACCAATAAGCCAATCACATAAATGAGAATCATAACACATAGATTTATACATGGAAAACCTCAAAGAGGAAAACCTATGGTGGGATTTGTGACCCACAATATCAATCCACTGGCCATATGAAGAGATATTACAAAATATAAGGGGCATGCACTTGTAGGAAGGCTTAAAGCCTAGAGCACACTGCTCAATCACAAAAGGAGCCTCACTGACTACATATAAATCTAGACTACAATCCAGAGAAGTGTTGAAATGCTAAGATAGCATCTTCTTTGCTAGAAAACAGTTCCGGTTTAAGCTCTGTCTGTTCCGCTCTGAAACCCTAAACCCTTTACCAGAATAACCCTTACATAAATATCCTCACATACATAATCTCTCTGATGTATTTCACATTATATCACATTCACATATCCATCACCATATTTGTTATCTATTTATTACAAAATTATCTAATCCAACTGACCTATATACCCTATACAACTTATCATGCCTTATGTCAGCTTACAAGGATAATTACAATATCAAATTACATGTCGGATAGATAACATGAATGCAATAATATTAAAAACAATTGTCGATGTCGGATCCAAGAGATTTTTGCCTCCAATATTGATAACCTTATTCTAAACCATGTCGGCCAGCATTGTCAGTAACCAAAGAAATCCTTCTACCATGTCGGTGTCGGTGTCAGTGTAGTGTCTGTGAAGTGCCTGTCGGTACACAACTAAACCAAAACATGAAGCCGGAATAAGATACCATGTTTCCATCAATGAAAACATAGTGAAACCAACCAATTGAGTGTCAATTGCCAACAATCTCCCCCTTTGGCATTGATGGCAACACTTATGTGAAAAATGGTTAAGGTTTCATCTGTCAGTTCCATCCTGCCTACTCCCCCTGAGCTGAATATTCATTAATGAAAAATACTCCAGATCTCTATATCTCCACATCTTCCCCTAATGTATACAACTCCTATTCTTTTTCACATTTATCATTCCCCCCTTTGACATCAATGCCATCAAAAAATCTAAAAAGAATGTCAAAGATCCAAAAAACTGTACAATGAATATCCCAAAAAATATCTTATCGGAGCTTAACAAATTTCAAGATTTCTGGATAAGCCTTCTCCAATAGCTCAAGATAAGTATCCCAACTAGTTTTGAACATGATAAAAATAGATACAAGTCTACTTAATATATGTGCAAATGACTCTTTCTCATTTACCTCTACCGGTGTGGTTTTTCCCACCATATCCATACATTCTTTCTTATGTACACTGAGTGAATCCAACCAGGGACTCACCAAGTCTCTCAAACTTTTGGCTCTTCTGATAATTTTGTCTCTTTCCTTCTCAAGAATAGAAATTTGGGCTTCCAAAATCAAAATTTGACCATCAATGGATGTAGTCAATGAAGTTAGTCCGTCAAAAGAATTAGCTATATTTGCAATTTTCTCCTGAAATTATTTTATCTTCTTATCCACATTAATTGTAAGTATATTAGTGTTACAACATACCTTATAAATATTTGTACACTACTTCAAAGAATTTTCTATTAGTTTCAGCTTTTCATCAATCTTCTTCTTCTCAGATTCAATCACCGGATCAAATGCAACTCTCTTAGCCTGAGTGAACCTCTAAAACGCTTTCCGGTTTGAAATTTGTTGTAAGGATTGAAAATCTTTTGAAATATACTCAGTAATTGTCTTAAGATTGTCGGATGGGCTCGCTTCTTTGTCAATCTTGCACTCCGAGACTAATCTGTGTAAAACAGTGATTGACTGATCAATAATCCCCTTATCTATAGATCCCTCCTTCATTAGTTTATGTGCTACCATCATCATGAGTTCAGTAGGACTCATCTTTGTTATGTTTTTCTTTACAACCTGTGAGGTGTCAATTGACAACAATGATGGACCAACTACCGGTTCTCTATTGGTTTCCCCTTTCTTCTCCTCTGATGATTTATCCTTTATGGCTTCCTCACTTGCACCAGTGGCTTCGCCACTTGGTGCAGTCTTTGTCACTGTTGGTTCCTTTGTAGGAACTATAACCTTAACCTATACATTTGTATCCAGAGGACTGTTATCCTCAAAATTAGTATCATATACATCATTAACTTTTTCACTCTCTATATTAGCCGGTATCTCAATATCTATCTATACATTTGTATATACCAAGGGCTTGATTTCCACTATCTTAATGTTTTTCAAAATTGAGGGTGAAGTACACATAATCCCCTTTCCTTTTCCTTCAACCAAGGTGTCTATAGTGTCTATCTTTGATTCCGGTGAAGTAAAGAATCCTTTGTTCTCTCCAAAGAACTTAACCCATTCTTTTTGAGTTTCTTTTATTATCTCATTTACCCTTCCTAGCATCAAATTAGTTATTCTATGTTTTCTATTAAAGACTTTTCTATCTTCCACCTCAAGTGTCCTTTCCATTTCCTCTAGAGAAATAGTAACACAAACAGATAATAACTCTTGAATTTTGATATGCTTATCTTCTTGCATAGCTGACAATCTTCTAGCATCTAACAAATTATATAATTATATCGGTATTTGATTTTCAATTTCTATTAAGGCTTTCTTATAAATATCCAAGTATAATAAGACTACTTCCTCTACCTCTCTTTGGTCATCATCCTCTAAATGATCATAGTAAAATTGTACATTCTTTAACATGCCATCCTTAGTTATTTCATCTACTAATTCTACACAAGTTTTAGGTGGAACATTAGCGGATTGAATAGTTGTATCAGTGTTATTCTTCTTCTTCCTCTTTGCAGTACCGAATGCAACTAAAGGTGTTGCCTTTGGTGCTTTCTTCTGTATCGATATTTTTAATGTAACCTTCCTAACCTGTTTATTTTTAGCTTCTACATTTGTTTCCTATGTTTTCTTCCTTACAACCCTCTTGAATGCCAACCGTGTGTCATCCTCAGAATCAGACTCTACTGTAATAGGATCAATGTGTACTTTTGGATTCTTCCTCTTCCTGCCTTGCTCCGGGACAACATCAATTAATGCTTTAATGTCCTGTGAGACCTTCTCAACAATTTTGCTTTCTTTTCCTTCCTACTTCTCTCTCTTCTTTCGGTTGAACTCTATTTCAACCTCATGTGTTTTATGTTGTGGAGTACCATACGACTTCTCTGCCTCATCAATAGGTGCATCAATCAACATTTTTGCATAAGCATCAAGGATCTGTGCATCCACTTCATAGCCCATTTCCTCAATCCAAATCTTTCAAAGCTTAATCGCTTCCATAAGTGTTTCATCCTTGTTCACCATGAAGCGTATGTCAGTTAAATATTTTTCTACAATATGCTTAGGAACCCTTACCCTAGACTTCATAGATTTTTGGAATGCTTTGAAATATCCCCATACCTTATCATCTCTCTGACTTCCTAAAGTAGCAATTGACTATTTCAATTATCTTCCTACCGGGATGTCAAATGCCCATTGCCTTTTACCAAAACTGGGTGTTTCATTCATGAAAAATAACATTAAGTAGATTATTAAGTTACCATACCAGAAGGTTCCCTTCTTTTCTCCCTTAATCTTTCCTAGGTTTATTAATAACTCATCTAACATCCAACCGCATAGATCCAATTTCACATTTTCTCTCATCATTTTGTATGTAGCAAAAGTGCAGGAACTAGAAACAAAATTCAGTCAGTTTAATTGAGTTACCTTATACCCAATGATCAAGCTACCGAATCTAATGTCCATGTCGGTAATAGTGCTTATTCTCATAGATCTCCTATCAAATGTCGTGCTGGTTATTTTGTTCATGAAATCATTTGAAACCTTCTTTTCTAGATGTTTCCCAATTGATGGTAAACCAGTGATTTCCCAGATGACTTCCTTGGTGATCTTGTAAGGTCTATCTAGCCAGATAAACTCCTTGTGTACTCTGCTCAAAACATACCTAAGTATCTCATCTTCAAATTCTGAGATGTCCAGAATGTCGGTAACCCTAAGTCTTCAATGTGCTTGTATGTTGGTTTGATCTTTCCAAATTCTCCCATCAGCTTGTTCATGAACATGCCCTTTATTTCAGATGTTCCTAAATCCTCTATGTGACAGTGTATGTATGCCCTAACATCTTCAACATAGACAACTCCCTCTGAAACACAGGAAAATTCTCCAACTAAATCTTCAAGGGTAGCCACATGCAGATACCGCTTGAAAATTGGCCTGGGTGGTCCTTGACCTCTACTACAGTCAGGTTTGCAACAAAGATAGGAATAGATGATGATCTCACTTTCATGCTTAAAGATAAATACCTATTAATCGCTTTCGGTGAAAATTCTTTACAAATTCTTCCAGTCGCCGGTGAAATCGCTCAAGAAGAAATCTGATTTCTCTGAAATGCTTTTGATCGCTCTTAGTCACTCTTAATCACTTTGAAATCACTTTAAAGGAAAGGTGATCAATAATGAAGCAAATTCGACCTTTTAACCTTCAAGAAAAAAACCTAATCTTCCATTAACATAAATGATTGCCGGTGAAAGATACCGGATCTTGAACAGAACATATCCATGTTTTGCTACCCCTAAGGCATCTGCCTTAGTTAATGGATGAGCTACCTTCCAATGTAAGAGCAACCTCTTCTGCCAGATAAGTAACCAGTGCATTTCCATCTGATGATTGTTTTTTAGTCTTCCTAACCCATCTCGGAGTATGATCTTGTCAGATTTCACTAACCTTCTCTTTCCCTTTCTCATTTGATCCTCCATTACAAACCAGTGGATTTATGCTTCTACATAATTTAGCAATATGTCCAACCTCATTACATGCATAACATGTAACATTGTTCCTTTGAATTGCTTTGCTAAAATCAGTGAAATTGCTTGACTTGCACTAATTAGCCATATGTCCAAACTTTCCACATGCATAACATTTAACATTCATTCTGCAATCTTCTATCTTATGACCATACTTATTGCATTTAGAACATTTACCGAGAGCAGAATCAGGGTTTTGAGTTGCTTTGTTTCTACATTGTCTAGCCATGTGACCAAATCTATTGCAAAAAAAATATCCACCATTAAATTTATAAGCATTAAATTTCCTTACTGGTGCCTTATGGTTTTGATCTTCATTAGAAATACCGGAACTCTATCCTTTCTCAAATCCAAGTCCACTAGAATATACAATCTACCTTTGTCTCTTCAATATCTCATCTAGTTGTGCTGAGCTAATCTTGAATTTTTCTTTATATTCACTTGCAGTAGTTAGATCTTCTTTTAGAATTATTATTTGTCTCTCAAGCTCTTGTTCATTACTCTGGGATTGTACTAAATCAGTTCTCAACATATCATTCTTATGAACCAACCTACCACATTCTTCAAATTTGATCTTTAGGGATACATCTATTGGCATTTCAATAAAGATATTGAGAAGGTTGTTGATGATTATGGATATAAGTGATTAAAGATGTTTACTGTCTTGATATTATTATTTTGTCATTGATGTCAAGAAATTGATTTTCTAATTTAGTATGATGTTGCCATATCTTAAGAAGTATGATTTGAAGAGTATAAAGATGTCGATAAAAGACACAGGAAAGAATATGATGAATAAGGGGATGAATATGGTATTCAATGGGCAACTATTACCGAGTCAGACAATGATGAGATCATGATGTTTAGATTGTTTTAACATCATACATATGTTGTAAATTGTAAAGGTTAATACTATACTATGTTATCAAGCAAGGAACCTAGTCAGTAAACCCTAAGGTTATCGCTATTGGTTAATGAAGGCGAAATGTCTATCGAGTGAAGTTTAGTATTCACCGAGTTGTTATCGAGTTGTAACCAAGCTATAATAGAATGCATTAAATGATTACATGCAATATTTAATGAAGGAAGCTGATGAGCTAGAACTGATTAAATGATTGGTGAGTCGTGCATGAAGTTTGTTAATGAATCTAAGGCAAAGGAAAGTCGGCATGGAGATCTACAGCTCAGATTGAACTACAATACCCTGGCACAAGTTCCAAGAAATATATGCAAGTTCCAAGGCGAGGTAAAACATTTTCAGATCGAAAGATACATTGAACCTGGACAAGATTGAAGGTATAATGGCTATGATTGATCATGGGAAATGTGATCAAGGAGATTAAGCAGTTACCTAATTGTTTATAAATAGGAAACTGTTGATAAACAAAGTATGCGGGCAAGTGTATGCACAAGGATGCTACATAGTGATTACCGAGCACAGAAGCTTCAAGACTTGTTAGAATAACAGAGTATAGATGCCCAACAGATAGACAAGATTAGTTCTATGTCTAGATTGTATTGAACAAATAGGAATCTTCTTTAGCATTTTAGATGTGAAGTTGCATATAGATTTTTATTACTGTTATTTTGTGAAAGTGATAGAAAATCTCTTAACCGAGTGGACTTAACAGTCTTATTTGTAAAACCCTCTAGCAAGGTGACATTCTGATTGAGTGTTTGAAATCCTTTAACAAGGTCACTTCTAACAAGGTGAAGATCCTAATAGATCTGAGGGAAATCCCTTAACTGGGTCACATCTAGCAATGTGTTTGTAATCTTTAACAAGATTTGCTTTTAACCGAGCATACTCTAGAAGAGTATATTTCTTAGTGGGTCCGAAATCCCACGGTGGTTTTTCCCTATTTGGGTTTCCACGTTAAATCTGGTGTTATGAGGTTTATGATGTTTATATGCTTTTGAGTTTGCATGTTTGATAGTTTTGGTTATATTACTGAAGTATATGTTACCGAGGTTGAATATGATGTTTTTATGGATGATTAAGTTTTAATGGTTCACCCCCCCGTCTCATCTTGTTGGCTATTGGATCTGTACTTATATTAAGTATCAGAACTATCAACATCAAGATTTTCTTCCTTTTTCTTTTGGTCCTCAATCTCCTTACACATTCTCATAGTTATAACTTGCATTTCATTTTTCATAACCATGTTCTCCTAAATCCATTTCTGACATTGTTCCTTAAGTGTATCTTTCTCTTTATCATCCCAACTTTGCAAAAGTTCCTTCCTCCTAGCTTGAACAGATGATAGCCTCTCTTGTAGGACAAGAATGAATTCCTTAGTAGAATTCAATTCATCTTGTAGTTTTAAGTTCTATAATCTTTCAGCATCATAATCTTCAAGTGCCATCTCAAGTTGCTTCTCCAAATCCATATCCATGGATTCCAGATTCAGGATCTTCCTCAAGATGTTAAAATTCCTCTGAGGCACAAGGCTCTGATACCAATTGTTATAATCCAATAACACTGAGAGGGGGGGTGAATCAATGTTATACCAGAATGATCAATTTTAGCCTTATTAAAACATGCATACACCAATTGGTATACCAGTACATACATAATTGAAAGAAGTAAAGCAACCAATAAGCCAATCGCATAAATGAGAATCATAACACACATATTTATACGTGGAAAACCTCAAAAAGTTAAAGTCGCAGTGCGATTTGTGACCCACAATATGAATCCACTAGCCATATGAAGAGATAATACAAAATATAAGGGGCCTTCACTTGAAGGAAGGCTTACAGCCTAGAGTACACTGCTCAATCACAAAAGGAGCCTCACTGGCTACATATAAATCTAGACTACAATCCGGAGAAGTGTTGAACTACTAAGATAGCATATTCTATGCCAGAATACAGTTTTGGTTTAAGCTCTATCTATTCCGGTCTGAAACCCTAAACCCTTTACCAGAATAACCCTTATATAAATATCCTCACATACATAATCTCTCTGATGTATTTCACATTATATCACATTTGCATATCCATCACCATATCTATTATCTATATATTACAAAATGATCTAATCCAGCTGACCTATATACCCTATACAACTTATCATGCGTTATGTCGGCTTACAAGGATAATTAAAATATCAAATTACATGTTGGCTAGATAAAATGAATGCATAAATATTAAAAACAATTGCCGATGTTGGATCCAAGAGATGTCAGCCTCCAATACCGATAACCTTATTCTAAACCATGTCGACTTGCATTGCTGGTAACCAAAGAAATCCTTATGTCCTGTCGGTGTTGGTTTCTATGTAGTATCTATGAAGTGTCTGTCGGGATGCAACTGAACCAAAAAATGAAGCCGAAATAAGATACCATGTTGCTATCAATGACAACATAGTGAAACTAACCAATTGAGTGTTAATTGCCAATAGTTCTAGTTGCAGACATCTACCTCATAATTCCCCATTCTTCACAATAATTTATGAACTCTTGAGAGGTGAACTCTCCTCCTCTATCCAATCTCAAACATTTCAGACTCTTACCAATTCCTCTCTCCACTTGAGCCTTGAAGACCTTGAAAATGTGAAAGGCTTCAGATTTTTCTTTCAAGAATACATCCCACATCATTCTTGAGAAATCATCTACAAACAACATGAAGTATTGGTCCCCATAGAAACTCTTATTCCTCATAGGACCACACAAATTTGTATGCAATAAGTCCAACACATTCTCAGATGAATAAGATTTGTTGTTGAAACTAGATCCGGTCAACTTTCCTAGCTGACAATCTTTACACATAGCATTCTCAGGTTTCATAATGTCAGGCATACCTCTGGCAGAATTCATTTTACTAACCTTTTCTATGCTGTCAAAATTAACATGACACAATCTTTTGTGCCACAACCAACAATCTTCTACCTTTGTCATTAGGCAACTTCCTATAGTTGTGTCTAGGTAGAACAAATTACCTTTAGTTTGTTTATTGGTAGCAATTAGACCTCCTGATTTATCACTTATTTTGCATATTCCTTCATTAAAATCCAACCAGTAACCCTTATTGTTAAGTTGTACAACACTTAACAGACTATACTTTATCCCTTCTACCTAGTAAACATCTTCACAATTGGTTTTATCACTTAGAGCAATAGATCCCTTACCTTTTACCGCACAGGGAGCACCATTGATGAATCTCACTAGTCCTTCATCACAGTCCTCCATGCTGAGGAATTTGTTCCTGTCACCAGTCATGTGGTGAGTGCAACCACTGTCAATTACCTAGTCTCCACACCAGTTTGAACTAGAAATCAGTGTCATATCACTTTCCTCTGTGCTATCTTCCTTTACCACTACAAATGCAATCCCTTCTCCATCAGATCCTTCTGATTCTTCGTCGGCAACTCCTTCTTCTGCAAGATAACACTCCTTCTTGCTCTTCTCTTTGTATCTTCTAATGTTATCCTTCTTATCATTGTCAGGACATCTGGATGCAATATGACCTATTTTATTGCATGAGAAACACTTCAGGGGTAGTTTACCTCTGTAATTCCCTTTTCCTGTTGACAACCTTCTTGCTATTAGAGCTTCAAGCTCATCTTGTCCTGTTCTTAAGATAACAAGTTTTCATGTTCATGAGAATGACCAGTTCTTGTAGTAGAACTACTTCCAGTTTCTTTTCTACTCATTGTTGGTGCAAGTGTCATGAAAGATTTGAAGGTAGCATTAATCTTAGGCATACTGTTATCATAATTGCTCAGTTCAAAGGTAGTCAACTTACCGATCAGGGAGCCAAGTGTAACATTAACTGTTCCCAAAGATCTGAGTTCCTGAATTGCATAAACCCTTATGGCATATTATGGTAGAAAGGTTCTCAAGATTTTGTTGACCACATCATCTTCCTCAAGTTTTCCTCCAGCATTTCTGATGAAATTTACCACATCCTTTATTCTTTTGCTATATTGTTCTATATTCTCTCCTTCTTGCATCCTCATCTCATCAAATTTGTCTCTCCAATTATCCACCTTAGCCTTTTGTACATGAGGATCTCCTCCATAAATAGTCTTCAGCTTATTCCACATCTCATAGGTTGTTTTCAAATCTTGAATCTCAGCATACTCATTATCAGATAGAGTACTAGCAATCACCTCCATAGTTGTGATGTTATCTTGTTTCTCTTTGATTTGATCTATAATGAGAACCCCTATAGGTTCATTGTACTCTATGCTTACATGATTATAGTCGTGATCTCCTAGGGTTCTTAGGTAGAGCTTCATTCTACCACACCATAATGTGTAGTTCTCCTTAGAGAACTTGGGGCCTTCCATTCGTATCATCTTGGATCTTTCCTTAAGTTGTTAAGCTCTTCTGAATCTAAGGACTAGGGCTCTGATACCAATTGTTAGTCCCAACCGGTGCTGAGAGAGGAGGGGTGAATCAACACTATATCAGTTTGTTCCAGATTTAACCTTAATCAAAACTTATATTCAAACTTAACACTTATCAGTATAAGAAGCATTAATAAGAAACATGCACACATAAAATTAAACATACATGACTACCAAGATTTATCACGTGGAAACCCAAATGGGAGAAAACCACGGTGTGAGTAGAAACTCACAAAATCTGCACTCTTTTGGAGTACGCCAAGTTAGGAGCTATCCTTGTTAGGAGATTACAAAGACATTGTTAGGTGCCACCCGGTTAAGGGATTTTCTTTAAGGCCTGCTAGAACCTTTACCCTGTTAGAGGTAGCCTTGTTAAAGGACTTGGGATCCTCATTTAAGATGTCACCTGGTTAAGGGATTTTACAAAGGGACCTATTAAAGTCCACCTAGTTAAGGGATTTTACAAAGGGACTTGTTAAAGTCCACCCAGTTAAGGGATTTTACTGTTATAGTTATTAGAAAATAACAAAGAGAATGATCTGTTGTAAAAGCTACTCTTAGCTTAATCAGATCCAAATGAAGCTCGTCGGTTTGACCACCGATTACACTTTCTCTGCATTACACTTGCTTTGCACTCTACTGGTGATCTCCATTCTTTCTCTGGTCTTCACACTATCCGAGCTCTGCACACTCTCTTCACCGCTCTTCTATTCACTTATATGTGTTGCCCTCTTCTCACCTTGCTGGATCGCTTCTCTTCAAAATTGCACTTTGCAATTTTTTTACGATCAGTCCTTTTGGTTTTTGCCAAAATCCTTTTTACCATATTTTTCCAACACATACCCGCTAATTCCTCAATGAGTTTACACCTAATACTCGGTATATTTGAAATTCAAAATTTCCTAAATCTTCCCGCACTCTCTCTGCGCGCTCTCCATCAATCTCGCCAGCAACTCATCCTTATCTGCCTCCACAACTCATAATTTCACCAACCTCTGGGTCGTGTTCTATCTCTTTAATGTGAATCGAAAAATCCACACAAATCTCACCTTAACTGGTTGTTAATAGCTGTAGACTTCACTAGCTGTTTGTTTGATGATATCTCACCATGACTGACTCACCTTTGGTCATCGCATCCAACTTACCGATCACTGCTTCGAGATTCTCGGTGGATAACATTCTTCAACCTGTATTAGTGGTTCACTAGTGTAACTCTTCATCTTTTTCCATCGGTCACTGATCATCAATCAGATTGATCACCTATCTGTCCAGAGTGTTCTGGTCATGCATAAGACTACTAAATTGCAATCTGAGTCACCTCTTCTGACCGCATCATCATTTCATTTGCCAGTTTTAAGAAATTGATCTCAACACCTATCGAGTGCTTGACTGACTGGTCAACTACTCTATTTATCCTTCAACTGATTAGTCTTCTACCAACATACTGCTTAAGTGTGTTAATAATGTATATTTGGGAAGCATTGAATCCTCCATAATATTTGCTGCCATGAGTAAACCATTGGGGTTTACCACACCTCCTTGCCTATGAGCTTGGCCTTATTCATGGATAAGTGTTAGTCATCAATGACAATACTAACCGATGAACTGGTTGTGCCAACACCATTAGTTATGCCAACATAAACTACATGGTGTTAGCTACTTTCTCATCAGAGTATTTTTTGAAATTATAAAAAAAAGTTAACATTTTAAGGGGGGCACAACATACACTATGTTATGTTTTTCTGATAAAAACAAGACCACTTTGTGTGGCCCCCCTTTCTTAAACCCTTAATGACTACCATTTTCAAACAAAATTAGTAGTTTAGAAAGAAAATTCAGAGCACTGCAACTCTTGTTCTTGCTCCATCTTGAAATTTTGAGTGTAACTATCTTCAATTTCTCATCAAAGTTCAAACTCTGTATTTTTTTAAAAGTGGCACCTTAAGACCCCCCTTTTGTGTTACATCTTGGTGCACTTACCTAGTATAGGAAGTATAGAATATGATACCAAATGGACTAGCTCTCAGCCTCGAATGCTAGTGCACTATGGGGACATCTGCACAACTGTGCTATCATCTACACATAAACAATCAGAAAGCTACCAAAAAGAGGATCTTGATCTATTGAATCTGTTTAGGTGCACACATAGAAACTAGAAAATTTTGAGGGTTGTATAGGGTTTTTCCTTAGTCAAAGCTTTCATTTTGGTGTTTCCACCTCCATGAACAACTAGACAAGATTGTAAGACATAAAATGAAATAGACATGTGATAAAAATAAACCCCACTATGGAGAACCCCTTTCATGATATAAAAATAATAGACAAGATAATAAAACAAACAAGATAATGTAATATATGAGATTTTAAAGACATACAAGAGAGCATTACCAACAACTGTGACTCCCCTCTTGAGACAATTGACACAATAGACATGATACGAGTGTTGAGACATGGACCAGCTAAGACTTGAACCTAGGACCTTATATACGTTGTTGGAGTGCTCTACCACTGAGCTACTGGCCCTCTTGGACCAGTCCATTGTCGGTCCGGGTGTGGCTTGTCCGGGTGTGGCTTATTTCCAACACCAACACCCCCCCTTAAGCCACACCTCTCGTGTACTTGGGGCTCCTAGCCTCGACCTGGCTTTGATACCATGTTGAGACATGGACCATTTAGGACTCGAACCTAGGACCTTCCATACGCTGCTGGAGTTCTCTACCACTGAGCTACTGGCCCCTCTTGGACCAGTCCATTGTCGGTCTGGGTGTGGCTTATTTCCAACACCAACAAAGAGATGGGTATTGACTATTGTGAGAGTTCAAGAGCTAAGAGTGTTTTTGTAGAGCTTCATTGCAAAAGAGCAAGAGATGAAGGACAAGTTGAGAAAGATGTTGCAAGATTGTCAAAATGAGGAAGAAAGAGTTTTTTTTGCTTGGAATATGCAGAAGTAGCTTATACAAGTGTGTTTGGTTGTTGGGACACGGATCAAAGACAAACTACATGTAATATTCTTTGTTTGAATCTCAAAATTTATCAGGACATTAGCACATTGTGCAAATGTTTGCATGTTGCAATTTCATTCTATCGATTTTTCTCAAAAACCAAATCACGAGCTGATAACACTACATTATTGCTGCCTATGAGGTCAAAATCATGAAATTCTGATAATAGGTTTTGTCATAAATGCACCGGGTGTAATGTGTAAGTCTGAAATTAGCACGAGGTGCAATTTGTGACACTAAATACAAACATATATAGGAGAAAAAATGTAAAAGAACTTGAAATTTAATTAGACAAGTCATCACATTTCATGGACAACATTAATATTCTAGTCAAACATTTTGTCCATTGATTATGAATTTGACACACCTTTATAATCATATTAATTTTTTTACAAAAAATACAACATGGTTCTTTACTTATTATGACAAATTTATTTTACATTTTAGTGACCTAACTTCTTGTAGTTTGAGAAGTGTCACTTCAAAATCGAAAATAAGATATTCAATTTAACCTCACTAATTAATTCTAATTAACTTGAGGTACTTTAATATATATTTCTTATGATACTAACATGTAACGACATTAGCAATAAGAAAAAGTTGTAATGTAACAAACAGCTAATAATCTATCCCTTAACATGATTTTGTCAATCATTTACATGTCAAACATACACTACACTCAATTATATACAAATCCATATAAAATCTAATAAACTAACATCTAGATATTTTAAACACAAGCATCTAAAAGTATCCAAAGATATTAATCTTCAAGTACCTATCTAACCTATATCACCAATCCAACATAAAACCTCATAACTAATATGCCAACCTCTTTCAATTGAAAATAGATGGTCTACCATTTGTTATATATCCATTCATAATGCATATATAGGTAGTAGTAAACTTAGAAAATCATTAAGATCTTATCTTCTTTAATGACAATAATTTACACAAACAAAATGAATCACTTGTAATGATGCAAAATATCCTTCAAAATAAAGTTTAGCAGATTTTTTTCATGTTTAAATTGCATTAAATTTGATCAACTCAAACTATGTGTAATTACAATTTATGACAATTTATCCTACACCAAACATCACAACGAATTTGATTTATTTTTTATTTAATAGGAAGTTGAGTCTTGTTATTTCATGATGGATGAGATGGAGACAAACATGTTCTATCTCCCCTAGGGCCAATGAAATCCCCATTTTGTGGTGTGGAAGGTGTGGAACAGAGCACGTGTACGTGGCGAGGTTGAATGACCATTCTTATTCTTATTGGTGTGCTTACCCACCATAGTGGACAGAGTATGAAGACCTTACAAAGAACAAAATATGTCTGTTAAAGAGGGAAGGTAAGATCTTGCTGTGTGGATTAAGAGCTGTTCTGGTCTGTCTCCCACTCTGCTCTGCCTGCCCCACAAGGCAGAGGAAAGCCAGCCATTAAAACCAGCAGAACAGAGGACACTTACCTGTTTTAAGAATCTCGATTCGCATGCAGCACGGGTTCTAAAGCAGCGCTAAAGAAGGCTCTTTTCCCCAAATAACCTAGGGCTTTTTCGGGCCTCATGGAAACAGATCCACCGATCTACAGCGTCGCGTGATCGAATCCCGCCAAACCCTGGTTTTGTATCTGTCATGGAGAAATATAAGCACTTGCCCCTGCCCCTGCACCTGCTGCAGAAGGAACTACCGGATTCTAGAAGACGAAAACCCTCCTCGGATGAAGATGACGGGCGAAGCGGCAGAACGTCCAAGAAGATGAGACTGGAGAAGGAAAAGGAGAATGCTAATAATATTAACAATAATGACAGCTCAAACTCCACCTCGTCTTCCCTTCAGCAAGGGCAGGGATTCAGCCGTAGCAGCCGATCGCCGCGAGCAGGGCTCGATCCTCTGACCTCTAACTCGCACAAAACCCTACTGACGAATTTACCGCCTCCGAAGGGGAAGGTTGTTAATTGGCGGCTGGCGTGCTTTATGGCGAGGGAGTATCTTTCCAGGGGTACTTTGCTGGGGAAACCCTGGCCACCGCAGGATTCGAACCCTCGTCAAGGAGATGAAACTGCAAAAGAAAAGGAACGCCTTTACTCTGTTGTTAGCACCGATTTTCTCCGGTCCGATGATGTGCACATTCCCGGCATTCTGAACCCTTCTCAGTTGGTTACTTGGCTCGGATTCAAATGAAAGAAGTCAAGAATCCTGTACGCTACAACTAGGTTCTGTGGGCCGCTCATGAAAGCAAGGAAATCGGCTCTGTTATTGTTTTTTCAGGTTATCTGAGATTTTCTGGCAATTGACGGACTCAGCCTGTGTTAGGTTCTGGTCGGAAAGAGCATTTTAACGGTGGAGTTGATAGCTTACAGAGGAATGTTACAGACAGAAACAGTGTTAACTGTTTGTTGACGGGTATAGTTTTAGATTCGTTGTTAATACAGTTAAGGGGTTAAATACGAATTTCTGGAAATGTATTTTGAAGTCAAATCTCTCAAATCTTCTGACCATTTCAAAATCCCATGCGCGGAAGTTATTTTATGTTTTCCTCTTTTAATGAGGAATTTTGTTGTTTGTCTTCTTCGATCGAGAAGGATTTTCAAGTTTTAAATTTGTTTGGTCATCCTGTTCATGAGCTGGGATTCAATCCTGTGGCTTTATTTTAAATTTGAGGTAGGTGAAATTTTCAATATCTTAGTTATATATTTACAGATTAGCTCTGGTTTCTGTTTTCTAGCTTGATTAGTCTTATAAAGCATGCTATCTTTAAGTTTTAATGCGAATGTTATAATGTACAGCTTTTGTCGTCAAATAAAAATGTCACCTTCCGTCCTGGAGTTAAATATGTACAAGCAATTATTTTCCTTGGACTCACTTTTTGTCTAGAATGAATAACCTGCTTTCAATTGCTCACATTTCCATTTTGTTGTATCTGAATTTATGTATTTTTCAAAAAATAAAATATTTATTTATGAAATTCCGAATTTTTGGGAATTTATGTATTTTTCAAAAAATAAAATATTTATTTATGAAATTCCGAATTTTTGGGACGTATTATTGGATCATGTTCAATATTTGAATAATCTTATAGTCTCAATATCTTTGTTGTTGGAACGAGGAACATGGCTATCTAGAAGGGCCACCACTCTTTTTAAAATGGATATTTCTTGATGTATTTTACCTAAATTTTTTAATAAGTATGCTAGTATATAAACTCCTCCATAAAATTATAATCTATGATAAAAAGACAAAAATATTAATTTTTATAAAATTCAAAGAAAAAGTTGTGTTCTAATTTTTTTAGTTAGATTCCATGGGTGCTAAGTTGGGGTAAGGTGCTTTTATTGTCGCTTACTTGATTATAATTACAATAAATAATAAGCTAGTTATTAATTTTATATAAAAATAATTGATTTTTTATGGATATATTTGAATTACACAAATATTAAGCTTTGTATCATTAAATGGATTATTACATGATAAATATACACTTATATTAGAAGTTTCATTTGTCTAATCTTAATAACATGTTGAGTAAATGTAAGTCCATTTTAGAAATCTCATTCAACTAATATAGCATATTGACATTCACATCAATTAAAATACAACCTTTATAATAACTAAAGAATAATTAAAACATTTTACAAACAAGATAGGGCAAACTTAGAATTTATATTTCTCCTCCATGGTACTTCATATTTCTCTTTCACGCATTGATAACGTGTGGATTAGTAATAAGTTATATTTTAAGTGCATGTAACTTACTTATTTGTAAATTGCAAATGGAAAGTTTACATGCCTACACAAAAAGGGACAAGCTATTTTTTCAACATGTTAAACTTTAGGATGTAGATTTTGTAAGTCTCTAAAGGTGAAAAATATAATTTTGTATTTTTTATTTTTTTATTAGGTTGCTATTGATATAAGGAGTAGTATATAAGTAATTTATATTTTATATTGAAAAAATATAATGTAATATAATATTATTTTTAATTTAAAAATTATAAATTTAGATTTCGTTATGTATTTAAGTTGATTTTTCAAGAATATAAATGATTTGAAATTATATTAATTTTTTATTAGTTGTTATTTGTCAATTTGAATGTGGAATGTGTGTTTGTATGTTAAGATGTTGTATAAAAGATATATGAATTATTTATTGCATCTCTCTATCATTGAGATGAAAATGATTAAGGTGAATTAAAAAATAATGAGATTATTTTTCACGTTATAAAAATGTGCATGCATCCATTATTTTATGGCAAGTGACTTTATTGTTCAACAAGCTCAATGAAATTAATCAATTAAATTAAGAAATGCATAATTGCTTAGATGAATGCATAAACACCATTGCGAAAGGGATATAATAGAGAGTGATGAGACACAAGCAATAGTTGGGAACTTTCTCATCTTTAAGGTTTCTATTACTCATGAAGACCATGCAAAGGGTTGAAAAGAGAGTTGAGAGTTTGAAACTATTGGAAGATAGGGGGATAGGGGATGATCCCATAATAGTGAGTCCCACTTTTTGGTCAAAATGGACATTGAAATTCATGTTTTAAATCAAATTTTCACATTTTGTCATCTATAACAACAAAATCTTTAAGAATTTAAATTGATGTGAAATAATGATTTTTGAGAATTTTTGTGTATATTCTAAATATATACACCTCAAAAAAAAAAGAAAATGATCTATAAGAAAATTTAAACAATTTTTAAAACTTAGTTTTTATAAGAAATAATATTCTTAAAAGGTGACATTAACTTCTATTGCATAATTGTTTTTACAAAATGAATAAAACTAAATTATTAAATATACATTATTCCAACATCTAGTGCACAATTTCTTTTTATAGATTTTTGTTGTATGTTTTATTTATATAATTTTTAGTGTAAGATTAATTATAGTTTAGACATTGTTTTGTTTAATAAAACATAATTTTGTTTATATTATCTAAATTAATTTTTTTATTTCAAACAATAATATCATACGTAGTGCAATATTTCTTAATTTTTTTTTCTCTAATTTTCAATTCTTTAATGTGCGAAACATTAATCTTGATGTTTGGTGAAAAAACTATGTTTATTATAAAATTATAATAAATATAATAATAAAATTAAATCTAATTACAATTATACTTTTGAAAAACATATTTTTAAGGCTACGATCTTATAAATTTTCCTATCATATTGATTATGTTTGGTGCTCCAACCTAAGGTTTGAAATAAAAAAATTTGAAGAAAATCTAAAGACCAAGGTGGTAAGGCCCATCCAAGAACCTTCATTTGAAGGTTTCTTAGTTTGAACATCTTTTGGTTGATTTTAAAAAATATTCAAACATTATTTATATAAATAGAATGTTTTTGATATCAAAAGCAGCCAAAAAGAAAGGGGGCTGACCCATAGGAACATTAAGAAGACCAGTGGCAGGACCACTGACCGCATATAAACAACAAAGTTACAACCTTTTGCCTCTATCAAAAATAATTATCATTCTACGAGAGTTTATCAGAATTAAAGTAGTAATAAGCAGAGTTTTAGATATTTGCCACGCAGGGCAATAAACATAGAAACTTAAACAAAAACATAGGCTAAACCTATCCGCCCATAGGCTACTAAACGTAGACAAAAAACCAGCATTCCTCCGCATTCAGAGCATTACTTCTTTTTTCCATGGCTCCTCTTGGGGAGGAGCTTTCTTGCCCATTCCTTGGTGAGGAATTTGAACAGGGCCTTGTAGTCCTTGTCCTCCTTGCCTTTACCTTTGGATGCACTTTCCTACATGAGGCATAGAGTGGTAGCCAAGTAGCGCATAACATTCAATGCAAATTTAGAAACATCATGCATTTTGGACTTCGCCGCCTCCAGTCTGCTGGTGATATCCTGCACATTATCCAAAAGGGCCTCCATCTTTTTCTCGAGCTCCGCTAGGTTGTTTTCCTCCTCTTTTATGCGACTCACCTCCTCCACAACCATCATTTTATCCAATCTGAAAGTCGGGGAGGGGAAATTTGTAGGCTCCAGACTCTTTGAAGAGGTGGGGCTTTCAAATGTCTGGGTGGAGCTGACAGAGTGAGGGGTCGGGTTATGGTGGAGCAAGACCACATTATCAGTCAGGATGGAATTACCAGTGTCATGCGAAGAGGAGGGGTCTCTCAGAGATTTTTTCAAGGGTATAGAGGCAAGCCTGCTAGAGCAGCGGGGGGTATTGGCCTCATCAATAATATCCATGTCAGAATCAATCTCTTGGATTTTGAATTTCTTAGGAGTTCTGACCTCCTCAGGGGAGTGTTTTTTAGTTTTCTTGTTGCAAGAGCCAATTTCCGGGAGCTGAGGGGTGCTAGCATCATTTTTAGCAGAAGGGTGGGTCAAAGGGCTAGTATTAGTCACATTCTGGACGGAGATGGAGCGGGGCGGGCAGAGGGCGAGGTGGAAGTTGTACAGACAAAGAATCAGGCCTTGGTGGAGGATAGGGAAATCTTTCCCTTCTTTCTTAGCTTCAGCAATGTCCTTAACATTAGCGTCCAAAGAATGCAGCAAGAAAAACAGAATGGAAATAAAGTCTTTATTTCTCAAATGGTTAAGGAAAGGGAGATGGTAGTAATAGAAGATACCATACCTTCCCTCCAGCGTGAAATACTTCATCACAATGTAACAGACCTCATCCCATGGGGGAGGGAGATCCTCCCTATTGAATCTCCCAACCCTCTTAATAGGGTTTTCGCCCTCACGGAAGAACTGATTCAAGCTGGCGATATTCGCAATACGGCTCTGCTTTTTCCATTTTCTTCCCTCCATAGAAAGACCCGTCGCCTGGTTTATGACCTCTTCATTGATTTCAAATGAGATTCCTTCCATGGTAACTCTTTTGTCTTTCCAGGAAGTCACAAATTGTTTGGAGAGTCTTTCATCGTTACCCTTCATATTTTCCATGAACTTATCAATGTCGCCCTCCGAGCAAATGAACCACACCGCCGGTTTAGCTCTGAAATCATCCACTTTATCGGGTTCTAGTCTGAGCCTGTCCCCCCCATTCTCGGTTCCTCCAGCTTAACAGAGTGAACGTGAGTCCTTCCAACAAAAATGCAAAGCCAAGGCAGAGTTGATATTAAATCTGTGTCGAACTTGAGATAAGAGGACGTAATAATCAGGATGATTATTATCTCTTATGTTCAAGTAGATATCAAAATTAGGAAATCTACTAGGAATGTGTAGGCCTTCAATCGAGCCAGTGTGATTTTACCTTCGCCTTTATCATCGCCAGTTGGCTCCGTCCGAGTAATAATTAGGGAATAATCATTCCCGATATTTGTACTGTCATCATAATTCCATCCCTTGTGAGAGTGGTGACTAAGCCTGCCTTGGATACGCGGTCGTCTAAGTTCATAATGGGTGGGATTCCCGTCCCAACTTAAAATTTGAAAGTTGGTTTCCTTCATCTTTGGGCAGATAAAAAAGTTCCATCTTGGACATAGGATTTTTCCCTCTCCAAGATCACATTGGTGGTGACTGGCAGCAGACTGGGGTCCCTCCAACATTGTAAGCCATTTTGCAGCCTTCCCACCACCGCCATGGAATCAGCAGCTTCATTTCCTTCTCTAAAGATATGTCGGATGGTGAAGCCATCCAGGTTGGCCAGAAGGCTCCTGACATCCCTCAAAATGGGCTCCACTCTCCAACCAGCAGTAGATCTCCCTTTCACCATTTTAACAATAATCTGAGAGTCTCCTTCAATTTCCAGTTGTTTAATTCCTATGGAGTTAGCAAATTTCAGCCCCCATAGGAGGGCCATTCCCTCCGCTTGGGTGACAATATTGTTCTTTAGGTTGCCCGTGTAGGCTGCCACAGTGTTCCCCAAATGGTCGCGGATGATTCCACCCCCCGCTTGACAGGTATTTTGAGCTGAACCATCAAAGTTAAGCTTATACCAATGTAATTTTGGGGTTGATCATTTGGTCGACTTCCTTTTGTTTTTGGCACTGTTGTTGAAGATTTCAAAACCTGGGGGGAGCTTCCATCTTTCAACAATTTTTTTCTCTATCCAATTAGGGGGATTAGGGGGGGTTTTCCATTTTGTCACCACTATGTTTTCAAAGATCATCTTACAGAAAATGTGAGCAACATTATCAGGAGGGGTTTTACTATCTCTAAAAGTTTTGTTGTTTCTTTCTCTCCATAAGGCCCAGCAGATGTGAAATGATATTTGTCTCCATAATTGGATGATGAGGGGGTGATGGGAGGGGTATTCCATCCAAAAAAAAATTGTTTAATGTCATTCTGGAAGACCCAATAGAGACCACATTTTTGGAGAGTGTTAATCCACAGATGTTCAGCAAAGGGGTAGAGGACAAACAGGTGGTCAATAGTTTCCTTGTTAGCTTTACATGAGCTGCATTTGTTGGGGAGATGGAACCCCCTCTTTTTCAGGTTATCCAAAGTGAGGGTTTTACCATGCATTAGGGACCACCAGAAGAAATTAATTTTAGGGATTAGCTGAGGGTTCCATATTTTCTTCCAGCACTCAACATCCACAAGGGGTCTCAGGAGCTATCTGTAAGCATATTTGACCAAGAAAGTGCCTGATTGGGTCTCTTTCCAAATAAAGCTATCTTCATGAGAGGCTAGAGGGATTCTAGTTTCCAGCATAGTGTTCTGAAGGTCCTGAGCAATGGGAACTAAGTTAGGCCTATTGCTGAAGACCTGGACAATATTCTTCCATCATCCCCATCTAGGTTCCATATAATCAGCTATGTAATTCCCTAAGAGTCCCTTTAGGTGGTGCATAATTTGGTGTAAACGAGTGTTAGCCAAGGGCCTGTCCTCCGCCCAAACTTCTTCCCAAAATATCACCTTCCTACCATTTCCAAGTTGCCATTTCAATCCTTCTCTTACAATCCATCTGCTTTTCAGGATGTTATTCCATAACTTGGATCCTTGGGGGGAAGGTCAACCGCACTCAAATTGTAATAGAATTGCTCCTGGTCGAGGTACTCTACTCTAGTAATGTTGCACCAGTCCACCTCACCATTAGCCAAGGTCCATCCAATTTTTTCTATTAGCGCCTTATTTAGGGCATTTATCTTTCTTATACCCAGGCCTCCCATAGATTTGGGTAAGCACATGCTATCCCAATTGACCAAAGCAAGGTGCTTTTTCTCCTCCAGGCCCATCCATAAGAAGGTTCTTTGGATTTTCTCAAGTTTTTCCCCCATGGCACCTGATATTTTAAACATGGACAAGAAATACACAGGAATTCCCTGTAGGGAAGCTGCGAGGAGTTGGAGCTTCCCCGCACTACTAAGGAACTTCCCTTTCCATCAGCAAGCTTTTTTTGCATCTGTTCAAGGATAGTGTTCCAAAAAGTGGGAGTGACTTCCTTGACCATAAGTGGGAGACCAAGGTAAGTTCCCGGAAGAGCCACAGACTTGCACCTAAGGATAGAGAGAATTCCGAGTTAGAGATCATTAGGAGTGTTGAAGAAGAAGAGATTACTCTTCTCATAATTAATACATTGATCCAAGGCCTTGGCATAATCAGTCAGCAAGTTCTTCCACTGTTTAGCCTCCATGACAAAAGACTTGCCAACAAGAAAAGTGTCATCCATGAATTGTTGGATATTAGAGGGGGGGAGTGTGGAAGCAACTTTGAATCCTTGAAGTCTTCCATTGGTAACCAGGTCGGCCACATTTCTGCTCAAGACTTCAGCAATCATGATAAAGAGGTAAGGGGATAGAGGGTCACCTTGCCGGATACCTTTTTCCGCTTTGAAGCAACCCCTAGGAGTCCCATTAATCAAAACAGAGAACTAAACCATGGTAACACATACTCGAATCATATCCACCACCTTTTGGTTGAAGCCCAACTTTAAGAGAGATTTGAAAAGAAAACCCTAGTTAACTTTCTCATATACTTTTGAGATATCCTGTTTGAAAGCCATACCTGGTATTCTGCTCCTGCCCATTGAGTGGATTATTTCATGAGTGGCAATGGCAGCATCCAAAATTTGGTGACCCAAAAAAAGCCTTTCTGGGATGGGCTGATAAATTTCACCAAGAGGGGTTTAATTCTATTCACAAGGACCTTGGAGATTATCTTGTATATAGTATTACATAGACTTATGGGTCGGAACTCCTGCACGCAACTGGGATTTGCAGTCTTAGGGACAAGAACAATGTAAGTGTTGTTGATTTTTTTTAGTAATTTCCCAGTCTTAAATAAATCTTGCACAACTTTGGTGACATCATAGCTAACAATGTCCCAGTAATCCCGAAAGAACGTCGAGGGGAAACCATTCGGGCCCGGGGTCTTATAATCCCCCGTTGCAAAGATAGCCAGGTGGACTTCTTCCGTACAAATAGGGGCAGTTAGTTGATAGTTATCATCCTCCTTAATGACAGTCAGAAGCTTACTCACAAGGCTATCTTGAAGAGAAGCATCCCTTCCTCCAGCCTTCGTGTATAACCTTATGAAGAAATTAGAAGCACACTGTCCAATTAGGGAATCTTTAGTGATCTCCTAGTCAGATTCATCCTTAATACTTTTGATGTAGTTCCTTCTCTTATGAATGCAAGCCATTTTATGGAAGAAGGTTGAATTTATGTCCCCTTCCTTCAGCCACTGAATTCTGGATCTTTGCTTCCAGTACACTTCCTCCTTAGAGAGGATATCCTTCCAGTTCTTGTAGCAGTCCTCTTCCTCCATCAAGATAGGGTTCGGGGGGTTACCAGTAGCCATAATGTTCTGAAGTTGTTCCAGTCTAGATCCCAGATCCTTCTTTTTTTTGAATATATCCCCGAAGGCAGTCCTATTCCAACCTTTGACTTCCTTGCTAATGAGCTTTAGTTTCTCCATAATTCTGAACATAGTTGTCCCTTGGACCGGGGTAGCCCACCAATTCCTAACCAGATCTCTGAAGTCAGGGTGAGAAGCCCACTTAATCTCATACCAAAAAGGGGGGGGACCCTGGTAGGGTCTATCCTTCCAATGGAAAAGAAGGGGGTTATGATCAGAAGCATTCCTTGGGAGCGTTTTCAAGAAGGAGTTATGGCTAATGTCCCAGTTAGTGAAAACCAGGAATCTATCCAGTCTAAATTGAATTAGATGTTTTCCTTTCCTATTGTTTGACCATGTGAATGGAGCACCCTGGAGGTCAATATCCATAAGGCTAGAAGCATTGATGAAGTTGGCTAGATCTCCCATACTGTCCGTAAAATCAGCAAGACCTCCACACTTCTTAGAAGGGTAGAGGTGAGAATTAAAATCTCCCGCAAGCATATACTGGGCCTTCTCGTTAGCCAAGATGAGATCAGAAATTTCCTCCCATACTAGCCATCTTCCCATCTTGGAGTTGGGGGCATAGATGTTGAACATCTGCCAACAGTGTTCACCTTGTTGAAGAGTAACCACTAGGAGGTTTTGGGAGCTAGCAAAAAACTTACCTTTAATATTAATGGGGTCCTAGAGGGTGGAAATACCCCCAAATGCCCCCAAAGCATCAACATACAGGAAAGCTGCCCCCGACCAGAGTTTACTAGCAATGGTAGAAAAGGTTTGGTGGGACATTTTGACTTCCCGAAGAAGGCAAATATCAATTTTCATATCCAAAATGAGTTGTTTTATAGCGAACTTCTTCTAGGGGCTGTTCAAACCCCTTTTGTTCTAGGAGAGGAACTTCATTTCTTACTTCTGTTGATTCCATCAAGGGCTAGTTTCCTTCCCTTTGCAATATCCCTAGCCATAAATTTGTGTCTCAAGACCCTTTCCAAGGGTCTGCCAACTTTATTTTCAGTAGCCCCCACATCCACTTTCTTGGCCTTGCCTTTCTTCTTCTGGGTTATCCATTCTTCATTACCTGCTCGAGGAGATCCCGGAGGTGAAAGTTTCACATGAGGGAGCATTGTCAGGGAGTTCCCTGGTAGAGCAAGCCTTTCCTCCA